>NC_059332.1:51412552-52052373 GCF_018350155.1 Leopardus geoffroyi
ATGTGGGGCTTGAACTCACAACCCTGAGATCATGAGTCAGATGCTCTACTGACTGAGCCACCCAGGTGCCCCAGAAGCATTATTTTTAATGTCTCAAAATAGGAACAACTCTAATATCCACCAACAATTTGAAAAACAAATCAATACATACAATGTTGACATAAATTAAATACTATAAAGCAAGGAAAACAAATGAGCTGCTCTATACAACATGGGATAAATCTCACAAATACAATGAACGGTAAACTAAAGAAACCAGACAGAGAAAGTACATGTTATGTGCTTTCATTTGTATAAAGTACTAGTTAGTGGAGAGAGGGACTCATAACTTTCCATTTGTTGGCCAGGTGATGGTTACACCAGTTGTTCTTTTTGTAATAATTCATTGAGCTATGCACCTTGGGAAAAGTTTATTGTAAAAAGGAGGGAATGTGTGAACACTTTAATTTAATAGAGCATACAAATGAAAATAATCCATTCTCCCTGGGAGAGGCTTCATAGTTGAGTTATGAATGAGGAGGAAGTGTGCACCAGGCCAACTGGGGGAAGAAAGTATTCTGGGAATAGGCATTCTTTAAGCCAAGTGACTAAAGTGTGAAACAATTGGCCATAAACTGGGGCTCTGCAAGAAATGTCATCTTACAGGCTAGGAGGAAGGGAAGGTGAGAGGGATGGAAGAGACAGGAAAGATCCAGACCAAGTAATTCAGATTTTATAATGCTGTAGGAAGGTATCGAGAGGTTTTAAGTATGGAAGCATAGGTTCTGGTTTGCATTAAAAAAAAAAAAAAATCAGGCTGAGTACAGGGTGATTGGAAGGGAATGCCTGATAAAGTGTGCCCACCTCCATACCTTCTCCCCAATTATTTCGCCCGTACCAAAGGTAGAGTGAGTGAGAGGTCAGATCACAGCTCCAGAAAATAACAAAGCTCACAGGTGAATTCAGTCTCGCTCTGTGTCTTCAGCCTCATTAGGACCAGAAAGTCACTGGCTATCAGAACTGGATGACAGGTACAGAATTCTCAGTGATAATTAGTCCACTGAAATGTCTTAGTGCTGATGACTGAATCATTGTCCAAAGTCTAAAATACCAGGAAAGACACTGAAGTACCTGTGTATGCGTTCATTTGCTACAACTAGCTTTTCCCGTCCTTCATCAAGCCAAAACTAGCTATTCTTGGCTTTTCTTAGTCAAAACCAGTTATACCTGTTATAATACTTTACCTCCCACAGCTAGCTTGTTACAGACATATTTTCACAAATGCAAACTGAGAAAATCTACCTTGTCAGAGTCACACAAACGGGAACCTAACAAACATATAGATGTCCAACCTAACTATTAATCAGATAAGTGCTATAATTAAGATGAAATATCATTTCACAGGTACCGTGTTGGCAAAGATTTTGAAGTCTGACAACGCAACTGGGAAAAAAGAGAACCTTCATATACTGCAGAAGAGAATGGAAATTGGTTTGACTGTTCCGGAGTGCAATTTGTTAACACCTTATAGAGCTAAAAATGCACCAGTTCATCAAACCAGACATGCCACTTCTAGGTAGAAACTGTCTCGAGATCCTCAAATCCTCTGAATAAAAAACCAAGTGTTAACATTCCAACCTGTTGAGGATCAATATTTTTGTAAAATACAGTAAAAACATAAAACAAATAAAACATAAACATAGACAAAATAGGAGCACCTGGGTGGCTCAGTTTGTTAAGCGACCGACTTTGGCTCAGGTCATGATCTCGCAGTTTGTGAGTTCAAGCCCCGCATCGGGCTCTATGCTGACAGCTCAGAGCCTGCAGCCTGCTTCAGATTCTGTGTCTCCCTCTCTCTCCGCCCCTCCCCTGCTCACACTTTGTCTCTATTTCTCCCCCCTCTCAAAAAATGAATAAACATTAAAGAAAATTTTAAAAAATACAAAATACAAGCCTGGATATGATACTTTTTTTTTTCTTGTCAGTTCAGCAGACATCAAAGTGCCCAGGTAATTTGCTTTTCAAGTTTCTGAAAGCTTATTCTCAATTTCTGTACTTTGTAGTCATTATCTGGTGATAGTCTTCAGTCCACACTTTGAGGAGCCCAGACAATGCTAACGCTAGCCCGTAGGAACAAGGACATGCATCGAGAGGAGGATGTTCATTGCAGTACTGTTTTAAATACAAAAAAGTTTAAGTTCACTACCATAGTGGAAAATAAACATTATAGTCAAACAGTGAAACACAATACAGCAATTAAAATGAATAGATCTAGGGGCACCTGGGTGGCTCAGCTGGTTAAGCGTCCAACTTTGGCTCAGGTCATGATCTCACAGTTTGTGAGTTCCAGCCCTGCGTCAGGCTCTGTGCTGACAGCTCAGAGCCTGGAGCCTGCTTTGGATTCTGTGTCTCCCTCTCTCTCTCTGCCCCTCCCCCATTCATGCTCTGTCTCTTTCTGTCTCAGAAATAAATAAACATTAACAAAAAATTTATGAAATGGTTCTCTGCTTACTATTCTGCTGATTCAAAAGTGAGCGCAGAAAAAAATGAAAGTGCTGGTATGTCATTGAGCATAATGCCAATGCATTGTTTGTCACCCCACTCCCTGACACAAGTGGGAGGCAGAATAATGGCCTTTCAAACATGTCCACATGCCTAGGTTGCATGGCAAGGAGGGATTAAGGTTGTAGGTGGGATTAAGTTTGCTAACTAGCTACTCCTAAAATAAGGAAATCATCCTGGATTAACAGGGTGGGCCCAGTATAATCACAAGGTCTTTTAAAGGTGGAAGAGGGATGCAGAAGCTCAGAGGTAGTTTTGAAGATGCTCCACTGCTGGCTTTGAAGATGGAGGAAGGAAATACAGAGCAAAGGAATGCTGTTGGCCTCTGGCAGCTGGCAAAGGCAAAGAAACAGATTCTCTCCCAGAGTTTCCAGGAGGAATGGAGCCATGCCAACAGCCCGACTTTAGCCCACAAGACCCATTTCAGAACTGTGAAATAATAAATTTCTGCTGTTTTTAGGCCATTACATTTGTGATAATTTGTTTACAGCAGCAGTAGGAAACCAGCACAAACCACAAACTCAATACTCGGAAGACAACAGCATAAAGAATGGGTTGGTGCAAAAGGCAGCACAGACTGTGAGTCCTGGTTTCCTTCTTTTAGATTTCAAGGTCATCAAACCGGAGACACTGGGTTAAAAACCAGAGACACTGCCCTTTCACGGTCAATCTGGACCTAGAATCAGCAGGATGGGATCTTTCATTGAATATCCTCTAGATCTACTTAGCTCTGACAGGCATAGGCTGGGCTCCTCTCTACTCACTACTGGCCCCAGTATATTCCATGACCGACATCGAACATGGATCCCCCAGAAAAGCCCCAACTCCTACGTCTCAGAATATTTCTCTCGGGCCAAATACTGCACGCGAATGTTCCTTTATTTCTCCTGATTCTTATTCCAGATATTTAGGTCCACCTGATAAAACTTGTAATCCTCTCTCAGAGTGTAGATCAAAGGTCTCTCTCCTACAGTAAGTTCGCTTTTTGGTCCCAGCTCTTCACTTCCCTGTAGCAGTATCCATATCCACGTAATGGAACGGTTGAGTATACTTCCCTACTCCTTGACTTTGGGCTTGGCCAGATTACTTGCTTTCACCAATGGAATTTTGGTGACTGCGGCAAGAGCAGAGAATGAAATGATTTCTGCACAGTCAGGCTCTCTTGCTTTTTAGTGACTCACTATGAGACCATCTGGTCTGAGGAGGAGGATGAGAACCATGGAGAGCAGATCTGAACCCAACCTGCAGCTTAGAGAGTGCAGCCCAAAGCCTGGAGTCAAGCACAGCCCAGGGAATTGGCTCTCATCTTGCAGACCATAAGCCTCAGAAGCATTCAGTCATCACGTCTTTGAGCAGTTTGTTGCAAAGCATTATTGCGGCAATTGCTGATGGATAATACCTCCTACATGAAAGCTTTTATAGTAACTCTTCCTCAGTAGAAGTGACCAACAGTATCCTCTTTTGTGCCCATTGTACTGTTACAGATATATATACCTGCCTCCCCAAATGAACTGAAGTTTCTCAAGGGCAGGTACAGAATATCATTTGACTTTGTATCTATGATCCCTAGCATGATGGCCAAAATATAATGGGCCCCTATGCTTTTTTTTTAATGAAAAGCTACAATTAAACCAATAAACAAATGAATGAATATAAGGAAGACACTATTCCAAGTCTGAGACCTTGAAGTAGGGGCAGTGCAGGAGAGGAGGAAATCATGGGTTTCTGGGCTGCTGGAAGTGTCTTCAAATACATAAGGAGCCAAGCTTGGTGAGTAGATGGAATAAATCATATTTTTAAAACACAGATGTTCTGTTTTTCAGGTATCTATGCATGCTATTGTGATGAATGAAACACATTTATCTCTAAGTAATAAGAAGTGTGTAGTTACTTGTATTATGTATTTTCGCACATAATGTATAAAAAAACCTCTCATTTCGTATGAGGAATGAAAAGTTTTGACATTACTACAAAATGGGGCAACAACTGCTCTAGACTATTCCCTCTAAAGAAGGGAACTCAGCATCGTGCTGGGTCTCCCTTGCTTGTTGACTGGTAGACCATGTAGCAGGGACTTGGCATGTCTGTCTGGCTTAGTCTTTCCTGAGTGTCTGGGTCACTGCACATTTACATCACAAGGGCAAGGCTACTGTCAGACTTCAAGATACCTCAAAGAAAATTATAAGCTTTCATTCTTTCTCTACCCTTCCTATCACAAAAGCTGTCACATCACTGCATTTTCCAGCTTAGTCTTTGGGTGTAATTATAGTCATTGCCATGAGCATTCTTCCAAAAGAGAGGCTTATTTAATAGGGGGGAGCTCACATGCACAAAAGGAAAGACTGCCAGAACAGGAGTAATGATTGAACACTGAGAGTTTCAAACATAAAAACTATACACTGAAGGTGGCAGGGAACTGACTTAACCGTGTGCCTTCCTGTCCTGAATATTTATAGCAGCAAAGAGGTTTCTGTGCAGAAGCCCTTTCTCCTTAAGTGGGTTTATTTCCTTTATTCTAATTCATTTAAAGGATGCCATCTCTAATCTGTGGATGGAATAGTAGATAGAAATATTTAAGGGTTTGAAGGCATACTATGACGACTGAGAATGGAGGTTAGGGAGAGGGAAGCAAATAGATCAATGGTGATTTCACTTAGAATTTTTTTATCTATTCACGGGTGACTCTTCTTTATTTTTTCAAAAAATTTTTTTAACATTTATTTATTTTTGAGAAAGAGAGAGAGAGAGTGCAAGCAGGGGAAGGGAAGAGAGACGGAGACACAGAATCCAAAGCAAGCTCCAGGCTCCAAGCTGTCAGCACAGAACCTGACGCGGAGCTCGAACCCACGGACCCTGAGATCATGACCTGAGCCAAAGTCGGACGCCCAACCAACTGAGCCATCCAGGCACCCCTCAAGTTCTTGACTTAAGCCAGGACACAGGCATAGTTCTCTGGGGCTGACAGAGCTAATAGAAAACTCTTGGGAGGATGTTAGGTAAAAAAACCATTTATTGATGAACACATGAATGAGTGAGTGAATAAACGAACAAATGCTTCAGACTAACCGTTTGCTCTCCTGCCCCCTCAATCACCCTTCCCTGAGCACCCTACCCTCCTGTGGCAATAAAGTACTTTCTACTTCCCAAACATCATGCTTCCTCGTGCTGTAAACTCTGGCTCCCTTATCTCCCCATGCAGACCACCATAGCCTGGTAGCTTCCTCCTCAACCTTCAAGTCACAACTCAAGCTCCGTGCTCTGATAGTACTTTATACAAATATAATGGTACAAAACATATTATAGTACAATTCTCCCAGCTTCAGTGCAGGAACCATGCATTTTAATCACCACAGCTAGTCATCTGCCTTAACGCCTGGCTCATTGCAGGTATTCAGTTAAGTGATCACCGAATGACCTATCTGACTCTTCCAGTGCCTTCCAAATCAGACTATAAATTACTTCAGTGCAGGATGATCTCTTCTACAATTCTTTCCTTATACATCTTCCTTCCCCAGCACATACCAGTCCCTCACCCTGTCCCAGAATTGATCAAACAGCAAAAGGAATAAGACATAGTTGTGGGTTTTGGGAAGGAGGAGAGAGGAAAAAAATCACTGGATGAATTTTAGCTGGAGGTGACGTCACCAGATTTACCTGTGGGCAAGAAACGTTATAGTTTATAGACAGTAGCATTTTGAAGTAGACAAGAAGGTCATAGTGATAGTACAGAAGAAAGATGATTACAGGTTAATGCAGATTTTAACTAGGATCAGGGCAGTGGGAATACAGAGCCGGGGATATAGATCATGTGTCTCAGAGACAGCATTTACAGGATTTGGTGGCTGACTAAAAATGATGCAAAAGATGGAAAGAGTCTAGGATGACTGGAAGGTAGTTACCTTGGGTGAACCGTGTGTCCTTCAGTAGGTGGGGGTACAGGGGGGATAGGTCCACCAGAAGAAGGGAGAAGGGCCCTGAGTTAAGTGTCTCTTGTAGTGCAAATGAAAACCCCACGGATCCTCCAGAAGATAAATACCCACCAGCCGTCAGTTGTTCCGGAGGAGAGCAGTCTGGGCTAAAGATACAGATTTCAGAGTCATTAGTGAACAAGTGGAAGTTGAAGGTTAGGTAATGACTTATTTTGCCCAAGGATATTGTATACAGAAGAGGTTTTAGGGATCTGGGGTGGGAAATTATATGGTTATATAGAAAATGTTGGGGAGTTGACTTAAACTACCTGCCTTCCATTGCTAAATATGTGCAGAAGCAGTTTTAAAGAAGTGAGTATTGATAGTGTAACACCTTTCCTTCGGGGCTGGCTGTGTGTAATTCGAAAAGCTCCCTACGTGTGTCTGATATAATCTCCCATCTCGTGAGCCACTGTGGAACATACTTCCACAACACTCGATATGCCTATCTACGTGTCTGACTTTCCTACTAGATTCTGCGCTGAGAGCAGGAATTTTATCTTGCTCAAATCTATATCCCCAGCACTTAGCACAGTATCTGGCACACGGGTATCCAAATGCTGTAGGAGTCAGATGATCTTGTTGATTATTATTGATTTCATGGGTATGGCTTGTCACCGACATCTTAAATGTGAGAAAAGGAGGCCCCACAAGATTGAATAACTTCGTCATGTCATGCCGCTAAGAGGTGGTTCAGCAAATATCTTGCCCTAGTGGCAATCCAGTGCTCTCTCACCATGGCCCATTGCCTCTGCTCACTTAGATCCACTGCCATCAGCAGGCAGGGTGGGAAGATAACTTAGCAACTGGCTGTAGCGTTTCTGAACACCTTGCTAAATTAAATTCAAAGTACCCTCTAAAGTTTGCTCAGCTTGCCTTCCCACTCTCGGCTAGCAGACGTCTTGAAATATCAGGTGAGAAGAATAAATATTAAGATAGGAGCCATATCAGAGTGGACTCACTGTACAGAAATACTCAGGCTGGCTGGAGAAATAGAAGGAATGACTAAGTGAAGGAGAAGTGTGTGTCATAATTCTAGATAAGCCTCACCCCTTTTATCTGATCAAATAAGGAGTTTGTTTTCACATGTTTCTTATGTGAATAATCCAATTTTTCAAGCAGGAAATTAAAAGCTTTGCTGCTCTTTAGATCTGCCTTTAACCCAAAAAACTGACATGTGGTTTCTGTATTTAATATATGGAATATATGGTAAAGAAAAAAAAAGAAAAATTCTAGAGGGGATTTTTATGAGAGGAAATTTTATGATGGAAAAATGTAGAGGAGCAGTACGGAAACCCAGCTCATCCATGGTTTGGGAACAAACAGCCCTAGACTTGTAAACACCTACTACCGATGAGGTAACATTGACTCTCAGCTGGCCAGAACTCCTCCGGGAAAGCTGTCATGGAGAATGTGGCAGCTTTCCGAGAGCCTAGGCATCCAAGGGCGGTAAAAGGAAGACCCTGAAAAATCAACAAAGCTTGGAGGAGCTGTCTCAATGGGTATACTCTCATGGGGCAGGGATGCTGCTTAGATTTCTCTTTGTGAAATGAGCCTCAATGAGGAAGAACTACGAATGTTAGGAGGGTAGAGGCCACAACCAGTCATGGAACTGGATGGGGGTTAGTATAATCTGTTTGCTTTGGAACAAATAGCAGTAGCTCCAGAAGCGAGGGGAGCTGGGTTGGGGGAGCTGGCCAACACTGCCCACTCCTCTGAGTCAGGCAATGTGGATGGGCTTCACTCCACCTAAGGATCCAAAGGGCAGAGGAAATAAGAGGCAGGAGACAGGTACAAGAAGAAAGTAGAGTGCCAAAGACCAGATTTGCCCAAGTAGAAACTTGGCCATGGGATGACCACGTACTAGGAAAGGGGAAGGGATTCTCTTTCTCTTTTACTACAGACCTGGAAGCCTTCCCGGAGCTTTCTTGGCTTAAAGTCTCCTTTCCTTTCTCTGTGATTCAAGGTCCTTTGTTCATCCTTTGCTTATAATGGATGTTTTTGTAGTTATCTGAATTGTGACCCCTTGAGTTAAGCTCATGAGAGGGAAATAACACTTAACAGTAATCAAATGTACTGGCTACTTTAAAATTGTTATTTCATTTCAGTCTTATGCCAATCCTGTAAAGAGAGAACTATTATTATCCTCAGGAAACCAAGCCTCAGAAAGTTAAATATTTTATTCATATTCACCAAGAAGTAAGGGGCAGGGCAGAAATTCAAATCTGAACCTGAAATCTTCCTTCCAGAGATTTGCTTGTCTCCCATGAGGCCCCAAATCAGTTCTTGCATGCCATTTTCCTCTCAGAGTACCTAGCATGGCAACTTGCACATGCTAAGTACTCAATACAAGTTTATTGAATTGATTTTAAGTTTGTCAGGTTTTTTTTGGGGGGGTCCATTTTTATTGAATTGACTTCAGGGTATTATTATTACATGAGAATGTATGTTAGTAGAGACGTCCCAGACATAAATCTTGTCTACCTTCTTGGAGTCTCCCAAGTGCCTCACCCACCTACAGTCCACTCTACTCTAGATTTGGACAGGAGGCCACATTTCAGGACATTGGTCTGGCTTCCTGGGAGCTTCTGAAAGGCCAGATGACAACACTGAAATATGGGGGGATCAGGTCCCAGTGGGATAAAGTTCAATGAAAGGTAAGTGGGAGAGAAGGGAGCCAGATGGATAAACCGTGTCCTTTCATTTCTCATAACCTTTGTGGAGAAAGTCCTACTGAATGGTGAAAGTGTTATGCTTTCTGAGCTATCTGGCAAGTACTGGTCGGCAGGGTAACTCATTGCCTCATAAGGCCTTGCATTTTTTCTTATGGCACTTTCGTTCTTCTTCACCTGCACTGCCCTGGGCTGGCACTTCCCAAGTAAAACGTCACTGCTGAGGCTAAGAAATAGACATGTGCTAGGTCATGATATAAATAATCCAATAGGGGGCACCTGGCTGGCTCAGTCCAAAGATCATGCTACTCTTGATCTCAGGGTCAAGAGTTCCTGCTCCCCATTGCACATAGAACTTATTTAAACAAAGAAAAGAAAAGAGAAGAGAAGAGAAGAGAAGAGAAGAGAAGAGAAGAGAAGGAAAGGAAAGGAAAGGAAAGGAAAGGAAAGGAAAGGAAAGGAAAGGAAAGGAAAGGAAAGGAAAAGAAAGGATCCAGGGAAACCGTAACAAACATATATGCACCTAGCAACAGAGACATAAAATAGATTTATAAAGAAAAACTGATGAGATTGGCAAACTCTTAAGTCATACTGGGAGATTTTACTATACTCCCCTCAGAAGCTGATAGATTTCAATACTTCTCACTTTGAAGTTGAGACAAAGAGAAAAGAAATTAAGTGTACCAGATCCAAATGAGAAAAATGATGCAAAATATCTTTGAAAACCCAACTGGAACGTGGAATCCTATTGAATAATCATAACATAGCTTCTATGGAAATATAGGTTTGGGGTTTCAGAAAAATGTCATAGTTTAGGATATAACAAATTTCTAAGTCAAGAAGAACCCAGTTCTCAAAGTCAGGGTGCAGTGCTATGGCACCTAGATTCCCACGTGCAGATACTACTGGCCCCAGGCTCCTGGGTCACTGTACATGGAAGATCACCCTTCCATCTGGTCAGAGCCCATGCTGAGCTGTTAGAAGGTGGGCTTTTGAGGATTTTTTTTGGTCTCTGCCCCCAGCCTCCCAATCTTTTAACTCTTTCCATGTGATGAAAAACTGCAATACCAAGCAAAGTTAGCCCAGAAACTGGAGAACTGTGAGAAAGTTGTTTTGATGCTAATGCTTCTTTTTTTTTTTTTTTTATAATATATGAAATTTATTGTCCAAATCGGTTTCCATAAAACACCCAGTGCTCATCCCAAAAGGTGCCATCCTCAATACCCATCACCCACCCTCTCCTCCCTCCCACCCCCCATCAACCCTCAGTTTGTTCTCAGTTTTTAAGAGTCTCTTATGCTTTGGCTCTCTCCCACTCTAACCTCTTTTTTTTTTCTTTTATCCTCCCCCTCCCCCATGGGTTCCTGTTACGTTTCTCAGGATCCACATAAGAGTGAAACCATATGGTATCTGTCTTTCCCTGTATGGCTTATTTCACTTAGCATCACACTCTCCAGTTCCATCCACGTTGCTACAAAAGGCCATATTTCATTTTTTCTCATTGCCACGTAGTATTCCATTGTGTATATAAACCACAATTTCTTTATCCATTCATCAGTTGATGGACATTTAGGCTCTTTCCATAATTTGGCTATTGTTGAGAGTGCTGCTATGAACATTGGGGTACAAGTGCCCCTATGCATCAGTGCTCCTGTATCCCTTCGATAAATTCCTAGCAGTGCTATTGCTGGGTCATAGGGTAGGTCTATTTTTAATTTTCTGAGGAACCTCCACACTGCTTTCCAGAGCGGCTGCACCAATTTGCATTCCCACCAACAGTGCAAGAGGGTTCCCGTTTCTCCACATCCTCGCCAGCATCTATAGTCTCCTGATTGGTTCATTTTGGCCACTCTGACTGGCGTGAGGTGATACCTGAGTGTGGTTTTGATTTGTATTTCCCTGATAAGGAGCGACGCTGAACATCTTTTCATGTGCCTGTTGGCCATCCGGATGTCTTCTTTAGAGAAGTGTCTATTCATGTTTTCTGCCCATTTCTTCACTGGGTTATTTGTTTTTCGGGTGTGGAGGTTGGTGAGCTCTTTATAGATTCTGGATACTAGCCCTTTGTCCGCTATGTCATTTGCAAATATCTTTTCCCATTCCGTTGGTTGCCTTTTAGTTTTGTTGGTTGTTTCCTTTGCTGTGCAGAAGCTTTTTATCTTCATAAGGTCCCAGTAATTCACTTTTGCTTTTAATTCCCTTGCCTTTGGGGATGTGTGGAGTAAGAGATTGCTACGGCTGAGGTCAGAGAGGTCTTTTCCTGCTTTCTCCTCTAAGGTTTTGATGGTTTCCTGTCTCACATTCAGGTCCTTTATCCATTTTGAGTTTATTTTTGTGAATGGTGTGAGAAAGTGGTCTAGTTTCAACCTTCTGCATGTTGCTGTCCAGTTCTCCCAGCACCATTTGTTAAAGAGGCTGTCTTTTTTCCATTGGATGTTCTTTCCTGCTTTGTCAAAGATGAGCTGACCATACGTTTGTGGGTCTAGTTCTGGGGTTTCTATTCTATTCCATTGGTCTATGTGTCTGTTTTTGTGCCAATACCATGCTGTCTTGATGATGACAGCTTTGTAGTAGAGGCTAAAGTCTGGGATTGTGATGCCTCCTGCTTTGGTCTTCTTCTTCAAAATTCCTTTGGCTATTCGGGGCCTTTTGTGGTTCCATATGAATTTTAGGATTGCTTGTTCTAGTTTCGAGAAGAATGCTGGTGCAATTTTGATTGGGATTGCATTGAATGTGTAGATAGCTTTGGGTAGTATTGACATTTTGACAATATTTATTTTTCCAATCCATGAGCAGGGAATGTCTTTCCATTTCTTTAAATCTTCTTCAATTTCCTTCGTAAGCTTTCTATAGTTTTCAGCATACAGATCCTTTACATCTTTGGTTAGATTTATTCCTAGGTATTTTATGCTTCTTGGTGCAATTGTGAATGGGATCAGTTTCTTTATTTGTCTTTCTGTTGCTTCATTGTTAGTGTATAAGAATGCAACTGATTTCTGTACATTGATTTTGTATCCTGCAACTTTGCTGAATTCATGTATCAATTCTAGCAGACTTTTGGTGGAGTCTATCGGATTTTCCATGTATAATATCATGTCATCTGCAAAAAGCGAAAGCTTGACTTCATCTTTGCCAATTTTGATGCCTTTGATTTCCTTTTGTTGTCTGATTGCTGATGCTAGAACTTCCAGTACTATGTTAAACAACAGCGGTGACAGTGGGCATCCCTGTCGTGTTCCTGATCTCAGGGAAAAAGCTCTCAGTTTTTCCCCGTTGAGGATGATGTTAGCTGTGGGCTTTTCATCAATGGCTTTTATGATCTTTAAGTATGTTCCTTCTATCCCGACTTTCTCAAGGGTTTTTATTAAGAAAGGGTGCTGGATTTTGTCAAAGGCCTTTTCTGCATCGATTGACAGGATCATATGGTTCTTCTCTCTTTTTTTGTTAATGTGATGTATCACGTTGATTGATTTGCGAATGTTGAACCAGCCCTGCATCCCAGGAATGAATCCCACTTGATCATGGTGAATAATTCTTTTTATATGCCGTTGAATTCGATTTGCTAGTATCTTATTGAGAATTTTTGCATCCATATTCATTAGGGATATTGGCCGGTAGTTCTCTTTTTTTACTGGGTCTCTGTCTGGTTTAGGAATCAAAGTAATACTGGCTTCATAGAATGAGTCTGGAAGTTTTCCTTCCCTTTCTATTTCTTGGAATAGCTTGAGAAGGATAGGTATTATCTCTGCTTTAAACGTCTGGTAGAACTCCCCTGGGAAGCCATCTGGTCCTGGACTCTTATTTGTTGGGAGATTTTTGATAACTGATTCAATTTCTTCGCTGGTTATGGGTCTGTTCAAGCTTTCTATTTCCTCCTGATTGAGTTTTGGAAGAGTGTGGGTGTTCAGGAATTTGTCCATTTCTTCCAGGTTGTCCAATTTGTTGGCATATAATTTTTCATAGTATTCCCTGATAATTGTTTGTATCTCTGAGGGATTGGTTGTAATAATTCCATTTTCATTCATGATTTTATCTATTTGGGTCATCTCCCTTTTCTTTTGGAGAAGCCTGGCTAGAGGTTTGTCAATTTTGTTTATTTTTTCAAAAAACCAACTCTTGGTTTCGTTGATCTGCTCTACAGTTTTTTTAGACTCTATATTGTTTATTTCTGCTCTGATCTTTATTATTTCTCTTCTTCTGCTGGGTTTGGGGTGTCTTTGCTGTTCTGCTTCTATTTCCTTTAGGTGTGCTGTTAGATTTTGTATTTGGGATTTTTCTTGTTTCTTGAGATAGGCCTGGATTGCAATGTATTTTCCTCTCAGGACTGCCTTCGCTGCGTCCCAAAGCGTTTGGATTGTTGTATTTTCATTTTCGTTTGTTTCCATATATTTTTTAATTTCTTCTCTAATTGCCTGGTTGACCCACTCATTCGTTAGTAGGGTGTTCTTTAACCTCCATGCTTTTGGAGGTTTTCCAGACTTTTTTCTGTGGTTGATTTCAAGTTTCATAGCATTGTGGTCTGAAAGTATGCATGGTATAATTTCAATTCTGGTAAACTTATGGAGGGCTGTTTTGTGACCCAGTATATGATCTATCTTGGAGAATGTTCCATGTGCACTCGAGAAGAAAGTATATTCTGTTGCTTTGGGATGCAGAGTTCTAAATATATCTGTCAAGTCCATCTGATACAATGTCTCATTCAGGGCCCTTGTTTCTTTATTGATCGTGTGTCTAGATGATCTATCCATTTCTGTAAGTGGGGTGTTAAAGTCCCCTGCAATTACCACATTCTTATCAATAAAGTTGCTTATGTTTATGAGTAGTTGTTTTATATATTTGGGGGCTCCGGTATTCGGCGCATAGACATTTATAATTGTTAGCTCTTCCTGATGGATAGACCCTGTAACTATTATATAATGTCCTTCTTCATCTCTTGTTACAGCCTTTAATTTAAAGTCTAGTTTGTCTGATATAAGTATGGCTACTCCAGCTTTCTTTTGGCTTCCAGTAGCATGATAAATAGTTCTCCATCCCCTCACTCTCAATCTAAAGGTGTCCTCAGGTCTAAAATGAGTCTCTTGTAGACAGCAAATAGATGGGTCTTGTTTTTTTATCCATTCTGATACCCTATGTCTTTTGGTTGGCGCATTTTTTTTTAAATTTTTTTTTCAATGTGTATTTATTTTTGGGACAGAGAGAGACAGAGCATGAACGGGGGAGGGGCAGAGAGAGAGGAAGACACAGAAGCGGAAACAGGCTCCAGGCTCTGAGCCATCAGCCCAGAGCCCGATGCGGGGCTCGAACTCACGGACCGCGAGATCGTGACCTGGCTGAAGTCGGACGCCCAACCGACTGCGCCACCCAGGCGCCCCATGGTTGGCGCATTTAATCCATTTACATTCAGTGTGATTATAGAAAGATACGGGTTTAGAGTCATTGTGATGTCTGTATGTTTTATGCTTGTAGTGATGTCTCTGGTATTTTGTCTCACAGGGTCCCCCTTAGGATGTCTTGTAGGGCTGGTTTAGTGGTGACAAATTCCTTCAGTTTTTGTTTGTTTGGGAAGACCTTTATCTCTCCTTCTATTCTAAATGACAGACTTGCTGGATAAAGGATTCTCGGCTGCATATTTTTTCTGTCCAGCACACTGAAAATCTCGTGCCAATTCTTTCTGGCCTGCCAAGTTTCAAAAGAGAGATCAGTCACGAGTCTTATAGGTCTCCCTTTATATGTGAGGGCACGTTTACCCCTTGCTGCTTTCAGAATTTTCTCTTTATCCTTGTATTTTGCCAGTTTCACTATGATATGTCGTGCAGAAGATCGATTCAAGTTCCGTCTGAAGGGAGTTCTCTGTGCCTCTTGGATTTCAATGCCTTTTTCCTTCCCCAGCTCAGGGAAGTTCTCAGCTATTATTTCTTCAAGTACCCCTTCAGCACCTTTCCCTCTCTCTTCCTCCTCTGGGATACCAATTATGCGTATATTATTTCTTTTTAGTGTATCACTTAGTTCTCTAATTTTCCCCTCATACTCCTGGATTTTTTTATCTCTCTTTCTCTCAGCTTCCTCTTTTTCCATAACTTTATCTTCTAGTTCACCTATTCTCTCCTCTGCCTCTTCAATCTGAGCTGTGGTGGTTTCCATTTTGTTTTGCATTTCATTTAAAGCGTTTTTCAGCTCCTCATGACTGTTCCTTAGTCCCTTGATCTCTGTAGCAAGGGATTCTCTGCTGTCCTGTATACTGTTTTCAAGCCCGGCGATTAATTTTATGACTATTATTCTAAATTCACTTTCTGTTATATTATTTAAGTCCTTTTTGATCAGCGATGCTAATGCTTCTACTGAGTTTTGCTTTTGAAATTCTTGGTGGTCTTTTACAGTAAATACACATAAAATTTTACCCTCTCATAGTTTCTCATGTACCATATATTCAGGTTACTATTAATTTGAATTCCTGCCTCCCTGAACAATCTGCAGTTTTCTAATGACACATTGGATTAATTTAAAAAACACTTGCCATTTTTTTCTTCTTTATAAAAGCAACACTTATTCGTTGTAGAAGACTTGGTAAATACAGAAAACCAGAAAGAAGAAAATAAAATTCACTCATTATCCTACCACTCAGTGGTGGCCACTTTCGCATTTTATCTTAACCCCATCACAACTTTTTGAAACTGACTGACTAGATTTTCCTGAAGTTCTCAGGCTGGCTTTTCCTTCCCACCTCTGTCCTTTCTTTCTGTTCTCCTTCTGGCCTCTCTCCCGCCCCATTTCCTTTACACCTGCCGTTCATCACTAAATAACAATCACCTTCCCAAATTACTATTTCAAATTTCGTTATATTTTATTAACTCAGAAAATTTAGGTGTAAGAGATCCATAGGTGAAGACATGAATTTGTCCATCAGATTTGATGTAAAAGGTAACTACTAGCACAAGTCACGGGAGGGATGGATTGGGCGAGACAAGAGGAAGAATCAGTACCTGGAGCTACCCCAAAAGCTCACTTTCTCCCAGTTCTACCGAGTCACCAGTCTGGATGAGCAAAAGCTATTTACTGTGCTCTAATAATAATGATACATAGGCACATAGCACTCACTATGTGCCAAGCCCTTTTAGAAGCACTTTGTATATGCTAACTTATTTAGTTTTTATACTAGTTTTGTGTCAGAAGTACTAGTGATATCATCCCATTTTGCGGACAAGGACACTGAGACATGAAAAAATTAAGTCACTTGCTCAATGTTCCAAAGCTACTAAGAAACAGAGATTGGATTTGAACCCTGCCCATCTGTTTCCAGACTCGGTCTTTCAAACCACTGTGCTACCCTGCATCCAAAGTCCCTTCATATTCTGTAAGTGGTGATTTCCACAGCATGGGATGTGAGAGACAACTTTAGGCAGTTCATGGAGAAATTTCTAAAATACTTTGTATTTACTTAAATGTGTGTTAGAAAAAAATATCCTTCACAAGAGTGATATCGCAAATATTTTTGCTCAGGATGAATAAAGCTTAAAGTCAATTTCAAGAACCATATTAATAACAGTACAGATGGTATATAAAGGTTGCAAAAATAAAAGTGACACGCTAATGAAATCTAGGAAACACTGTTCATTTAAAACCAACATCTCACCTCCAACTCAACGCATCTTGGGGAGATTCCCCACCAGCAGAATGGATCAAAGATGGCTGACTCTAATCCTTGTCCATGTTGAATTCTGCTAGCACACTAAGCGAGGGTCTTTGGTGGAACTGCTTTTTAAAAAAGTCATACCCCTTCCCCTCCTATAAATTAAAATTCTACTAGTTTATTAGACATTTTCTGTGTTGAAAAACTGCCAGTCTGGGTTTCTTAGTCTAAGGTTCTAACCAAGGAGTGGTCAGGAAACTGATAGGTATTCTGTTGCTAATCTTTTCTACATTTTTATTGACTTTCAGAGGGTTTTGTTAGAAGTAACACAGGTTGTGTGTAGTGCTTACACCCAATGCCTTGGCCATGGGCTGGCTGGATGAGAGGCAAATAGACCTCCCCTCACTGACATGCACCAAATTCTGCCCCAAAGGAGTCAGGGTCAGGAGGGACAGTGTTCTGGCAGCTCAGATAGCCATTTGCAGTGGATAAATAAACATGTATTCTGTATACAGTTCTTTTAAATTTATGTTTCAAAGACTTGAAATCCTACAAATCCATAATCCTACAAACTTCTTGGCTATATAGAAATTGAGGATGTTTTTTCAGTTTTGTAGAAGGTCCTTTTTATGTCAATGCAAGAGGCATTTTTTTTCTCTAGTTTCAGTTATAGAAATAATAGACCTTTATTTTAGGAAATTGTGAACTGTTTTGATACAATAAATCTCAGAGTCCAATTAGTAGCCCTCTCTTTTAGTAAGTAGTGGCTTTCATACCTCAGATACACAGAACCCAGTGCATACAATTTTTTTTAGTTTTTAAAATTTATTTATTTATTTAGAGAGAACAAGTGAGGGAGGGGCAGAGAGAGAGAGGGAGAGAGAGAATCCCAAGCAGGCTCTGTGCTATCAGTACAGAGCTACACATCAGGCTCGCTCTCACATACTGTGAGATCATGACCTGAGCTGAAATTGGGCTTAACCAACTGAGCCACCCAGGTGCCCCTCTTCATTCTTTCACTCAAAATTATTTTCTTCTATGGCATAGTATCTGTATAATCCACTTTATAGGTTGTATGGAATAAAACAGAAGCAAATCAATAAAACTATTATTCCCCAAATACTAAGTGTTCAGTAGAATGTGACTCAAATAAGTAAAAGCAGGGAAACTGTAGACATTTTTTTTTTTTTTTTTTTTTTACTGCCAGTCACAATTAATTTGGCTTGGTGGGGCAAACCTAATTCAGGGGTCTTTTCCAATCCCACTCCGAGACATATATATTCACCGTACATTTGACAGCATATTTTTTCCTCTTCCTGCCTTATGTCTGAATAGGAGAACTAATTGCCTGAGTGTGGAGCTCAAGCAAGTGGACATATCCTTTTTTTTTTTTTTTTTCTGGACAGACTACCCAATCTTATTTTATTTTATTTTATTATTTTTTTTTTTTAATGTGTATTTATTTTTGAGAGAGAGGGAGACAGAGCATGAGCAGGGGAGGGGCAGAGAGAGAGGGAGACACAGAACCTGAAGCAGGCTCCAGGCTCCGAGCTGTCAGCACAGAGCCTGACGCGGGGCTCGAACTCATGAACTGTGAGATCATGACCTGACCCAAAGCCGGATGCTTAACCAACTGAGCCACCCAGGCACCCCAATTTTAGACTGGGTCTGGGTATTTGTGATTATATGCATGATTCTTTTGCTTTATGACAGTTCATGGTCATTCTAGATCATAGATCTATTTAAAAGAAAAAGAAAAAAGCCTCTAAAGAAATTCACAGCACAAAGAAAGAAGTTGGAAAACCTAAGTCTTGGTCAAAACACTTCCCTGAGACTGGTCAGGGTGCACCCTGCCTCTATAAGGCTCATTGCAAAATAAATGCTGAATACGATTTTTGCTTTTTTTTTGTTTTTTGTTTTTTGTTTTGTCAAAGTGAAAGTTTCCTTCAGATTTCTTTTGGTTAGCAAAGAGAGGTATTAATATAGGCATTAATCAATACAGGTATTAAAAAGTAGGCAATACCCGTGTCCAGAAATGTACCATGTAGTACATTGGTTTCCAAACTTTGCTGCACATTGGAATCCCCTAGGAATCTTTAAAATATACAGATGTCCCCTTCCTATCAGACATACTGATTTTATTGGTAAGGGTGCAGCACAGGGATTTTGATAAGCTCTCTAGGTAATTCTAATGTGCAACAAATCATAAGAACCATCTTAAGCTAGTAGATGCCATCTGATCTTTGGGCACATAATATCCAAAAGTGCTTAGCAAAATTATAATAGAAAACTTGATCTGCCTAAGCCTTCTACTGGAAAGGATCTTCTGAGCTTTCAACTCAGACACTTTAGATCCATTTTCTGGTAGTTTTTATGAAAGTTCTTCTAGGTCTTAACTGTTAACTGTTAAAAGGCCAACCTTGATAGTCAAGCAAAACTAGAAAAAAATTAGTTATTTAGGGTAACATAAAATTAGTTATTAACGTATTAGTTACTAACATAAAATTAGTTATTTAGGGTAACATAAAATCGATATTGTAAGTAGAATCTTAAATGATGCAAAGAAAAATAGTTCAAAGTAGCATGAACAACTGCTTTGTAAACAAATTGATAATGGAAATTTCCTATTAAAATATGTAGGATCCTAATGGGGCACCTGGGTGGCTCAGTCAGCTGGGCACCCGTCTTTAATTCAGGTCAGTATCTCATGTTTCCTGAGTTCGAGCTCCACATCAGGCTCTGTGCTGACAGCTCAGAGCCTAGAGCCTGTTTCAGATCTGTGTCTCCCTTTCTCTTTGCTCCTCCTCCACTCAAACTCTGTCTCTCTCTCAAAAATAAATATTAAAATTAAATAAATAAATAAATAAATAAATAAATAAATAAATAAATAAAATACATAGGATCCTAAAAATGGGTTCTGGATCCAACTTCCAAGTTATGGCAGGGATTCCCCCCTCCTTAAATGAAAAGCAATTCTCCGGACACCAGCTGGGTGTACTACAACTCAACTCAATTCTGACACTGTCTACCTGGAGGTAGTGTCAGATCTCACAGATTTAGGGCTCAATCCCACAAAACTGTCCCCACAACTTCAGATACCAACTGAAAGCCCAGGCTTCTGACCCACTGGCCATAGATTGAAGGTTCCAACAACCCCAACCTTGGATTCAATTAATTTGCTAGAGCTGCTCACAGAACTCGGAAAAAACATTTTACTTACTAGATTACTGGTTTTTTATAAAAGGGTATATAATTCAGGAACAGCCATATGGAAGAGATGCCCAGGGCAAAGTATGAGGAAAGACAGCAAAGCTTCCATCCCCTTTCTAAACACACCACTCTCCCAGGACCTCCAAGCTCCAATCTGGAGTTCTCTGAACCCTGTCCTTTTGGGGTTTTATAGAGGTTTCATTACAGAGGCATGGTTGAAAAAAGGAAGCATTTGAAACTGGATATTATTCAACATCTAGTCCCCTCTACCCTCCTGGAGGTCAGCAGGAAATGGGACTGCAAGTTCCACCCCTACAATCACAAGATTGGTTCTCCTGGCAACCAGCCCTCAACCTCAGGTGCATTCAAAAAGCTACCTTATTAACCTAACATAAGACAGGTTTAGCACTCTCATCACTAAGGAAATTCCAAGGGTTTTAGGAGCTCTGTGCCAGGAATAGTGAACCAAGATCAAATATATCCTATTATAAATCACAATATCACAGATCCGTATGAAAAAAGTAATAAAACTTTATTGAGCTCTAATAGAAGATTTAAATGAATGGGAAAATATAGTGTGTTTCTGGGCAAAAGGACTAGAAATACAATATTATATTTACCCAGATGGATCAAAGAGTCAGACCTCTGTTTGAATCCCAGCTCTTCTATTTATTAACTTCTTGAACTTGGACCAGGATTCATGGGAATATGGGAAGATGCATACTATCAGGCCTCATGAGGTCAGGAGGACCAAGGCTTTTTGGGATCCAACACAGCTGCAGGGTCCAGGTCGTCCAGAGCAGTGCTTCCCAAATGTCAGTAGGCAAATCAGCTGGGAACCTGGTCAGGTTGCAGATTCTGATTTAAGTCTGGGATTTGGCCTGAGTTTCTGCATTTCCAACAAGTTTGTGGTGATGCTGAGGCTGCTGGTCTGCAGACCACACTTTGAGGAGAGGAGATATCTATTTCCTCAGCTGTGAGAGTTACTAGAGTCCCTGTTCTTTTCTCCGTCCTGTGTCTCTCCAGGAATCTGTAGCTTCTGTTCCATGTCCAGTTGCTAATATCTTAATTACAATTTCCACAACAGAAAAGTCTGGATGGATTGATTAATATCAGTGTGATGAAAATATAGGCACCTTTTGAAATACTCTTTTGTACCCTCTAAAGATACCTTCTATATAGTATCACTTACATAATCAGAAATTTAAAAAAAACATATTTTATGCTATTTGTAACTAACATTATCACTTTGGCTGTCTTAGTCGTGATGCTGGATACCTACAGAGCTGTAGAGAAAAACAGAGATTTGAGAAGCAGAGAATAGAAGCCAGAGCACTAAAGAGCACATCCTAAGGACACAGCCAGCAGGTTTGGAAGGGACTGCAGGATTCCAAAGGGGCCAGTAAATTGCATCCAAACACCAAGATGTAGAAGCCAATTGTAGGCAACAGGCTTGAGCCATGGAAACTTGAGCAAGGCAAAGGGGCCCACAGCGACCCCCCCAGCTGACTGACACAAACAGGCTCATTATGCCTTAGGCCTTAGCCAACCAATGGGATCCTTACAACTGGGCACATTTCCTAAGATGACCAAAACAAGTAAAATTCCATATGTCTCTATACTCTTTTACTCTGCCCTGTAACTATAGCCCCTCACCATTGCTTCGTGGCAGACAGTCTCTCCTTTGCTGTCCTGCCTGCTGTTCCCTTGTAGTGTATTCAATAAACTTCTATCTCCTTTGGTCGGACTTGGGTGAATTCTTTCACCGCCCTCCCGCAGGCCCCTATCCAATCAGGACAACCCACATGAGAGCCTTCCTCTCCTGAACCGAGGAGATTCCTCATGTTCTTATTGGTCAGTGAGTCTTAACCTGCGCTGCAGCTTTTGAAGATTAATAAAGGGAAATCTTGTTTAGAATGGAGTCAGGGGGCCAGAAGGAGGAGCTCTTCTGCCCTATGGCTCACCATCAATTGCAAATCCAACAGGAAGAGTGGGACTTTGGGCGTGTTTACTAACTACCCTAGCCGGCAAAGAAAGGTTTTCCTCCTACCCCAGTGGCAATAGCCCAGCCAATGAGAGACTGTCACAGCTCAGTCAATAAAAAGCCACTATACAGCAAACTCTCAGTTTATCTGATGGACTTCTTGCTTCTAACAGCCTTCCCAATACCCCACAATACTCCACTTTGCTCTATGAAAGAGCCGCCCTCTCCTTTGTTCTGTGGATTTGCCTATGGTTTTGCTATAGCTTCCTAGTTCTGGATTGCAATTCTCTGCCATGCCCAAATAAACCCATCTTTTGCCAGTAAAATAACTGGCAGTTTTAGTTTTTAAGGTTAACAATCTGTATGGGCTCACTTTGTAAGGGAGTAGGAGAGCTCTGTCATTCTATCACTGCTTCCTTCTTTTTTTATTAAATTTTTTTAATATTTATTTTTGAGAGAGAGAGAGATAGAGAGAGAGAGAGTGCACAAGCAGGGTAAGGGCAGAAAGACAGAAAGACACAGAATCCAAAGCAGGCTCTAGTTGGTCAGCACAGAGCCCAACGCTGGGCTCAAACTCACAAACCACGAAATCACGACCTGAGCCAAAGGTGGACGCTTAACCGACTGAACAACCCAAGCACCCCTATCTCTACTTCCTTCTCTAGACAGGCTTGCAAGGACTCTGCTGCCTGCCACGCAAGGGGACACAGATAAAAGGAGCAAGAGAAGATCATCAGAGAGTATACATAGGAGCTAGAGTTGGCCTCTCGGTAACTAAAAGTTCTAATAAAATATTTCTCCAGATCTGTACTAATGACTAGCTTAGGGCTTAACCAGACCAAGATAGTATGTTTTAGCAGCCTCTTTTATTTTCAACTAAGTAACTTCATCAGAGAAACAAATGTTGAGCATATGTAGTTAGGTGTAAATCAACCCTCCCCTTCTTTTAAAAGCTCTAGGGTTCAACTAAAAATTCCTTCAAAAAATGGCCCAAAGACCCCAGCCTCTCAGTAGGCCAGAGCTAAAGGGTGGCTCCACTGTGCTGGGCTTCAGATACTGTTTCAGTAAAAGAAAAGGGCTCTCTTTAGCCTGGGTCCTTGCCCCCACCAGCAGCGCCCCCCCCCCCCCCCCCCCCACCACGCTGGTCATTAGCCTTTTGTTTGTATCAGTTACAAGAAGCCAGAGGTAGGAGAGGACTGCTTTCTGGACTCAACGGGCTGGGATGTCAGCTGATCCTGCCTCATGCAGACCCCACCTCCCATTCCCTAGTTGACCTTAACTACAAATGACACCTGCCCCGAGACCGAAACTGAAGGACAACCTTCGAGGCTGCCATTTACAGGGTTCTGCCCCCACAACCTGAGTTCTTCGCTGGGGGTGCTCAGGGCACACATAAGCTACTAGTAGCATCTTATGAGCTGCTGAAGGTAGGGCAGGGCTAAGGACCTGACAGTATTTACCAGTTCAGCACAGATACCATCTAGATCATATGGTACAGACCTTATCCCATTGTGATGAGCCAACTGATATGTGTAGATATTTATAATTGAGTCATTAAATAGTTATTCACTTTGGTTTGTTTTGCTGACATTCTCAATTGATCCCTGAAGACCCTCAAACACCAGTGGTTTTATGATGTAATAAAGACTTTCTGTGGTGGCTTGAGGCTATTTACTTTCTTCTTCTATGCATTGTTATGGCAGTTGAGAGAAATCAAAATTAAATGAGGAGGAAAATCAGTGTGCCTCTAGGGGTAAGGACAAAGGGGGAAAATGTCCATAGGCGAGGCAAAGCTAAATAGCATCTTTGGAAAATTAGAAATGTCTACTGGGTGATTTTTAAAATGTTTACTGCAGGTGTGGTGCAAACTCCCTCTGCTATCTCTCCCATAAAATATTCAGTAAAATATATGGTATTAACTATAGTTAGTGTGAATGTGTGAATGGAATATTTCAGAGTACGCCAAGATCTGCTACGCTCCATGTTGCGGTGGATGTGAAGAAAACATGCCAGGACTCTTGGGCACAGGGGCTGGAAGACAGGCGTCCACCAGTGGGGCGCTGTTTGGGGAACTGTTACTCACATTGCAATGTAGGCAAATGTTGTCCCCTAAAGTTGTGATGTTCTCAATCTGCACAACCATCCATGGTGGTCTTAAATTCAGGGTCAGCTGACAGATAGGTAGACTATGCTGTTTTTTATATCAGCACATTTATAGAGCATTTCCTGAGTATATGAGTAGGATTTTATTCTTGCCCTTGAGTTACCTTTCTGCTTTAGGGAAGGCAAAATTAAATGTAAAGATAAAAATGTAAAGTGGCACATGCTGAATGTCACATGAATGACGCTGAAAACTCTTCTCAGATATACTAGTGCTATGGGATGCTCTGTGAAAAGCATCCTGAGGCCAATTAAGTTGAGGAAACATATTATGTCCTTTCCTTGGAGACTCACCATGCATATGAGCATATTAAAGGAGTCTAGACAATAAAATCTGCCTATCTTTTGTTAGCCCAGAGTTTCCTATCTATTTCAACATGAAACATCTTTTTGTGTAACATCTATGGACATTCCAAGAAAATGGGGGAGATTTTGTTGTAGAAGGTGCATGCGGAGGATTTAAGGAGGGAAGGAATCGCTCTGGGCTGGAATTACTGTTCTATGGAAGCATTTCAGGGATGCGAAGGAAAAGCAGTACAGCCTTATGAGATAGGCAACGTGTAGGTGAACAGAGCTGGGGTGGGAAAAGAATACCCAGGAATCATGACAGCAAGGCAGGAAGGTAGGAACACACAGCGGGGTTTGGAGACCTTTGAGCCTTGACTTTTGGGAAGAAGCAGGGTAAAAAACATTTTGAGAGCCTTTAAAAAAATTTAGAGTTTATTTATCTATTTGGAGAGAGACAGGGAGAGTGCAAGTGAGGGAGGGACAGAAAGAGAGAGAATCCCAAGCAGGCTCCACACTGTCAGTGCAGAGCCCCACATGGGTCTCTGGCTCATGAAACTGTGAGAGAATGACCTGAGCTGAAATCAAGAGTCAGATGCTTACTGATGAGCCACCGAGGCACTCCAAGATTTTTAGAGTCTTAAATGTCAGGCTACAGCTTTAACTTCATTCTGTGCATCACAGTAAATAAAGGTTCTTTTATATATATTTAAAAAAAGGTTATTTTTTATAAAGGTTCTTGCATGGAAAATTGCCATGTACCAAGCAATGTACAAGGATGTTAGAGGTGTTAAAATAATTAAACAAGGAGACTGTCAGACTGAGGTGGGTTTTAACGTAACACTTTGGTGGTTGGTCTGCACAAGCAAACCAAGATCTAAGCCTGTAAATGCCTCAAGGTCATGAAATCAAAATGCTAAGGACAACCACTCACAAATAGCCAAACAGGTTTTAAATTATAGCTGATCATAATTTCCTTCTTCTGCCTTTTCTCTATAAAATTCTCCTTTGGCTCCTGTGGGGGAACACTTCTAACCACTTCCGGTGTGCAATGCCTGATTCAAATTGATCTGTGTTCAGATCAACTCCCAGAAATTTTAATATGCCACAGTCTATCTCTTGACAGAGGAGAAAGACTGTTCGTAGAAAGGAGAGTGGTTAGGAGACCAAGATGAGGAGACCCGAGCCAGGGCAGTGGCTGCAGTGAACGGACAGTAAGGGAGATATGAAGAATCTAACAGAGAGAATCAACTGGTGGCAGTGGTAGCGGGGGTGGGTGGAGGGAATGAGGGGGTTCCCACGAATGACTCCAGGGGTGGTCCCAGTAGCAAAAACAGGGAAACAGGAGGTCAGGCGGTTCTGAGAGGGGCAGGGCAAGTTTCACCCTGGCCTGTGTTTCAAGGTCAGTGGGTTAATATGCGTCTGGCACAGCCGCAGTCTCCTGTTCCTTCCTGAGCCACATGAACATGAGATTTGGCCACAACTATACTTGCCTTTGAAGTGCAGAGAACTGTTCAGATTGAAGTTATACATGATCAAGTCCAAGTGGACTTTAACTAAGATTGAAGACATTCAGAATCCCCTCCTCTAATCAAACTCTTTTATCTTTCCCTAGCAGTAATTACATCCTCCAATTTTTGAGCACCCACTGTGTACCTGGCATAAACTGGATGTTTTACATACACTCTCTTGTCATTTTCATAACAACCATATAAGGCAGACTTTATTAATTTCATTGTTTTTCAAAAAAGGAAACTTAATAAGCTTTGGTTAACTCAGAGCCCCCAAATTTATTTGTACTGGAAAACCGAGGCTCAGAGAGGTAAAGTATGTTATCCATGATCACACAGCTAGGATTTGAGCCCATGTTTGACAGACTCCAAGTTCTGTGCTATTTCCAGCACATTTCCTGACTCTTTCTGAAAATACTCATCTCATCCTGATGTTCCTTCTCCTTTTAGACTATAATCTGCATTCTGGCTTCACATATTTCAATTATTTACTGTTCTAAGCAGCAGCTCAAAATCAACATTTTTCGCAGCTCACACACATTTTTCGGTTCTCACTTTCCCCATCCTCAATCCTGCTTAACTCTTACGTGATTTTGTATTTCTGGTCCAATAATGTCAGGTACTGCTAAATATCATCTTATTACAATGGAGAGTAAAACCTTCTGAAGCTGGAGGATTTATTCAGCCCCTAAAACATTAACTTGGGAGCCCAGGTAGGTAAAGCAGCTAGAGATGCTCAAAGAAGAACCCAGTCCTATGAAGATGCAGCCAGACCTCCCGGGATCAGGCCAGGGCCTGGGCACCAGTTTTAGCTGTGGACCAAGAATGATGCTAAATGAGTCCACAGGGCACATTCCAGGGGTCACATGAATACTTGAGACTTTGTGCAAGGGGATGAGCAGGGCTCAGGTCTAGAAGAGCCAGAGGTCATGCCATCAACATCTGAATGGACAGAGTGTAGGCTGCCAGATGTAATGGAAATCCAGCATTCTGCGTGTTTTCTGAAGAGCAGCCTGTGATCTCTCCCATGGAGAAACTCACTGGTGCAGCCTGAAGCAGAGTATCTACGATGGCCTGGGCTGAGGTCTCTCTGAAGTCAGCCATCTTTGAATCAGCCCTTCTCCACTCCCTGTTACATTGCCTACAGCAGTACCCTACCTGCTTCAGGCCCCAGAGGCTCACCCTGTCCACACAACTGCATCAGGCCTTTACTATAAATTTGGAGACGGTTCCTTGTAAGCATCAACTTCCTTCCTCTCCACGTTGGCAAATCCCTCAGTATTTTTATTTATCTCCTTCCAACCTCTTCCTTCTGGAAACTAATACAATTCTGCTCCCACTTCCTTCAGTGGTTCTTCTATCACCTGCCTGTTCACTGCCCTGCTCCCTCCACTCTTATTACCCAGATCTCCTGTTTCTTAAAGGACCTGCTTTTGATGGCCTTCCCTATTTAAGCTGTCACTCGTTTTCTTCCTTCCTTCTCGGGTTTCTACCCCCTCAACTCCACTTATCATTAAAATTTTTGCAGAAATACCTTGACTTCTGCAGAAATACCTCTTTCCCAGAGAATCAGGGACCTCCCATGGACCCCTTCACCACTGCTTCCATGACTCTCTCCTCTATGATGCTCAGTCCCCTAGTGCCACTCCTGCACCTTCTTTGTGTTTTTATTGGGTCTTTTCCCCACAGTCTGTATGTAGACCAGTCCCGAGATTTTGGCCTGTCCTTCTTTCCTCCTTACTCTTATTATCTCCCTAAGAGAAGATAAAACTTCCATGACTTAAGCTGCATACTCTGCACAGCACAGGTCGGTCTACTTTGTCTCCAGCACAAACCTGCTGAATTCTAGCTCTGCTCTTTCAATTGGGGAAATTAAAAAAAAAATTTTTTTTAATTTAAATCCAAGCTAGTTAACAGATAGTGTAGTAATGGTTTCAGGAGAATTGAGTGATTCATCACTTACATATAACATCCAGTGCTCATCACAACAAGTGCCCTCCTTAATGTCCTTCATCCATTTTGCCCATCCCCCTACCCAATGCCCCTCCAGCAACTCTGTTTGTTCTTTGTATATAAGAGTCTCTATGGTTTGCCTCACTCTCTGTTTTTATCTTATTTTCAATTGGGGAAAATATCTTAACCTGCCTGTCCTGATTGGGCCTCAGGGTGCCCATCATTCTCTATCTGCCCTTCCTCCCCAACCTCAGGTAAAAATAGTTATCCTAATTATAGCTACTTTTAATGAGCACTTACTATGCACTGCAGGTCATTTTCTTCACTGCAGAGCTGGGATTCAAAGCCAGGTGTAATTGAATCCCCAGTTAACTTTTATACTTTGAGAAGAGCTTAGGATAGTGGTTAAATTCATGGCAGCTGATGCTAGATTACCTGGATTCCTACCCTGGTTCTGCCACTTCCGAGCTGGTGATTTTTAGCCTGATTCTTAATCGCATCTGTGCCTCAATTTCACAATTTATGAAATGGAGACAGTGGTGTCCACTTCTTGGGCTGTTCTAAGGTCCAAGAACTTAGAACAGTGTCTGGCACAGAGTGAGGGCTATGTAAATGTTAGCCATTATGCAGCATTATCACTTCTTGTCACCCCTGTTTCTTATTAATCAAGTAACCATTCTTACGTTGATCTTTGAGTTTACAACACCCTTTTGACAAATACTGTCATTATTTTGGTGAAAATCAGTATTTGTTTTTCAAATACATCTTTCCCTCACTATGGCTTATTTTTTCACTCCTTGATTACAAGAAGTAGAATAGATAACTGGTCTGCCCTCCTATAATTCAGTGTTTCTCAAACCGTGTGCAAAGGTCAACAGCATCAGCATTGAAGGGAGTACTTGTTAAAAGTGCAAATACTGGGCCCATACTTAGACATATTGATTCAGTGAGTCTGGAGTGAGGCCCAGTAATGCAAATTTTAACAAATTCCTCAAACGGCTCTGATGTCGACAATTTTGAGAACTCTTCGTCCCTCCTGCTCCTTCCACTACCTTGTAGCTCATCTCAGTGGTGGATCAATCTGGTTGGGTGTCAGAATCATCTGAGCTTCTTCTAATTTAATTTTAACCTTCATCAAAGTAAAATATGCTTGTGAGTTCGAAAGTCAAATACGATTACATGGCATATAATTAAAATCCACAACGCCTTGCCCCATCCCGACTCTCTGGATTCCTGCTTCCCATAAGCAACCAACCATTTTCATCTCTTTCTAGGTTTCTTAATAATGTGCATATATTGCTATTTTAATTTTCCAATTTCAGACATTATCTGTATCCATTCTGTTATGGCAGGAGAGGAGAGGATATAACTCTCCCGCCTCCACCTCACGCCCCCACCCCCAGTATCCACACGCCCGCTTAGCCCTCCCCACCCTACATACTAACACTGCCAACTCTACATCATGGGGCTATATCATGATTTTTGGTTAAAGCTTTATTTGAACCATCACAGCCAGTATGACTATTTTTGTCTTCTCATGAGCTTTGGTGCCAGATACTTGATTTGGGCTCCTGGCTGCATTACCTCTAAACTTGCAGGGGTGAAACCCTTCTATGCCTCACAAACCTCATCTTTAAAATGGGGATGATAATAGTAATACTCATTACATAAGACTATAGTAAGGAATCAGTGATTTAATACATGGAAAACACTTAGAACAATAACTGGTGCATAGTAAGTGATTAATAAATTTTAGGTATTCTTATCATGTTTATTACCTGTAAATACCTGAGGTCTAAATTGTCCATTGGAGTTTAAGCCTTTGTAATTTAGTCAGTCACATCGGGAAAAATATTGTTTTTATTTATATATCAGAGACCTCCCTCTTGGAGCCTCTGTCTCGTGTCCCAATCTGGGTTATGCTCCTAAGGACAGCCACACATGTGCTTATCCTGGGACTTCCCTTTGTTATCATCTTGAGAATCTCTTGATCTCTCCACCAATCACATGCCAGGGACAGGGTATGGATTAGTTCTGTGAATTTAGTAGAATATCAGAAAGGAATGAAGATAAATGAAGGTGTTCAATCTGCCATGTTTAAATAAATCTGGCAAGCTCTTAAAAAATGAGATTTCTGATGCCCCAGCAAACACATTCTGGATATATAAATTCACACATGGGGCTCATGAACTTGTGTTTAAAAATTTTCCCCTAAGTAATTTTGATAGAAAACAGAGAAGACCAGATTCCTAAGAATATAGTTCCTATCAGAGGCTCATAGAGACTAAAATCACTTTTATTACCTTAGTTATTTGTAAGACTTAGAAAAAAACAAAGAGAAGCAACAGATGAGTAAATCATTAGAAAAAGCTTAGAGTCCCAACCCAGTAACGAAGGGGAGAGGCATAATTACTCTAAAAATTCCAAGGTAAGGAAAGCTATTGAACTTAACCATGATACTCATCTGTGAGCTTCCTTGCAACCAAAGGGTAAAAAGGACTACATGAATGGATTAACTGGCCAGGAATTAAAAGAAGCATGCCAAGTTCATTTGCAGAGAGGTCACTTTAGCTATGAGTCTGCTCACAAATTTTCGTTTGTCTTATTTCTACCAAGACATTTGAATTTCAGGGTTCCTCAAGCTCTGACTGCAGGCTCTTGGCTTACAAACTTCTCTTCCACTTACCCGCTGCCAAGTTAAATTCTCTGAACACATGCAGATCTTCACTGCCTTTGTCTATGCTTCTTCTCACCCTGCATTCATTCTTGCTAAGTAGTATCCATTTTTTTCCTGACGCATTTCAAATGGGCCCCTCCCAAACTAGCCACGATATGCGTAATCACAGTATTAGATAATATTTACAAAGCTCTTATGTGCCAGGCTTTGTGAGAGTCAGGTGTTAACTCATTTAACATTTACCCTCCAAGGCAGGTACTGTTATCCCCCCATGGCACAGATGAAAACCCTGAGTCTTGGATGGTCATGTAACCAGTCTGAGATCCCACTGCTAGATCACACTGATCCCAAACCTGTGTTTCCTAGCCTCCCGTATTTGGATCCTCTTAGAATTCTGTTTGTAATTCTGTTTTGCCACTTATCCTCTGTATTATACTCATGCTATTTATGTATTTATTCTATCTCCATTAATTTGAAAGCACCTTGAGTACAGGGCTAGTTTCTGATTTATTTTTATATGTTTCCCAGATTATAGCATACTTTATATATATATGTGTGTGTGTGTGTGTGTGTATACATATATAACATATATATACATATATGTGTAATTTTTTATTGTAAAAATAAAGGAATCTTAAAAAACAAAACAAAACAAAACAAAACTCCTAGCCCTGCTCATGAAGGAATGAAGAAGAGAAATGAGTAGGCAGCTATTTGCTTTATTGATTTGTATGATAAGTGTGAGCCAGGTTTGGTTCTTAAATGATTCAGCATCCTACCCCTTGGACCATCAGCATCGGAGTATCTGGGCGCTTATCAGCAATGCAGAGTCTCAGGCCCTACTCCAGACTGACTGAATCAGCATCTGGATTTTAACAAGATCCCCAGGTGGTTCCTATGCACGTTCAAATTTGAGAAGCCCTTCTACAGCCCCTTAGTTTCCACTGGGGTCTTAGATGAATTCTGGATCATCATGAAAATGATAAAATGAAGGAATAGTTCCAGAATCCCCAAGGGTTCTGGGTTAAAAATCTGCCTGGACCTATGTAGAGCTTTTCAACTGCTTTTCATCAGGGGAGACCCTTGGAAGTTTCCTTTGAATCTTTAAAGTCCTTGACCAAACAAGAGAAGCTTCTGACATCTGAAACTGTATTGATTGTAACAGTGACAGACAATCAGAATGACCCTCTGTGGACTCTCCATTGACATTTTGGGAGATCCTTCTCCTGCTCCATCAATTGACCATCGGCGCTAATACCCATTAGCACGTTATCAAATGACTCCTGAATGCTGCCAGTGCCCCAGTCACTGTAGTAGACACACAGTGATCCCGGTAGTGAACTCTCAGATATAAATAAAACTGCTTTATGAGGATAGGATATACTGAGCCTGAGTGAAAGTGCAAAATCATGAGATAGGCTCCATGGAATTTCCTTCTCCTTCCATCATCCCTTTTGGCATGAACCCCACCTATCCTCAAAAAGCTTAGTTCTTTCGGGGACCCTGGGTGGCTAAGTTGGTTGAGCATCTGACTCTTGATTTCAGCTCAGGTCATGATCCCAGTGACAAGGGGTAGAGTCCCACACTGGGTTCCGTGCTGAGTGTGGAGCCTGCTTAGGATTTTCTCTCTCTCTCTCTCTCTCTCCCCCTCTTCCTTGCTTGTGTGCACTCTCTCTCCCCAAAATATAAATAAATAAGTAAATAAATAAATAAACAAACAGATAAATCTTACTTAAAAAAAAAAAAGATCTTAGTTCAGTGCTGCTGTACTTTAGATTCCTGAAGTGGCTACACGTTAAGCAAAGTCACTTTAACAAGGTTCTGAAGACTTTTCTTGATCCTGCCACTGTATGTCCTCAGTCATATTGCTTCGCCATAAGGGGCTTCCGAGTCCCCAGGTGTAAATGAGGAGTTGTGTTGCAGAAGATACCATCAACCTTTATCAATTGCATAAGTGTCTTAGGCTCTGGAGTAATTATCTTAGAAGGGACCTTTGAAACAAAGTAGTCTTAATGACAGTAGAATTGCTATTAAGCTTATGTTTCCAAAATGTCTTACTCTTATAAGCAAATCAACAGATGAATAATGTGGCATAATGGTACGAGTCCTCATTTTGTCTATCCATTTGTTCCTAGTATTTTTTAAATTACCCACTGTGAATACACTGGCATCCCTTAGCCGAGTATACAGAATAAAAGCTTTCCCCTCATCATTCCCCTTTAATTGGTTAAACTCATTGGGAATCACTTTGGATAACTCTTTAGAAGAATAAATGAAATTAAAAATGTTATTTCTATTATACGCTTAGGCAAAGCGGAGATGTTATGAGGCTTTTAAAGTATAAAAGAGGGGCGCCTGGGTGGCTCAGTCGGTTGAGCGGCTGACTTCGGTCAGGTCATGATTTCGCAGTCCGCGAGTTCGAGCCCTGCGTCAGGCTCTGTGGTGACAGCTCAGAGCCTGGAGCCTGTTTCAGATTCTGTGTCTCCCTCTCTCTGACCCTCCCCCGTTCATGCTCTGTCTCTCTCTGTCTCAAAAATAAATAAACGTTAAAAAAAATTTTTTTTTAAGTATAAAAGAGTGAAATGTATGCTACCGAACTGAACACAATCTGTATCAATACTTCGTTAGTTAGAGCAGTGATTCTCAACTAGAGGCGATTTTGCTGCTCCCCACCCCCACCCAGCCCAAGAACATTTGTTAATGTCTGAAGACATTTTTGGTTATCACAGCTTGGAAGAGGGTGTTACTGGCATCCCGGGGGTAGAGGCAGGGGTGCTGGTACATATCCTATAACTCACAGGACACTCCCTCTCCAACAAAGAGTTATCTAATCCAAATTGTTAATAGTGCCAAGGTGGAAAAACCCTGATTTCAAGATACAGACAGGATGGTTCGAACTTGTCTTCCAGTTTTTAGACATAGTTATTGTTAAACGTAAACAAAAATAAAAGTCACCACATGAAGTTTCTCTACATTTCATAGGGATAGAGTTAGAGGCATTCAGCTGAGGGTAATGCAATCACCACTTCTAACTTTATTTTGGAGCACAGAGTTTAATTGCATACGACAGCACCCACGGTGAGATAAGAAAATTGTCACGATGGTACAAGAAGAAATAACTACCCTCAAAAGTCCTGGGAAAGTTTTAACAACAAAAGTGGTAGCCAGCAGAAATCGAAGCAGATAACTGTCACCCTGTTTCTAAAACAGCTGAACCCTCCTGGAGGCAACTGCCATTAGCACGCTGTGTCAAAAGGACCTTGTCAAGTAAAGGCTGTAATTGCCAACAGGTTCCCTGGGCAAGAGAGGGAGAGAAAAAACTGGAAGATTTCCATCACTCTGTGAATTGCTTTAACACAGAACACAAAGGGGAGGTGGATGTGACAGCTTTTAAGCAAATGCTCTAGGTGAGCCAGGAACAGAGTGACCCTGCAGATGTTTAATGAGCCCACTTCACTTCACTCTGCTCCACTAGATGTAGACTGTCTTTCCAAAAAAAAAAAAAAAAAAAAAAAGTCATTGACTTGATATGTCAATGTTTTTGCATTAAGATGTCTTACAACCTCTTGGTCGCCTATGAATTGCAAAACGTATAACCTTATAGAATTATAGTCTCTTAGAAATATAAGGAGATAAAGAAATTAATAGTGGATACTGTTTACTCCTGCATAGCACAGAAGACAGAAAACCCTGAAATATGGCAAGCATATGAAACATCAGAAACTTTTGTGTCAGTGAAGGATAGGTACCTTCCCTTTCTTCCTCCTCACTAGAAAACACCCCAAAATCATATAGTATTGCCTCAATGCTATCAATCAGTAGATAATAAAGGATGGTAGGTAAGAAGCTAAGAATGGAGGAACTGTGTCTGGCAGGACAGAGTTTTCTGGAGAGGTGCACATGTGGAGAACAGACCAGACGCTGGCATGGTTTCCAGATGCTGATTTCCAAGGTTCCAAGGTGAGTGGCGAGGGATGGGGTGCATATGTCCCAGTCACTAGCCCAAATGCAACCCCGTCTAAATTAGAAAAGAGGCCCTTTCCTCGACACTTTTCTGTTATCTTCCAGAAAATTGTCATAATAATTATACAAGTCTGCAATGACTACTATGTCAACATCTCCTCCCCATCCTGAGTTGTGCAAAACACAATCTGCAAAATTATAAAGAAGGAGTTCTGGTGAAGAGATCAGTGGTCATCAAAGCCTGAAATTTTAAAATTCAATGGTTGGTCCCAGCTTTTTCCAAGTTAACAAAAGGAAGCTCTTTCTTCATAGCACAAAATTAGCCAACAAATTTAGGGAGAAGGAGACCTAGAAAAAGCATTATTTTTGCAGTTCCCATCGAAATAATTGATGCAGGCAAAAATCACCAACGAATGCTAAAACTACTTAGTAGATGAAAGATGGTTGGAGAACAATATTTATGTGGTGCTTAAGCAGCACCCTACAAATTACTTGTGTGTGTTTTTAAACAAACACGTCCTTTTCTTTTCCCCCAATGGACTCTCCCAATATACATTTTATTTATACACTGTAATCCTATACTACTGTATTGATGTATTTCTACAACATACACACAAAAATCCATCCAAAAGAGTGAGATAAAAACAACTGGAATAAGCTGTTACAGGTTTTTTTCCTGACATCCCAAATCATGGTCTTTCCTGCACACTTTGGAAAGCATCAATTTAGTCTATCCAATATTTTGTGCCTGGAGATTTCTCTGATGATTGAAATCATTGGCCAAAGCAGAACAAATAAAAGACATGGTAGAACAACTTGACAAGGGTTCCAGACCTCGAAAAGACTCTCCTTCTCCATCCCTGAATGGTGAAGATGAATCTTTCTGACCCGAAGAGAGCCAAATGTGTTATCTGTTGTGTCTCTCCGTTTCTGGAGACATCAGATGTGATTATGATTTTTGTGCTTTTCTCTCCATCCCACATTCTCCATGTGTTGCTCATTTTTACCATTTGCTTTGGGTTTCATGCCATTCTGTAGCATTTCCCTTGCATTCCCTGTCCTGGGCTTTTCCTCCCACTTCAAGCTGCCGGTTCATTTCAGAACAACTTGTTGCATTCCTAAAACAGACAAAAGTGGGCCACTCTTCAAAGAACAGGATGGAGACAGGGACCAGGGGAGGCATCTACAAGCTGTGATGTACTTAAGGAGTGAGAGAGGACTGTATTTGGTTTGTTTTTGTTTCAAATATGTCTTTATAATGGAGGAATCTGGTGGTCCCCACCTTAACCAAGTAACCACACTTAGCATCGCTAATCTGATGAGTTGTGAAATGAAACACACAGCATCAACTATGAAGTACACTTACCAAAAAAGGTTTAACATGCATTTAATCAAGCTTTTACACCTAATTTCCTTTTCATAGGAAATACAAGTGATAAAGAAACAAAATAACGCCGCAATGAGTCAGATCCAGAATGTAGGTCTGGTCTTGGGCAAAGCTGTTATCATATTAAACAACAAGTTAACCACTTTGTTGCCCCAAATTAGAGAACTTATTATTAACTATTAACATTACTATAGTTGTGAAGGGTGAATAGCAACACTTGTACTGAAAAGCCTCCTGGCCAAAATACCATACATCTTTATTTATTTATTTAATTTATTTTTTAAATGTTTATTTACTTTTGAGAGAGAGAGACAGAGAGTAAGTGGGGGAAGTGCAGAGAAAGAAGGAGACACAGAATCCGAAGCAGGCTCCAGGCTCTGAGCTGCCAGCACAGAGCCTGACACGGGGCTCAAACTCACGAACCATGAGATCATGACCTGAGCCGAAGTCGGACGCTTAACTAACTGAGTCACCCAGGTGCCCCAGAAATAGTCAACGTTAAGTCTTTTGGCTATTTTTTCAAATCGGTATTATCATGTCTTTAAATAATGTGCTCTTATTGGAGTTTTTTAGTTTATCAGTGTGAGACCTGCTATGACAAATGAAGATTTAGCTCTCTTATCTCATTCCTCTGTCCTCCAATATAGTTGTACCATCACTTTTAGTGAAATTAATGAAAAATAATTGCATGTAAGTATCATTGCAGAACCAGGTAGTATCCTATGAGCATACTTCTCTCTTGTATGCCTTTGTCCTTGTCCTAAGCAGTTTTCCTTTCCTTTTGTAATGTTTTCCTAATGTAATAATCCTTTTTTGTTGGTGTTTTTTGTTTGTTTCTTCTTGTTCTTTAAAAGCACCACAGTATGTATCTGGTGCCATTATTATTATTATTATTATTATTATTATTATTATTATTATTATTTTCCAGAAGAGCTTTCTGTGATGCTCCAACCTCTACTGGTACATCTCTAGATCTCCTTTGTAGTATATCCTTTGAGGATCTCTTCTCTTTTGTGGTATACTATCTTGTTTGCTACAGCATATTTTCTGGAAAATTCCTAAGATGGGAAAGAAATTATTTCTGAGTCTTTGCATGTCAGAGAATGTCTTTATATTACATTTGAATCATAATCTCGCTGAATGCACAGTAGGAGATTGGAAAGCATATCCTTTGATGTTTGGAAGGCACTGCTCTATTGTTAGGCATTGTTTAATTTTCAGATTGTTTGTTGCAAGAGTTTAGAAATATAGTTGACTTTTATATATTGGTTTTGTATTCTGCAGCCTTGCTGAACTTGTTAGTTCTAACAGTTTTTTAATGGATTCTTCATGATTATCTGTATGTAAGGTTGTATCATCTTCAAATAGAGATAGCTTTATGTCTTTTTTTTTTTCCTATCTGGATGCTTTGTATTTCTTTTTCCTGTCTAATTGTCCTGGCTAGAACCTCTAGTACACTGGTGAATAGAAGTGACAAGGATGGATGTATGTCCTTATCTTGTTCCTGATCTTAGAGGGTAAGCATCCAGTGTTTACTAACATTTAATCATGAAAGGGTATTGCATTTTGCAAATGTTTTTTTTCTGTCTGTTGAGATGATTGTGTGATTTTTATTTTGTATTGATAGAGTGTATTATATTAGTTGATTTTGGGGTATTAATTCCTGGGATAAATCCCATTTGGGTACGGTATGTAATTCTTTTTATTTATATGTAGAATTCATTGTATATATAAAATCCTTATGTTTCTTTTTTATATGCCTTTTATAGGCTTGCTAGTATTTTATTGAGGATTTTCATATCTGTATTTACAAGAGATATTTGCTTGTAATTTTCCTCTATTGTTTTTGTCTGGTTTTAGTATCAGAGCAGTTCTGGCCTCAGAGATGAGCTGGCACGTGATGTCCTGCCCCTTCTGGGAATATGGCCTTTGGACTGAGAACTGGGGGGCAGGGAGCCTTTGTTATTGGTAGCATATGTCTGAAATGGAGTTGCTGTCTCTCTGAGCTGGGAAGTAGGGGAAGGAGTAGGTCTTCTTTCAAATGCCACACACTCTTGTTTTTATAAAGTTTTAGCAGGTATTCTTGACTAAGTGTGTCTTCATTTGCTCTTTGCCCTTAGGATAATCTCCAGGGATTCTTTTTTTTTTTTTTTTAAACGTTTATTTCTGAGACAGAGAGAGACAGAGCATGAACAGGGGAGGGTCAGAGAGAGGGAGACACAGAGTCCGAAACAGGCTCCAGGCTCTGAGCTGTCAGCACAGAGCCTGATGCGGGGCTTGAACTCACGGACCGCGAGATCATGACCTGAGCCGAAGTCAGCCGCCCAACCGACTGAGCCACCCAGGCACCCCATCCAGGGATTTTCAATTGTTGTTTTTTAAACATAATTTTGTTTTTGCTCTTGAACACAAGTTTTGCTAGGCAGTAGGTCTGTGAAGTCTTTTACACTGTCATGTCAGAAAACAGAAGTAGAACTCTATCTTTTTGTACCTCCGCTAAGGGTCTTTTTGCTTTTCAAAGTTATCTTGGTGTCTCTATTTAATACACGGCAAATCCCCAAAATGTCCTATGACTTTTGATTGGCCATTCATGTTTACAAGTCAGGTATTGAAGAGCTGATTACTCTGCAGAGGGACAAGGGCAGACACATGGAAACTAATGTGAGTCAATTACAGAATTTATCTCGAGATTATTGGGCAAATTATGGTTTCAGAAAAGAATATAAAAGAAAACAAAAAAAAAATCAGAAGTCTGGAGGAAAAGTGAGCGTGCTAATCAGCTCATCTTTCCGAGTTGGAGCAAATCATCACTGTCTAGAGTAGAAAAATCTAGCTATTCTCCCCTGGCCTCGGCATTCTTGCAAACACTCTCCACACTTGAATCATTTCAGTAACTATTTTTCTTTAATTTTAGAAGGATCTTTTAGAAAAAAATGTCTTTTGAGTAAAGGAACATATACCTAAGTTTCAGTCATGCCTGTAATTTAAGTGTAATTAAGACAAAATCAGATTTTTCTCTTAAAAATATCATGTGTAGTATTATCCTATCTTTATAAAATAATTTCTACATATATGTTTACCTCTTTGACTAACTACATTGCTTATATATCTACCAACCTTCTGTCCCTATATATGCATAGAGTGTATAACAATGTATAGCAATTCCTAATGCTAGTTATTTCTGGGTTGTAGGACCTGGAGTGCTTTATTACTTTCTCCCTTTAATTTTTTGTATTGATTGACATTTTAAACTTTTTAAATTTATTTTTTATTTTTTCATGTTTATTTTTGAGAGAGAGAGAGAGAGAGAGAGAGAGAGAGAGAGAGAGACAGAACACGAGTTGGGGAGGGGCAGAGAGAGGGAGACACAGAATCCAAAGCAGGCTCCAGACTCTGAGCTGTGAGCACAGAGCCTGATACGAGCCTGAACCCATGAACTATGAGATCATAACCTGAGCTGAAGTTGGACACTTAACTGACTGAGCCACCCAGGTGCCCCTAAACTTTTTTTTAAAGTTTGTTTATTTTGAGAGACAGAGAGAGAGAGAGCATGAGCAGGGGAGGAGCAGAGAGGGAGGGAGAGAGAAGATCCCAAGCAGGCTCCCCTCTGTCAGCACAGAGCCCGATGCGGGGCTTTAACCCACAAAACTGAGAGAGCATGACCTGAGCCAAAACCAAGAGTCAGACACTTAACCTACTGAGCCACCCAGGCGCCCCATGTATTGATTGACATTTTAAATAAGAATTACGTGCCAATTAAAGAAAAATGTCAATATGAGGCAAAAGCAAAACTCAACCCACTAACAGAGAAACCAGTCAACCAAACAGTCAGGGCTGGGACTTTGGTGAAGCCAATGAGGAACCCGGGATACAAAGTCTGGGCAGGCACTCCCTTGCAGAATCACACGAATGCACCCTCAGCTCCTCTCTGACACCACTGTAGCCCTGGACAGCCTTGCAAACAACACGGGGAGGGCTGGCAGGTCAATGCAGGTGACGAACAGCATGTCTGGAATTCTGGGTAGATGAGTAAAGCATACTTTTCCTGAAAAAAACTACTTGCAAAAGAATCAAGCCTTTACGCTTTAAATGTTAATTATCCGACACTTGGGAACTAGCCAACTTCTAGTCTTCCCATTCCTCCCTGTCCCTTGATTAGGTACTTGAGTGAGTTGCCTGCACGGCTGCAGACTGGAGGGGGGGTGTTGCTGTGAGCTGCCCGTTCTCTGGCTTCATCTAGGACTTTCCTGATCACCCTAGCTAAAATGACACAATACCCTCCTTTGTCTTTCCACCTGTTTCCTGCTTTAATGTCTCCCTAGTAGTACTCATATTCCAAACGTATTCATCCTTTCTGCATACAGTTTTATTTTGTATATTATGTGTTGATTTCCTGTCTTGCCTTGTTAGTATATAAGCTCTGGGATGCCACCCTCATGGAAGCCTGATGGTGCACAATAGGTTTCCACAGTATTTGCTGAATGGAAGAATGAATGAGTTCATTGTACACTCACTGAATGACTGTGGACCTGATGCTGTTATCACAATATGAAAAATGCACGGTCTTTATGTCCCACAGAGTGAGTCCACATGCCGGTCTCCCTCCCTGCCTCTGTTCCCGGAAACAGTCACTGGCCTCACACAATCATTATCTTACAGTCACATACATTTTGTTTTTTACCCACCTTTCCGTTTTCTCATATTCTCTCTCTTTGTTTTTCTTCCTTCAACTCTTGCCCAACTAGCATAGGGAAATTTTTCTTCTTCCCTTAAAAGAAGTCACTCCGACTGATAAGCATGAAAGGCAATACTAGTCATAACACACTCATGAAAATAAAGTCAGTCGTGAAGAGAAAACAAGAGTATTATTAATTGTGAACATCTATTAAGTGCTTGCTATATACCTGGTTCTCTGCCAAGCAATTTATATGCCTTGCCTCATTTAATCAGTACAGATAAAGAAACTAAGGCAACAAGAAGTAACTTGTCCAGGTCACAGAGCCAATAACTGGTCTGAACCCATGTCAGTCTGGTTCCAGAGCCCAGGTCCTTCCAGGAGTAAGAGAGAGGCTGTGCTGTTCATTTCTAACATAATCCCCTCTGTGGGTTTTCCCTGCCACCCTCTTCCCACACTACATCCTCATCTGCACTACAAGCAGCTGCTCTCTCCATGTTCCCACGGCCCTCTACGTATGCTACCTCAGCTGTGATCACATAAAGTGCTAGGTTTGTGTCTGCAAGGTTCAGCTGGATGGATGCATTTTCACTCATGATCAGTGTTATGAGGTATTTGGTGACCTTTTTCATTGCAATGAATAAGTTGTAACAGAAGCAGGCTTTGGAGCTACTACGTATACATATGTATATGTGGAGGATAGGGGAGAGGAAGTTCAAAACCTAGCACCTGCTGCTTACTAGCAGTGTTAAGTTGGGCAAAGTATTTAACCCCTCTGAACGTTATTACTCATGTGTGATGTGGGGATAATGATGCTATTGTTACAGTGTAATGAAAATAATCTAAGATGTGTCTATAAGGTGCCTGGCATGGTGCCTAGCACAACACAGGTGCTTAGTGAGGCTTCTTCTCTTCATCTCTTTCCTGTACAACCCTCTGCCTACCCTGACTCTGACTCTTCAGTTGTACCTCATACATTTCAGCTATGTTATGTGTTACCTCTGGTTTGTATTAGGTATCTATTACTGTGCAACAAATTACCCCAAACTTAGCAGCTTAAAACAATAAATAAATATTTTTTTAAGTTTCTTTATTTATTTTGAGAGAGAGCAAGAGAGAGTGAGGGAGGGGCCAAGAGACAGAGGGAGAGAGAGAGAACACCAAGCAGGCTCCAAACTGTCAGGACAGAGCCGGATGCAAGGCTTGATCTCATGACTGTGAGATCACGACCTAAGCCAAAACCAAGAGTCAGATGTTTAACTGACCGAGCCACCTGGTGCCCCAACAATAAATATTATCTCAAAGTTCTATGCATCAGTTATGCTGGGAACATCCCAGTGAAGCTGGGAACAGCTTAGCTAGTGGTTCTGATTCAGTCTCTCATGAGGTTGTAGTCAAGATGTCACCTGCACCTGCAGTCATCTCAAGGCTCAACTGGGGGAGAATTTGCTTCCAAGCTCCCTCATGTGGCTATTTACACGCTTCAGAAGGTTTGCTTTCAAGTTTACTCGTGTGGACCTCTCCACAGGACTGTCTCAGGCTATGGTAGCTGACTTCCCCCAGAGGAAGCAATCCAAAAGAATGAGAGAGAACACTCAAGAAGGAAGCCATAGTCTTTTTATAATCAAATCTCAGTAGTGATATCCTATGACTTTTGCTGTATTTTGTATTCATTATAAGTAAGTTAAAAGTCTAGGCAATACTCAAGAGGAGGGAATAATTCAGAGAACGAATATCAAGATGTGGAGATAATTAGTTCCATATGAGATTTTGTCCACTGCGTGGTTTAAATAGTCACAAAGAGCTAGCCTAGGGAATGTGATGTGCCCAATTGTTTCACTGATTTCATAGAAAAGTTTTTATATAAGGGAGAGTCCTACATTTATATAAGGACTTACACAGTTTGGAAACATACAAATTGTTAAGAAGGATAACTGGCTATACCAGTAATAAAGCTTTAACATACTCCACAATATAAAAATAATAAGATAATACTTCTTTTCATAGTCTTACAAGTTTTTACACCATCTTTACTTTTCAATTTCCACTCTATGCATAATTATTCTTTTCCTCTGAGTTGGTTTGTTTCTTAAAAACCATTTCCCCTTTGACTGTCTCCTTGGTACATTTTCCACTTCCCCCTCTTTAGTCTACACACACACACACACACACACACACACACACACACACTTCCTTCCTTAGAGAGCACCAAAGATCAGGTAGGTAGTCATGGTGACTTATAAATATTAGTCCTAGCCCCATATTTGGAGGGAAACTTATGTTTTTATTCCCAATTAAGTCACAGTATGCTCCAGCCACCTCCCTAGAGTGAAGTGTCCTGCCTCAGGATGATCTTGGCCCCATTTCCCCCTTTGTCTTAGTCATAGCATTACCTAATTGCATTAGCCTCCCAAGAGGGAATGACATGGGTCATATTTGATATTTGTGTCTTCTCAGGTTTAAAAGAAAGATTATACAAATACAAAAATATACATAAGCAACTAGTAAACATATAAATATTAAGTATTATAAATACTAAAATTTTATTGGATAAATATTAAAACACATACTTTATATAAATATTATCTGCTTTGATATTAAAAAGGTAGATTCAACAATAGCAGGTTGACATTTTGCCTTCTTCCATTTCTATACTGAGAGTCTATTTTGTTAGAGACAGTATTTAATTATTGGGTTGTCTATGACTGCCAATAAGTCTATTAAACTTAACAACTTTTGCTTTTGAAATATTCTTTCTCAGGAAAGTAGACAGAAATGAGCCAGATGAACAGTTAAAGAAAGAAATATAAAGGGTCATAGGCAGGTAAAGAGTCTGAGGAAAAAGGATTTGATGTTGGGAAAGGGGGAGAGAAAAATTGAGCAGCTGGCTGTGAATCATGAAAGCAAACTGTTTATAAAAATGAAAACCTGATAGGATCGTTTACTTAGGAGGGGCTTTGTGCCATCTACATTTACTAAGAGGCATACTAGGAGAACACTTTGAGGAAGAAGTATAATCATGGGCCTTTTAGAGTTGCCACAGATTTTATATACTTTTTTTTTTATCCCATCTGCTTTGGTTAGGATGAGAAACAGCAATGAAAGACATGAATCTTTTGATATCCAATGTTATTTTGTTGAAGAGCCAGGACTGAGATTAACTGAATTCCTAATCCAGTAAAGTTTATTAATAATTGCACTTTATGATCTGGAAGAGAATTGGTTTAAGTTTTTACTTATAAATGTGAAATGTATTATTTTCTACATCACTTAAGAGATTTAAAAATCTGAAATAAGTCTGTCAAATGAACTATACTTATATTCTCACGTGTATGTGAACTCAGTAGAGGGGTTCCATAACAGGTGAGATGAAGCAGAAAAAATGATCAGAGCACTTGAAGCCAGGGCAGTGGAATTCATCCAATCAGAAGAGCAAAAAGAAAAAAAAGAATGAAGGTAGCTTAAGGGACTTATGGGCAAACTTCAAGTGGTCCAGCTTTCATATATAAGGGCCCCAGAAAAAGAAGAGTGAGAGTAAGGGGCAGGCAGAAAACTTATTTGAAAAAATAATGGCTGAAAACTTCCTTAATCTGGAAAAGGAAACAGACATTCAATCCAGGAAACTCAGAGCATTTCAAATAAGATGAGTCCAAAAAGACCCAAATCAAGACACATTATAATTCAATTGTCAAAAGTTAAAGACAAGAAAAGATTCTTAAAAGCAGCAAGGGAAAAACAACTTGTTCTGTACAAGGGAATCCTCATAAGACTATCATTAGAATTTTCAGTGGAAACTTTAAAGATCAGAAGGAAGTTTTTAAAAAAAACTGAAAGAAATGGAAGGGAAAAAAAAAACTGTCAATCAAGAATACTCTACCTAACAAAGTTGTCTTTCAAAAATGAAGGAGAAATAAAGAGTATTCCAGACAAGGAAAAGCAGAGGAAGCACATCATCATTAGACCAGTCTTACAAGAAATGTAAAAGGACCTACTTTAAGCTGAAACAGAAGAGAACTAATAAGTAAGAGGAAAACATATGAAAGTATAAATATCACTGGTAATTATAAATATATTGTTATAGTTAAAATACTCTAGGGGTGCCTGGGTGGCTCAGTCGGTTAAGCGTCCGACTTTGGCTTAGGTCACAATCTCACGGTTTGTGGGTTCAAGACCTGCATCAAGTTCTCTGCTGACAGCTCAGAACCTGGAGCCTGCTTCAGATTCTGTGTCTCCCTCTCTCTCTGCCCCTCCCCCGCTGGCACTCTGTCTCTTCCTCTCTCTCAAAAATAAATAAACATAAAAAAATAAAAAATAAAATGCTCTAATATTGTAATGATAGTAGTCAATCACTTACAAATCAAGTATGAAGGTTAAAAGACAAAAGCCATTAAAAATAACTATAACTACAATAATTTCTTAAAGGATACACAAGATTAAAAGACTTTTATTTTGACAACAAAATAAAAAGAAATGTGGGGGGTGGAGAAAAAATATGAAGCTTTAATAGAAGTTAAGTTGTTTTCAGCTAAAAATAGACTGTTATGAATATAAGATGTTTTATGTAAGCCTTATGATAACCACAAAGCAAAAACCTATAGTAGTTACACAAAAGAAAATGAAAGGAATCTAAGCACATCACTGCAGAAAATAATTAAATCACAAAGAAAGGGACCAAGAGGAAAGGAACAAAGGAATTACTAAACAGCTAGAAAATTAACACGGCATTAATAAGGCCGTATCTATCAACAATTACTTTAAATGTAAATGGACTAAATTCTCTAGTCAAAAGATGCAGAGTAGCTGTATGCATAAAAGAACAAGATCCAACAATATGCTGCCTACAAGAGACTTACTTCAACTTTAAAGACACACACAAATTGAAAACAAAAGTATGGAAAAAAGACATTTCATGCAAATGGAAACCAAAAAAAAAAAAAAAAAAAAAAAAAAGGCAGAGATGGCTATACTTATATAAGATGAACGGCTTTAGTCCAAAGACTACTAAGAGACAAAGAAGGTCATTATATAATAGTAAAGGGATCAATCCAACAAGATGATATAACATTTATAAATATTTATGAACCCAACGTAAGAGCACCTAAATATATAAAGCAAATATGAAGGGAGATCTAGATAAAGATCTGAAGGGAGAAATAGACAGTAATATAATACTAGTAAGGGGTGCCTATGTGGTTCAGTCAGTTAAGTGTCTGACTTTGGCTCAGGTCATAATCTCGTGGTTCAGGAGTTTGAGCTCCACATCAGGCTCTCTGCTGTTAGCACGGAGCCCACTTGGGATTCTCTGTCTGCTCCCCTCCTGCCCCTCCCCTGCTTGCATGCACTCTCTCTCTTTCAAAAATAAATAAACGTTTAAAAAAATAGTAGAGGACTTCAATACATGTAACAATGGATAGACCATCCAGACAATAAGAAAACACTTAAACTACATGTTAGATCAGATGGACTTAACAGACATTTACAGAACATTCCATCAAACAGCAAAATATACATTCTTCTCAAGTGAATAAGGAATATTCTCCAGTTTTGGTCGTATGTTGAACCATAAAACAAATATTAATACACTTAAGAATATTGAAATCAGAGCAGCACCCTTTCCAAACACAATGGTATGAAACTAGCAATCAATTACAAAAAGAAAAATGAAAAATTCACAAATATATGGAGATGAAACAACACGCTACTGAACATATAATGAATCAAAAAAGGGATAAAAATAATAATTACTTGAGAGAAATGAAAACAGAAATACAACATACCAAAACATAGGATACGGCAAAAGCAGTTCTATGAAGGAAGTTCATAGTAATAAATTTCTAAATTACGAAAAATAAAAGATCTCAAATAACCTAATTTCATACCTCAAGGCACTAGAAAAAGAAGAACAAAGCCCCCAAATTAGTAGATGGAAGGAGATAACAAAGATCAGAGTAGAAGTAAAAGAAATAAAGACTAAAACACATTAGAAAAGATGAATGAAATGAATGAAACTATGAGATAGCTTTTTGAAAAGATAAACAAAATAGGCAAATCTTTAGCTAGACCTACCAGAAAATAGAGAGGAATCAAATAAAATTATTAATGAAGGACAAGACATTACAACTAACATCATAAAAATTAAAAGGATCATAAGATGCTATTATGAGCAATTACATGTTGACAGATTGGACAACTTAGAAGAAATGGATAAATTCCTAGAAACAAACAACCTGAATCATGAAGAAATAGAAAATCTGGACATACTGAACACCTGTAAGGAGATCATATCAGTAATCAAAAACCTTCCAACAACAACAAAAAGTCTAGAACTAGATGGCTTCACTGGTGAATTCTATCAAATAATTCAAGAAGAACTAATAACAGTCCTTCTCAATCTCTTCCAAAAAGTAGAAGAGGGAACACTTACAAATTCACATTATGTTGGGGCACCTGGGTAGCTCAGTTGTTTAAGCGTCTGACTCTTGATTTTGGCTCATGTCATGATCTCACAGTGCTGAGATTGAGACCTGTGTTAAACCTGCTTGGGATTCTCTCTCTCCCTCTATCTCTCCCCACCTCCTTCTGCCTCTCTCCCCACTGTGTTCTCTCTCTCTCTTTCTAAAATTAAAAAAAAATCACTTTATGAGGCCAACATTACCCCGATACCAAAATCAGAAAAGGAAAGGAAATTACAGGTCAATATCCCTTAGGAACATAGAGGTAAAAATCCTCAACAAAATATCAGCAAACCAAATTCAACAATATACCATACACCATGATCAGGAGGGATTTGCTCTAGGGATACAAGTTTTGTTCAATATTCACAAATCAATGTGATATACCACACTAACAAAATGAAGGATAAAAAGTCATATAATCATCTCAACAGATACAGAAAAAGCATTTGACAAAATTCAGTATTGACTGTCATGATAAAAGTGCTCAACAAATTGGGTATAGGAGGCACAAATCTCAAAATAATAAAGTCCATATATGACAAGCCCACAGCTACTCAATGGTGAAAAAATGAGAGTTTCCTCTAAGATCAGGAACAAGAGCAGAAGGGCCATGCTTTCCACTTTTATTCAATACAGTACTAAAAGATCTAGCCAGAGCTACTAGGCAAATAATAATAATAATAGGCATCCCAATCAGAAAAGAAGATACAAAACTGCCTCTATTTTCAGATAACATAATATTATATATAGAAAATCCCAATGACTCCATCAAAAAACTTTTAGAATTAATAACAAATTCACTAAAGATTCAGGATATAATATGAATAGACTAAAATTAGTTGTGTTTCTGGACATTAACAATGAACTATCAGAAAGAGAAATTAAGAAAGCAACCCCATTTACACCTGCATCAAAAATAATAAAATAAATTTTATGGGAATAAATTTAACCAAGGTTGTGAAAGATCTGTACACTGAAAACTATAAGATGTAGATGAAAGAAATTTATGAAAACACAAGTAAATTCTGTTTATGGATTAAAAGAATTAATATTGTTGAAATGACTAACCAAAGCAATCTATAGATTCAATGCAATTCTTACCAAAATTCCAATGATATGTTTCACAGAAATAGAACAAACAATCCTAAAATATGTATGGAACTACAAAAGATCCCAAATAGCCAAAGCAATCTTGAGAAAGAACAAGGCTAGAGACAACAAGCTTCCTATTTCAAACTATATCACACAGCTAAAGTAATCAAAGTAGTACAGTGCTGGCATTAAGAGCAGGCACGTAGATTAATGGACCACAACAGAGGGCCCAGAAATAAACCCATGCATATATGCTCAATTAATTTACAACAAAGGAGCCTAGAATATGCAATGGGGAAAGGACATCTGTGTATATTTAAATGACTAAAAGATACATTCTGGACAATTGAGATTATGTGTGTTAATAGCTCTTTTGATCTATAAAGCATTATATGAATGTAAAGCATTGCCGGAACCTGAGGAAAGATTGCTACAATTATAAGCCTCCTCTAGGCTTCATCTCACAAGTTTTCTGTTTTATTGGAGAAAGAGGCTGTGAAGCAGTGGCCTGGAAAAAGATGAATTCAGTTGCAGGTGCTTGTTTTGATTGGTTTGTCTGGTGCACTCTCTTTCATGTTGAAATACTTTTACAGTCTCATTTCTACCAATCCACTATATTGTTTTCCCAAACAGAGTACCCACATGGTAGGCTTTCTTTTAAGCTGGTAACTGAGAAAAAGTACTGACAATGACTAATGCCGAATGGGTAGTTTTCTGCAGTACAGAAAGCTGTTTCCACTACATTAACCCAAAATCTTCTCATCAGCTTTTTGAGGGTGGCAGTTTTCATCTCTTTTGTAGAAATAGAGAAATGAATATTGGAGTTAATATGATTCACCTATGATCTAATCCCTAATAGTGGCAGATGCAAAAATTCAATGCAAAATCATGAGTTCTTTATACCACAGCACATGACAGATTAGTGTTTGGCCCATTTCCACCAAGGCAAAATGTTGCTCAATATTTGATTCATCATTAGCACATTTATTAGGAGACTGAGAAAAAGTGAAAAGCAAATGAAACTCAAGCTGCTCACTTGTAACTTCTCTGAATGGAGGAGTAGATTAAAATCTATGTAATACGAAATTTTGGATTTTCCACATACTACTACAGTTTGTGAAACTGAATAAAGAAATAATGATTATAATTAATAAAAAGCAAGGAATCGTGTTTTTCTCTGAGTAAGGACTAAGTGGTTACTATAAGACTAACCTTTCTGCAGATAACAATTATAATCCTAGACCAAAAAAACCCAAACAAACAAAAAAAACTATCTGAAGGTGCTAGAGGGTGACCAAAAGCAAGCAGGAACTGAAGGGGACTGTACACTTGGAAGGAGGGAATAACATGGTGTGAGTTTTCTGTTATTATGTCTTTGACAAGCATAGACACTCTACTACATAGAACCACTAAAATTTAAAGTATAAATTAAAACAGCCAATTTTTATAGCAATCTAACTGGCCTGAGTTGGAGTGGATCAGAGTTGGAGTGACCATTTCAGTTGGGAAGTGAGAGAGGGAAACCTAAGAAGGGATTGATTAAGAGTATTAACTCCAAATTCTGCATATAAACTCCACCCATATCTCTGGCTTACCCCTTAATTATGCATGTGCAGCTCTGTTTGAAGTAGCACAGTTAAGAATAAAATAACAGAACACAAAATTTCAGTTGCCATCCACCACAGAGAAAATAAGATACCATAGGCCAAATATTTGTGCCCCCCCGCCTCAAATTTATATTGTTGAAGTGTAATCCCCAGAGTGGAAGTAGGGCCTTTGGAAGGTGAGTAGGTCATAGGAGTGGAACCCTCATGAAAGGGATTAGTGTTCTTATAAAGGGAGCTCCAGAGAGCTCCTGTGTCCCTTTGTAATATATGGAGACACAGTGCTAACAAAAACATCTATAAACCAGGAAGCAGGTCCTCACCTCACACTGAATCTAGTGGTGCATTGATTGTGGACTTCCGGTCTCCAGAGGTATAAGAAATAAATTTCTGTTGCTTGCAAGTTATCCAGTATATGGTATTTTTGGAATATCAGCCTGAAGAGGCTAGGACATCAGAGTTTGATGTTTGATTTCATCCAAGCTAACTGTGTGCTAAAAGAAAATAAAAAAATAATACCCTTTGAAGTAATATCACATAATCCAGAGATTTTATCATTTATAATGTCCAGGATACATTTGAAAATTACCAGGCATATTAAGAGACAAGAAAATGTGACCTACACTTAAAAGAAAAGGCATTCAATGGAAATCAACACTGAGATAACTCAGATGTTGGAATTAGTATACAAGGAGTTTAAAGCAGGGGTTATAGCTATATTTGGTTTATAAAGGAACATACACTCTTTTTAAAAATATTTTTAACATTTTATTTATTTTTGAGACAGAACATGACCAGGGGAGGGGCAGAGAGAGGGAGACACAGATTTCAAAGCAGGCTTCAGGCTCTGAGCTCAAAGGAACATATACTCTTAATGCATGCGCAAATAGGAAATCTCAGCAAAGAAATAGAAACTGTATATATAAAAAACAATGAAAGAATTTCTAGAACTACAAAAATATACTATCTAAAGTTGTATTTCATATGGGCTTAATAGTAGCTTCAGATGATAAAAGAAAGAACCAGTAAATGTGAAGCTGTATAAATATATATTATTCAGTTTGAAAAACAGAGAGAAAAAAAACAATGGGGACAAAGCAGAACCTCAAGTACATGTGGGTGACCACCAAAAAGTCTGACATTTGTAATATTGGAATATCAAAAGGAAAAAAGAAGAAATTGGGCAAAAAAATTTTAGGGACTCAGTGACTGAAAATATCCTAAATTTGGTGAGAGATAAGTTTAGGGAGTCAATAAGTTTAGTAAACTCACATCAGGATAAATACAGTCATGTAATAGTCAAATTAAAAAAAAAAGTAAAGAGAAAATCTTGAAAGCAAACAGAAAAATGATACATTATATACAGCTTAGCATCAATTTGAAATATTGCTGACTTCTTATAAGAAACAATAAAAATTGGAAGAAAGTTGTTCATTTTTAGAATGCTGAAAGGAAAAAAATTATCAATAAAAATTTGATACACACTGAACATGTGCTTAAAAAATTAGGATGAAATAAAGACACTTTATAACAAAGAAAACCAAGAATCTTCTGTCAACAGACCTTTACCAAAAGGTAAGAGGAATGAGGTGAGGTAGGAATAAAGAACACTGGAAAGAGTAAACATATGAGTAAATATAAGAGACTATTTTTCCTCTCATTTCTTTAAAATACACAGGACTGTTAAAAAATTATAAAATTTCGTTGTGGAGCTTGTAACATAGGTAAATGTAATACATATAAAAATTGTAACATACGGGCGCCTGGGTGGCTCAGTCGGTTAAGCGGCCGACTTTGACTCAGGTCACCATCTCGCGGTCCGTGAGTTTGAGCCCCACGTGGGGCTCTGGGCTGATGGCTCGGAGCCTGGAGCCTGCTTCTGATTCTGTGTCTCCCTCTCTCTCTGCCCCTCCCGCGTTCATGCTCTTTCTCTGTCTCAAAAATAAATAAAAAAAAATTAAAACAAAAACAAAAAAAAACTAACATAAAGGACCAGAGAGGTGGCAAATGGACCCGGATAATTACAAGAGTCTTACATTTAACATGAATTGGTATATACTTTCATGGTAAACTGTGAAAATTTAAGGATGCATATTGTAATCCATAGAGTAGCCACTAGAGCCTAGAAGGCCTATAGATGAAATGTGGTTATTTATTTGCACAAAACATGGTGGAAAAGAAAGAACAGAGAATGAAAACTCAGATGGTACAAACAGAAAGAAAATAATACATAGCGGACTTAAATTCAACCATAGCAATACAATTGACCCTTGAACATGGGTTTGACAGGCATGGATTCACTTATATGCAGATTTTTTACCATACAGTACTATAAATGTATTTCCTATACTTTATGATTTCCTTAATAACGTGTTCTTTTCTCCAGCTTACTTTATACATATATGTATATATGTATTATATATAAAATGTATTACATATGTATTAAAACAAAATATGTGTTAATTTACTGTTACCAGTAAAGCTTCTGGTCAACAGTAAGTTATTAGTAAAGTTTTTGGGGAGTCAAGAGTTATGCATGAATTTTCGACTGTGCAGGGGTCAGTGCTTCTAACCACCATATTATTCAAGTGTTAACTGGTAATTATATTAAATGTAAATGAGCTAAACATTCCACAGAAAGAGCCAGGGATGGAAGGGGATGGAATTTTAATTTACTAGCAAGAAGAAATCACAGAAGTCTTAGAGTGGCAACTTTGCTTCTGATTAAATAGATTGTTGAATTATAAACCGATTTACCCATGAGATCGTGTAGGCTCTTGTGTTTCTTGAATCGTTTTGGTGTCCTTCACTTAAGCATGATCTCTAGAAAATCTCTTAAATTCAAATTTGAAGAAGCAGAGGTTGGGGTCTGAGTGCTTCCTCTCCCTGAGGGCTTTGAGATTCTATTGCAAATTTCTTCCTAGTATCCAGCATTGCATACAGTAAGATTTAACTTGCCCATTTGGCTGACATGTAAATAATTCAGAGGGCACTCAAGTAATTTTTTATAAGACAAAGATTAGATTCCATAGGTTAAGAAAAAAATATTACTATGATTGTTATAATTTTCTTGATAACTGCCATTCTTTCAGTAAGACTGAAAGCTATGCCTTATTTCTTTTTGTCTCCCCAGAAAATTAATCCAGTGTCTGGCACGATAGCGGACATTAAATAAATAACACAACATGATTCCTAGTCCTAGAAGTAATTTACAATTGCCTGTTAAATACATTTACCTGTATATTTATTTGTCAACTTTTAAAACTACTTTTATTAATGAATTATTTTATTTAATTTTAGTTATTTACTTTTTAAAAGTTTAAATAAAATTTCAGTTATACCATTTATTACAGCATAAAAAATTAAGTGAATCTAGGAAGAGGTCGTACAAAAGATATATAAAACTTCTTAAGGAAAGTAATAAAATTTTATGAGTTACATTAAAAGATTCCTAAATAGGGGTGCCTGGGTGGCTCAGTCGGTTAAGCTCTGACTTCGGCTCAGGTCATGATCTCACCGTCCGTGAGTTTGAGCCCTGCGTTGGGCTCTGTGCTAACAGCTCAGAGCCTGGAGCCTGCTTCGGATTCTGTGTCTCCCTCTCTCTCTGACCCTCCCCCGTTCATGCTCTGTCTCTCTCTGTCTCAAAAAAAAAAAAAAAAAAAAAAAACATTAAGAAAAAATAAAAAAAAAAAGATTCCTAAATAAATAAAAAACAGATCTTGAGCATGGATTAAAAGACTCAATAATATAAAGGGGACAATTCTCCCAAACAAATTTATAGATTTTCACATGTTAATTAAAATCCGTACACATTTTTTTATTATTTAAAACTTTAGAAGCTTATTTCTAGAATTTAACAAAAGTATCAGGAGGAAAGATTAGCTAAATTACTCTTGAAAGAGCATGGTGAAAAAATTTGCTCCACTAATTAGAAAAAGCTAATACATAGCTTCTGTATTATATGTAATTATTAGCAGAGACATAGAAAAACAGAGGCATAATATATCTCAAAATAAGCTCCATATATATATATTTACACTAAATTTGTGACTCAGGTGGCACTGGAGATTAATGAGGAAACAATGTTTTTGTTAATAACAGGTGTGTCCATGGGTGAGGGTGGGAGGAAGTTAGATATAGTCCTTACATCATGTTTAAACTGAACCTAGACGAATTAAAGAGCTGAGTCTGAAATGCAATATTACAAACGCATTGGAAGGAAAAATTAGAGAACACAGAAAGAACAATTTTATATAATAAAAACTTTCCCATTTTAAGTGTACAGTTTGATAGCCTTAATAAATGTATACATCCATGCAGCCATCACCACAATCAAGACACAGAATATTCCATTACCCACAAAGTTCCCTCCTGCCTTTTGCCATCAATCTTTTCCCCCACACTTTCTTCCCAACCCCTAGGTGCAGGTGTCTATGGATCTAGGTTGTGTCACTTTATCTTAGTTTGTATATGGAATCACACAGTAGGGATTCTTTTGTGTCTGGCTCCTTTTACTCAGCATAATGTTTTTGAGATTCATCCACAACGTCACATGTATTAGTAGTTTGTTCCTTTTTATTGTTGTTATTCCATTGTTTTGATACAGTACACTTTGTTTATTCATTCATCTGTTGATGAATATTTGGGTTGTTTCCAGTTTATGGCCATAATTAACACAACTGTTATCACTGTTGGTAAACAAGCCTCTGAATGGACATGTGTTTTCATTTTCTCGTGTGTGAGTGTGAATACCAAGGGGGTAGAATAGCTGCGTCATTAGGGTGGGTATATACTTATAAAAAAATTCTAAATTGTTTCCCCAAAGTAGTTTTATCATTTTACACTCCCACCAGCAATGCAGGAGTTCCAGTTGCCCATATCTTTAGTAACACTTGAGACTGTCAATCTTTTTATTTTTAGTCATCCTAATGGATAGGTGGTAGTGCCTTACTTTAAAATTCACATGATCAAACCTCTGAATCCACATTCTGTCCCATCTTACCAGGTATCACTTTGGACTTCCATTTTTAAAAAAGTTAATGACAACAACAGGCTCAAAAAATTAGTGATAGAACAACCACAACCACCACCACAAGAACATTAATTGAACATTTATGATTCTCCTACCTTTAGAGTATAAGCTTGATGAGGGTACTACCTATCTGGTTCTTTGTATCTAGCACAGTGCCTGGTGCATAGTATACACACGTTTAATGGCTATCTGTTGTGTTGTCATGAGTTACTCCAAATTTTAGCAGCTTAAAATAACAAATATTTATTGTTCCACACAGTTTCCTGGGTTAGAAATCCAGGAGCAGCTTAATCGAGTGGTCCTAGGTCAGGGTGTATTATGATGTAGTAATTAAGCTATTGGCTGGGGCTGCATCATTTAAAGGCTTGACTGGGGCTATAGGATTGGCTTCCAATATTATTCACTCACATGGCTTTTGGCAAGAAGTCTCAGTTCCTTGCTGGCTGGTGTCAGCAGTCCTCAATTCCTTGCCATGTGGACCTCTCCACTGGGCTGTTCAATATGGCAGCTGGCTTCCCCAAAGTGAGTGATCTAAGAGAAGCAAGGATAGAAGCTGGTTGTACAGACCAATGAGGAGATGGGAATGACTGAAGTCAACCTGAAAGCTGCCTCAGACCGTGCATTAGTGAATATTTGATGCAACTGATGTGTGCCTGAGAGTCTGCTAAGAACTGCATTTACATCACCTCATTTCATCCTGATAACAACACCTGGAGCATTGTCCCCATTTGAAATGATAAAACAGGCTTATGAAAGTTAAGCAAACTGTCCAATTCTACAAAGCTATTAGGTGGCAGAGCCAGAGTTCAAAATCAGACCTCTTTAGCCCCAGAGTCTGTGAAAAATGGTTCACACTGAAAAGGAGTGAAACGCACCATTCCAAAAGAAATTAATTCAGGCGACCTTTTAAATTTACTTTACATTGACTCAAATTCATATTTGTATATGGGGGAATAGTGCTAGAAATTATATCAACAAGGAAAGCTTACAACTCTTCAGGATAAAGAATTGGTCCCCTATTCTCCAATTCACAGGTTTTTTTCATTTTTTTCTCTCTTACCAGACTAATGTTTCACATGTTAGGCAGTACTGTATATAGAAAACCCTAAAGACTCCACTAAAAAAACTACTAGAACTGATCAGTCAATTCAGTAAAGTCACAGGATATAAAAATGTATAGAAATCTGTTGCATTCCTATACACTAATAATGAAGCAGTAGGAAGTGAAATTAAGAAAATCCTGGGACGCGTGGGTGGCTCTGTTGGTTCAGTGTCTGACTTCAGCTCAGGTCATGATCTCAAGGTTCGTGGGTTCACACCCCATGTTATGCTCTATGCTGACAGCTCAGAGCCTGAAGCCTGCTTTGGATTCTGTCTCTCCCTCTCACTGCTCCTCCCTTACTCATGCTCTGTCTCTGTCTCTCAAAAAATAAATAAACTTAAAAAAAATAAAAAGATAATAATCCCATTTACAGTCACACCAAAAATAATAAGATACCTAGAAATAAATTTAACCAAAGAGGTGAAAGACCTGTACTCTGAAAACTATAAAACACTAATGACAATGCAAAGAATGGAAAGTCATTCCATGCTCATGGGTTGGAAGAACAAATATTGTTAAGATATCTATACTACCCAAAGCAAGCTATGTATTTAATGAAATCCCTATCAAAATAACAACTGCATTTTTTACAGAACTAGAACAAACAATCCTAAAATTTGTGTGGAACCACAAAGAACCTTAAATCGCCAAAGCAATCTTGAGAAAGCAGAACAAGGCTGAAAGCATCATAATTCCAGATTTCAAGTTATATTACACAGTGGTGGTAATTAAAACAGTATGGTAATGGCACAAAAGTAGACACAAAGATCAGTGGAACAGAATAGAAAACCCAGAAATAAATCCACACTTCGACAAAGGAGGAAAGAATATGTAACGTGAAAAAGTCTCTTCAACCAATGGTATTGGAAAAACTGGTCAGCCACATGCAAAAGGATGAAACTGGACTTCTTTTCACCGTACACAAAAAGAGCCTCAAAATGGATTAGAGACCTAAAAGTGAGACCTGAAACCATAAAAATCCTTGAAGAGAACACAAATAGTAATCTCTCCGACATCAGCTGTATAACATTTTTCTAGATATGTCTCCTGAGACAAGGGAAGTAAAAGTAAAAATAAGCTAGTGGGACTTCATCAAAATAAAAAGCTTCTACATAGTGAAGGAAACAATCAACAAAACTAAAAGGCAACCAATGGAATGGGAGAAGATATTTGCAAATGACATATCCAATAAAGGGTTAGTATCCAAAATATATAAAGAACTGATACAACTCAACACCCCAAAACAAATAATCCCATTAACAATGGGCAGAAGACATGAACAGACATTTCTCCAAAGAAGACATACAAATGGCCAACAGACACATGAAAAGATGTTCATCATCACTTGCCACCAGAGAAATGCAAATCATAATGCAAGTCTAAGTGTCATGGAGAGGCACACAGGGAATACGAGTTGAGGTCTGAATTTTTTAAAACATCAGCCATATCTCTAAAACATACTTGGTGTTTATTAAAATAATGGAGCGTGGTAATCTCTGAAGTCAACAGAAGATTAAGATGAAGGAACCGAGCCTTCTTTATTTTTGTTGCTTTTGTAAGCAGTTAGAAAACTTGCAAAGACAGTGACTTGCTTACCAATCCAGACTTAGTCTCTCAGGCAGTAACCAGTTTTCTACTAAAGGTGGCACAAAGTGGGTTTCTGGAACACGAAAAGGAAGGAAGAGTGGCTAAGGTTCAAAGCCCAGGTGGCCTTCCTTACCTGCTGGGAATGTATAAATAACACCAGGACAAACAAAAGAGAGGGTGGAGTGGGTAGGGCAATGCAGTTTAGGGACTGACAGGATTCAGACAGTTAAGGTGGTGATAATGTTAGGATAGAAACCAAAGTGGTACTCAGATCCATCCTCACTGATTGGGAAGAAAGAAGCCCTCGGCCAGGAGTAGAAATGATGAAGTATTCTTCTCCCTGCTAACCCCGTGGGAAACTGTCCTGTGCACAGTTGAAACTGGGAGTCTGTGTAGTATGCACTAGTTTCAAACCAAAATTTTCCTTCGCCACTGAGCATGCTCAGCTTTCAGTTTCTGCAGAAAAGTGGATTTCATGACTCCTGATTTTAGCTTTGGCAATTTGGAGCCAGAGAGCATGGTGGTGTCTGGTAGAGACCACAGGTGGAATCTTGAAAGGGAAGGTGTGAGGACAAGGGGGCAGCTGGGGGGGGGGGGAGGGGTAGGAGAATCAGAGTAGGACCCAAAAGACAATCCATCAATGTGATTGGCTTTGATCTGGTCGGCAAGCCTTTGTAAAGGAGCCAGTGCGTTATCTGGAGATAGGGAGAAGTTCAGGGTTCTGGTCCTAGTCCGTGGGAATGAATCAGGGGCGAGCAAATGGTCATTATCATCCAGTAGTGAGCCTCTTGAGTCCTCCCCTGCTATCCCTTCTTGGGCTGCAACCTCCCCTTGCAAGATACTGGGTGTTGGTGCAGAAACATAGGAGCCGGATGGAGGATGTTCACCTAACAGCCCCGTCAATTTGCCCCACCTCCCCCGTTCGTCCTTCCTCACTAGCCCAAAATAGTCGCCAGGGGCCATCATCTGCCTGGCTAGAACAGGCACAGAAACTCACCTTAGCTACTTCGTTTTTGAGTTTGGACTCCTGATGGGGTGCATCCATATCTATGAGAATCTTACAAACTCTCTGACCCATATGTTTTTGGTGGTAAGGGGAGAGGGACTTCCTATTACTCGGTATAAAAACAATGCTGAAGATGTGAGCCCAGGCTACAACAGCCTGCAGGCGGTGCCCGCGGACCAGAGGGCACGGCCAGGCCCGGTGCAGGGCGGAGGGCGGTCCGCTCACTCCTGCTGGCAACCAGGGCACCTCAAAATCACACCGAATCTCGTAGCTCGAGGCGCCCAAGGCGCGCAAGGTACGCTTCGGGGGGCGGTCCTGCCTGACCCCGGAAGAGAAAGTTGTTTTGGGGAAGGGGAGCGAGGAGACGAGAGCGAGTTAAGTAACTAAAAATCAAAGTTGTTCTGCTCCCCTCAGGCCACCTCTCCTCTGCTTCATCTTTACCCCAAGCTCCATTGGAGTCAGGCTTCCTCAGAGAGACGAACGCTCCCGGAACCCCAGCCAGAGTTGGGGGACCGAGAGCGCCCGGCCCGCAGGTTTCGACCCTCTCCGACTCCAGGTCTCCGGGAAAACCCGGAGCGGAGCATCCCCCGGGTCGGGATACGCCCTCGCGCGCGCCCACTGGCGCGCATGCTCAGTCGCGCGGTGGCCGCGAGTAGGAAGCTCCGCGCGGCAGAAGCGGCCGCGGCGGCGCGACTGGAAGGTGGGAGGGGACGCACCGGCTGGCGGGCGGGGGCGCTGGGACTCGGCTGGGGCTCCCGCCCGAGGTTCCTGGAAGCGTTTGGGACCGCGAACCCCGGCGCGAGGAGCAAGCGAGCACGGGAGCCAACGAGTGCGGACTGGGCAGCGGGCGGAGCGGAGCCGCCGGGCGGAGCGGGCTCAGAGCCCGGGTCTCCGCGGCTCGGGACCCGGCGGCGGGGGCGGCGATGTTCCACTGCATCCCCCTGTGGCGGTGCAACCGTCATGTGGAGACGATCGACAAGCGCCACTGCTCGCTGGTCTATGTCCCCGAGGAGATCTACCGCTACGCCCGCAGCCTGGAGGAGCTGCTGCTGGACGCCAACCAGCTCCGCGAGCTGCCCGAGGTGAGTGTCCGGCCTCACCTGCGCGCCGCCTTTGGGGGAACTCGGCCGAGCCTGGCCAGCCCTCTCCCTCCTCTCTCCCGTGGTCACCTCCCTTCCACACTCTATCCCTCTTCCACCTCCAGATCCCGTCGCCACGTCCCGCAGAGCCACCACTACCTGCATTCACCTGCCTCTTCCTCCCTTACCCTCCTCCCCTCGCATTAAAAGTTCCTTGTCATTTTATACAAAGCGAGCGACTTGTTATTTTCCAAGTAGTCACTAGAGCTTGTGCGACTAAGGAAACATTCTGGGCTGGTAAGGAGTTTAGATACACGTCTAAGTACTAACAACTGGCATTTGTACCCGGGCAGGTGAGGAGCCAGGTGGCTGGGGCTGTTCCCAGGTGGAAGGACAGAGCGTGGCATCTGCTCTCAGGGCAGTTTTCCTTGCACTGCATTCCCCGACCACTAGCCAGGGCGCGCTTCTCGGGTGGGCAGCGCGCAAGTGAGCCGCACTAACTAGGCGTGTTCGGAGGAATGTGCCCCCGGGGCCTTATCGCTGGTGGGCAGTGCTTGAAAGTACTGTAGTTTGGCGAGCTGGCCGGCCTTGAGCTGGCCGGCCTTGGCTCCGGGGCCGGTTGGGAATTGGAGGTGAGGGGAGGTGAGCTGGAGGATATCGGGCAGGAGGAGAGGTATGCTTTGGGACCTGTGGGCAGGTGCCCAGGTGCCCGCCGCTGGGGCCCTGCTTGCGTGGACCTGTTGCGTGGAAGGAGCCGCTGTGAACGTCAGTAGAGGCTGCGCCCGGCGGGCCAGCATTGCCAGCCGCCTCTCCCGGAGCGCGTACCTTCAGCCTGCTGACTTCTATCCTTGCAGTGATGCGTTACCTCTTCAGAGTTGTTTACATACATTAATCAGTCTGGTGCGGCTAAGACACATGCTGATTGAGCTTTAACGGAGGGTCTGGGACTGCGAACTTTTAACCTTTGAGCTTGCTGCCGAGGAAATTAGCTTGAGTAACCCTTAAGGAAGAAGGTATCACAAATCCCGGGGTGTGCAGGAAGTCGGTGTGCAGTAATTCAAAGGTGTGCAGGAAGTAGGGAGACTAGACTGCTGGGAATTGGGAGGAGGACGTGAGGCCTGAGCGTTGGGACTCAAATATCTTTCTTGTCCTTTAGTTAACACAGGACTGTCACAGAGACGCTCGCTAGTCAAATGTTCTGGCTTGTTAAAATGACCTGATGGCGTTCCTCAGCGCTGACCAAGTGTTTTAAAAAGCAGAACGGTGTGTTTTTCTTAATATTTAAAGTGTTCTTTCTCTTTGATTAACTTTCCTTGGTTCACGTGGAATCGGATGGTTTGCTCTGTGTAATCATGTGGATTATCCTCACTAGGATCTTTGCAAAGCCCCCCAGGCTTTATTTAGCTTAGAAGCAAAAAAGCGGTACAGTTCCCTCAGGCATTTATTATTTTGCAGGCATTTTCAGACGCATGGCTTTGTCTGGCCTTGAGCTTGCTCAAATTTGACTTGAAAGGCATAAGCTTACTTACTGCCTTAAGTTGTAAGTAAGTTTTAGGCATTGCTATTGCCAGAAATACAGAATATGTTATTTAATACTTTTCAAGTGTGTCAGCATGAAGTTATTAAAGATTGAGTGAAAAGCTATTTAACTAGAAATGTTTCAGTGTTCTTTGTGGTATTTTGTTTGTTTGTTTGTTTTTACAGAACTGGAAGGTTTCCTTTGACTGGATTGGCTTTTTACTCCCTTCTGCAAAGTTTGTGGGTTTTCCTGTAATGTTGGGGAATTCAGCTTTGTAAGGGGGAAATTATGGGTTTTGGAAGTGTTAGGTATTCATACTAATCCTAACTGGAAACTTCTCAGAGGCTCAAGCTAGTCTGATAGCCCTCTGTAGATACAGTATAAATAAACAAGCTTTTCAGAGGCTAAAGGTGGTCTTGCTTATGGGTAATTATTGCTCTTACAGCTCCGAAATTAGTTTTAGAGTTTCTAGGTTGTTTAAAAATTATTTCTTCATGACTTACCGTGTCTGGGTGCCTGGATGGGTATAAGCCAGACGTGCACAACCACCTTGAAAGCACAGATATTTCATTCAAAGTAGAAGTCTTTTCCTTGGGCTGTTGTTTCCCCTCTGAGATCTGCATAACTCATTAGCACTGCTCCCTGCTGTCCCTACCCCCACCCCTCCTCTAACCTCTGTCTCCTTACCTGCCCCATCACCAGGGGCCCTCTTTTGCTGACAGACCTCCTGGGTCCTTGTGGTGGTGGTCTTGCTGGCTGGCTGTTCTCTTCTCTGTAATTTGTTTGGAAGCACAGACAAGGGGGAAGTCCGCACCCCATACCCCAAAAGCAAAGATACAGACATTGTTCATGGTTCAGGATGATGAAAAGCTGTCTCCTTTCTACTGAAAGGTTTGTAACCTCAGATTTGCTTCAGCTCCCTTATTTTGCGAATTGAAACTCAGAATTGAAGTGACTCCATCAAGGCTGTTCAGCTGGTTAGATGCAGAGTCACTGGTCGCCCCCCGCCCCGCCCCTGTTCAGCAGCTTTGGACACCTAGCAGGAATCTGGCTTATTCAGCTTTTCACACCCATTAAAATCTCAGTTATTTAGCCCCTCCTGTTTTACTCCTGTCATTAAGCCTGGTCTCTGTCAAACATTTACTGACCCTTCATCATTTGCAGTTGCTAGGAATATAGAGATTAGAGAAGGCATGATTCCTATGAGCTATTCACAACTTTATGGGGAGGTAGATGACTTGAATACAGATGTGGTGAGTATGGGGTAGAGGGGGCATGACAGCTAGCTTGGTGGTTACTTACCTAATCTAAACTTTTGCTGAGCCTGCATCCCCATCCTCGGCAGTGGGTCCACCTTGTAGTAGCCTCTCAGTGCTGCTGTTCTGCAGGGAAGGCTTGGAACGTTCATCTGTAGCCTGACCCCAGTTGGATGATAGGCTCACCATCCCATTCCCATCCACCTTCTCCTTCTCACTTCCTCCCGGCTCCATCCCTTTGGGATGCCTAGTAAGGGAGACAGTCTGACTCTAACTTCCTGAGATGCTGGCATGCTTTTGCTCATCCTTGTGAGCATAGAGCCTGGCACCCATTAGGTCCTGCTCAGTAAACAGCTTTTGTCTGTTGAAGGAATTTAGCCTCGCCTGATACAGATCTTTCTCCTCTGCCTCTTTCTCTTAAGCATATCATGGCTCTGGCATCTATCCACCTCTAATATAGTCAGAGAATATTCAAGTTGGGAGTGACCTTTTTCAAGACTCTAGCTGGTTAGATGCACAGTCTCTGGTTGCTTTAAGTTGGAAGCCACTTGAGAAGTTAAAGGTCACTGATATGGTGAAGCTGTTTTGTCTTCCCCAAGAGCCTATGCTCCCCTCTGTGCTTCCTTAGTGTTTCTGACACTGTCAATTTCCCCCTCAAGGTGCATGGATTCTTGGATGCCTTCATGCCATCTCTCTGGCTTCAGTACAGAGCCTAGTCTAATAGGCAGCACATATTTTGAGTAAAGGCTGTTGAACCCATATAGCTTATAAAACCAAGTTTCATTTTGTCACCTACTCTTATTTAGGGTTTAGTTGATCTTTTAATGATTGCCAGATGACATTATCTCAAATATCTCCCCTTTCCCATCATTCTTTCTCATATCCTGCTTTATTTTTTCCCAGCCCTTAGAGCCCTATTACTACCAAACTCTAGACTTGCTTACTTGCATCTACGTGCTTATTTAGCCCCTCCTATTTTACTCATGTTCTTTGTCTCCCCAACTAGTACATCACCTCCACGAGGGCAGGGATGCTTTTGTTCATGGCTGAACCTGGGGCAGTGGCTGGCACATAGTAGGCACTCACATGTTTGTTGCGTGAATGAGTCTTCACATGTGCTGTCATGGGTAAGCTGCCCCCGTTTCTCAGCCATCGTGATTCCCCTTCCTGCAGTCTCACGTCTACTATATACCAATCTGTTGAAACTCGTCATGGGATAAAGTCATTCTGAATTCAGTGGTTTTTTCTTACCAGTTTTTGTTCTCTGTCTCTTCTGTGCTGGGAATCTTTGACAGTCATATCTTTTTGAAATAATTTTTAGGCATTGTCAACATAATTTCTGACTGTGACTTCAAATCTCCAACTGTGATCTGTTAAGAGGATATCCATTCCCACTTGGAATAAGTCCCTTTTGTCTTAAACTTGCCATGTCCCACTTCAGTGGGACAGCCGTTCTTCACAAGTTCATGGACCAAGGCTCTTTGGGCTTGTCTTCAAGGAGCAGAGACCATGGATGCTGAAGTCAGATAGCTCACATGCTGCTCCATCGCTTGGATACTTTCTTCAAGCCTTGGTTTCCTCACTTGTCTTAGTACCTGGTTTGTATGGTTACTCTGTAAGTGCACGCAAAGCACTTAACAGTCAGATATATGAGGTCTAAGAGTTTTGCAGTTACTGTGGTGAGATGCCCCCCCTTTTTTTTTTCCCTCCAAATAAAACAATGTTTCTTAACCCAGAGTTGGGACACATTTTCCTGGGAGTTTGTAAGTCATTTTTTAAAACCAGAATTAAAATTTTAATGCTCTTTTCAATAATAATTAAAAACTCATAGGTTCCATACATCTAGGTGAACTTACAGATGAGTAGTGCCATAAGGTTTTAGTAGTGCCATAATCTGTGTTTGATTGAGCACTCCCTTAATTGTCTCTAGCTGAGGGGGAAAGAACAGATGTGGGCTTATTGCAGAAATCACGTGTTTGGGTCAGATGCTAGCTGGAAGTTACGTGAGCAAAGGTTTCATAGCCGTTTGTTAGAGAAGAGTGGTGGGTAGCCGAAGGGGTCACAGAGCTCACGGTGGTGCAGGCAGGCAGAGTTGCCAGGAGCCTGCTCCGAGGTAGTGTTGTACCAGTATGTGCAGCCATGCGATGACTGTCCAATTGTGTCATTGTCATTTGTCACGTCAGATTAGCGTTGAGTTCTCTTTTATTGGTTTTTGTCAGATTTTTTAATTGGTTCACCTTATAGTTTTGTAAGAGCTAAGGCGCAGGGAGGGCATACCTAGTTTTATGTTTAGACATACTTAAGTAACATTGGAATAAAAATAATTTAAGTGAAAGCTTAGGAAGAAGGGAACCCAAGAGAGGACTTTCCCTTTAAAATGATGACCCACGCATTTGTCAGGGTAAGGAAACCGTTCTCATTTCTCAGGTATCCTGTTGCACAGTTTAGCACTTAATTGTGAGTCTCTTATGTGTTCATCCAACCCCCCTTCTCCTACTTCTCTCTGCCCCCAATTCCCCCACCCCCTTATAGGTGAGGAAACTGAGACCTGGAGAAGTTGTAATTTGCCTTGGGTTAGTGGAGGGCCAAATCTCTCTGATTAAGAAATACTGAGTGAGTATTTAGTACCTATTAATAAGTATAATAGTCACCACCTATTGAGATTTTACTAAGCTCCAAACATCGAATTAGGTACTCTACATAAATTATTTCTCTCAAACTGAATAACACGCTTTAGCTGTTAGAATTTCAGTTTTGCAAATGCAGACATTGAGACTTATTTAAGAAACTTACTTAAGAATCTTGTTTAGGAAACATGGTCAAGGTCAGTTCTGGAGTAGGCATTTGGCTCCAGCTCCACGTGTGCATTTACCACCTGTGGGCCTGCCTGGGCCAGAGGAGGCCCGGCAGTATGTGCATGCTTTGGAGGGAGCCTCTGCAGAAAGCTCATGGCAGCTCTGAGGAGTCTTACATTCCCTGAGGAGCTGAGGGAAGACTTTGGAGGTGGTGACATTCACACTTGACTGGAAGGAAGGGCAAAGTATGTCAGCTGTTGCCAAAACCAGTCCTTTCCAGGTGGCTAGAATGAGGGGCACCTGAGCAGTAGAGCGTGCCTGGAGAGGGTTCTGGGGCCAGATCGTGAAAGGCTCTTGACAATGTTGCTGAGGAGGTACGTTCTGACCTGGAGGCAGAGGAGGCCCATGGATGGTGTGTAAGCAGAGGTGCAGTACAGTTAGATCTTTGCTTTAGAAAGGTAATTCCAGAGCACAGGGTTTAGAGTCAGGGAGACAAGCCAGGAACCCACTATGGTGGTCTAGGCCAGAGGAAATGATAGAGCGTCTTGGGGATGAACAGGGGAGATGGCCTTGTCAAAGATGTTCACCCTGGGCATTCCTGCCCTTGGGTCCAGTGCTCTTTCTGCTGTGCTACCTTTTCTGCTGTGCTGATCTTCTGAGGCACTTCAGTAATACTTGTGTAACACCAAGTAAAAAGCATTTACCTCCTTTTGGGGGGACATCTTTTCCTTGACTGTGGCATGTGCCTGCATTCAGCTTGTGAATTGCTCACTAAGACATGGCAAGCATTATATGTAGGTATTGACTCGGGGGAAGGAGGAATAGCCAGATGTGCTATGGGTGGCAAGAGTTTGTTCGTTTTGCGTTTCAGATGAATATGGGCATCAAGTTTATAAACATGAACCTGCAGGAACACTGGTAGCCCTGGCGTTCTGTGTTTCTGAGTAATATGAACGCGTACTATTTGTGTACCGTACCATGGACTTTAGTTTTATCATCTTCTGCTCGTGCTTTGAAAGGCTAACACTTGCAGAATTTTTATTTTTCTAGAGGAACTTGGAAGTTATGTGTCTTTAAAAAAATAGCTCATGTCTTTGAGGGAAAGTAAAATTATTCATTTAATAAAACTTTTCTGGGATGGACAAAGATGAGTGATGCTGGTAAAATAGCAAAATAAGCTTGTTTTCACAGTTCCTCCTGCCTCTTCCAAGGGGCTTCCAGTGAAAAGGGGCGCATCGAACCTTCCTTCCAGCTTTCCAGTGCATTATCCTCTCTGCCAGAATTTGCAGCTTCTGTACTATAGTAAGTAGGGACTTGGGATTTCCTTAAAAAGGAATACCTTTTTAGTCTATACCACAGACTTGACATTCTGGGGATAAGTGTAGTTGATATTTACACAAGGGGGTCAGGAATAGCAAGGTAAACATTTCTTAGCAATGATGACAGAAATCTCAGCCATGACCTTGCTGTGCCATGGAACAACCAGAAGCAGTGGGTTCTTTTAGGTAAGGATTGAGTGAGTGCTGAAGGCTTTTCTCTTTGTTCACGGAAGTCTAGGGGGATTTAGCCTATTTTGGAACCCTACCCAGAACATAGGGCTACAAATGTTTGTCCTCTCCTTCATGTGATAGTTATGAGGGATGATGAGATCATGGGCCAGAGCTTAGTAAATGCATAGAAGAAACTCCTGAATGTCCATTTACTTTCTCTTGGGTATTATTTAGTGGACAGGAATGGTAATTTACTATTGCATGTGGTATTTTAGAAGATCTAATGGTATGTATGTGTGTCTACTGTAAAAATACTTTGAACTCCTAGAAGTAAGATGAAATATTTTTAAAAATGAAAAAACATTTTTTTTGGCTTGTCATTATTTTGAAGAGTTTCCTTATCTAGGCTGTAATTCTAGAGTCCAGAGAATTTGACTCAGTTGGAAGAAATTTGGTATTTCAGTTTCCAAGAACCGCAAGGAATGGATTTGTCATGTGGTGGGTGGAAGGAGGTGTTACACCTAATTACAGCGTGTTCCAGACTGATTCCTGGGTAGTGTGGCCAGATGGAGAGGTCTGTGTCTACTCTGGCCACTCTCATCACCTTTCTGTCCACAGTCCACACCTACTTCTTGGGAAAAGATCATCAGGAGGGCCTGTCAGCTGACTTGTGGTGGAAACTAGGAGCTCAAGTCAGATGAGCTCATGCAAAGGCCAGAAAGTGGCTTCTGAACCTCTGAGGATGTGACGTGGGCTCCTGCTGCTTAACTTGGTTCGGAAGATGCTGAGACCTCTGAGCTCAGGCTAGGAGTGCAACTGGCTTGACTTTGGACCATGACGTGACCTTGTTTTTATCTCATTAAAGGAGTGATATGGATTGGATACTTAAAAGAACTCAAAGAATGAAGATGACATTTTCCTTGCATCCTTTGAAGTGATACCAGCCATTAACAATTTTAGAATGTATTCTTATGGATTTTTTTTCTCTTCATACATCACCATGTATTTATTATTATTAAAACAAAGCAAGAACTCTCACTATATAAATTGCTTTGCTATTTGCTTTTTTTACATAACACTGCCTTGGACATCTTCCATATCAGTGCGTATAGATGTCTTCTAGCATTGCTTCTGTGGCTGTAGTATTCCACTGTACTGGATGTTTCACGATTGATTGATTGAACCTTTCTCCTATTGCTGACATTTAAATGGTTTCTGATTTTGCAGTGATGAACCATGCTGGATTAAATGTTCTTGTACATATTACTTTGTACTCCTGTGCAAATGTTTAAGATAAATTTTAAGAAGCATAATTGTTGGATGAAAGGGTATACATTACAAATTTTATAGATCTTGCTAGATTGTCAAAGATTTTTTTTAATAATAGTGAGATGGGAAGGCCTTGTTAGAAATTATAGAAATCTACCCACTTTATGTAGCTAAGGAAATGAAAATCTAGAGAGGTAAAGTGTTATGTCAAAGCAAAATGAAAATGTGGACTGTACATCTCCAACTCTAGATTCTAAGTCCTGTGGATTTTCTAGGGACCTAGAGACTGGTTCTATCATCTCTGCTTTTTTTTTTTTTTTTTTTTTTTTTTTTAGTTTATTTATTTTGAGAGAGAGTGCAAATGAAGGAGGGGCATGGAGGGAGATGGAGAGAGAGTCCTGAGCAGGCTTTGGTTGCAGAGCCCAACTCAGGGCTTGGTCTCATGAACTGTGAGATGGTGACCTGAGCCTACATCAAGGTCCGACACTCAAACAACTGAGCCACCCAGGCACCCCATCTCTGCTCCTTTTATTTTCCACTGTGACTCCTTCCTATAGGCCTGGAAAAGCCCTCAGATGGGCTTCCGTCAGTTAATCACATATTTGTTCCAGGTCTTTGGAAAGCTGACATCTAAGTCTTGGCTTCAGGTAGTTTACACTCTTGAGTTCGGGAGAGAAGTTTGAGTCATGGAATTCCTAATGTGGCTCAGTGTCACACGGGTCAGTAAACCAGGACTTGCTGTAGACCCTTGCAGGAGGCTCACTGGGGCATCAGGAAAGCAGGACTCTGGTTTTCACTGAAGGTAGGTTCAGAGAGGCTGGGAAGGGTGGGCGGGCATTGTAGACAGGGAGCTTTTGTGAGGCGACACAATCTTGTGCCATGGAGCTCACTCTGGGTTGACTTGGTTCTGTTTCTGGAACAGGGGCCAAGGTGATATGAAGCATGGTAGGGGACAGGAAGCTTGGGCATTAACTTGGTGTGCTGACTTGTGTGGATCAGCCTCTCCCAAAGGCTCAAACTCTTTTATCCTTTACTCCTTCAGTCCTTTCTCACTACTTGGCAGTGATCTTTCTAAAACACAAATGTGAGACACCTGGGTAGCTTAGTTGGTTGCGTGTCCAACTCTTTATTTCAGCTCAGGTCATGATCCCAGAGTCGTGGAATCAAGCCCCGCATTGGGTTCCATGATGAGTGTGGGGCCTGCTTAAGAGTGTCTCTCTCTCTCTCTCTCTCTCTCTCTCTCTCTCTCTCCATCCCTCTCTCTCTCTCTCTCTCTCTCTCCCTCCCCCTCCCTCCCTCTCCCTCTCCCCCTCTCTCCCTCCCCCTCCCTCCCTCTCCCCCTCTCCCTCTCCTCCTCTCCCTCTCCCCCTCCCCCTCTCCCCCTCCCCCTCTCCCCCTCCCCCTCTCTCTGTCTCTCTGTCTCTGTCTCTCTCTCTCTCTCTCTCCCCCCTCTCTCCCTCCCTCCCTCCCTCTCTCTCCCCCTCCCTCTCTCTCTCTCTCTCCCCCTCCCTCTCTCCCCCCTCTCCCCTCCACCTCCTGCTCTCCACCCCTTTCTCCTTCCCTCTGCCCCTTTCCCCTGCTTGTACATGCTCTCTCTCTCTAAAATAACACACAAATGTGATGAGTGGCTTCCTGCTGCAGTGGCTTCTCACACCTGCAGGACACAACCTGGCAGTGTTTTTGTTCTCTGCCTACCCCTTCCACCTTATCTCCCATCTTTTTCCAACCTGAACTTTCCAGCTTGTGTTTCAGCAAGAGTTAGCCACCCTTGGTTGCCAACATATTATTTCATACTTATGAGTCTTCATTTTTTTTTTTATTTAACTCTGTCTACCATGAGTTACTCTTTCTCAATTTCTTTGCCTGGCTCATTGCTCTTCATCCCAGGGGATACAGCTCAGGAGATAACATTCCTCCAGGAAGCCTTCCCTTACTGCCTCTCTGGTCTCTGGGGACACCTGTGTCATTACTTGTACCTCTTTGTAATTATCTCTTTCTCCCATCAAAGTGAGTTTCTTAAAGCTACACACTTTTTTTTTCTTTGCATTCCTGCTGCCTAACAGGGTGGTTGGCACAGATCAAACATTTAATACATATTTGAGCAGCATTCTTGGGGAAGTTTTCAGCCCTGCTGGGAAGTGGATTTAGAAGTGGGTTTGGACTTGGGGCACCTGGGTGGCTCAGTCAGTTAAGCGTCCGACTTCGGCTCAGGTCATGATCTCACGGTCCGTGAGTTTGAGCCCCGTGTCGGACTCTGTGCTGACAGCTCAGAGCCTGGAGCCTGCTTCGGATTCTGTGTCTCCCCCTCTCTCTGCCCGTCCCCCACTCTTGCTCTACCTCTCTTTCTCTTTCTCAAAAATAAATAAACATTAAAAAAATTTTAAATGAAAGAAAAAAAGAAGTGGGTTTGGACTACACCTGTAAGCAAGAGCCTGATGATTATTCCAAGAGGAGCAGAGCTTTCTGGTCTTTGTATGGATGAGTGGTGTCATGATGGAGGGAGATGAGCGCTGGCCTGGTAGTCCAGATTTTTGTCCTTGATCTGAATGACACTAGCATTGTAACCTTGGGCAAATCACATAATCCTTTGAGCCTCAGTTTCCTTATCTGAATGATGAAGGGATGGTGTCATTGGTGTTCAGGGCACCTTTGAGTTCTGATCTCCTTGAGTGCCAATTTTCTGAATTGTTACAACATGATGCCACCTTGCTAACCTTAGGAGAGTGGTCCCACAGTTGTGCACATACCCCATGAGGTTGCTTAGTGAGGTTTAGCAGAACCACAAGTGTGGGCTTAATAATTATAATCAAGGATTGGATGATAAGGTGACGCTGTTCCAAATACCCTCTTGTGGTCAGTTGTTGATTCTTAGAACCAGTTAAGGGAAAAAGATCAGCAGATTTTTTCTGGTTTAAACAGCACTCCCCCTCCCCCCAAACTCACTCCCACTCCACATACTTACATCCTCCCCCTGACACTCCCTCACCCCCCCATACCCACACATACCCCCACACCTCCCTACACATACCCACACCCTCCCCCCACATCCCCACCCCCACATAGGCACAGACAACCTATGAACACTGAGATTTTCCCCCATGTCAGTTGCATTTTCCCAGCTTTTAGAAGTGAAGTAAAATGGGCAACATAGCTGGGACTTTTTTGTCTTTTTATTAAATGAACTGAAGCAGTCCATAGGTGGTTGTTTGAAACTTTACTTTGGGTTGATTTGAGTGCCCGAGAAACTGTATTTAGGCAAACTTAGTTTGGGGACTGATGATTGAGGATATGGGTTCTCTGGATGGGTTAATATCAGACTGAGGTGGCTTTCAAGGAGTGTACTGGGATCAGAGGTGACAGCTTTCCACCATCCTGCAAAGCGGGCTTCTGACCAGGTATTGGTATCTGGCTTCCCAGGCAGCTACATTCAGGAATGGGCACTGGGTATAGATCTCTGCTGGATCTCAACCCACTCTCCCTCCTTCCCCTGTTCACTGCACAGAGTTAATTGAGTGTTAACTCTGCTTCAGGCATTGTTCTATCTAGCAAGATAACTATCTTGCCTTATTCTTACAAGTTTTCATTCCAGGTAAGGGAGACAGCCAGTAAATGGAAAAGCACATAAGAATTTCAGATAGTGATAAAAACTGTAATGAAAACAAAACAGGGAGAAGTCCTAGCCTCAACATTCAGACAACAAAGTGAAATAAAAGGCATCCAAATTGGCAAAGAAGAAGTCAGACTTTCACTTTTTGCAGATAACATACTCTACATGGAAAAGCCGGACTCCACCAAAACACTGCTAGAAGTGATACATGAATTCAGCAAAGTTGGAGGATAGAGAATCAATGTACAGAAACCGGTTGCATTTCTATACATCAATAATGAAGCAACAGAAAGAGAAATCAAGAAATCGGTCCCATTTACAATTGCACCAAGAACCATAAAATACCTAGGAATAAACCTAACTGAAGAGGTGAAAGATCTGAATGCTGAAAACTATAGAAAGCTTATGAGAGAAATTGAAGAAGACACAAAGAAATGGAAAAACATTCCATGCTCGTGGATTGGAAGAACAAATTGTTAAAATGTCGATACTACCCAAAGCAATCTACACATTCAATGCAATCCCAATCAAAATGGCACCAGCATTCTTCACAGAGCTAGAACAAACAATTCTAAAATTTGTATGGAACCCTGAATAGCCCAAGTAATGCTGAAAAAGAAAACTAAAGCTGGAGGCATCACAGTCCCGGACTTTAGCCTGTATTACAAAGCTGTAATCATCCAGTCAGTATGGTATTGGCGCAAAACCAAACATATAGAACAATGGAATAGGATAGAGAACCCAGAAATGGACCCACAAATGTATGACCAACTTACCTTTGACAAAGCAGGAAAGAGTATCCAGTGGAAAAAAGACAGTCACTTTAGCAAATGGTGCTGGGTGAACTGGACAGCAACATGCAGAAGAATGAAACTGGACCACTTTCTTACACCATACACAAAGATAAACTCAAAATGGATGAAAGACCTAATGTGAGACAGGAAACCATCAAAACCCTAGAGGAGAAAACAGACAGCAACTTCTTTGACCTCAGCCGCAGCAACTTCTTACTTGATATGCCTCTGAAGGCAAGGGAAATAAAAGCAAAAATGAACTATCGGGACCTCATCAAGATAAAAAGCTTCTGCACAGCTAAGGAAACAATCAGCAAAACTAAAAGGCAACCAACAGAATGGGAGAAGATGTTTGCAAATGACATATCAGATAAAGGGTTAGTGTCAAAAAGATAATAAAGAATTTACCAAACTCAGCCCCTGAAAACCATATAATCCAGTGAAGAAATGAATAGACACTTTTCCAAAGAAGACATCCAGATGGTCAACAGACACATGAAAAGATTCTCGATGTCACTCATCACCAGGGAAATATAAATCAAAACCACACTGAGACACCGCCTCACACTGCTCAGAGTGGCTAAAATGAACAAATCAGGAAACTACAGATGCTGGCGAGGATGTGGAAAAAGGGGCATCCTCTTGCACTGCTGGTGGGAATGCAAACTGGTGCAGCTACTCTGGAAAACAGTGTGGAGTTTCCTCAAAAATTTAAAAATAGAACTACCCTGTGATCCATCAATAGCACTGCTAGGAATTTATCCAAAGGATATAGTAGTACTGATTAGAAGGGGCACATGCACCCCAATGTTTACAGCAGTGCTAATGAACAATAGCCAAATTGTGGAAAGAGCCCAAATGCCCATGAACTGATGAATGGATTAAGATGATGTGTGACACACACACACACTGGAATTCTACTTGGTGATGAAAAATAATGCAATTTTGCCATTTGCAGCAATGTGGATGGAACTGGAGGGTATTATGCTAAGTGAAATAAGTCAGAGAAAGATATCATATGTTTTCACTCATGTGGAATTTGAGCAACTTAACAGAAGACCATAGGGAAAGGGAAGGGCAAATAAGTTACAAAGAGAGAGGGAGGCAAAGCACAAGAGATTGTTAAATACAGATCACAAACTGAGGGTTGCTGGCAGAGTGTTGGGTGGGGGGATGGGGGTGGAGGGAAAATGGGTGATGAGCATTGAGGAGGTCACTTGTTGGGATGAGCACTGTGTGTTGTATGTAAGTGATGAATAGGAATACTCCTGAGGCCAAGACTACACTGTATGTTAGCTAACTTGACAGTAAATCGTATAAAAAATAATGAAAAAACAAAAGAAAATAAAACAGGGAAATGCAGTAGGGAGTGATAGGAGGGAGAATGCCTCTCCATGGAGGCAGCATTTGTATTGATTGATGCAGGAAGGTAGCTGTGTGAATATGCCAGAAGTCCTTGCAAAGACTTGGCGATGAGTTTGGCAATTTTGTAGGCAGAAAGAAGGCCAGTGAGGCTGGAACACAGTATGACAGGGAAGAGAAGTGAAGATGTTGGTGGGGTTCATGTATGTAAGGGTATGGAGACCCTGGTGGGGAGGTTGGATTGTTGTTTTGTTTTTGTTTTTGTTTTTATTTATTTGTTTGGTCACTTGAAGTATGGCAGATCATAAACCCGCAGGATAGCTGACTTAGGGTTTAGAAAGTTCCCTCTGCCAGCTGGTGAGAGACAGGGAGGAAGAGTTCAGAGAAGCAGGGAGACCTGGAGAGGAAGCCTTTTATTGAAAAGTTCTGTAGAAGAGCTGTTGGTGATTTGGGCTAGGGTGGTAGCAGTGAGTAATGAGCTATATCTTGGGGGTAAAGTCAGGAAGACCTGCTGATGTATTGGATGCAGGGTTTTGGTTTTGTCAACTAGGGAATGACAGAGCTGTTTACGGTGGACTGGGAAAAGGAATATAGCAGCATAGGAAGTACTTGACTTGGGACATGTCAGAAGTTTTTATGAGACCTAGAACTTAGGAGAGGAAGTCTGGGTAATGATAATTATAAGAAAGACAGCACACTGTTTTTGAGCAGCATGCTTTGAATTGTTCTAAATACTTCCTGTGAGTAACTCATTTAATCCTTTCTACAACCATGACTTCATTTTACATAAATAGCTTTATTTTGCTGTTGATGACACTGGGACACGGATGAATTAGCTTGCTAAGGTCACACAGCTAGGAAGCAGAAGAGCTAGGGGTCCAGCCGATGCAGTCTGGTTCGAGAGCCCTTATTCCTAACCACTGTGTCTTCCTTCCTTCAGGCTAAATATGGGGCGACCATGTTGTCTACACCAAAGCCACCTGATGGGTCAGGAATTGTGTCTGTTCTGTGAAAGGGAACAGAGACAGATACCCATGTCTCCTCGGTTATTTTTGCCTTGTTAAGAAAAAGAGCACCAATGGGGTACCTGGGTGGCTCAGTCTGTTAAGCGTCCGACTTCGGCTCAGGTCATGATCTCACAGTCTGTGAGTTCAAGCCCCATGTCGGGCTCTGTGCTGGCAGCTCAGAGCCTGGAGCCTGCTTCAGATTCTGTGTCTCCCTCTCTCTTTGCCCCTCCCCCACTCACACTCTGTCTCTCTCTCTCTCAAAAATAAAATAAAAACATAAAAAAATTGAAAAGAAAAAGAGCACTGAGCTGAAATATCACTTCAAGAATTAGGTCACCAAATAGTAATGTGCCCATTCAAGCATGATCTTTAAAAGAAGATTAGAGGCACCCATTCTTTGGTGCTGGGTTTCTTCCCTTAGGAAGTAACTTGTAGTTGTATCCTTACAAACTCTTGAAGTAAAAGCACATCTGTTTGGAAAAACAATAGGTCTCACTGAACATAATGAGCACTGGTTTTATCACAGCAGTGCCCTCATTATAATTCTGCTCATAATTATTCACCTGTTACGCCATTTGTCTCTGTTTTGAAAGAATGATATCAAGTGATTAGGTTATAAGGCAGTTATTGGTCTTGACTGTAAAGATTAGTATTATCAAGAGGCTCTTGGGGCACCTGGGTGGCTCAGTTGGTTAAGCATCCAACTCTTGACTGTGGCTCAGCTCATGAGCTCACGGTTCAGGGGTTCAAGCTCTGAGTCATACTCTGTGCTGACAACATGGAGCCTGCTTGGCATTCTCTCTCTCCCTCCCTCTCTCTGATCTTCCCCTGCTTACATTCTCCCTCTCTCTCTCTCTCTCTCTCTCTCTGTAAATAAACATTAAAAAGAGGTTCCAATGTACTTATTGGAGCTATACATATTCCAGTACTGCAACAAATGGATGCCAATAAGATTGAGTTAATAGAAAACATGCACTTTACAATAGACTCACCTTAGCTCATAGTATGCCACGGCTAATTACCCACCTTGGTTCTTATAACCTCATAACCTGATTCTCAATGGCAAGAAGAGTGGCGGGGGGGTGGGTGGGTTATGCCCTGCATCTCTGATAACTAGCGATTTGCTGAGTTCTGTAGAGGCCACGAGAAGAAAGAAGCTAATCCAACCTCTACTCTTCCACCTTCCCCATCCCCACCTCTCCGTAGTAACTTACTGTTTAAAAAGGAAACCGGAGTAAAGATATTTTTTTGTCAGGTAAATATACTAGATGGTTATTGCTGATGAGGTGTAGTTTATATAGTTTTAAACATTTATATATTCTAAATGTTTTATTTCATTTTTCAGGTTTAGGCCCAAAGTAAACCTGGCTCGAGAGCAGTGTCAGGGAACTTGTGGTTTCAGATCCCTGGCGGTTTCTCCTTACAGAGGGTTCAGCCCTGGAGAAACAGAGGGGTGTATTTGGAATACTCTGCCTGCATGTCACAAGCTTTGCAACCGAAAATGCCTTGAATGGGCATCTAGCCATCTCACGTAGGAGGAAGCCTGAAGGACGGTGGTTCGGGGGTGGGCTTGGCAGGTTGGTGGCGCTGGGCACTGGTGTGGCTTCTGGGTGGTGTGCTGGGCTCCGTCTCCCGCTGCAGCCCCTCATGGGGGTGGTGTCTCAAGGAGAGGCGGACACGGAGCCATGGGCCCAACCCTAGTTTTCTAAGTGGGAAGCAGGTAGGCGAGGGATAGGAATAAGGGGCTTGGGACTGGCTGTGGGGTTCAAGTGCCTGCTGCAAGAGGAGGGCAGGGAGGACAGACAGTGTGAATCTGGCTGACTGTGGCAGACGCCCTTGTTTCCCATCAGTGGGTAGTTGTTACGTCTCTCTCTGGTTTAACTCCGTGTCCTCTGCCAAAAACATAGGGACCATCTGCTCAGGAAGAGTCTAGAAGGAGTGACTTCTGTTGCAAAGTATTCTTAAAAACAAAAAGCTTGTACATGCAGACATTGTCCCTAGATTTCATTCTATGTGTGAAATTTTGTGAGAGGAAAACATAAATATTATACAGATGAAATTGCCAAATCTGCTTGTTTTCTAAATTGTTGAATTCTAATTTATGTTCTAAGTACTTCCTAGTAATTTTTTTTAAGTTTATTTATTTATTTTGAGAGAGAGAGAGAGATAGCAGGGGAGGGGCAGAGAGAGAAGGAGAGAGAGAATCCTAAGCAGGCTCTGTGCTGTCAGCGCAGAGCCCAACGCGGGGCTCGGTCCCGTGAACTGTGAGATCGTGACCTGAGCCGAGATCAAGAGTCGGACGCTCAACTGACTGAGCCACCCAGCTCCCCTCTTGTACTTTCTAATGTGGTTTTTAAGTGTTAGATTTCTGTGACAGAGTCCCAGATCCCCATGTCTTTGTTGGTGTTCCACTTGAAATGCTCTTCTTCAGTGCAGATGCTGCCACTTCCGTGAAGTGCTCCCAGTTCTGCAGTCACGTCCGTGTCTGTGCTCCCCTGACCCATTCACAGCTCACTTCTCTCATGCCATCTGTCAAGATCAGGCTTAGTTGTGCGTTTGTTTGTTTCCCTCAGTTTGTCGTCAGCAACTTATTTTATGCATCTCTGTCTCAGACATTTGAGAATGCAGCACCTTCGTTAAAAGAAATGCTCAAAAAAAGTCTGTTGCATCGAAAAAGAAACTTTTTTCAGGTGTAGTTTAGGTATGTAGCTCCTTAGACATTTCTCATGTGTCCAGCCACTCCTTTGTAGCGCCTTAGTGTCGGGAGTTATTCTGAGGGGCTCATGATTCCAGCGGCACAGCCTCACCTCGTTCCATCTGAGCCTGGCGTGCCACGAGGCTCCTGCAGCGCTGGCCCAGTGAGGTGTGTCAAACGTCTGTGTGCCGTCCACCTGCGAGGAGGGTGGTGGTGTGGGCTGAGTCAGCACGTCCCTTTGGCAGAGGGTCAACAGTAGCACAGAAAGATAACACATCATTAGTCGTGTTGACAGAAGGACCATCCTCTCTCCCTGGCCTCTGAGCAGAGGCGTTAATGAGGAGCAAAATGGCCAAAAGGCAGGAAGTGTTTCTGAGGCTGTGGGCCGGGGCTGCCCACACACTGCACACGCTGGAGAGTGGAATGAAACCTCAGTTACAGTTTTGAAAGTGCAAATAGCAGCTCCTGACTGACTGCCCACAGTATTTCCAGATGCACAACTAGGCACTTTGGGTTGGCGTTGTCAGGGAGGGTTTTCAAAAGTCCTATTTTACAGGTGTAAAAACTGAGGCCAGGCCCGTGCCTCAGGTCACTCACATGGAAAACAACCTGGCTGGTGTTAAGCCCAGGTCTGCTAGACTCCAAAGGCTGATTTTTTTGTGCGACATGCTACTTTGGCAGATCCAGTCAGGTAGCAGCAGCCTTGAGATCTTCATGCAGCCAACACGCGTAGAAGGCCCACTGCCTTGTTAGGCGCCCGAGATGCAGAAGGGAATGCCAGTCTCTACCTTTACGTGTCAGAGTTTAGTGATGGCGTCAGCCACCCAGGCCGATTGTGATGAAGCCTGGGTTGTGGAGCTGGTGGCAGAGGTTTTCTGGTGGTGGAGGGCAGGGGGCACGATGCAGTCAGGTGTTGTTGGAGGTATGGGGGTACGGGGGTCAAGGGACAGGCAGAAGGCCCATCCCAGGTGGTTGCGAATGCCAGGTTCGGGAGCTTGGCCTTTGATTTGTCATCACAGAGTTTAAACCCAGGAGTGTCTGGTCAGACACGGGTTCAGAATGCTCAGCCTGGTAGCAGCTTGTGGATGGATTTGAGGGGGAGCAAGACCGGAGACAGGGAGAATATTTCTGAGGCAAACAGGGCCAGGACTTGGTGACTGACTGAACTGGAAAAGGAGAGTGGTGGTTGCAGGGGTCAAGGGTAACAGTTTCATTTTCAGCGTGCATGACTGGGTTTTTTCCCTACAGAATTTGAGGAATGAGGGAAAGGATGCATGTGGGCAAATGGAAGATGAAGCCTGGTGGCTTTAGTTTCTTCAGGGAAGGACAAGATAGGGCAGTTGCTGGGGGAGAGAAGTGGGGGGTTGAACAGGGGGTGTCTCTGGGTGGTGAATCTTGAGAAGGGGCTAGCAGGCGTTCCTGGGGTTGTTGTGAATTTCTAGGGGTGCCAGCAGCCTTCATGGTGTGTGTTCTTTTGTCCTCCAGAGTGCTCAACTATACCAGCCCAGGATAGGGAAAGGTAGATTGTAGGTGTCTGTTGTACCTACGGAAGAGGGATTGAGGCCGCTGAGGTGTCTGACGGAAAAGGTATTTGGGATGCTGTGTAGGCAGAGAAAGAAGAGAATTTTTTAGCAAGGGCTGGATAGTCAGAGAGAAAATCGTAGGAATGAAGCCATGGGAGAGGTCGTGGCCATTGGAGTTGAAGACAGGTGAAAGGAAGCAGGTCTGGGGAAAGGAAGCAGCTCTGGGTGAGGTCAGTCTTCCAGGGTGGGACCTGGGAGAGGACGGTGATGTGCAGTGGGTGTGGAGGTCAGTAGGAGCTGCTAGGCTTGTTGTTGGAAGTGTCCCCTCCATTGGGAACCACTAGTCCGGACACCTGTGACAGGGGCATGTGGGCACTGCAGGCTGAGGACAGACCTGTGGCAGAAGAGAACATGTGCCCCATCTGAGGAGGACAGCCCTCACCATTGCATCCCAGCCCTGTCACATTAGGATGTGGGCCTGCTGTTAACTGCTTCCCTCAATGCTTACTTGCTTGCATTTTTTTTCCCCAGGAAATCAGAATTTTTATGTGAAGTCTCCCTGTTTTTGAGCATTGACATCTTGTTCAACAGTTTCAAAAATGCACTGTTGATCAGGTATAGACTGGACTTATCTGTATGGGCTGCCTGTTTGTGTCCTCCACTCTATGAACCCCTGGACATTCCTAGGACTGTGACAGGAAGGAGGTGGGTGGGAGGTGTGTGTGAATTGGATCCCAGAGTCTTGGTAACGCCTTACCTTCCTGGTCATTTTGTTCGGTTTGTAGGATGGAGGTTTTAAAGATAAAGAGCTAACTAGCTAATTAGTTTTTCAGTAGGAGCTAATAGGAGGTTGATAGTAATCTGAAGCCTGTGGCTCAAGTGAACTGCAGATTGTGTTAAAAATGTGCTAGCTTCTTCTGAAACTCGTGCATACCTCCTCCTTTTCACTATTCTAGAGAGTCCATCTTTGACTTATTTTCCCTTAGTTTCTTTCTTGATTCATACTTCGTCTTTTGCTTGTTCATGGCATTTTCTTTCCTTGCCCCCCACCTTTTTTTCTCATCTTTCTGTATTCTCTGCCTCCAATTCATTTTCTTACAGGGTTCAGCTTGAGTTAGCTGGTTAAAGTAATGGGTAGTTTTTTGTTTTTTTGTGTGTATGTGTTGATTCAGTAAAATTTTGTATTTATTTTCTTAGATTTTAAAACCTGTGAATAAACTGTGTGAGTTGTGATTATGGGTAATGAGATTTAGGCATTTCACATCCAAATGCATGTTTTGCCCTTCAGATTAATCACTTTGTGGGTTTTCCTCAAATTTCAAAACACTGTCCTCAGGCCACCTACACATAGCTTGGATCATCAAGCTGCATTTGCAAATCTTTTAAAGGCACATGTGAAGTTTGGGACAGGCTAAGAACTAGATTCTTACGTATTTTTCTTTTTTTAACAGAGAGCTGGTGAGTGGAGGAGAGGGGCAGAGGGAGAGGGAGGGAAAGAATCCCAAGCCGGCTCCATGCTCAACGTGGAGCCCAATGCAGGGCTCGATCTCACGAACCATGAGATCGTGACCTGAGCCAAAATCAAGAGTCAGGCGCTCAACTGACTGGGCCACCCGGGTGTCCTAAGAACTAGGTTCTTAAATAAGAATAAGGTCATGGGCTGGTCTGGAAAGTATCAGAGCTCTGTGTGAACAGGAGGGGTGATGGTGAAGCACTGCCAGTGTCTGTTGGACTGCTCAGCTGTGAGTCCCTGGGGTAGCTCCGAGCAGGCAAGTGCGCAGATGCTTGAACAGTGCTGCCTGCTTGCAGTGTGTGCCATTTATCCCCTACATTTTTAGCATGGCTTTAAAGATTTTGCTTCCAGATACACTGTGTTTGTTAAGTGGGTTGACAGTTAAATTTTCCTATTTCTAAAGACATGCTAACTAGGCCTTAGTTAGTCTTTTGGAGATGAATGTACAATTTCTGTTGGCCTTTGAAATACCGAAATTGCCTTTGAGATCCACATTATTGTCATTGTGGGCCTCTGAGCTCTGGAAACTCTAGGAACCACTGGAAGATGGGTTCCCTAAGTGATGTTTTTTTTTGTTTTTTTTGTTTTTTTGTTTTTGTTATTTTAAAGATTTTATTTTTAAGTAATCTTGACATTCAGCATGAGGCTTGAATGTTCAACTCCCAAGATTAAGAGTTGCATGCCTTATTGACTGAGCCAGGCTAAGTGATGATTTTAAAGAATGATTTGCGTGTGGCTGAATATCAGCATGATTGCCAGACAGCACGCTTGCACATACGTACTCGTGCACGCACACACACACACACACACACACACACACACACACACATACACACATACACACACACACACACACACACACACACACACACAGTTGAGGGAGTGTCTTCAGGAGCTGTATCTGAGGCCAGCTCAGGCCTCATTCTTTCCCCTCGGGTCACTGAAATGTAGTGACAGTTGTCTATGGAGCTGGCCTGCTAGGGCCCAGGGACTCTCCAGAATATAAAGTTGGCCTCTGCTTGTAGCACCTCTAGGGAAATTAGGGCATCAGTTTTCAGTGGACAAACCTAGGTTGAGTTCTCTTTCCCCTGTGTCCACAGGCACATGAAGACGGGTTCACTGTGCACAGTGGTCCCCATGGAAGGTTTCATCTTGGCCAATAAGATCTTGATCTTCCTGGAAGACAGGCAGGCCAGTTTTCACAAAATGTTTTATTTTTATTTGTTTTTAATGCTAGCACTGAACAATAATGCCTTGGTTTTGGCCCATGGTGCTATCAAAACAAAACGCTTCCTGTATCCAGGATATAAGCAGGTTTAACGAGTACCCAAGCATGTTGCTGCTTTTCGTTTTCATCTCCCCTTTGTAACTTTTGAAGTGGAACAACTCTGCATTCTTCTCTTGCTAATCATTTAAAATTTTAATTGAAAGTTCTGCTTTTATAACGTGAGCTCTTTTGGCAAACGCAGGAAGGTGTGTCTGATGTAATTCTAGTTTCGAAGCAGTTTTAAAGTAAAAGAGGCTTTAATCTTCAATGCCTTTGACGCTGGGCTATTAGATATTTTTAGCATACAAATTATGGTGAGCATGGTTCCAAAGGGCACACATTTTTTCTTGTTTGGTGTGTTTCCTCATTCTTGGCTTGGTAATTATATTCGGCATAATTTAGCTTTGGACTATAAAGTAGATGTTAAGTCTATGTTCTTATTATACGGTAATACTTGTGTGTTTGTTACCTCACAAAATATATAGATGTATTTTAGGAATTGATCCCCATGATAATCTCTCCCTACAGGCCCTTGAATCTTATACAAAGAAACACATGGGGAAAGAGAAATCACTGAGATGGAAATTTTAAGTGCCTCGTGACAATAGAAATCTGTGAAAAGCCTTTTTGTGTTCATTTTGAGTTACTAGAATCAAGATAATGCTAAACTTGTAGTTATTGCTTTTGAATATAGCTTCATTACAGCAGAATTTATAAATAGCATATTAAAGTTCCTCATTCCCAAGGGTAAGATTTTTAAATATTTTCAAGATTTTAAATATTTTCTGGGATACTTTGTAAACTAAATATTTCTTTGCAGGTAACCTCATGAGCACTAGAGGGAAGGGTAAGGGACATAATGGAACCCCTTCTTTCTGGTTCCTCCACTACTTCTTGTGAATGCTTTTTTACATGCCAATCTGGAGTAGTCTGAACACCCTCCAAATATCCAGCTGTATTCCCCTTTAAAAACATTATAGCACATTAGTTTCATATTAATAGAGTTAGGACAAAAAAAGATAGCCAGGATTTTAATTATTGCTTCAACTCTTAAGCTAAAAAAATTCATTTGGGTTGATATTTTTGATACTGGCAATTGATGTTTTGGGGGAGTCCTTTTTTTTTTTTTTTGACCCTGACTGCGAAAGTGATATTGATGCCCCTTTGAAAACCTCAACAAATACAGAAATGTTCAAAGAGGCAGAAAAAAAAAGTCACCTGTATACCAGAGGCTGTGATTGTCTAACGGTCACCTGCGTGCCAGTTCCTGGCTCCAGAGAGGCACCTTTGACCCTGACATCTTGGCTGCTGTTTGGCCTTGTGGATGTCTGGCACACAGATCTTTCTCTTTACTGGACTTTGGGCTCCTCGGCAGAAGGGGCTGCCTTGATTTTTGTGTTCTTAAAATCTAGAGTAATGTAGGTATTCAAAAACAATCGTTTAAACCAAATTCTATGCATTTTAATTTCACAACATTTAGTTGCATATATGGCCAATACTTTAAGGTCAGTACTTACTTTGAAATGTCCACTACTATTTTAAAGAGCATTTTACATTTTGAATCTGTAATATATGGACATGGTAAAACATAAAGACAGCACAAAAAGTGTGTGTACTGAAAAGTGGGTGTCCCTTGCCTGTTTCTCAGGCCTGTACTTCTCTCTTGGGACCAGAAAGCTGCTTTTCTGTTACTTTGTATCTTTCCAGAGATAGTGTGTGGATGTACAAGCATTAATACAAACTCTCTTTTACAAACCTGCCTCTGGGATGTAGGGCAGTGGTGGATAGGGGAGTGAAATGGCCCTTTTGGAGGCCGTGTCAACAATGTCTCTTAAAATCGAGAATCTAGCCCGGCAATAGAAGTTCTGGCATTCTGTTTTAAAAATAGAAATACCAGTGTTTCAAGTTATATACGGAAGGATTTTTATTAATGCATTCTTGTGGTGGTGAAAGAAAACAAATAAAAAAAAAAAAAAGAAAATGAACAGGGGGAGTAAAAAAGCAATGCCTGTCAGGGAAAATGGTTGAATAAATTATGATGCATACATGCCATGACTGTGGTACAGTGCTTACAAGATGAGGTGGAGATTTATTAATTAGTTGTCATGGAGGGGCTTTCCTGGTACGTTGTCTTGTGAGAAAAGAAAGATGCAGATTAGATGGTACATGTACCTCCTTTGTACAGAATAACAGTAAACTGTGTGACCGTGTGTGTGTGTGTGTGTGTGTGTGTGTGTATGTTTATGAGTGATGTGATGAGCATGGAGAAAGGTAGGGAAGGCATGAAGTAAGTCAAAAACACGTTCTAAATTGTTGTTTCTTCTTTTTTTTTTTTTTTTTTTTTTTAATATACTCTCGAATCTTTCCTGGTAGGATAGGCATCACGGTTGGAGAAGTGTTTTGCCAAATCTACTTCCTTTCACTTCTAGGAAATGGCAGTGGGTACTTAAATCCTCACTTAATCTCCTTGTCATTTCATAAATGTTTTTATCTCTCAAGGTCTGAGTCATCCAGGACAGAGCCCGGGAACTCACGTAGGGCAGCAAAATGCTGTGGTGCAGCACATAGGTCTGGGGTTTGACGCCGTGTGTGTGTGTGTGTGTGTGTGGTGTGTGTGTGTGTGTGTGTGTGTGTGTGTTGGGGGTGAGGTGGATACTGACCCAGCAGCAGCAGCAGCAGCACCGTGGGGGACACTGCCTGCGGAGAGGCTGGAGAAGTGGCTGCAGGGACCCACGTGAGGAAGAGTTAGAGGCGGGGTGAAAGCCCTGCAAGATCAGAAAAAAGAATTGCCGAGAAGCTGTGGAAGAGAGAGACCGTTAAGAGTCATAAGGTAACCGGGCTGTCTGGCCAGAAACGGGAGTTAAGTGGGAGAATGCTGAGGATTCCTAAGGGAAAGGCAGTTTGGAGAAATGATGTTCAGGTCTCTTTTCCGGGTTTACGTCTCAACACATCCCTTTGTTGCCAGTCACGTTTATCTTCTTACCCTTCCTGGGGTTGGGGTTTAGCCTCTGGCAGGAAGGGGTGGGAGGTAGATGTCATTCAGCAGGGCCTTGAAAAGTACTTGAGGAAACTCCGTCCCTGTGCCCTGTTTACAGACATGCCTAACTGTTCACTTGAGTGGATATATAGTAAGCTCCAGGGGAAAAGTCTAAATGGATATTGGCAGAATCCTAAGGTTTTTATTCTTGGATTGAGCAGGTACCTTATCTGCTCCTGTATCTGTAAAGGAGTCCAAAATCTCCACTGTGGGAACCAAAGAAATACAAAGTCCAATGGAGGGGTGAAGGCAGTGGGAGCTCTGTCTGCTTGAAGGAATGTATGCCACCGTCTTCTCTGTCTTTGAATCCACTCTAACCACCCCCTTCTGTATAGTCTCGTATTCAATTAAAAATTTCCAGTTCATTTATTTTGCCTGGTTATGTTTTTTGTGGAGATGTTATTTTTCACCAAAACTTTTTGAAATGTGGTATCCCAAATAAAATATACCAGCCAGGGCAAAAAACTGTTACTTCCCTCATTCTGGGCATAATACTTTTTTTTTTTTTAATTTTCATTTTTGAGAGAGAGAGAGTAGGGGAGGGGCAGAGAGAAAGGGAGACAGAGAATCCCAAGCAGGCTCTGTGCTGACAGCTTTGATGTGGGGCTCGAACTCACAAACTGTGAGATCATGACCTGAGCCAAAATCAAGAGTTGGACGTTCAACCGACTGAGCCACCCAGGTGCCCCTGGGCATAATACTTTTTATGAACGCAGTCCTAAAGCGTATGGATGCATATGTAACTGTTGGATTGTAACAGTGAGCTTATAGTTTGGTTTAGTTAGTTTGTATACCTTTGGGCATATAACTCTTAGGCTTACACTGAGGCCACCCCCAAGTTTCGTTCATGCATTCTGCTTTTGGGTCAAGTCCCCATTATTTATTGTGTGTAGAATTTTCGTTTTCTTGGACCCAATTGTGACATTTCTCAGGGCTAAATGTAATGTCATTAGATTAGCACCTTAGGTCTTTGATAACTGCCTTTAAAGAGATCCTTTTCCTTCTGAAACTCGTACTCTGTAGTTTCAGGAACCTGAAAATGGAATAAAAGTGTCATCATTTGGAAAGAAGGAAAGAAGGTAGGAGCTGGAGATGGACTTGAGACTTCTGCTGTAAGCTAGTTTTGACCTTGAGCAAATCACTCAGCCTCTTTGAACTTCCATCACCATCCTGTCTCCTTGGTATAAAATGGGAAAATCTTGGTCTCACAAACTTATTATGAGGGTAAGGAGAGTCCATGTGTGTAAAGCATGTAGTGTGGGGTTTTGCACATAGTAGGCACACTAAATTCATTAGGGAAACACTGACAGTGTGAAGCCCTGGATCATACCCCCATAGTTATTCCAACAGGTAGGTAATGAGCCCACTGGCCAGTTGACTTTGTTCAACCAGTTGTGAATCTTCCCATTTTATCCTTCTGCCCACGACTCTCTATTTTGTTTAGGACAGCGTAAGAGGTGTTATTGCATACCTTGGTGAATTCCAGATGCTCCATTTAAGGACAAAGGAAATTATTCATGATGTAATATACAAAAAAAGGGGGGTGAGAGGAAGACACTGAAGTGTACACATAGTAAAATCACACTTTGGCAAAAAAACACTATTTTACAATGAAGTAGATATGACCAGGGGAGAAAAGAACAAGGCAACACACTAGAAAGTCAGCACTATCATTATGTAGAAGGATCTCCTTAAGGATCTCTTGACTTACTTGTTGTTTCTCCTGGTGTCAGAGCTTATTTTCTGTCATCCGTAGACCACTGAAGAACCTGTCACTCGCATCAAGCTTTCTTTGAACAGTTGAAAGCAAAATTATTTTTTTTCCTTAACTTTGTACATATTGTAATATTCAGAGTCCACTATCTAGCTTTCACTATGGAAAATCATTTTGTTAATGTCATTAGATTTAAACATCCTGCAGATTCTTATGTATCTGCCTTAGGCCCTGAGAAACTTGCTGGCATCTGCTTTCTTCTCTATAGACAGGACTGAATTCAACTCTCTTGGGCCCTAGCATAGGCACTTTGCCTTCATGGGGCCTCTTCCTCCATAAAATTGTGACTGTGCTAGACAAAATTCAAGCTGCATTTACTGTTATTCATTTTTTTCTTTTGACCTTAAAAGAAATTAAGACATTTTGGGGGCCCCCTCAAAGTATCCTGGGCCTTCGGCACTGTGCTTCTTATGCCTTAAGGCTGAGTCACCCAGCTCGGAGACTTCGTTGTCGCCCGTCATGGAAAGCTCCCACTGCATTTTGAGGTGCACGTGATTTATGATGGTGGTGCATTTCCATTTTGTATCCTCATTTTCTCTGAGAATATTGGACCATCTTGTTGACTATCTGAGAAGTCATCCCTTGCTTTTTCCTTCTCAATACATTGTCTCTACTCTTTAGGTTATTTTGCCTTTGGTAGCCTTTCTCTGATTCTGTGCAGATTGCTTCACTATTAAAAGACGGCTGGAAAGGAGGATTTTTTTTTCAGTTAACTACTCTGGCCCTTGTTATCAATGCTGCATTGCAAGATTGACTTTGGATAGATGTCAAGGTTAATGCTTTGCTTTCTAATGGTAGGCTTTTTTGAAAATTAAAAAAAATACATGGTATGAGATCGTTCCTTTTTTTTTCCTTTTTGAATGGAGCCAGTCAGAAGTGTTTAGGCTTTTGTCAATGATTATTTTGAAGTAAACTTGTAAAAGAAATATAATTACTGCACTTGTCATGAATTGAAATACCATTTTCTCTTTGTTCTTACCCTGACTGAATATTTCTAGGTCCTGTAAGAACAGCTCATCCACTGTTAAAGTGTCAGGTGGCCAGTAAGGAGTACAGGTCCTTGACAAGAAGAACATAGCAATCGAGGGAGGAAAATTGCAGAGGAGTTGGGGAGGATACAGCAATAGTGAAGGCTCAGATGCCAGAGAGAGACCAAAGAATGTGGTTAAAACTTGCCTGTTGAGTGTTCAAACAGATGAGGAACACTAAAATAAAGGCCCGCAAAAAACCAGAGAAAGCTCACGAATTCAAGTGTACCCTTGGAAAAGAAGAAGTCAGGGCAAAATAAGATGAGGTTTATTCCATCAGTCTTGCTGTAGTCTGGAATGTAGTTGGCATTTCCATTATCCTCGTAAGTGACTTTGAGCGGTGCAAGCATGTCTTGCTAGAGGTTTCCAGGGAGGACAGGTTTCCAGTGCTTGTATGGTTGCTGGGCAGTAGCCAAGTCCTGCTAGACGCATGGACAGCAGAACAGTTCCTTCACATTCTGACTGTGGTTCACTTCGAATTAATCAGACAAATGGCCTCCTCCCTGTTGCTGGCAAAGTGTTGAAATCTCATTGACTGTAACCAAATTCTCTCGCAGTCCATTTTTTTCCATTCTGGGTTCTGATAGTGTGTGCTTCTTCATCATGCAAGGGAAGAATGGCTTCATGGAGAATCCATTCTCTGTGACATATTGTTCTTGCAGACATTTAACCCCATGTGTATTCCAGGGAGATGTGAACTCATTCCCATCAGTAAGGAAGGCTGAGCCCAGTTAGGGTGTGAGTCTTTTCATGTGCTAGAAGGAGTGTTTGAGCAAACCCTGTTCTGTGATGCATCCTCTGGCTTTTCCAGCTCAGCTGTCACAAATATGAGGAAATAGATTGGATGCTAGGATGCATCTCCCAAGTTCAGACTTTTTAATTTAAAAATAGAATAAGAAGATTCTATTAGCATGTAAAATACTGACAAGAATCAATTAGAATTCCATTTTTAAAAGTTCTTTATAACTCCCAAGGAAGGATGTGAGCCCTTTCATATAGAACTTAGTATACCGCCGTGTGTTTCCTCATGAAAAAGCCAAGTCGATGATGCTGTCTTGCCACCCCCATTTCTTCCTCCTTCCAGTAGGCAAGAAAAGTAGTTATGTTTTTTTGCTACCTGACTTGGTCATTGCTTCCTAATTTTTTTTCTAATTGTCAAGAGCATGTGACATCATGTTCCAACTTGAATTTGGGTTGTTGTCTTCTGACCCCAGATAACCTGTAGATTGCTTTGCTGCTCCTTGTAAATACTGTACTTGGTGCAAGTTAATTATAGGCCAAAGTGCATATCACAGGCTGTTACCTAAGAACCTTGGTACATTTTGAATGGGAGGAGGAGCATGTGTAGGAAGATTGTGCTTGTAGAATCTTAGGGTCAAGAAGGCACTTTCTAGATCAACCACCCACTGATTCATCTGTTCCCTTCATAAAACCACACAAAGCAGTTTTCTGGCCTGTGCTTGAACAGAGGAGTCACTGTGCTCCCAGAGGACCCTGTCACATTTTGGCTCAATATATAGAGGAACATTTTACTTCCTTTAGTTTCCTGCTCCTGGACCATACCAAGCAAGTGTAATCGTTTGACCGTGTGACAAGCCTGCAGATATTCATAGGCCATTTGACATTCTCTGCAAATCTTCTCTCCTGACCCACTTTCTGCTCTTCACGGGTTGGGACCAAATCTTATCACTAGGCCTTGCTGTTCTGGTGACTCTGTACTGAGCATGTTCTAGTATCCTGGGAAGTACTCACTTTTGCCTGGCAACCATACGTGGAGAAGGTACGTGAAATTTTCCTTAGACATTTGGTCTGTGTGGTTTGTAGGGAGACTTCCTAATGGCAATAGGTTCCAAATCTTGAATACGTGGTGGGGGAGGAATGCACTTGGGATGTGGAGTGTTACGGGTCTGCACGGAGGAAGAAATCTTTGAAGAGTGAGCAGGTTCTAAAATTTGGCTGCCTTGCCTTAAAAATGTACTTCTATAGGAGCCTGCTAATTTGTTTTTGTTTTTTTTTTGTTTTTTTTAATTTTTTTTTTCAACGTTTATTTATTTTTGGGACAGAGAGAGACAGAGCATGAACGGGGGAGGGGCAGAGAGAGAGGGAGACACAGAATCAGAAACAGGCTCCAGGCTCTGAGCCATCAGCCCAGAGCCTGACGCGGGGCTCGAACTCACGGACCGCGAGATCGTGACCTGGCTGAAGTCGGACGCTTAACCGACTGCGCCACCCAGGCGCCCCAGGAGCCTGCTAATTTGGGCAGACAGCCAGTCCTGCCAGGCTCAGGAGCCTGGATGCCATGTTTGTCTCAGCCTCTGCTGTTCAGTGAGCTCTTTCTACCGCCACTGTTTTGAAAAGTAATGCTGGGAAATGACAGACAAGTCATCGGAGTGGAAAATGGGGAGTCTTACAAACATTATAGGTGTGCTTTCTGTCCCTGGAGGTATGGAAACAGGGTAAGGGGCATTCTCCAAAGTTGATGGTGGCTTCAGAAAAAAATAATTTTTTTTTTAGCCAGTAGCATTGTACTGAGTCAGCATTCAGAAATAGAGTAGCAGTCAGTGAGGCGATGGGAAGACCTTTAGGAAGAGGAAGGGAACTGGGTTCTTTGTCTACAAAATCAGGTCTGGAACCATGCTTCCAGGATTTGGCTGCTCATCAGAATCACCTGGGGGAACTTTCTAAAACAGTGTGCATCAGCCCCACTGCAGGCTCAGAGTCTCTGAGGATGGAGTTCAGGAATCTGATGCTTTTGTGGTAGACTCAGAACTGGTTTGCTGAATTAAGTGGGGCACAGTAGATGGGCCAGCTTTGGGGACCATAGACTAGATTGTCTTTACTATTCTGAAATTATGATTTTTATAATCTGTTGTTGATCTGCTTTCGGTATTTTTATGGTGTGTTTTATTGCCTGTGTTCTTTCACTTTCCTTCTCTCGTTATTGCTGGCTTCTGCCCATTTGAGTAACTTACAGGCTAAGTGTCCTGAAGGATTTTTCAGGCAGAGGACGGGCTTACTCACAGTTCCCTTCCTTCTCCTTGCTCCCTTGTGACGACTGTTCTGTCCATCTGGGGCTGCCCACCCCCACCGACAGGCTGCCCACATTCGTACGTGTGTGCTTGCTCAGGCGTGATCTTCGTATCTCATCCCGGTTACACTATCCATCTCTCTTTTGGACTCCTGATCACCACAGCTGGCCAGTCCGTGTGCCTTGGGAGAGGCCCACTTGTGAAATGCATCTGGATTTAAAGATTTTAAACCTGAAGGGGCCACACCATCTTCCAGCCTAGAGTCTCATTTTGATTTAGGTTTAGGGTGTGGGAGCACGGGTCCTTCGAAGGCAGCCTGAAATGAGAAGGGATGTCCCACTACACCCTGGCTCAAGATTGCAAAAGGAGAGTAAAGAACCGTCAACAATTGCCATGGGTAACATATTAAAAGTTTGTATTTGATAAGGTGCACTGTTCTGAAGGTGCCCATATATACTCATGTTCCCACATTCAAGCCCGTGTCATGTTTGACTTGCCTCTGTCAGCAGATTTTTAATTCAGAGCAACTATAGGGCAAATATGTGGGGCAAAGGGGAAATCTTGCTTTATGCACATTTCAAGAGCTGTTCACATTTTTCATCACTTTAATCCAAGGTTTCTCAACTTTAGTTTCTTTATCACCCTCTTGCCCTTCCCTTACCCGGAGCCTCTTTACACTTACTTCTTCTTTTTTCTTTTTTAGTTTTTTAATGTTTATTTTTATTTTTGAGAGAGAGAGCGTGAGTGAGTGAGCATGGGGGAGGGGTGGAGAGAGAGGGAGACACAGAATCTGAAGGAGGCTCCAGGCTCTGAGCTGTCAGCACAGAGCCTGCTGCAGGGCTTGAACCCACAAAGTGTGAGATCATGACCTGAGTTGGAGTTAGATGCTTAACTGACTGAGCCACCAGGCGTCCCTAGACCTACTTAAAAATTTTTTTTTAAATGTTGATTTTTGAGAGAGAGAGAGAGAGAGAGAGAACAAGTGGGGGAGGGGCAGAGAGAGAGAGGGAGACACAGAATCTGAAGCAGGCTCCAGGCACTGAGCTGTTGGCACTGAGCTGTCAGCACAGAGCCCGATGTGGGGCTCAAACCCATGAACTGCAGGATCATGACCTGCGCCAAAGTTAGACACTTAACTGACTGAGCCACCCAGGTGCTCCTAGACATACTTTTTCTTATTGCATCTTCCATCATGAAATTTTAATGCCACAGATGTATTAGGGACCACAAACCATTGTGGTAGCTAAGACTTTGAAAATACCCGGCCATTAATTTTTATCCTTTTGGGGGCCATATCGCCCTTGTAATGAATGCATGGTCTAACCCTGGCCCTATCTTAGGTAAGGTGTACTTTGGTGGTTCTAATATGCATCCAGGATCAAGACCCAGTGGTCAAAGCCAGTGTTACCAAAACTTGCTTGATCAATCAGATCCTTAAGCCCTTCTACATGAATATGATGCATTAACAGGTCTGAGGTGGGACCTAGGAATCCATATGCTTAACAGTTGCCCTAGTAATTGTTAAAATTTGGAGGGTTTGGTTCTCTCCATTTTGACACAAAAGTTGTTTCCTCCCCCCATTTCTTATCTAGAGCTTGTGGGTGTGGGGCTGGTGTTGCTTACAGAGCATAGGTATGCTCCAAATATCCTGAATTAGAACTTAGAATTCATTTTCATTAAAAAAAAAAAAAAAAAAAAAAAAAAAAAAAAACAGCCCAAAATGTGAGGTCACTTCACTAGACAACTGCACATTGAATATTTACCATGTAGCAGAACCATGATAAGTGTTCCGAGGGACACAGTGGTGTGTATAATACGGTTTATTAAAACAGAGGCTTATTCATCCAGTGAAGGATGTCTGTACAGAATGCTTTGGAGAGGCAGTTTGAATTTTGCCAAGGTGATTGGGCAAAAGGCTTCCGAGTGGAGCATTTAAGGGTGAGTAAGATGTTGATGGCCGGGAAAGGGTGTTGGAAACAGTAAATGCAGGATGCATAGCAAATGATTCACTGGGGATAGAACATGGGGTGTATGGATGGGTCTGTGGGTGTGGGAACTAAACTTGGAACGACCACTGGGGCAATTGTGGGGCAGAAAGTAGACAAGACAGGACACTGGCCTTGCAGCAAGAGAGGCTGGGTGTGAGGCGTGGCTTCATGTGCCATGTTGCTTTCCAAAGTTCAGTTGGTAATGACTTATTGCTTACTGGGTGGTTCTCTTGGTGGCATGAGATATAAGAAGGGACTTTACAAGCTATCAGGACCTACAAAAATGTTGATGATGGCGTAGACTATGCTCAGGTTAAGGCATCCCTGAATATGAAATGAAGGAGTTTGTCCTTTGTTCTGGAACTAGTGGATAGCTCTTGGAAAGCTTTGAGAAGACATGTTTATACTGGTTAGGGGTTGAGTAGACTTAAAGGCTTACCTGAAGGCTTAATCATGGCCTTTGGAACATGGTGTTTGGAGCATAACCCATTTGAGAGTTGGAGGCTCTCAGTTTAAAGACCAAGGAAAAGACACATGAGTAATTTGTGTCACCTGCTTTCCTTCCTTCCTTTTTCATAATTAGAATCAGAGACTGTTGGTCCTGGAAGGAAGCCAGAGATCTGGCTGAGTCTCTTTGCCATCTTGCACAGGGCCAGGACTAGAGAAGGCCAGCCACAGGGCAGCACCCTGAGGTTCTGAGCCAGGCAGGTTATCACCCGAGCTGCCGGCTCCCGAGCCATCTCTGATGTGCACAGCCCCTCTCTTGTTTAGGCCTCCAGGCCATCCACTCCCACCCTGTGTCCATTTTGTGTGCAGGTCAGGCCCACCCTTAAGTCTTGACTTGCTTTGCACTAAGTTACTGAGCTTCCCCCAAATCCATACAGCCCTTCCCTGTAAGTTTTCGTTCACTTTTTTTGTTTTATTTTGTTTTTCATGATTTGATTATGATTAATGATTTGATTTGATGAAACACTTGTTTTGAATTTACTTGTTGTGTTTGGATAGTAGCTTGAGTACTTGGTGGAATGTGGGTTACCGGACTTGCGAGCTAGTTGTGAAGGTCCCTTCTTGAGGCTCTTTAAACTTTTGGTCCCAGCCATGTTGATGAGTGTGTATAATGTCTTTTTGTTTGTGGTCCTTCTCTGCTTTCGAAAACGATATAAGTCTTAAAACGTGTCAGCGTGATCCTTGTTCAGCACTGAGCTCCATCCTAACACTATACTCCATAGATCGCAAGATTTGTAATCGGATCTAAATGTCTTACATTTGAAGTCTTAGTAACTTGGGTATCTACGAGGGTGTGCTATGTGGTGGCGAAATAGCAGTTGTAGCTGACATTTATTAAGCTTTTCTCGCATGCCAGGCACTGTTGTAAACACTTCACCTATGTTCATTCATATAATTATCACTATAGTTCTATGCGAGATGGATACTGTTATTACCCCCTTTTACAGATGAGGAAACTGAGGCATGGAGAGGTTAAACAGCTCGTTTGAGGTCACACAAACAAACAGTAAATTAGGGAATTGGAATTACACACCTTGGATTCCATGGTGCTTCTTTGCCCTACTGTTTACAATAGACAGGTGGACACACCTGTGTAAACTGAGTTCAGGTATGTGAACTCTCTGTGCTCCAGTTTCATTATTTGTGAAATTAAAGTGGTTGCCTGGCTCAGGGTTACAGGATTAAGTAAGATTATGTATGTGAAGTCCCTAGACTAGTACCTGGCACATTAGAGGTATTTCTCATTATTTTAGAGCTGCTTTTGTAAAAAGTGAAGTGTTAGAAAGTTTTTGAAATTAGATTTTTCAAATTCTGCTCTTATAATGTAGTGTTTTAATTATAAATTGCTTTACCCCATGTGTAGGAGATAACCTTTCTTAAAAGAAGTCTTTGATGAGTAGTCCGTCCGGATTGCCAAGCTGTGGAAGGTGCTTTCCAAGGGGAAAAGGACGCAGTGGTACCAGGTCAGGGTCAGCCCCCATGGGTGCTGATGACATGGTATAATGAGCCACAACATGAATAAATGAATTCTACATACCTGGGTAAAAAACTAGACTCAGCTGGGAATAGGAGGCTGGGGCAGTGGTAGCCTAGAAGTCCGGGACCACAGAAGTACCTGAGAACATTGCCCTGGCAGGATACGGAACATGGTTCATGCCATCTTGTCTGGACACTGGGATCTGTTGCTTATTTCCTGGAAGTCCCAGAACTGGAGCATGCTGTTGTCTCACATACTTTATTTTGGGATTCATGTTGGGGAGTATCCTTTATGATTCCTACATTTCCTTTTTCTTGAATGTTCCTCAGATGTTCTTTTTGATTTCATGTCACTGAGATTTCCGACTGTGAGAATCACTCTTGCAGTGATGTCCTGAATAAGTACTTAGTATGTAGTCTTTATTCTGAGGAACCAACTGGTCAGCAATACAAGCACACTGCCAGAACTTCTTTGAAGAGCTTTGTCATAGTGAAAGAACCATGTCCTTAGACAGATGCTGTGGTTAGCGAGTGAAGTGGCTCCTTGTGTGGTCCACAGGCTATCATCTAGCATTGCTGTACATTCTTTTTTTTTTTTTCAATTTTTTTTTTAATGTTTATTTATTTATTTTGCGAGAGAGCGAGCGAGCAGGGGTAGGGACAGAGAGGGAGGGAGGGAGGGAGAGAGAGAATCCCTAGCAGGCTGCCAGTGCAGAGTGCGATGCGGGACAAACTCATGAACTGTGAGATCATCACCTGATCTGAAACCAAGAGTCAGACGCTTAACCGACTGAGCCACCCAGGTACCCCTCTTTTTTTTTTTTTTTAAATTGAGATGTATATTCTTATATTAAATGAGTGCTAAGAATGTCAGTTTAGCCGCTTACCTAATAAGTTGCTGGTAAATAGTAAAAGTAAAATTTAAGGAATGTCAGAAAGAGCGGCTCAAAGATGTAGCCCTGAGAGCTGTGCCTTTCCCTCATCACAAAGAAAGCAGACTTGTTAGACTTCCACATTTAATCAGATGTAACTGCAGACTATGGGAGTTGAACAGACTCTTTTGGACACTAATGGTTTCTCTTGTTCCTTAAACAGTGGGGCAATTCAGAAAGTTTTCAAAATTAGGCCTTGTGTTTGTGGTTCTTCATCTGGATTAATATTAGAATTTAATATTTAGTTCAGTTTGTGGGGCTAAAATATGGCGATCAGCATGAGCTCTGTTTTGTTTTTGCTTGACTGTTTGCGAGTTGCTAGGGAATCTACTCTCAGTTTTTTCCATCTTGATTCTCACCACTGTTTTGGTCAGCCAGTAGGAAATAGTGTGAATTTAGTATGTGTGAGAAATTTAAATCAGAGAGAGGACTTATCTTGAAGATGGAAAGCTGCTCTTACAGGAGCTATAAATACTTAGTAATGTAAGCGTATCAGGGGGAGAGACACTTTTATACTAAAATTACTTAATTTTAATCTTAAAATGTGATTTTAGAAAAGTCAAAATGTATGTCGTAGCTCATGTGTATTCAGAATATGTAGAAAATGCTTTGGGGCAAATCAAGCGCTTCCCCACTGCTAAATTCTGCAGTGATCCTTCTATTTCTAAATGCCGAATATCTGGTTAGGGCCAGCAGTGACTTTTTAGCCTATGCAAAGATCAGGTTGCACATTTAAATTGTTTGGAGTCATGTGACACTTCAGTAAGTATGCATCTGATGCTTGGATTATTTGTTCTTTCAGTGTTTGCTAGAGTCTACTGCTTGATGATGCACTCCCGCCTCTTTTGGAAAAGTACCTTGGCAGTTCCTTGAAATCAGCTCTCCAAAATAAATATAGTAACATCATGACTGCCACTGCAGTGCTACCACTTAAGCCATGCAGCAGTTTGTTAGAGACGGGTTCGCGGCTGCAATACCCCAAAATGCCGTACGTACTAAGTGGTTAGTGAGGTCCTTCCTCCAACCCTTCAAGGTCTCCTGATAATGGTTTAAAACAGTTTGGTCATCTTCAGCATTACTGAGAATAAGAGACACAGTTCTTCTCTTTCCCCTTGACTTACAATTAGTACACACTAAAAGTGCCGTTAAATGTTGCCCTAGAAGTTTATGGGCCATTCTTGAATGATCGGACTCTGATAACTCAGATTAATTTTTTTAAATGCTGTGGCAGTAACTGAATTCCCCCATTTGTTGCTTGCTATCCAAAAAGGTCAAACCTTGGCTAGGGAGGTATCCATTTATTGCTTCAGGAGACGAAAAACATTAACTAATAGGCAGTCCAAGGTATCCTATTCTTCCAAAGACAGGGACGCATCAGTGTTGCCCATCTTTGTTCTTAGTTGAGCCTGTTAGTTCAGAAGAACTGATTGTTGATCCACATGCTGGTGTATTTCCTGAGAAAATTCAGTAACAGTATTCCTAACATAATTTCTCTGAATAATCCATTCTTATGAATGGTGTTGTGTGCCTGATCATGAAACAGCTTAATTGACTTTAAAAAAATTTAACCTGTAGGGGCATAACATGACAGGAGGCATTTATTTTCTTTTCATAGCATTTTGTTCCTCATTTATTATGATTTTCACTTGCTCCCTTGTAGTCCATATATTTTGTGTCAGCTCCTGGATGTTCCTTGAGAGTAAGAGCTACATCTTGTTTGAACATCTTTTTCTCCACTTCAAAACTCTGCATAAAATAGGCACATTGTGTGTGTATATGTATACATATATTATGCACATATATACATATATGTGTTAAGTACCATGTGTATGTACATATACATATACACATTATACACATATATACATATATGTGTTAAGTACCATGTGTGTGTACATATATGCGCGTATATATGTGTATGCACATATGCACATATATGTACACACGGCACTTAACACATATATGTATATATGTGTAATATACATATATGTATATGTATACATACATGTATATATGTATGTATACACACATATACATATGTGTATATATATACACACACAGTGGCTGTATATATGTATATATACACGGTACTTATTAATGCTGTTAGCTTGGATAATTGTGTTGAATCCAAGAGACACTTTCCACTAAACGAAGTTTTATTCCATTTGAGCCATGTAATGTTTTCCTGAGTACAATATGTGAAAAATTTCACCTTGTTGAACATCCTGTGCCAAAATATAAGACCACTTTTAATAAACTTAAGTGAACATCTGTTTGACTTCTTTTGGAAGAATTTTTTTGATATGTAAACTGGTTGCAAGTTTTGCTTGAAGATACAGTTGAAGGAAAAACAACTCTTCCTTTAGATAAGTAGAATTTTTGGCTTTCTGTGGTGTAAAACATCAGCACCCAAAGGTTGAATGATCCTAAATCATTTAAATTAAATTCTTTTTTTTCCCCATAAGATTTACCTTTTTAAAGTAGTTTTTTCCCTAAAATTCCTATTACATACAAGCAAAATAGAGATTATACTGTTTATACAATTTTGATTCTTTTTTGATAACCCTAGAACATGTGTGTTTATATTTTTAGATATTCCTCAGAAACATGACTTTTACATTTTTTTATTGAAGTATAATTAACATACAATATTATATTAGTTTCAGGTGTACAACATACTGATTTGACAATTCTGTGCATTACTCGGTGCTCACCATAGTAAGTGTGGTCACCAACTGTCACCATACGTTATTACAGTATTATTGACTATATTCCCTATATGCTGTACTTTTCATCCCTGTGACTTATTTATTTTATACCTGGAAGTTTGTACCTCTTAATCCCCTTTATCTCTTTCACCCTGCCCCTTCCTGCCTCCCTTCTTCTGACAACTACCAGTTTCTTTTCTGAATTTAAGAGTCTGGTTTTTTGTTTGTTTTGTCTTCTAGATTCTACATATAAGTGAAGTCATCTGGTATTTGTCTTTGTTGACTTATTTCACTTAGCATAATACCCTCCAGGTATTGCACCTGACAATGTTGCATGTGCTTCTTGCACATGACAAGATCTCATTCTTTTTTTTGTGGCTGAGTAATATTCCTGTGTGTGTGTGTGTGTGTGTGTGTGTGTGTGTGTATGGGTGTATGTACAACATCTTATTTATCTGTTCATCTACCGATAGACGCTTAGGTTGGTTCCATGTCTTGGCTATTGTAAATGATGCTGCAGTAAACATAGGGGTGCAGATTTTTTTTCATATTAGTGTTTTTATTTGCTTTGGGTAAATACCCAGTAGTAAAATTACTGCATTATATGGTATTTATATTTTTAATCTTTTGAGGAACCTCCACACTGGTTTCCACAGTGGCTGCAAAAACACTGCACAAAGGTTCCTTTTTTTTTTCCATATCTTCACCAACTTGTTGTTTCATGTCTTTTTGATACTAGCCATTCTTACTGGTGTGGGATGATATCTCATTGTGGTTTTGATTTGCATTTCCCTGATGATTAGTGATGTTGAGCATCTTTTCATGTGACTGTTGGCCATATTGATATCTTCTTTGGAAAAATGTCCACTCAGGTCATCTGCCCGTTTTTCAATCAGATTGTGTGTGTGTGTGTGTGTGTGTGTGTGTGTGTGTGTGTGTGTGTTTGTTTGTGTGTGTGTGTTGAATTGTATAAGTTCTTTCTGTATTTGGGATATCACCTCTTTATTGGATACATCTTTGTAAATATTTTCGCCCATTCAGTTGGTTGCCTTTTTGTTTTGTTGATGATTTCCTTTGCTGTGCAAAAGCTTTTGATTTTAGTGTAGTTCCAAAAGAGAAGCAAGATTTTAATGGCCATATAATTATTCATTGCTTCAATTTACCATCCCATGTTTCATCCTTCCCCTGTGGTGTTTCAGGTTGATTTTTTTTTTTTTTCACTTTGTCATATTTGACCCTTCTCTGTGCTGAGCCAGTCCTGCTCAATCCAAGTCTTGTCAGTTCTCCATCTGTGCCATCAGCTCATGTCCTTGGCTTGTCCCCTCACTAAGGTTCTCAGTAAAGTAATGAATGCTGTCCTAATTTATGTTACTTTTAGTATATGTGCTGCTGCAGCAAGCACCGAATACATTTTAATTTTAATAAAAGTTTTTCTTCTCCTAATCATTGTAAATACCACTGCAGGCCTTATCTACTAATCATAGCACAGTAAATAAAATTTTGATTTTCAAAGTGATTCACATCTGTTGTTGAAGGTGTAGGGTATACCCTTAGGGCATCAATATCTTTGTCAGGGTTCATTATTGGTTGTAGCTTGATAATGTATAAAAGCACCTCGAAAATGTGCAAATATATTAACAAATGATAGAGGATGAAATTATTAGCAGAGCCCAGAAGACAGAAAAATTGGAAAGAGAAATATTTTAAGCAAAGTAAATGTAAACATCTTTGTTATAAATGCTCAAGTATACATGCTAACACTCAATGGGAAACTAATTTGCTTCTGTGAAATTTGTTTTACTCATGACCTTTTAGGGCCCTGTAATGGCAAGAGCCCACACCCTTTCCTTTGTTGCATAAAGAAAGGGTACCTGTGCTGCTGAATCACGAACCAATTAAAAAATTATATTTTAGAACAGGAGACTTTTTTCCTGTGATTTGTTTCATTTATTTGGACAAGAAATATGTTTCTTCCTGCTTCAGATTATAGAGGAAGTGGTTAGTTTTATTGAGGAGTTGAACCTTTATCTCCTTTCGTATTTCTTTTTTTTTCTTTTTGGATTTTCAGGTGTTTATTTTATTATTTTGCTTTACAATTTAAATACATGTTACATAATTTATTTTGTACATGTAAAATATTATATAAAATATTATATGATGTTTTTGGTTTTTAAAAATTTTTTTAACATTTATTTATTTTTGAGAGACAGAGAGAGACAAAGAGAGACAGAGTGTGAACAGGGGAGGGCAGAGAGAGAGGGAGACACAGCATCTAAAACAGGCTCCAGGCTCTGAGCTGTCAGCACAGAACCCAATGCCGGTCTCAGTCCTTTCATATTTCTTATCTCTTACCTGGCTCATGCAGCAGTGCATGGGTAGCAGCTTTAAATTTTGTGAATCGGTGTTTCAAATTCTTATGTATTTGTGAATCTCTTTTTTTTTTTTTTTAATTTTTTTTTTTTCAACGTTTATTTATTTTTGGGACAGAGAGAGACAGAGCATGAACGGGGGAGGGGCAGAGAGAGAGGGAGACACAGAATCGGAAACAGGCTCCAGGCTCTGAGCCATCAGCCCAGAGCCCGACACGGGGCTCGAACTCACGGACCGCGAGATCGTGACCTGGCTGAAGTCGGACGCTTAACTGACTGCGCCACCCAGGCGCCCCTGTGAGTCTCTTTTGAATTCCATTCTTTTTATCTGAAAATGGTTTTAAAAAATTGAATTGCCAGTTGAATAGACAGTCTTGTTAGCCTGTTTTGAAATTTACCAGGACTGTCCTGGTGTTTGGTGAAACCTTCCCCTGTGCCCCCAAACTAGACTGAGCCTTTTTTCTTTATATGCCCTTTTGCTATATCATATTATATACTTGTTTCAGATTTCTGTCTACTGCTTTCCCTGTCTTTGTCAGCCTTCCCCTTGCTGAAGGCTTTATCTGGAGTTACCTCTCTCTGCCCATGATCCTCTAAAAGTTGACTCATTTTCTTATCTGTCTAGATTACTTTCCTTTTATGTCTACTCTTTTGGCCTGGATCTAAGGGGCAGCGACACCATTTATGTGCTCTTACTTGCTGGTTTCATTAGCGTGCTCTTCCATTTCCCTTTCAACTCATTAATCAAGATGAAACGCAGCATTGGCACAGTTTTATTCTGTTATCCCTTTTGTAGCCTAAACTCCCCCTTTCCCTGTTTTACGTAGCTAATTAGAATATAGTTTCACAGATGTTTTCCGTTTGCCAGTTAACCTGAGCATTTTATTACTCTGTGAGCCTCCAACACGATCGTGCTTCAGAATTTTCCTTAAAGAATGTTATTAACTGGCAGCAGCATTAGTGAAGCAACAAAATGTGACTGAAACCTCAGTTTCCTCATCGGTTAACTGGAGATCAAAAGCTTTACCTTACTGGTACCCATAAGGATTCAAGTAAATAAAGGTGTCTGGGTGTCCCTCACTTAGTCTGTTATCACCAAAAGGGATTCCTTCCTTATTGGTATCTGCCAGCCTCAGGAATGGTTTGATGTCTTGACTGAGGTATAACTCATATGCCATATAATTTACCCATTGAAAGTACACGATCCGATGGTTTTTAGTATATTCAGAGTTGTGCAGCCGTTACCACAATTAGTTTTAGAATGTTCTTCTCACCCCAAGGGAAACCCCAAGGGAGTAGCAGTCACTCACCATTTCCTTGGCAACCACTAATCTACTTTTTGTAAGTTTATGCATTTTTAACCTCATGCTTATTGTATTGTGTACTAATAGGATTTTCATTTTTCTTAAGGTACACTGAAAGTATTTTGAAGTGCAATCCTATAACTTTTAGAACTAGAAAGAGCCCTTTAATCATTTGATACTTTTTTTTTTTTCCACAAGGGAGCACAGTGATTCACCTAGGGACCTTCCTGTTCTATACCTGTTTACCAAAAAAAAAAAAAAAAAATCTTATTAATACTTATCAGAAGTTCTTATTTTTGAATATTTGCTAAAACTCTTTCAAATTCAAATTCTAGATGTGACGTATGATTATTTGAATTCTCTGCTTTAGACAACTTATTCTATGAATACTTCTTGGACTTTTTCCTTTATCTGTAACTTTCTCATGTACAAAAATCCTATCTTAGCCAAAGTTGGTGCACTATATTGTTATATTTTCTGTTTAAATTTTCTTTAGGAACATCATTACTCTGTGATCAAGCATAGAATTTTCTAGGATAATCTATTCAGTTTTATATGTTTTTCTGTGGCATACCTGAGCGTTCTACATATTTTGTGGTAGACCACTTAGTCTACCAGATTTCGCCCATCCCATGCCTCTTTTCAAGGTTTTTGCTGCTCCTTCCATCTACAGGTACAGATTAATTCTCCAACCCCCTGTCAAAAACAACAGCATGCAGATTTTAAGGTCTAGGTCCCAAGAGTCCTTGCAGCATCTTTCTTTGCCCCTTTTGAATTCGACTTGGAGAGCTTTATGTAGGAAGCCACTTTGTCATCAGGGAGAGGACAAAGGCTGTGTGCAGAACAGTGGGGCTCTAGCTGACAGAGTAATTGCCAGACCATCAGAGTCAGGCCACGGTGGATCCTGCAGCCTTTCTGACCCTCCGGCCGACTGTAGTTGCATGAGTGAGCTCAGATGACAGCAGCAGAGGAACTGCCCAGCCACCCCACAAAATGTGAGAAATTGAAAAAAAAAAAATGTTTTGGGATTTGCAGTGGTTTGTTAGACAGCAAAAGTTAACTGGTACCTATAGGTATCAGCATTGTGGCAACGTTGAGATGATTAAAGAATGTAACCCATGTAAAGTCCTTAACTTACTGCCAAGCACAGAGAATCCCTTAAGAGAGGTTGATTGCTCTATCATATTGGCTATAGCATTATCGTTTCTAATGTCATTTTGATCACTATCATTTTATTTCTCCTCTCCTCTGGATATAATGTCATTGCTTTTAATGAACATTAACTATGAGGAGTTAAAAGAATTTGATGCCCTTGGTGCTAGTTGTCTAGTATCTTCCTTCCTGATTAATAAGTAGTTTACAACTTTAAAAACTATTCTTATTGTAGGGGTGTCTGGGTGGCGTAGTTGGTTAAGCATTCAACACTTGATTTCAGCTCAGGTCATGATCTCACGATTTGTGAAGTTGACCCTGTGTGGGGCTCCGTGCTGCCAGTATGGAGCCTGCTTGAGATTCTCTCTTCCCCTCTGTCTCTCTGCCCCTCTCTTTGTGTGCTCATGCACGTGCCCTCTCTTTCCTCTTAAATAAGTAAAACTATTCTTTTTGTAAAATAAAAAAGATATATAGCCAAGTGCATAAGGTGTAAATAAATGTACAGCTTATAACAAATTATAGAATGAACATTTGTATCTGCCACTCAGGTTGAGACATTTAGCATTGCTTGGACTCCAGAAGCCTGTTGGATGCCCTTTCTGATCAGTCTTCTCCCTTACACCTATAGGTAGCCACTAGCCTGATTTCATAAGAATCTCTTCTTAGCTTTTCTTTATAGATGTTACCACCTCTGTGTGCATCTCTAAACAAAATAGTGTAATTTTTTTGATTTTTCATCTTTATATAAGTGGAATAATATAGTATGCATTCTTTTGTGTCTAACTTCATTTGCTGAATATTATTTCTAAGATTCTTTCCTGTAATGACTTAACAGTTAGCTTTCACTTTCATTGCTACGTAGAATTTCATTATAAGAATATACTTCTGTTAGATCTACTGTTGATGGGTATTTGAGTTATTTATAGTTTTGGGCAATTGCAAATAATTCTGTCAAACACATTCTTTTATGTATTCTGGAATAATATGAGAATTTTTTGAAAATAGTTATAGGAATAGAATTTCTGAGTAATAAAATTAGTCACTTTTTATAAATCTCATAGAAAAGAACATTGCCAGATGATGCCAGATAGACAGTTGACCCTTGAACAACGTGGGGGTTGTGGGTGCTACCTCTTACCCTCATCGACAGTCAGAAATCTGCATATAACTTTGACTCTCCCAAAACTCGACTACTAATAGCCTCCTGTTGGCCGGGGGACTTACTGATAACATAAACAGCTGGTTAACATGTATCTGGTATGTTGTATGTATTATATACTATATTCTTAGAATAAAGTAAACTAGAGAAAATTGTTATTAAGAAAATCATAAGGAAGAGAAAGTACATTTATAATGCTGTACTGTGTTTATTGGGAAAAAATGCAGTTCAAACCTTGTGTTGTTGTTCAAGGGTCAACTATGTCCTGTATCATAACCTTTACCATATCTTCACCATATCTTTATCAAGAGGGTTGGCCAAAAAGACAGTTCAGATCAAAGGGGACAGGAGTAGGGATGTGATGAGAGTTACGTGGGCATGAAAAGGGGCCACCGTTTAGTTGAAGGGTTAGAGTGAACCTGGGAGGGAAATCTTTGAATCAATTTGGGGTCATTATAGCTGGAGTCAAACAGTTTTTTGGGAGTTTAATGACTTTTTTTTAAGTTTCTGTATTTATTTTGAGAGAGACAGAGATAGCACCAGTGGGGAAGGGGCAGAGAGAGAGCGAGAGAGAGAATTCCAAGCAGGCTCAGCACTGTCAGCTCAGAGCCTGACGTGGGGCTTGAACTCACGAACCATGAGATCATGACCTGAGCTGAAACCAAAAGTCAGGACGCTTAACCCACTGAGCCACCCAGGTAACCCCCTGGAGTTTAATAACATTCTTTATGTTGTCCTCCAGGTGATTCTGTAACAATGTTTTATGTTTACCCTGGGGAGGAGAAGTTTGGGCAGTGGGGGAACAATTGACTGATCCTTGGCCATATACTAATTAAAAAGGACATAGCTGTTTTAGGACTAAGATTTCCCATGTCCCTTTCTAAGAGGAAGGGAGGTACCAACACTCTGCCAAAAGAGAAGGAAAAAGAATCTTGTCAAAATGGGGAATGGGAAAAGGAAACATGCTGTTCAGCCAAATTAGAGACTCTGCATCTACTGAAAACAAGGGTGGCTATAAGAAGGCTGTGGTGTGGCATAACAAGCCAAGGCAGTTTGGGTTCCTTTGCGTGTAATTGTACACAGTGTCCTCCAAAGTGGGCCAGTGTGCTGTAATCAGACATGGTATATAGTTGAAGAATGGTGTCTGTGTGTTGTGTCACATGATTGCTCTGTGCTGCAGCACCCTGCCAAGACAGCGACATGAATTGTTCTGCATGTGCCCTGGCTAATGTCAAGAGAAGGCAGAAGGGCTTATAGCTTGGTGGGTTTTTTCCCCAGACTATCTGAGGAAGTAGAAAACTTGAGGATTTAATAAAGTCTTAGTGGCGTGGTGTTGGTCTTAGAAGAAAATAGTTAATTTAAAGCATTTGGATGCCAAATTAAGATCCCATCTGGGTAATGAGGGGAGGATTTAGGAAATACTGTTTTCATTTTGGGATCCTGTCAGATGGGGTTGTTTTTACGTCTGGTTTGTACATCCCAAGTTGAATAAAGTGGTGTTTGTGACAGGCTCTCTTTGAGGATGCTTTTAATATGCAGAACAAAACTTAAATTTGTCTGCTGTTATGATTTACACTAGATGTGGGGACTTGTAGGCTGTTGTTTCCACAGATGTAAAATGAACTTATTATTCACTTGCAGATCTGAGTACCTTAGTGACTTGATTTCTTGTATTATTTCAGAATGGTTCCTGAATGTATGGAATTGGTGATGGTTTTGTGCTCTCGCGGTTCTATCTTTCCTGGAGAATAAAGTGAGCTTTTCATGCTTGAGTAAACACATTGATGCATTATGAAACTGTCAGACTCTTTGAACAATTGGCATAAGCTCAATTATTCAAATATGTGACTCTTTTGAATGGCTTTTGTGTCAGCTAATGCTTTCGTACAACCAGTATAAAGAAATTTCAATACCTTTCCTTTAAGAAATTAAATCTCAACTGTATGATTAAAGAAGTCCACAGGATTAGTTCTTTCATTGAGCACTTTCATTATCAGGTACAGCTAATTGGTAGTAGTGTCCATTTGCTGAGATTCATAGTTTATTTTATTTAAAAATATCTTGCATTTTTTGTTAAATAATTTGAAGTTGTGCATTTTCCTTATCACCTAAAATAACTTTTTTTCTTGTGTTCCCTTCCTGTCAGCATGCACACATGCTTTTTTACAGTGTACCTGCAATTTTTTCTTTTAAAATTATATCTGCATTGTAAATCTTTTTCAAGTTATATGGTCTTTTTAGTAATTATTTAGGTCTCTTACTCAGTATTGAGTTATTTAATAACATGCTGATCATTTCCCTTATTTTACATATATGTTTTCCAGTTTTTCCTTTTCACTGATAATAATGCAAAGACATACTGTGCCTTGTAGCTCGTTTTTCTTATTTTCAGTTACTGTGTGTTACAAGGACAGATGCTCAAAAGTATTGTTATTATGTCAGTGGACTTGAAAACTTATGTTCTATGTATTGCCCAATTGCTTTCCAAATGACAGTGCCTTCTTTTTGATTATAGAAGTATATAGTCCCTGAAGCTTATTAAATAGTAGCATTCTTCAAAATTATCACTTGGAGAAGCCTGTAATCTTAATAGAGACTTTTTCCTTTGTAAATGTAATTTATATTTTTAGCAAAGCACTATATGCAAATAGTTTTTTTTAAAAATCCAGTGAGCTTCATTCATAATGTGACAGTGAAGTACAGTAGCCCCTTGCACCTCCTGTCCCCACCCCAGTTTCTGACTCTTGAGAAACCCCAGCTCCTGGCTTTTCCACTGATGTATGCCCCAACACTGCTAAGCTTGCTTTTAATTTGATTTTTTTTTTTCACTTTGTAGTTATCTTTTGATTTCTTTCTACGGAAGATGTGGCTTTAGTACTTACTGTTTCTTCTCTATCCTCTCAAAATTGACATAACGTAAATTTTGCTTTTATCAATATGTGGATATTAAAACATTACGACCAATTATTGTTCATAAATGAGTGTTAAATTTATATTATGAATATATAAGAATACTTTATATTTTTTGTTTTTCGCTTACTTTGTTTTCTATGTTTCTAACTTATCGACAAACAAATCTTTTTGATCTTTTCAAACACATCAGATAATCCCACAGATGTGCATTTCCCTCCCCCCCCCCAAAAAATCTTTCTTCTGTGAACCTCCCTGTTGTCTGCAGTGTGGACCAGTCGCTCTCAGGGCCAGCTGCTCAGCTGACATCTTAGAAGTCTCTTCACTCTTCATTTCTGGGAATTTCTTTTGTTTCTCTCTGTTTTGTTGATTCTCTGATTTCTGGATCTTCGATCCTCCTCCTTTGAGATTTATGCTCACATTTAATGGGTTCCTGAGGTGCAAGGAAGAGGCATTTTTTTTGAGACCATGCATGTATAAAAATGTCTTTATTTTGTCATCATACTTGATGTAATTTTAGGCTGGGAATAATGTTTTCTTGGAATTTTGAAGGCATTGCTCCATGACCTTCTTACTTTCAAGGCTGCTGTGGAGTCCATCCCCTTTCTGATTCCCAATTCTTTGTTAGACCCCCAACCCCCACCTCCTGGTCTCTGGAAGCTTTTGGAATCTTCTTGTTTCTGGCATTCTGAAGTTTTATATTTCCTGGTATTCTTCCATGTTTCTGGCATTCATTTTATTGGCCATATGGTGGACATATCCTAACCGGAAGATGCAGTCCCCTGTATTTTCTTTTGGAATACCTGTTAGTTGGATATCATACCTTGTAGACCAGTCCTTGAATTTTCCTGTCTCATTTCTCTGTCTCGTAGTCTTTTTATTCTACTTTCTGAGGGATCTTGTTAACTTTATTTTTCATTTCTTTTATTAATGCTACATATTTTTTAATTTCTAAAAACATATCTTCTTCGAAGCTTGCTTTTTATGGTATCATGTTGCTTCATTTTCTCTTATTTCTCTGAGGGTATTAATTGTATTTTTTGGTTGACATGGGTACTCTCTTGCATTAGGGGCTTTCCTCAAGTGTCCAGAAAACCTTGGTTTTGTTGAAATGACAGATCTGGGGTTGCATGACAGATCTGGGGTTGCTTGTGTGGCTCATTTGGTTGAGTGTCAGACTTTTTTTTAATATTTATTTATTATTTGAGAGAGAGAGAGAGAGCGCGCGAGAGCGCGCGCATGAGCAGGGTAGGGGCAGAGAGAGAGGGAGACAAAGAATCCGAAGCACTATCCAGGTTCTGGGCTGTCAGTCAACACAGAGCCTGATGCAGGGCTCGAACTCACGTACCATGAGATCATGACTTGATCTGAAGTCAGATGCTCAACCACTGAGCCACCCAGGCGCCCCAAGCGTCAGACTCTTGATTTCGGCTCAGGTCATGAGCCCAGGGTCATGGGATAGAGCCCTGCATCAGGCTCCACACTAAATATGGAGCCTACTTAAGATTATCTCTCTTTTTCTCTGCCCACTCCCCTGCTTGTGCTCTCTATGTCTCAAAACAAACAAACCAAAAAACAACAACAAAAAACTAAAACAAACACCCCCCCCACACACACACACACACAGACATGAAAGAAAGGAAGAAAGGAATAAAAGAATAAAGAAAGAAAAGCAAGAAAGAAGGAAAGAGAGAAAGAAAGGTTGATTGATTCAGACACTTGCGGGGTGGGGGGGAGGGAAGGTAGTTGGAAGCTCTTTGTGCATGGGTGGGCTTGTAACCTGGGGATTCTCTGTACTGTACTGTAATTCGTGTCTGTAGGGTCTGTTCTCCTGCCTGGGAACCTGACTTCGGGAAGGGGGTGGAATCTCACAGGGCTTTGACTCAGTCCTTCTGTTTTTAGTAGGGTGCCTCACCCTGCCCTCAGCTGTGCTTAGAGTCAACTCTTTTAGAGGGAAATTTCTGGTCTCCTGCCTGGCTATGCAGGGTAGAGAAGAGGATATGGGGACCTAACTGTTCTTTTTTTTTTTTTTTTTTTTTTCAACGTTTTATTTTATTTTTGGGACAGAGAGAGACAGAGCATGAACGGGGGAGGGGCAGAGAGAGAGAGGGAGACACAGAATCGGAAACAGGCTCCAGGCTCTGAGCCATCAGCCCAGAGCCCAACGTGGGGCTCGAACTCACGGACCACGAGATCGTGACCTGGCTGAAGTCGGACGCTTAACCGACTGCGCCACCCAGGCGCCCCCCTAACTGTTCTTTATATAAATTTTCAACCAGTTCTCCTTCCTTCAGAGGTCACCTGGACCTAATTTCCTATTGACTCCTTACTCCACAGGGTTGGATTTCAGCGTTGTTTGGATTCTTTTGTTAGTTCCCATTGGTTCATCTGTTTTCTGACTTTAAGGATTTTGTGGCATGTCTAGTTTGCTTCTTGTCCTTTCTCATTTTTAATTGTCTTCATGCATTTATTTCATATTTTTATATTTATATCCATTTTGTATAAATTGTTTTAGTGTCATTTTAGTACAGTTTTAAAGGGTGCGGGGCGGGGGGCGGGGGGAGGCATGTCCTCAGTATGCCCTGGTTAATGGAAGTATGCATACTTTGCTTTCGATTGGTCAAGAACAATTTGTTCCCTTTGCACATTTGTGGGATATTTATATACTTTCTGATGCACAGTCATTTCTATTAAAAATGTCTTTTAAAATATTTTATTCTAATTTTTACATAATTTACTTAACACAGATTGAATATCATTTTCTGTAAGTAGAAAGTGTGACCACCCACTGGATAGTTTAAAGGAGTAATTACCATTCTCAGTGAGCTACTTACTCATTTTTAAAAACTTTTCAGATAATTGTAGATTGATAGGAAGTTGTGAAAAGAGTACAGAGATGTCTTTGTACCCAGTTTATCCCAGTGGTGGACTACATGACTATTATATGACTATTACTTAAATATCAAAGTCAAGAAGTTGACGTTGGTACAATGCTCATTAATTTTTAAAAGACATAGTGTTTTAAATTTCATATGGGGCAGAAAGTGTACATTGCAAATATATGTGAGACCCATGCAAAACTATTTTGTCTTTCAGCAATTTTTCCAGCTAGTCAAATTACGAAAGCTTGGACTTAGTGATAATGAAATTCAGCGGCTCCCTCCAGAAATAGCAAACTTCATGCAGCTGGTGGAACTTGATGTGTCTCGGAATGGTAAGAAAAAGATTCCACTTGAATTGTCCATTTGTCTCTTCTGGTGCTGAGGGCAATTTTTAGTAAATGTAGCTGGATAAATGCTGTTGGAGTTGCTTTTTCCGGTGGTTATGGAAAAGCTCTGTGTAAATTTGGGGATGAAATTAATGCCATTACTGAATAGTTTAGTCAGCTTACGGGTATTTACCAAAAATGTTTAATAGCACAATTTTTAGATGATGATTTTCTCAAAGTAGGTTCAGTCTGATTCAGAGAGCCGGAGAGTGGACTGGGCAGTCATAATACCCAGCCCCCTCATTTTACTGAGTGTGACACTGAGAGCTGTTGGTGCGGTCATTCACCCAGTGCTCAGAGGCTGCTGAGGCGAGGGGGAAGGGCGGGGCGGGGGGAAGGTTGGATTGTCCGGCTGTGCTCCTGTGAGAATCTGTCTCCCTGCAGTGAACAGAACAGCTTGCTGTGCAGGCATCGTCGTGAGATTGATTATTCCTAATTAGGCCACTGATGATTCTGCACACTGGGGTTTGTGTGGTATATTTTGTGAGTTTATTTTGATTACCAGGTTTCACTGGAATGATGAAGTGCTTCCTTTTTCTTGAACATTCCAGTAGGATATCTCTATCCCATTTAACCTTTCACTTTTAAGTGGATACCCTGGTTTAACCTTGTGGATTATAGCCCCGACAGCACTCGTGGAGTGGGCCGGAGCCCCTGCCAGTGACAGCAGACATGATTAATTACTTTGAGTTCAAGTGGCAGCTCCCAGTGGTCCTGTCTTTAGTGATGGAATTCAGTTCTTGCAAAGACTCTGGTGTAACTTCCTCAGGATAGGCCCCGGCGTGCTCTGAATTATTTATACAAATGATGATCCTTTCCCTTCAAGTTTCTGCTCAGTGAGCCTCAGATCTGGATCTTTCATTCTCGTGTCTTCCACAGAAACCACAAGGCTCAGGTACAGAATATTTTGGTGGGTCATTGTCATAAGACAGCATTGTAATCAATGCTTAATTGAAAATGTGAAGAAAAAACGGTTTTACCCCCTACTTTTAACAGCTGTTAAATTTTTGTCATCTATCAGATCCCACGAATTGGAAACTGTCTTTAGGCCAGGCCATATGTTCTTGACATAGACTCTACTTTTATTTTTCTTGAGAATTATTTCTTATCTTGAAGGTAATGGAAAAAGTGAAAAAATCTTATTTTTTGGACTGGCTGATTGGGTTGCAGAGGACCCAAATCTGCTTAGGTAAAGGGTATTGGATTTTAAGGATGGGGGTGGAGCTAACATTCCAAAAGCATTGGCACGGAGCTGGCATCGGACACTATGTTTGGAGTTTCATGGCCTCTGTCTTATGGTGTGTCTGCTTCTGTTGGTAGCTGCTCTGTTCTTCCCTCCCTGCTGACCTGCTCTCTTGGAACTGGCCCCTCCAGGCCCAAGTTGTTGTGGTGCCTTGCCTTGCACTTTTTGGCTTCTGACCCTGCTGGGGCATCTGTTTGCCAATGACACATTTCTAAGTGAGAAATGGTTGCTCCAGCTCATCTTTTTAGGCCAAGTATAAACTACAAGCTGTAGGTCACAGGACACCCTGATGTTTGGCTCCCCGGAGACAGGGGTGGCAAGTAGTGCAAAGCTTGACCCCACCCCTCAGCACAGATACAGCTCCCCTTACACCTGAGTGTGGCATGGGGCAGGCATCTGAGGCCAGAACTGCTGCTAAGCTATCCTATATCACATTGATCTAAAGTATATATAATTGAGGGGCGCCTGGGTAGCTCAGTCCGTTGAGTGTCCGACATGGACTCAGGTCAAGATCCCACGGTTTGTGGGTTTGAGCCCCGTGTGGGGCTCTGAGCTGTCAGCACAGAGCCTGCAGCCAGCTTCAGATTCTGGGTCTCCCTCTTCTGCTTCGCTCCCGCTCACTCTCTCTCTCTCAAAAGTGAATAAACATTAAAAAAAAAAATTAGGGGCACCTGGGTGGCTCAGTTGGTTGAGCATCTGATTTCGGCTCAGGTCATGATCTCAGAGCTCGTGAATTCAAGCCCCGTGTCGGGCTCTGTGCTGACAGCTTGGAGCCTGGAGCCTGCCTCAGATTCTGGGTCTCCCTCTCTCTCTGCCCCTGACCCACTCGCATTCTGTCTCTGTCTCTCTCAAAAGTAAATAAACATTAAAAAATTTTTAAAAATTCAATAAAGTATATACAATTGAAACTGCTATCCCTTGTCTCAGAAATTATATGTTATGAAGAATCGCTGGCAATTAATTCTATAAGGAAGCAGTGACTTAGGAAAGTGGCCACTGAAATCACACAATCTGAAGAAATAAAAGAGCAGTTTTGAAATTGGCGTTAGAAAAGTTCTACCACTTTCACATCTGCAGTTTCTTTCCATTCTTAGCTAGAAAGAAGGGCCACATGCTTCCTCCCATGTGTCCCTTTATACCTTCCAGCATACTGATGAAAGAAACTAGACTTTTATGGAAGTCAGTGTCAGGACGCAGAATGAAGTTTCCTTTCCTTCTGCAGGTATTGGGAGTTTTGTGAAGGATCCTGCAGATGCTGTCACCTTATCAGGCTTATTTGGAAATGCTGAGGGGAGGGGCGCCTGGGTAGCTCAGTCAGTTAAGCATCTGACTCTTGGTTTTGGCTCAGGCCCTGATCTCATGGTTTGTAGGTTTAAGCCCCGTGTTGGACTCTGCGCTGATAGCGTGGAGCCTATTTGGGATTCTTTCTCCCTCTCTCTGTGCCCCTTTCCCACAGCTAATGTGCACACACACAGTCTCCCTCAAAATAAATAAATAGACATTAAAAAAGTGCTGAGGGGAGTTAACCTCCCCCTTCCCCTATGGGCAGAGCCTTGCTCTGGCTCAGTAGCATGAGTGTGTGTGTGTGTGTGTGTGTGTGTGTGTGTGCGCGCGCGCGCACGTGTGGGCGTGATGGACAGTGTGGAGGAGGATGGCAGGCAGGGTTCCAGGCTTTCTTTGAGGTTGTGAGAAAAACAGAGATGACAGAACAGAACAAGGTCATATTTAGTTTAACCAACAGGAACATGGGTCTTAAGCTATTTCCAGGTCAGGCAAATCTCACCGTTCCCTCTCTCTTTTTTTTTTTTTTTTTGCAGATTAAATCACAATGAATTTCCTAGGCAACTGAGTAGGTAAATAAAGGTTGTGAAGTCTCTAGCCTGAGAGGCCGTGTGAATACCCCTACTCTGTATGGATACAGGCATTTGTAAGGGTTTGCTTACATCTGGAGGCCTGGTGGAGCCTCTAGTATTCTGTGGCTCCGGCTGAGACTGCCCTCCATGATCAGAGAGACTGTTCCTTTTAGTCCTTCCCTAGTCCCTGAATTGTAGCAGGTCCACAGCCAGAGCTCTCTGTGTCATGGTAGGACCTTTACTGGCTTCCTCAGTTCCTGATTTTCCAGAGAGCATTGCCGGACCATGGAGGAAGGCAGGGTGTTGGTATCAGACCCCACAAGTCTTTGGTTCAGTGCTTGTCAAACTTCAGCATGCAGTGGGTTTTGTTAACCTGCAGATTCTGATGCAGTAGGGCTGGACCGGGGCTTGAGATGCTGCATTGCTGGAAGTCCCCAGGGGCTGAGTAGCAGTATCCACAAGCTCACTACTAACGTTCCTTCAGCAGCTTCCTGTGGTTATGAGCGTCACTTTGCTCAGGTCCCATGGGCCCTACACCTTCTCGCATGGAAGGTGGGAAACCTTCAAGATACTACTGGTGAAAAGCTAAGATGCTGTTGACCTAAGCTCGAGTTGGCCTTTCAGTCCAGGAGCAAAATTAGACGTGTTCTGGTGTTCCTTAGCTCAAGTGAGGAAGAGAAGACAAGTTTTGTATTTGTCTCCAGAAAAATCTACAAATGAGGAGGAGATAAGTTTTTATAGGCTTGTGTCCTATGCCAAGTACTGCCAAGACCTCTAAACCCTGATTTTGTGGCTTTGTTCTCTGGCATTTCAGGCACAAAGTCCAGGGGATTGTGTATTGTGTTAGAAATGAGAAGAGTGAGCTTAGGAAGGAAGAGTGGTGCTTGTAGGTTATATATAGGCTGTGGAGACCTGTTCTGGAGTAAAAGGAGAGAGAGGCTTGGGATGAGCACAGTTTTGCCCCCGAAATGGCTGGATGTGGTTGGCAGGCAGGACTCTGGGTGGGAGCCCTGGCCGTGTTGCTCAACACCTGGCTATGGACAGTGTTTGGCTGTGTCCTGTGAAGGAGTAGGGACGAAGCACTGCTTCCATACAAACCCGGTGAGAGGCGAGGAAAGTGACACATTTCTCATGTCCTAACAGTGGATTATTTTTTTAGTCAGGCAATAACTAAAATAAACTGGGGGTAAAAGAAACTAGGTGTTTCCCCTGACTGTAGATTAAAGGATGATTGGAGTGTATAAAATTGGTATCCGAATATGGTGTTACGATGCCTAAAGAAAGCATACGGCCCTGATTTAAGGTCTGAAGCAGTTTTCTGTGGTAAAATGCTTCATGTCTGTTTCCTGTGCTCACTGATCCTTAGTTGTTGGAGGGACACGACCTCTGGATACGTAAGAAAAGGTATTACTCCATGGTACTATCTTGCTATCCAGGAATCTCAGGCCGACTTTGTTAATGCATCATGAATCCTGCCTGAAGGGTTAGTCACTTGAATTTTATAGCCTGTGCTGTTATTTGACTTACATCACAGTACTGTATCATTATCCATTTAGTTCATTTTTTTCCCCAAGTGTAAGGCATATACCACTGGTACTGCTGGGGATGATTTTAAGTGGTGCCACATAACAGCAGTTTCTAATATTGAGTCATGGTGAGAAAGTTAGCATTTTTGTAAAAAAACAATATTCCTTTTGGATTGCCTTCTGTAGAACTTAGTAACACTATGTTATATGTATCATCACACTTATCTGCTATATGCGGGGTTATTAGTTTCTATCCGTGATAGTGACTTAAAGAAGTTGGCTTCCTTTAGAAATAAATCTCACTCAGATTTGAAGAGGTGATTTAACAGAATGAGGTAAATTCCAAAGAACACAGGTACTCTACTAGTGTGGCCATCATTGTGAAGGTGGACAGGGATGGCTGGCATTGAGGGGTCCCACTGATTAGTATGAGCATTTCAGACCAAAGAACCCATGGGTTTATTTCACTCTGGGGCACACAGAAAAACACGGCCAGCGTCCGCACACCCTGCCTAAGTACTTCGCAGACTTAACAAAAACCTCAAGGATAGTTTTAGTACAAATCGTCACAATCACCAGGACAAGACTTCAGAGTGAGCAGATAGACAACCTGTCTACAGTACGGGCCTTCGTCCCACAGAGTCCAGAAGCCAGACTTTGCTGAAATGCATGGTTCAGTTGTCCTGTGTCCAGCCACAAGAAGCCGATCAGTGTCTGTGGTCTGTGGCTGTGGGTTTGTGTAATGAAATCCAAAGCCCGTTTTGAAGCCTCCTGAAATGACCTTGTATAACACCAAGCCTTGGTGCTTCTGAGTATGCCCTGAAAAAAGCTCTTTCTGGCAAGCAATACATCCAGTGTGCCTCAAAGTCTTGCTACTTAATTGTGAACAGTTAGCCTTTTTTTTGGTAATAACTACATACACCCACACCCCAAGTGTGGCAGAGGCCAGTTTCTACCCATGCAGACTTCAGACTAGCCACAGTCAAGCCATTGTTCTCTCTTTTCTCATTGCCTAATTCGTGCCTAAGTTTAGTGCTCTCTCTTTAGCTCTGTTACCTGCTCCAGTGGCTGGACTTCATCCCGGCCCCAGTGACATCCCACGAAGAGAGGCCCCATGGGCCACTCTACCTTGTGTCTGGAGAGCTGGTCACTTTCCAAACCAGAGCTTGCTGTTTTACCTTTGTAAGAACTGTGACTTTCCTATCTTGAGCCCTTTCTCTGTCTTAGCTTGTACCTGTGCTTTTGTTAGGAAGAAGGGTTAATACAGAAAAAAATAGAATTTGCCTTTTTCTCATGTTTTAATTCCAGATAATAACAATTATTTTTAAAGCAGAGGTGGAAAGAAATTAGGCTTATGTGATATTTCTAGTCACCTCAGCGTGCTACAAATAGTTTTTCTCCCCCCACCCAGGGAGCGTTGTTGAAATGTGAAGATATATAGAAACCATTTAAAACACAGAAAAAGGTGAAATCAACTTTTCAAATAGCCCCCCCCCCTTTTGGATGATATAGAAACATCAGTGATATTTTAGCAAATAAAACTGAAAACCCATCACAGTTTAATGTTACACATTGTTAAATCAGAAGGGAAATTCTTAGAACATTGCCTTTGCTCCAAGTGTTTTTGGCACTCTTTCAGAATTTGTAGTGCATAATTTTGCATATCCTCAGACCAGTAGTTTCACTTTGTAGTGTGGATTGGTTTTTAAAACCAGCCAGACATTTTTAAATGCCAATTTAGGTAAATAAACCAGGACACTGACAGTCTTACGTTAGTTACTCCTTATCTGCTTCAGATAGAGCAATTTCAAAAGGGTTGTATAATAATTCTGATCAATAGGAACAGCTCTGAAAACCATATATTAACTACCAAAGGGCAGGCACATCTTTAAATGTATTTTCAGCATATATGTTTTTAGAGTACAAAGACAAGCTTAGAACTTCATGACCATGTATCTTCGAAGTATTCCAGTATTGCTGCAGACAAATTTTTAGCATTTCTCCTTCAGTATTAGCTGCCTTAAAATGAAATCTGAGCTTGCTTTTTACGTTACGTATGAACCATTACAGAGATCTGCTGTACAGTGATTTCATTAGTGAAATAAAATCTAAATATTGTGTATTTTCTTATTCAGATAATCTACAGAAACTAAACTTTGTTACTATAGATCCCTTTTGATGGCCGTATTGACACTTTTTGCATTTTTTTCCCTTAACTTTTCTCCAGAATATCTGAATCCTTTTTGCTCTCATCACGAAGGGTTTCCTTAGGTTGCCTGCCTTGTACTTCCTTTTCCAGAATGTATAGAAGAGTAAACTATTGCTATTTATTATGGTAATATAGCTTAATTTTTGGTTACCAGAAAAGTTGTGATTCTCCTGAATAAGTTGTAGGTTTATGTAACTTTGTCTCTTGACTTTTTTTTTTTTTAATTAGCAGGTTTATAATAGAGATGATAACTTTTGCATTTGAGAACGACACCTCTGAATATATTTTTTAGGTCAGCAAGCTCTTTGGTTAGTTCCAGGTTCTTTGAATTCTTTGTCTACCTTCCTCCCTCGTCCCCTGCCCACTTCATTTCATTCACTCGGTCTTCAAATGCTATGCTCTGTGTTAGATACCGCATTTTCCAAAAACAATGGTAGATTTACATAGAGCTAAGGCAGAGTTAGAGAAGCAAAAATAATTGTTTAAAAAAAATGGTTTCTCCTGAAATAAAACAAAACTCCAACATGTGGGATGACAGTTTCTGTTCACTTTTTAATTAAGCAATATATGTAGGCATGGCTTTGACAGTTTCCAGCTCTGAAAGTGATTGCAAGTAAGCGGCCATATTACTTCATTTTGATCTTGCTTTTGAGGCCACCTACTTTGTCATGTGAATGTGCCTTGAGCCAAGTGACGCTGAGCCTCTGGGCAGCTAAAGGCTGGGTGGCATCTCTGTGTCAGGATGGTGACAGCTACACTCTGCTCTGAATGCAAACGGTGCTCTGAGCTTATTAAGCTGGAAGAGACACAACTTAGGAAGGGGTGGAGGATCCAAGAAGGAGAAAGTGAATGAGGAGCTGCAGCTTGAGGATTATATATAGAAATCATTTGGTTTTTAAATTAGCTTTATAAGTGTTGAATAAGTCTCCAACCTGAGGTATCTGCGCAAAGCTAATAATGAATTATGACTCTGAATTATTTTGCAGTTTGAAAAAAGGCTTGGACCCTGGCCTCTTTTTTTTTTTTTTTAATGTTTACAGTTATTAACTATAGCCCGTAATTACTTCAAGTAAAATTTATTGAGCACCTACTGTATTTATCTAAGGCTCTTTGCCTTATTCTTCCATCCCTTAAGGAAGTAAATGTACAGGCACAACAAACATATGTGAAGAACTGCACATAACATCTGTTACGCTGTTATATAAATAAAGTGATGGGGCCAGCAGAGGAGTGTCAGTAACTGTAACTGATTGAAAGAAGCTTGAAGGAAGAATGTGTTCTTTTGGTTTGAAATTGAAATCAGGCAGGCTTTAGAAATTCTCATATTTTAGTTGTAAATTTGGAGGGAGTTAGTAAGTAGATTCCTCAGCTGAGTGTTTATTGTTACTTGTTGGAGATTTTTTTCAAATGTTTGTTATGGATTTACAGAGTCAGAAATATCCTTAAAATGCAAATATCTCAGCACTTGTCTTTTAGGTATTCACTGAAAATTTTTAGATTTATCAAAAATCAAAGAAGCACCCAGTACATAAGAATAACAACTGAAACTATATGAGTTGTCATCAGATTCTTTCTCATTATTGTACAGCTGATTACTGCTGTGTTGTAAAGGATTTGTTCTGCCAGGTGAAATGCTAAGCTCCGTGTAGTAGTCAAGATAGACTGACTATTGATTAAAAAAAAAAAAAAAAAAAAAGCCAAAATCTCAAGTCCTCAACACATTGAAGAATTTTATTAGTGCTTGACTTACAGTCCAGTTCGGGGGGAGGGATGTGGGAGTCAGGGGAGACAGAGAATAGGGAAACGGGTGGTGAGAGGCTCTATACAGTCAAGGATCCAGGCTTCTTCTTAAGATGTTACATCTTCACTCAACTAATAGCTTCCGAGGTCCTCGTGGGAGGGGGAGACATTGGGGGATTGTATGTGGGCAGTTTGTGTGGATCATGTCAAGAAATGCTGTACATCATTTCCATCCATGTTCTACTGGCTAATTTTATGCCCCCAACTTAACTGAAAGGAGCTTGGAAATGCTGTTAGATATTTGTACAGGAAGAGAAACCTGGCTGTTGGTAAACACTAGCATCATCTACCACAAATGGCAAATAATTGAATGCTGCCATTGTATGGTTTTATGTCACTGGTCACATGCAGGCCTCGTAAACACACACACACACACACACACACACACACGATTATGTTGCACTGTCACAACCTTCCAGTGAGTGACACATTTATGGGAAATTTAGATACGTGTCAGTAGAGGACAAGGTAGCTTTCCTTCCCATTTCTGCACAAAAAATTTTAAACCCAGGAATAGATGAACAGGATTGATAGCCATGGTTGCTAATCATTGGCATAAAATCTGTGCAAGCATGCGTAATGTTTTCTAATTTGAATTTTTAGAAACTAAAATATATTTTGAAAATTAGAATTTTATATTTGAGGAATGTTTGAAGCTCTTGCTCTAGGCAGTATGGGATCATTAACAGTTTTCAAGCTAGGGATCACCATCTTGGACAAGCTACTTAACCTCCCTGTGCCTCAGTTTCTTCATCTGTAAAATGGAGATATAATAGCCCTGACTTCATAGAGATGTGACCCTCAAAAGAGGCTGTGTATGAAAAGTGCTTAGAACAGTGCCTTGTGCATAATGAACACTCAGCATTAGCTGCCATAACTAATCCTGTCATCATCCTCATATTGGGTCATGGAGATCTGAGCTAGCACTGTGAGATTAAGAATGAAGGGCAGGGGGGCGCCTGGGTGGCTCAGTCGGTTGGGCGTCCGACTTCGGCTCAGGTCATGATCTCGCGGTCCATGAGTTCAAGCCCCGTGTCGGGCTCTGTGCTGACAGCTCAGAGCCTGGAGCCTGTTTCAGATTCTGTGTCTCCCTCTCTCTCTCTCTGACCTTCCCCCATTCATGGTCTGTCTCTCTCTGTCTCAAAAATGAATAAAAATTTAAAAAAAAATAAAAAAAAAAAGAATGAAGGGCAGGGGCGAGGACACCACGGGTTTGGAGGCTGGAGTGATGTGGGTGAGGGGGGTTCCTGCCTGAGGCGCCATCTACACACCAGGTGCCACGTCCAGCCATTGTGCCACCTTGTCACCCCTGTGTTTTGTCTAATTCACACGCTACTCCTGGGAGGTGGGCAGAAGCATCACAGAATGAATGATGAGGAAACGGAGCCTTGAAGAAGTGCTATGTCCCAAACTGTACTTGTACTTAGTTGTGGGGCTGAAATAAGAAACTCAGCAGAGTGGCACTTCTAACTATTTTTGGAGCATCTAGAAAATGATAAAGGTAGGCCTATTACTTTCTGTCTGGGTTAGAGAAAGGATATAGACAATACTGGGACTAAGTTCTTCCTGGATTCAGAGATAAAAACAGGGAAAAATCATTAAGACATTTAAACTCCTAAAAATCTACATAGTGAATGAATCCAATCACTTCTAAAATTGGCCCACCCAGAGAGGAGGTGCTTTGTAAATCTTCTAAGGCTGGAAATGGAACATCATCTAATGAAAGATGTGTGGCTTTCGCAATAAGCTACTATGTCACACTTCTAAGGTAATTGTGCTGTTTTGACAAAAGATCACAATCTCATAAGATTGGTGCCTTGCTAGAAGTGTAGAACAAGGAAAGCCAAAAACTAAGACTGCATAGGATTTTACCTTAGAAAGAAAAGAGATTAGACAACACGAACGTCCCTTGGAAGCAAGTGTAGCCTTCTTTTTTATCCATGGGATGGTTAAGATCATCCCATTCTTTTCTCAGGATATGAATATTCACCAAACACTGTCATGGGCATTTAATTCTCTGATATGAACATTGAAGAGAGGTGACGGATAGGCTGACCAGTTGCCTTTAGTACCTAGTTCCTTTAGCATGGCTGATCACTTGGTCCCATGTGAATTTTCTTAGCATGGCACATGCTTTCACAGCCTGATCTTCTCCAAACACATTGTCACTGAGCTGGCAACTAGAAGACTTACCTGATTAACCCACAGAGGATCATCTCTTTGGTGTTACGCTATATGAAGCTATGCCTCCAGCAGCCAGCAAATTTGCCCTCTTTGAAATTCTTTGGAACACCGAGTGGCACTAATTTCAGTGGGTCTTCAATTTCTCTTTCTTTCTTTCTTTCTGTCTTTCTGTCTTTCTGTCTTTGTCTTTCTGTCTTTGTCTTTCTGTCTTTGTCTGTCTTTCTTTTCCTTCCTTCCTTCCTTCCTTCCTTCCTTCCTTCCTTCCTTCCTTCCTTCCTTCCTTCCTTCCTCTCTTGGTAAAATGAATTACGTTTGCCCTAAGAAGATAAAGAAAAGCACCTTGAAAAGGGTAGAGAAATGAATCACTAGGATCATTTCTTTTGTAGCTTATGTTGTTTAAAGCACATGTTCATTGTTGAGAATTAAATAATAGTCAAACACAAAGACACATTATTGGAAAACCAAGAGAACTGTGTGAATCTTTAGAGTATTTATTGGGTGCCTGTTCTGGACTACCAGTAGGCTACGCACTTCATGTGTATATTCTCATATAATATCTCATTGAATCATCAAATCTTCTCCAAGCAGTACCCTGGTATCCTCTTTTTACAGATGAGACAACTGAGTCTCATAAATAAACCACGGGAATGTAATATATAGCACATTTACTACAGGTAGTAATCCTGTACTGCATATTTTAAAGTTGCTAAGAGAGTATATCTTTATTTTTAATTTTTAAGTGTTTATTTATTAATTTTTGAGAGAGAGGCAGAGAGAGAGGGAGACAGAATCCCAAGGAGGCTCCGCACCATCAGCGCAGAGCCCAACACGGGGCTTGCACCCACGAACCACGAGATCATGGCCTGAGCCAAAATCAAGAGTCAGACGCTTAGCCAACTGAGCCACCCAGATGCCCTGTTAAGAGAGTAGATCTTAAAACTTCTCATAACAAGAAAAAATTTTGTAAGTATATCTGGTGACGGATGTTAAATAGACTTACCATGGTAATCATTTCACAATATATATAAATACTGAATCATTATGCTCTACACCTGAAACTTGAATATGGTTATACACTAGTTATACCTCAATCAAAAAAAAAGTGAGTCTCATATTAAAAACTTTTTCTTGGGCACATGGCTAGTGAGTAGCAGAACTGGTATTTGATCCCAGGTTGGTGAGACTCTAAAATCACGGTTCTTTCTCCCCAGTATAAAAGTGTTTTATCTTACTACTGAGGAATGAGCATCAATAATGTTTTTAGTGTATTTTATTTATCTTTTTCCCCCTTTTATTACCAGTTTCACAAAACTGGGATTATGCAGCACATGTCTCTTGCTTTTATTCACTTATTATGGGTTGTGAGTGTTTCCCAAAGCATTATTATTAAATACGTAAATGTTTTAAAAGGCAGATTAATTTATAGCTCCCACCTTTTTATCTTTCTGGAGAAAATACGAACAGATCTGTAACACCTAACAGGAAGCTGTAGATTTCAAAGGATGGTCCGTGTTGAATAACTGACAAGACAGGGGAGTTTCCAGACAGATGTGATAAGTTAAGAGTCAACCAGACAGTGAAGAAAGAGATGAATAAGCAGTTTAAAGTTTCTACCTGATTTAGGATTTTTGTGTTTAGGGGGCACAGTTACCCCCTAATGTAGTTGCGGAGGTAGCCACAGAAAGAAGGTGGACAGCAGCAGACCAAGCGTAAGTGCTCAACTACTTTTAAGGTGCCGTGATGCAGTCAGTTCTGTATTTACCTAACATGTATTTTGTTTGTGAAGGTGCTTGATCAAAGTATCATTACACACAAATAGTTGATGTCCTGAAGTATTTAACCTTGTTGTTGTACTTTTGTTTGATGGTGCTGCAAAGTGTTTGAGAATAGCCCTTCTTCCATTCAGCTGGGCTGATGAGGGATGGGTCAGGATGAACTAGGGGATCTGAGCAAATTAGACAAAAGTGACAGAACCAAGTGCCAGTAACTTAGTACACGTGCAAAATAAAAGCAGCCTAGAGCTGGGAGAGATTCCTGAGTGACACCAGAGGAGCTGAGGAGACAGATCTCTCAGGGGAGGGCTGTGGTAAGTGGGGAGGCAGCAAACCACTGGAGGGACTTGCATGGGTCCCTGGCAACCCTCCTTCCCTCAGCTAACTGCCGTTTGAGTCGTGGTCTGTTTAGCTGGCTAAGACCCAAGGGGCCAAGCATGGCAAGGGCCTGGGCCAGTCTGAAGTTAGCCATAAGTTGAGTCAAATGCCATGGGCATGTGCCTTATCATAATTGCAAATTATCATAATTTGCTTCAAGAAGTCCCTACTTGCCCTGTGCCTCCCCACACACCTTTGAAATCATCACTCCTTTCAGGGGCTTTGCACATTGGCAACTAGAGAGAAACGCTAACTGTTGTGCTTCCTTTACACCAAAGTCCCTGCCTTTGGATTTTGTCGTGGACTGGTCAGCCTTTGGGTTTGACTAATTGGAGCATGGCAAAGAGATGTCCTCCCTGTAGATCTTTGGCATTTTCTGAGCAGATGCTTTGGTCTTCTGGAGCCCTTCCCTGCTGCCAATTGAATTTCATCTTATCTCTAAAATTCTTCTTTTCTGTGTTACCAGCTGTTCTGACCTTCGTTAGGGATCTATATGGGAAGAGATAAATTCAAAGAAATGTTCTAAATAAAGGCATCGTATTTCATATTGAAAAGCACAACAAAATGAATTCCTGGCTAGAATGTATGTTTCACCAAGATAAGGTACATTGGAGCAAGAACAGTTTTAAAATAAGTTTTATTCATTTCTTAACTATTTAACAATCACCAGGTATGTAAGTTACATGTGGGGAGCTAGAGATGGCAAGTCGGTTTAGTGATGGCCCTCGAGGGATTTAGGGCACAACGGTGAAGGGACCAAGTCCATCTGTGATACCAGGACAGTGTGGAAAATCCTGTCTCAGAGATATGCCTGAAGGAGCCTGGAGAGGGAGGATCTCAGTCATTCCTGGGAGGGATGACACTCAAGCTCTGAGGTACAAGTAGCAGGTAGAGATGAAGTTCGGGAAGGGTATTTCTGGGCAGATGAAATTGCACGAGTGTGTGTCTGAAATAGCGTGATGAATTTGGGAAATGCAAAATATTACTGGAGTACATGGCAATGAGATCATGAAGGTTCTCTATACATGGCTGAGGAATGTTTTCTCGAAAGCTATGTGGGACCTCTGAAAGGATTTCCAGGAGGGGAATGGCTTACATGTCACCCTGGCACTAGCAGGAACGTGTAGTTGATTGAGGGCAGCCTGAATGCAGGAGGTCATGTTGAGGGTAGAAAGAGCAGAGAAGGGTGCAAGAGAAAAGGAGATGCCAGAACAGGTGTGTGGGTGACAAGTGGGAGGCTTGCTGGATGTGGAGGGGTAGGGTGAGTGGGAGGATAAACTCCCACTCACCACTGCAGAAGAGATGGGAGACATTAAAGAAAGATCAGGAGGAAAGCTGAGTTTATTTGTGGGCATGTGGAAGGTGAAATGCCTTTGGGATATCTAAATAGAGATGTTCAGTAGGCAGCTGAATATAAGGATCTGAGGCTCAGGGGAGAAATTTTAGCAGGAGATGAAGGTTTGGGAGTCATCCAGGTGTAGGTGATGGTTGAAGCCATGGGCATGAATGACGTCACTCAAGGAGTGGGAGCAGATATGGTGTTGGAAGGGGGAGATGAGCACGCATAATATTACTGTTTAAAAGAAAGCAGAGCAACAGGGCCCCTTGTAAGATTCTGAGAAGTAACAGCAGGATGCTTTGTCAGTATTGTTGACTGGGGTTGTAGAAAAGGCCCAGCAAGAGAATGGCAATCATTGGATTGAATTATGGGATGGAGAGGAAGCCTCCAGATTAATGGGTGAAGTTGTCCTGGATGAAGGCATAGACACTGGCTGTAGAAAGGCAGCACCTTTGGAAGCACCACGATTGGAGGACTGATGAGAAACAGGAGAGTCACAGGAGCTTAACCAAGGGTGGAACCAACGGCAGGGAGCACATCCAGAAAGGCTGCAGTGTAAAAGGGAATGGAATGGTCAATAAATGTGGACTGAAAAGTTTCCATTGGTTTGACATCTGCGAGGTCATCTGTGACAACAAAAGCAATGTCAAAAGTGGTTTATAGCACACATTGTTTGTTTTTTTACACTTTTCCCTTGACTCTGAGAGATCAGAGGAAGGCTTGAAAAACACCAACAATCACCATTTCCAGGAGGAAACAGCAGCAGTCACTGTTTCCTGCTGGATCTGCCAGTTGTGAGGGATGTGAGTGATCCTGATGGTGGTGTATGTCTTGGACAGCTGACTCTATGACATAATTAATGGAGAGATTTCATAACTCTTTGGGTGTAATGTGTACATGTTTGATCGGTGTCTGGCATTGGAATGAGCCATGCAGGCTTTGCTGCTGCCACCGAGAGGCAGACCCAGAAGGCAAAAGGTGGGGGTAACCAGCCACCAATATTCTCTGTCTGGAGTCTGGTCATTAGCTATGGCTAGGACCAGAGTAGACTCAGGACATTTTAAGCCTGCTTATTCCATATTAAGTGTTGAAGACAACAGACAAAGTTTCCTACTTCCAAGACCCTTTTGTGATTGCATTTACCCATGGTGTTTCCAAGTTTACTTTACACCTTGCGATTACAAAACAAAACAAATACACACACACACACACACACACACACACACACACACACACACACACGCAGTATACAGTCATTATAAAAACTCAATGGTGGCAAGTAAAGGAAAAGTCAACAACCTGCCCTTTCTACTTCCAGACTCTCCTGGCCCTGGCTGAGGTTGCCAGTGTTGGGTATCACACTGTAGTGGGCTTATTTAAAAAAAAAAATTTTTTTAGGGGTGCCTGGGTGGCTCAGTTGGTTAAGTGTCTGACTTCAGCTCAGGTCATGATCTCATGGTTTGTGAGTTCCAGCCCCGTGTCAGGCTCTGTGCTGACAGCTTGGAGCCTGAAGCTTGCTTGCTTCAGATTCTGTGTCTCCCTCTCTCGCTGCCCCTCCCCAGCTTGTCCTCTCTCTCTCTCTCTCTCTCTCTCTGTCAAAAATAAACATTAAAAAAATTTTTTTTACGTTTACTTATTTATTTTGAGAGAGAGAGGCAGGGAGGAGCAGCGAGAGAGGGAGAGAGAGAATACCAAGCAGGCTCTACCCTCTCAGCGTGGAGCCCAATGTAGGACTTCGAACCCACGAACCACAAGACCATGACCTGAGCCGTGATCAAGAGTTGGGTGCCTAACCGACTGGGTGCAGATTTCTTGAATTATGTGAATAAAATTAATCTATTCAGAAGCTGGTAGATGACTGGCAGAGGTGACAAGCTTAGCACTTCAATGGAATTAGAAGGTGAGATATTTATAACACATTTTAGATTCTTAAAAAAGGATTAAATCTGAACTTTTACATTGAGTTCAGTCTAGAAACTTTAACTGTGCATTCTGTCTGTGTCAGGCAGTGGGGTACTATCACATGTATTGCAGAAGGAGGAATGACAAGCCACAGTCTACCCCCAGGAATGTTCAGACCCTGTGGGCAAAACCATATTTATAGGTTTAAAATGGAAGACCAGAATGCCCTGCTGATCATCAGACCACAGAGAAAGGGGCTTTCAGGAATGGTGAGAGCAAGTATTCTTTCTGCCTAGAAACTTAGACTTCGAATTATGGCCTTCATTCACTTGGAGCAGCGTTTCTCCAGATGGACTTGAGACCGCCTGTGTTAGAATCCTTGTTAAGACTGCATATTTCCGCCTTAGATAAGGACTATGCAGTCAAACTTCCAGGGCATGATTCCTGGAGTCTGCATTTTAATCTCCAGAAGAACTTGTCTGAATTTAAATTGGAGCTAGGAGCCTAACAGAACCTTAATAGTTCCTGGTGGGGTCACGATCCTGAACAGCATTAGGCTAAAAGGATGTCTTTACAACCTGACCTTTCTTGCCTTCAGTCAAGTCCATAGAATAATGGCTTAAGTACAGGAAATGATTTTTTACTAGTCCAAAAAGCAAGTGTCTATTGTAAGAACCTGAATTACCCTTTAAAAAAGCAAACATTGGGGCACCTGGGTGGCTCAGTCACTTAAGTGTCAGACTCTTGATTTTGGCTCAGGACATGATCTCCTGTTTAGTGAGTTTGAGCCCCGTGTCAGGCTCTGCGCTGACAGCACGGAGTCTGCTTGGGATTCTCTCTCCCTCTCTCTCTGCCCCTTTCCTGCTCATGCTCTGTCTCTCAAAAATAAATAAACAGTAAAAAACAAAACAAAACAAAACATTGAGTTATGAGAAACACTCATTGTAATTCTAAGAACTCCAAAACATTTAGCCAGTGGCAATGCCAGAAGAATATATTTGCATGCCTTGTATGATGAATACTTTAAGGGGATAACACCAATTTTAATGTATAAGTTCTGTTCCTTTTTAAGAAGTTAAATGAATTATAAATAGCATACCCTTTCATCTGTTGACAGCTTACAAAATTTAAGCCTTTAAGGTCTTTTTCTACAGTATTTCTTTGAATCACTTAAACATGTTTTGAGTCCTTTTTAGAATACCTTTTGCATGCTGTTTTCTAATTTAGCCTCTTTTTTAAAAGGGTTACTTTTGGAAAGGTGTACTTGTATTACACGTAAAGGGATTTCTTAAAAATGTATCTTACCTAAAAATGAGGAGGAGGCAGCTAAATTAGATTCAAACACGCCCCCTCCGTCCTTTCCCCATCTTCAACCGAACAAAATAGCTTTCCCTTGATACTTTGCTGTTTTCCGTCCTGAGGCAACTTGACAAAGCCTTCCGTGCACACAGTCTTTACATGTTGGCTCTCTTCAATCTGAGAGCAGAAATAGCTTTCTGATGGAGGTAAATTATGGATGGGAGCCATGAATAATTGTCAGATATGCAGTAAAATGGCCAGGGCCTCATCATTAGTGGTTCCTAACATGGCTGCACATTGGACTCAGTACTTTTTAAAGTACTGCCCTAATCCCACCCTAGGTTGATTTATTGGAATCTCAGGTGGTGATTGGCCCCAGGTGGTTCTAACATACAGTCAGGACTGAGAACCAATTAAGTTAATTAAATGCCTCAGCATTTCTCAGAGGCAGCTATAAGACCCTCTGTATCTGAATCGCCAAGAGTGTTGGGTTAAAAATGCAGACTCCTACGGTGGACCGTAGACCTGGTGAGACAGTTGCTAGGAGTGGGTCCGGCCCCATCATCAAATAAGTGCTCCCATTGATTCCTCTGTACTCTGACCTTGAGAACCCCCAGCGCCTGGGGACACTCAGTGGTTTCCTTAGACCTGGGGTAGGGATGTGCATTGGGAAAAGCTGGTGAGAATAATTGAGAAGCCATGTTTTGGCTAGTTTATCTGGGCCAAAGAGCTGCTCCCTGCGCTTCTGGAGAACTACATTGTTCACTCCTTGCCTTGCACCCTCTCTTCTATTCTGTGTGCTACCCAGAGTGATTTGAGGAGTCTGAATGACTCATTCTAGCCTGTGGTCAAGGCTGTCAATTGACAAACACTGTGCATGGTGTGGGGGTGTGAGAGGAGAACACTGAGTTTATTAGGATGGTTATTTCAGCTGACAGGAGTCACATTCTCATGTGCAAAGATTAAGTATACTTAAAAAGGTTAACAGGAGACAGCAGGGAATCAAACCCATAGAATTCATGCAAAGGAGTGGGTCTGACCACAGGCCCTGATTGGCACTTCAGGGGAGGGAGTCTTGTGGTCTAGAAAGGATGGAGGAAACTTGGGGCAGAGTTGAAGACTTAATTTTTGGATCAGAGCATTCCTCCATTCGAAGACTTAGATTTCCCAAGAGAATTTTGATGCATAAATATCAGTAGTTGTAATTTTGCCCATATTAAATGGGAATAATTAAAATGAGCTGCAATTTTGAGTGAATTTTGAAGTAGGAGATGAATACAAATACCGTTTTTGTTTTTGTTTTTTTTTAGTTTTTGGTATTTAGTTGCTGTTACTGTGAGGTTTAAGTAGACATTATTCAGAATTTTGTTCTAGGAGGAGGGTAAGTAAAAAGAATGCCAGTCGCTCCACATAATTTTTCCTCTTCCCATTATTCTTTGTGAAACCTAATACGTACTATTCTGTATTTTTTTTTTACTTTTTGGTTAATTTATTTGTTTATTCTTTGCAAATCAGGATCTTGTATCTCAAGACATATTTGTGTTCACTTAGCCAAAACTCTGCTGGGGAGGAAAAGCTGAGGTGTAAAGGTTATTTTGGTAATTGTGGCTGGAATTAGGTGAAAACCTCCTGGGCTGGGAAAGTTTTTTGGCAGCACAGGTTACCAAGACCCTAAAATAACACTTTGACAAAGGCCCCTCTGTGGCGCCTTCTGCCCTGCACTGTGCAGAGAGACCCATGTCCACCTTTCTGCCCCATGTTGTGCCTGTGTCCATCTTCCTTTCACAAACACGGGGAAGGCTGCTGCTCAGGCAGGATTTGTGCCTTTGTCTACAAGGCTGGCTGCCTCCTGGGCGAGGCTGGGGTGGTTGGAATAATATGATAAATGGGATGATGCCTTTGAAAAAAATTTCCATTTAGCATTTTTCCCCCCCGCTGCACACCCAGGGGAACAGCTGTGGCAGCAAATGCAGACTTGAATCATGCATTCATATTTAGTCTTGTTTGACAATCCTAGATATTTTTAAGCAGGATCAAGTCAGGCAACCAGCGTTACAGCAGTCAGACTGTCTTAATCAGCCAGCCTGTTTGGCACACAAGGACCTTGTTTTACCCAAGTAGTAAATAATTCTCAATGAAGCAATATGATGCACCGAGTGTGCCCAAAGTCACAACATTCAGTATTTTACTACAGCCTGTCAGCATCTCTTTTTACATGTTTGTTCTGTTCACCACTAGTGGTTTATTCCTTGTAATGTTTGAATTCTGTGTTTGGCCAGGTCTTGACTGGTGGTTTTTTATCCATAATAGGGTCCTACATTCCATGCCAATAGGACCCTCCCATCTTCCTTCTCGCCCTTAATGCAGCATTGCCTGCTGTGTGCATGATTCTTTTTTCATTATTTTTTTTCTGAGAACGTTTCATATTGTGACAACTTGTTTCCTTCTTAAGACGATGGGGTTTTGTCATTTGTCTCTGCTCCGGATAAATGGCTCTCATCCTGTGACTCTGCTCTCAACTAATGGGCCTTTTTTCTCCCAAGACCCTCTTGTGCCCCCTTCCTCATAGCCAGGGTTCCAAAGTCCACATTCTGCAGGCCTCCCTCACTCCCTGCGCTGCCCCCTTGTTGCCTTCTGTGCAAAGATGGGATTGAATGCGCTTCCACAGCTTTCTCCCATTTCACTTTTGTCTGCCCCTCTGCTCATTCTACAGGTCCCCCCGACTCCAAAAAAAAAAAAAAAAAAAAAAAAAAACAAAAACCCCCAAACGCATTAAAATATACCAAAGTCAAGGGAAAAGTTTTTCACTCAAGCTGCAAACTCCTTTTCTCACGCCCAGGCTTTTTGAAGGCATACAGCCCCAGGTTCTCAGGCTTATAGATTTAATGGGGCCTTACAATTTTTTAGAAATGGGACTGTGAAAGAGGATTGCTAACTCTATATTGGTAAGAAAAACTGTCAATGTCATTTAGTCAAAGGCAAAGAGGTTTCAAACTTCCAGTCAGGATATAATCTCTGATTGGACAGAGGACAACAGTCCTTTTATTTTATTATTTTTTATTTTTATTTAAAAAAAATTTTTTTTAACGTTTATTTATTTTTGAGACAGAGAGAGACAGAGCATGAGCAGGGGAGGGGCAGAGAGAGAGGGAGACATAGAATCTGAAACAGGCTCCAGGCTCTGAGCTGTCAGCACAGAGCCTGATGTGGGGCTCGAACCCACAGACCGCAGGATCATGACCTGGGCCGAAGTCGGACACTCAACCGACCAAGCCACCCAGGCGCCCCACAACAGTCCTTTTAAAGAAATAAATTTGGCTGGGGTGCCTGGGTGCAGTTATGCATCTGACTCTGGGTTTCAGCTCAGGTCGTGATCTCACAGTTTGTGAGTTCGAGCCCCACATCGGCTCCAAGCTGACAGTGCAGAGCCTGCTTGGGATTCTCTGTCTCCCTTTCTCTCTATCCCCCCCCTCTCTCTCAAAAATAAATAAACATTAAAAAAATCATGTTTAAATAAATAAATTTGGCTTCATGGTCAGGAAACCTTGTCACCTTCTCTCCAACTTCCTTATCTGCCCATTATGAATATGTGTCTCCAACTAGAATATGGCCCCCGCTGCTTTACTTTCGCCTCCTCCTTGTCTGGCTTCTCAACCTTTGTGCTTTGACTTCCCCTCAAACCATTATATATGGTCTCGCAAAGGTGACAGCATAATCCTGGTAGCCAAGTCAACCTTTTCCTTACCTGATCCTTATCACTCTTGGTGACACTCTTTGCTCCCTGACTTCTCAGCTCTTCCCTCTGCCTGTTGGGTGTCCCCTGCCCCCAAACAGGAGGTTCGCTCTTCCTTTCTCCTCAGACTGTGCGTCCACCCCCACCTCTGTGTGGTACCTCAGAACTGCAGACTTGGGTTTCTATCTCCTCTTTCTCTCCATATTCATTTCCTCGGGAATCTCTTATTCCAGCGTGTTTGGAACTCATGGAATCTGACTGTCCAGATCCTTAGCAGTTACTTCACAGTCTTCCTCAGCCCTGAGGCAGATGGACTAGAATTTCAAAGCTCTGCTCTTCTATATGTCAGCAGAGGGATCATGGACAATTTAGTTAATGTTTTCAATCCTGCTTCTTCATCTGCTAATGGGACCACTATCTCAGTATTTGTTGTAAGGATTAGAGATGATGCACACAAAATGCCATTTGCCGCACCTGGTACATAATGGGCCCTAACAGTGGCAGCTCTTCTTATTTGGAGACACACAATCAGGTGATATAGCAGGGATCGGAGGGGAATAGTTCCTCTTTTTCAGAGCAATAACTATCACTTTTCCTGATCTTGATCCTGTCCTCAGCTTTTCTCCCAGTGCCTGACTTGCCACTTGTGGCTAAGGTAGCAATGACAACAACTGGAGGGTGACTGATTTCAAAAGAGGCTTATCTGAGTACCAGGCCATCGGGTAGCAATTTCAAATCTTCGTCTAAAGTAGAAATATTGTGCCAAAAGGCATAAGGTGTCGATATGGTTGAAAAGAAGGCATTGTGTATGTGCGTTTATGTGCACACATGTGCATGCACTGTTGATGCCATGGTGGCCAGCTTGAGCGGAAGTGTCAGCTCAGCACTGGCCAGGGCCAGCCATGGTGCTCATTTTCTCACCAGGTGTTCAGGGAATTCAGTATGTGAGCAAGACGATTAATCTGCTAAGTTAATTCCTCTCTCACAGGAGGAGACAGTGTTGCATAGGAAGAAGATCAAGTTCTTTATGGGTGGGTGGCTCAGTGGGTTAAGTGCCCAACTTCAGCTTAGGTCATGATCTCACAGTTCATAAGTGTGAGCCCTGCATCAGGCTCTTTGCTGTCAGTGCAGAGCCTGCTTCAGATCCTCTGTCCCCCTCTCTTTCTGCCCCTCCCCTGCTTGTGCTCTCTCTCTCTCTCTCTCTCTCTCAAAAATAAATAAACATTTAAAAAACATAAATACTTCAAGTTTTTTGTAATCTTGTATTTTGCTGTTTTGTCATCCTCGTTATTTAACATTGTTAAATATTGCAAGTGCTCATTGTAAAGGTTGATAGTTTCCATGAGAAGCAAAACCCAAGTGGGCTTGCATCACATCTTCTACATTTTCCCTTCGTAGACTAGAGATACAGATGGAACTAAAGTCTAATGGGAAATTGTTCATCTGGAACAAGTTTGAGCAAGTCTTGAATGTCGGTGCAGAGTTTAGGGAAGGTGAACAGTCTCTGATATCCACGTGCATGCTTGTGAATTGTTGGATTCCTGTTAGGTTCGCCTCTGCCCCAATGTCTTTGCACAGCAGTTCATGGGGTGGCTTTCTTTGTGATGGTTCCGTTTGTTTATGCTGCATTAATTTTCGTTTGTTTCTGTCATAGTTTAACATGAGTGATGTGGAATTGAGGTACTGTCCTAAATTCTTAACAGTTCATAAATTACACAATTCTTTGCCTAAGATTGGACACTAATACCCAAGACTTATTTAAAGACTCCGTTCTCTCTCTTTTGACAGAAGTTGTTGATGACATTTTCCCCCTGGTTTCAGTGTTATGTCTGGGGTGAGGGAAGGGCAAGGAAACATGCCCCAGACTCCACAAGTTAATATACAAAGGGACCCACGCTCAAAACCAGTCAGTGCTACTTAAGGAGAGTTGCCTTTTTCTCACCTCTTTTAGTCCTTTCCGTTTGTGTACTTTACCGGGTTATCCTGTATGTTATCTTATTTTACCTCTCAATAGCCCTGGTTGGCAGATGAAGCAGATAAATCCAACAACCCCTTTATGAGGGACTGGAGTCTCAGGGCAGTGGACATTTTTCTATGTGAGGTGAGGATGCTGGCCCTGGGTTCTCTCTTCTGATCCAGCCCCAGTGAGGTGAGTAAGGATGTTTTGTTGAATGCCCACCTATTAAAGACCTACACAATGGTATATTCTAGGGAGGTACTGGAGATCATTGTAGATCTGATCCCTGAACTAGTTACTGGAGGACACATCTAGTGGGAAAACAAGGTTTTGAGTAAATGTTTATAGGTAATTACCTTTGAGCAAAGTGCTTACTCAAAGTACTGGGTACTTGGGAGGCCCAGTCTTTTGGAGGGGATTCAGGGAAGGTTTAATTGAAATTCTGTGACACTGTATTGCCTTTTTGTCAGGAGTGTTGATTAAATTCTTTCTCTGGTAGGAGCTACATTAAGCAAGAAATAATGATGAAACATTTTAATATTATTTACTTAAATGCTACACTTAATTTCAGTACTGTATCATAACCAAAAGTTGCTAAAGATTAACCATATAGCAGAATTCAATTTAAACCTTCTTTATTACTTTGGTATTTTTTGTTGTGTTTTCTTAGAAGTGGTTTATTTGGTTTTGTTTAATCAGAAGAATGAGGTAAGCAAATGTTTAAATCTGTTGTAAGCTATCAGATGGGGTGGTGCCCCTTTCCTCTGGCTCCCGTCTGTTGAGCTTCTGAAGATTCAGAGGCAGCATCACCCTTGGCTTTGTACAAGTAGCACATGGCGGCGGCTGTTGGCGGTAAGGCAGTTGGGTTGTGTTTTGCGGTTTCTCTTGACCTCACACGTTCTTTTTCGAGACAAGGCAAGTGTATGGTGAGCACAGGCTCTGAGGGGTGGAAGGCCTAGGTTCAAAGCCTGATCCTCCTGCTTGCTGGCCCTCACCCCGTTCCTCATTATGAGAATGGAAGTGATAATAGTAACGTTCTGAGTTACCGTGAAGACTTAGAGGAGTTAATTTGTGCAAAGTGCTTAGAATTGGAGCTTAGGATGCTTTTAAGTGGTCGATAAGGCCCAGCCGTGGCTGGTTTTCAATCACACATTTCATAAAGGGTCTTCAGAGTGCAGCCGACCTGGAACCGGGGAGAAGAAACTGCTCTACGCTTGGACTGAATCCAAGCCCCTGACCTTGCTGGCACCTTGTACTAATTAAGCTAACACAGCCACCTTGCTGCGGGGCTAGTAGTGCTGATGCAATAAGTGTAGATGATTGCTTACATAGCTCTTGCCTCATTTTCAAAAGTAAAATTTCAACTTTCCATTTATATCACCGGAAGCTTAAAATGTCATTCTTCGCAATTTTACAGAAAGATTGATAGAATGGGGGTAATAATTGGCTTTCTTTAAACATTCCTAGTCTTCTTCGACTTCCTATGTCCAAATGCTGTCAACATGAATTAGATGATCCTAGAGAACAGCCACGACAATATCTAAGACTTCTGTTTAGCTTAGCATTTCATGGTACTCTCAGTGGAGAGAACCTAGTATTCTAACTTACTAACATCAGATAGGTCTCCAACCCAGGAGGAAAAGAGATGCTATTTATATAGAACAAGAAATGCCAGTGAGTAATTGGTTTATCCAGAAAGAACTTGTGTATGTATGGGGGCTATGGTCAAAACAGGCTGTCTATGCGCAATCCTCCATGAAAAGAAATGCCTTGGAAGTTTGTAAACTCACATATACATAGAAGGAAACCGAGTCGTCCCTCAGGCTAATCTATCTCCATCACAAGAGGATGGTGTTAGCTTTTCTGGAAAGGGTGTGACCCACCACGAGGGTTCTGGGCATGTGGGAAGAGAGCCCTGATTCCTCAAGGAAGAAGGTGGACTAGGTCTCTGTATTTGCAGGGGTGAGGGAAGTGGGGGAAGTAGACTCTCAGCTTGATGCATTAAAAATGGATGTCCAGAAATGAACACGAGTATCAGGGAGGGCAGGGGGTGTCTTTTTACAATCAGTTTCAATAATCTCTGTAGGGAAAGCTGTATTCTGTCCCAGAAGCCCTGGGGCTAATGGTGCCAGGATTGTTGTCTCCCTGGAGGTGTTGAAAGTATTTTGTACTGACAGAGTTTAAGGTTAATTATCCATTTCCTGTATACAGGCGGTAGTAATGGTCACATTGGTAAACTACTGTTTAGATATTTTTGTTTTTTAAGTACACTTACATCTCACTAATTTGAAGCAATTCTGATTCAGAAATAATGATGGCTTAGAGTGGTTCCAAATTAAAGGTTATCTTAAGAAAGTAGTAGGGAAAAGATTACTTAATTTTAAAATTATTCTCATTTTTTAAATACCAAATTTTATGCTTTTATTCTGAGACATGTATGAGACAAAAACCAGTTTGAATTAATGAAAAATATGATTATTATTTTTTTTTTGTTTCACTCTATATTGAAACAAAACTAAGCTGAAGATTGGCAAGTAGAAGTTTTGAGGTACATTCCTTAATGAGTAGATGAAAATCTCATTAATTATTTCTAATATTTTTATGTAAATAGATATTTCTTTAGGGGTTAATCGTTACTGCTTCTCAGATAGTTAAAACAACCACAAAAGCCCTCTAAATCCTCTCATCTTTACTAATAATGCTACCCTTCTTCAGAATTTTTGGCCTTGAATGGAAACCAGTGGTCCTCTCTCCTGATCTGTTAAATATTAATGAAAGAGGTCAGAGTGCCATGTGCTTTTATTCATGCTACTCTGCTTTATCCTTAGATAGCCCTAAGCTGGAGGTGATTATCCCCTTTTTATAGAAGAGGGAACCCCTTGTCTACCAAAGTAATTGTAAATAGCTCAACCTAGCATTTGGTAATCTGCTATCAAAAGATAGCAGTCTTCTCTCCAGATACTCCCATATTGATATCCTGAAGTTCAGGCATATCTGTCTTTTCCCAGGGCTTACCCTGTCCTCACTGCATTCAGTGTCCCATTTGTACTTGGTTTCTCCTCTGCTCTTATGTATTTTGTTCAAAGCGTGAGTGTCCTTTGTCTAATTTTCTCTTTTCTTTATTAAACTTAATGAGGCACTGAAGGTATGATGTGCTAGCATTAATTAAAAAAGATGTCTGTTGGTGATCCATTTTACAGATAAGGAAATTAAGGCACAGGTAAGTTAAGTAGTTTGTCTGAGGGCACAAGCCTAGTAAATGTGGAAAACTGGTGCAGATTGTTCTTATGTCTCTTTAGATTTGATGGAGGACAAAGTGGATACAGGGAGAGACCATTTAAGAGGATATTATAGTCATCTAGATGATTTGGGCCTGATCTAAGTTGATAATAATAGGAGTGGGAAGAAAAAGATGGCTAAGGAAAATAATTAGAGAATATGAGAAAGATTTGGAAATTGAATGTAGGAATTGGTATGGGGGAAAAAATTCAAATTAGTTTTTTAATGAGGTTGGTGGTCAGCCTGGGTTTCATTGAAAAGGTGCTATTTATATACTTTTTTCCTATGTTTTTTCTCACACCTCATATTTGTCCTGAGTAAGACATTTAAGAATCAGTTAAAGGGGATTTCAGCTGGGAATAACCCGTAAGCTTTATACTCCCTCTTGTCAGAGATCTGGGACTAAGCAATTTTCTTAGTGGTAAAATGAAGGTAATCCTGACCTTATGGGGATATTTCATGACTCAAGTGAGAGTGCAGAGACTTATTCATTAGCTTCTCATTCACTCATTTGGCACCTGTGTCAAAGCTTAAGCTCATTTCTGTGTCAGCTTTAGGGGAACAGCGACAGACGAGACCAACAATATCTTTGTTTCCAGTGAACTTAGAGTTTAATAAGGGAGATTGACTGTCACCAGTTAGTTAAAACTGTAACAGATCTCACAAAGGTGAAGCCTGAGGAAACTGAGAGTGGGGGAATCCTCATCTTGGGACTCATGGAACATGGCCCTGAGGATATGACATTTTAGCTGGGTATGTAAGGATAAGTAGATGTTTTCTTTAGTTTTCTAAACTTTAGTTTTCTTTAGTTTTCTTTAGTTTTTTATTCTTATATTTTTAGTAACCTGTAGCAAACTGGTACTCAGGACTCTTCACACCACACCATTGCCTTCCTTGCCTATACCTCCTTCCTTCCTTCCTTCCTTCCTTCCTTCCTTCCTTCCTTCCTTTCTTTCTTTCTTTCTTTTTCTTTTTTTTTTTCCAAGCAAATACATTTCTTTTTCTTCCAAGTTCAGAATGTGCACATGATGGAAAGAAATGGTCTTGGGAGTCAGGAGACCTGTGTTCTGTTTGCCGATTTGCTACTTCTCCTGTGTATGCAAGCAGGTTATCCTAAGGAGCGAATGCCTTCCTATGAGCCAGACCTCTCTCTGTCAGCTTTGTGTGGACTGAGTCCAGCTGTATTCTCTGGCAATTGTTTTTGTTACTCTCAGATCTCCAGATTCTAGCTCAGTCCTGATCAGAGTTTCTCTCAGCCGCTTTTCATGTGTTTCCTTGATAGGCCATCTTCCCAAGCTTCAGGTCTGAAGAGTGTTAAAAACTTGTATCTAATGGACATACATTTTTCTCTTGCTCTGTTTCTATGCTTTTTTTTTTTTTTTTTTTTTTTGTCTTGGATAGAGCAGCAAGCTGCTGTAAAGTTTGTATTCATGTGTCTGGCTTGATCTTCTTCGGCACTTGTGAGGTAACTAGTATGGCATGTGCACCTCTTTCCTCAGTCTTATAAAAACTGGTCACCAAGACCTGAAGTAGTGGCATAAAAGGGACTGTCATGGACTGCACAGGACAACCGGCATCTTTCAGACCAAGGAAAGCCATGGTGTGTCATTTCCTCGCTTGCCTGGAAAGCAGTGCTTACTTTGTAATGGATGTTCATTCATTCTTAAGCACAACAGTTCTGTGATCCCAGCATGGGAGGGTCAAACAGTGAGGTAGTCCTGTATGATGAGGAAGTCATTTCATCTCTCTGAGCCTTAGTGTCCATTTTGTACAATGGAAATGAAAATAATTTATTTTGAGATGAAATAATGTATGTAGAAGGGCCTTCCAATGTATTTGTACCTTAGGGCCCACAAATATTTGTGTATTTTAAAAATCCGTTCCAGGGGCATCTGGGTGGCTTAGTCAGTTAAGCATCAGACTCTTGATCTCAGCGCCAGTCTTGATCTCCCAGTGTAAATTCAAGCCTCACATTGGGTTCCACACTGGGTGTGAAGCCTACTTTAAAAAAAAAATTCTAAAAATCCATTCCAGACTCAACTGTGTGTGTATGTGTATATGTATGTATAGCTATTATATTTATGAAACTGGGATCAGAGTGTTTGCTCTTTACTACCTCATATGACCGTACAAGGCAGAGAATAGTGTGACGAGAATGTTACCACAAACTTAAATGATTTTGGCTTTTAAATTTGAACGAAAAGCTTTTATGGAGCTTCTGATTACTTTGTGGTTGCTGGAGCAGGGCATCCTTTTTTCCCCCCTGATTTCTCCCTTCCCTCTGCCACCCCTAGTTTAGAAACAGTAGGTATGTTTTGGCTCAGCTTGCATTTGTAGAACTAGTAGAAGAAACCTCATGGGACCAGGAGAACATTTTCTGTTTAGTCCTTCTTCATATTAGTATGTCCAAAATAAATGTATTCTTGAAATCAAATGCTATGAAATAAACCTTTAAAGCCCTAAAAGCTATAACCCCACATTTCATGCCAAGAGAAAGAGGAATTTTAACAATTTTTGGTCATTTTAAATTCATAATATTTAGTAGCCAGTAAACATAGGGAAAAATATTCAGCCTCATTAGTAATAAAAGCAATATAAAACAAAATGTTGCCAGACTATTTTTACTAATAATACTGGCAGTTTTGAAAGTGTAAGAGAAAGAAAGGAGGAGGAGAGATGTTGAATGGGACACCTTGTGCAGGGTGATGGAAGTATAAATAGATATAACTTGGCCTCCTCTGAGGCAATTTAATAGTACTTATCAAGGACTGTACGGTTGTTAATGCCTTCCATGCAGTAATCACAATTCTGGGAGCTTAGCCTAAGGAAATAATCAGAAATGGATATAAATATAAATATAACATCAGGAACTTGGAAACAACCTAAATGTCCAACAATAAGAGATTGATTAAATGAAGTCTGAAAATGTATGCAGTGGGTTTTCTGCCATGAAAAATGCAAACTGTTTGGACAAATAAAGACAGGAAAGATTTTGTAAAATGTTCAGTGGAAAAAACCAAATCAGCATGAACTTATAGTTTTTTGAAATATAACATGTTTATACACACGGCGTGTTTGCATGTATATGAGGACAATGGAAAAAAAGACATCAGAGTAAAACATTATCTCTGGGTGATGGAAATGGTGGTGGTTTTTGTTTTCTTTGGACTTTTTTGAATTTTCCAGATGGTTACACTTATAATCAGAAGGAGAAAGTCCATAATTTAAAAATGCATACTCTAGAATGCAGTGTACTGATACAACTATGTGAACATGTAAGAAAAAAAAGCTGAATGGGAATTATGACAGAATGCCATCAATGACTTTTGATAGGGTGATGGGACTTGGTGGTGGTGGTGTTTGTTTTTTTCCAGTTTCATTGAGAAATAATTGACAATCATCACTGTATAAGTTGAAGGTGTGCAGCATGATGGTTTGATTTACCTATATCGTGAAATAATTACCACATTAGATTCAGCTAACATCCATCATCTCATATAGTTACAGTAAAAAGAAAAAAAAGAAAGGAAAAAAAATCTTCTACTTGTGATGAAAACTCATAGGATTTACTCCTTTACCAATTTTTAAATACATTATAGAGTAGTGTTAGCTGTAGTCACCATCTTGTACTTACATCCCTACTACTTATCTTTCTTATAAGTGGAAGTCTGTACCTTTGACCACCTTCATCCAATTTTTCTCCTTCCCTCACCCATTCCCTCTTGTAACCACAAGCCTGACCTCTTTTTTTGTGTGGTGTTTTTAGTTTCGTTTTTAAGATTCCACATATAAGTGAGTTCATACATTGTTTTGTTTTGTTTTTTTCCTGACATATTTAACTTAGCATAATGCCTTCAAGGTCCATCCATGTATGTTATTTGTTTTTAATATTTTTTTCTTTAATGTGCTTCTACTCAGAGTATGTATCTTCCATTAGGAAAGCAAGTTTTTTTTCTTTTCTTTTTTTTTTTTAAGGAAAGCAAGTTTAAATAATTGTAGAAAAATACTTTAGAAATCCATGCCACATTTGAATAGAGATAGTACTTACTAGATATTCTTTTGTCACTGGGGTCCGTCTTGAGGATGGTGAAAACTATTAACAACGGTGGTAAATGACAGATGTTTTCTTTGCTCCTACAGATATTCCTGAAATTCCAGAAAGCATCGCATTCTGTAAAGCACTACAGATAGCTGACTTCAGCGGAAATCCACTGACGAGGTAACCTTTCTGCTTGCTTTTCTGTATGTAGTACTAAGGATATCCTTTTTGGGAACCAAGCCATGAATACAACCTGGTTACCCATTGTGTAGGTACCTAGATGGATGGCTGTCTTTATCAAGGATGATTGACCTTCGTAGAGATTTATTTATAAATAGCACTGTGCAATGAAGGGCACACTGTGCTATTGATGGAACATTGAAAGGATATTGGTAGGGGGTCAGGGGAGGCATAGTGGGTGGACAAAAGAGGAGTGAGAAGTGCATTTCTCAAGCAGTATGAAGCATTGGAGTAGTTCATAAATCCTCTATTGCTTATGTTGTCTTGTAGGATGAGACTGAGTTCTGAATTCCCAGAGAGCTTCCCCTATAGTTATCCAAGGAGAAGTCCTAATAAGGGATATTTTTTCCACCCCAGTAATGAAACATATTACTATCTTAGCTTTCCTCTAATTCTCCCTTTAAAACAAACAAACAACTCTGCCAACACCATTATTTCCTTACTTTAGCGATAGCTGTGAGGATTTCTTTGGGTTTATTCCTCTAAGTAAAGCCACCTTATCACTGTTTTACTACCGATTCCAGCCTTGTCCGTTCTGGTATGATGCAGCACATTGCCTGGGCACAGCTGAGCCACCCTCCTTGTGGCTCCTAGCTCAGTCATGAGGCCACTGATAACTGGCTTCCAGGTTCCTGTGTTGCCAGGTTAGCTGAATTGTTGCCTACCTGGCAATTCAGAGATGGTCCTTAGGAAAAGTTCCAGATGTGTCTCTAGGCCAGGTAGGTTCATATCTAAGATTTCTAAACTCTGTTAGCAACCTCAAGAGAGAGGTACTTTTCCCTCTTCCCTTCTGTTTGTTCTTTTTTTTTTAAGCATATAGGAAAATTGAGATGAGATTAAAATTTGGGATACATATTGCCCATATGAAAATTACTTGGGTCTTCTTGGGTATGGAGTGCTGGAGAATGCCCATTTAGTGTTGCTTTTGCCATTTCTGCTATTTTTAAGAAGTAAATGTTTTATTTTTAAAAATTTTTAATGTTTATTTTTGAGAGAGCGCACGCGTGCGAGCGCTTCAAGCCAGCAAGTGGGGAAGGGGCAGAGAGAGAGGGAGGCACAGAATCCGAAGCAGGCTCCAGGCTCTGAGCTGTCAGCACAGAGCCGGACATGGGTCTCGAACCCACAAACCATGAGATCATGATCTGAGCCAAAATTGGATGCTTAACCAACTCTAGGCACCCTGAAGTCAATGTGTTTTACAAAATACTTTTGGGACGCCTGGGTGGCTCAGTCGGTTAAGCGTCCGACTTTAGCACAGGTCATGATCTCATGGTTTGTGAGTTTGAGCCCCGCATCGGGCTCTGTGTGACAGCCTATAGCCTGGAGCCTGCTTCGGATTCTGTGTCTACCCCTCTCTCTGCTCCTCCCCTGTTTATGCTCTGTTGCTCTCTCAAAAATAAATAAACATTAAAAAAAATTCTTTTTTATTTTTGTCTTTTGAATTTCAGTGACTATATTACTAATAACATCTATTTTTATGAAAAATAGTAAACGTAGTAAGCTCTAACTCATCTCTGTCCTCAAGTCTTGTCTTCTTTCTTAACCATGGTCCACACAATTGTCCCTCTTCTTCAAACCTTTCTGGAGCTCCCTGTTTCTATATGATAAAGTGGCGTCTCCTCCAGGTGCTATGCAGTCTTCCCTGCCCTGTATCTGACCTTGGCCTATCTTTCCATGTTCATTGCTTTCGGTTGCCCGTGTCAGACGTCATGCTCTGCTGTTACAGAGTGCTCATAGGTTATTTATTTCACTCTCCTCTTTTTGCACTCCTGTAAGGTGTACACGGTGGGGGCGTGGGCATTACACTTCTTTGGGAAGTCTTTTCTTACTCTGCACAGTCCCCTCCTCTGGCCTTCCGTTATGCTCTGAGCATACCCTTTTCCTAACACTTTAAATTTATATATTTTATTTTATTAAAAAAATTTTTTTAACGTTTATTTATTTTTGAGAGACAGAGGGAGACAGAGCACGAGTAGGGGAGGGGCAGAGAGAGAGGGAGACACAGAATCTGAAGCAGGCTCCAGGCTCTGAGCTGTCAGCACAGAGCCCGGTGTAGGGCTCTAACCCACGAACCGTGAGATCATGACCTGGGCTGAAACCAAGAGTCATTCTCTTAACTGACTGAGCCACCCAGGCACCCCCTTGAAATTTACATTTGAGTTATCACCTTGACCAAGACTCCCCAATTAGACTGAGAAAGTTTACTTGTATTCTTCTATTATTGTTTTATCTCCAGCCCTACCTTAGTTTCTGGAATGGAATAAGCAGTTTCTAAATGGCTGTTGAACTGAACTAAGCTGTTTATCCGTAAGGCAGCTTGTAGGGTTAGGCAGCTGGGAAATACTATTATGCTGCCTTGGAGGACTTTTTTTTTTTTTTTTTTTTTTTTGCCATTCAATTGCTTAATCCCCTTTTCTACCTCTTTAGTTTTCCTTTTCTAATGTCTGCTGACACACGGCTTTACCATTCTCTCAAAACTCTCCGACCAGAACACACCCACCCTGTAGGAGGCTTTACTCCGTTTTTCTCCTGGCCTCATATTTGGGAGGTTTCTTAAAGTAAAGTCTTTTTGATTTGGCAGGTGTACTCCTTTAAGAATTAAGACAACTTATCTGTGAGTTGAAAGGACCTTAAAAATGATTTGGGTTGACCCGCTTATGCTATGGCTGAAGAAACTGAGGCTGAAAGAGACTGAATGACCTTTTGAGATGACGCAGCCTCTGAGTGGCAGCTCCAGCTAGACTTCCTTTCTCCTAGCCTGCCGTCCACGCTTCCTCCCCACACAGTGGCTTGGCTCTTAACGTGAACAGCTCATAAAAAAGGAAATCAGCTATTTCAAAATACCTTTTCCTTATATTTAAGAGCATTTTAGCTACTTTTAAAATTGTAAAATGATACGTACTTTACGGTAGAAACTCAGGCAGCAGGTAAGTTGCATCTTTTTAAATATGAATAAAAAATCTTACCTCTCTTACACTGTGAAAGAGGTTTCAACTTTGTAGAAAGTGTTTCAGTGATAATGGACTATAACTCTCATCTTGCAGGGCCTGGATTTGTTTTTGAAGTTTGGAATTACCTATATTATATGTGAAATAGTACCATAGAATTTGCTTATTATTTTTTAAATTTTACTAATTTTTATTTACTTATTTTTTAAAATTTATTTAGAGAAAGAGAGAGAGCAAGGGTGGGGGATAGGGCCAGAAGGGGGTGGGGGGAGAGGGGGAGAGAGAGAGAGAGAGAGAGAGAGAGAGAGAGAGAGAGAGAGAATCTTAAATAGGTTCCATGCTCAGCTTGGGGCTCAGTCCTACCACCATTGCTTGGATCATGACCTGAGCCAAAATCAAGGGTTGGACACTCAACCGACTGAGCCACCCAGCCACCCAGGTGCCCCTAGAGTTTTCTTTTTAAAAAAGGAACCTAGAAAGAGGAATGAAATGAAAGATTCTAATGTAGAGACTATCACTAAAGCAAGAAGCCCCCCTCCTCGTTCCTACCTGAAACAATGAATTCTATGTTCTATTGTCTGTATTAGCAGATTTATGTATAAGGACCTTTGGCATTTTAGAAGCAATGAGATCTTTTTAACCCTATTTTTTTTTTCCTCCCTAACTGGAGGTAACCATAGAAATACTGAAAGTAAACTTTCTTTGCAAGTTTTTAAATACTTTTATTTTGAAAACCTCACTCTTCAGTAGCATTTAAGGGAAGTATAAAGAATGTCCTTTTGTGTAGAACATAGTGAAGCATAATAATTATCTCAAGTGATTGGCATCTTAAATCAAGTTAAAAGAAAATTATTAAGAAAGTAGCAATTGCTGTCAATTGATCAGTTCTAAGTAATCCATAGCTTTGCTCTGGCTATTATAATCTACAGAAAAAAAGCCATTATTAAGCTGCTGTCCTGTGTTTTATTATAATCTTCTGGGCTAAATTAGTGTTAGAGCTTGCGTATCTTTCCTGGGTTAATTATTCCTGGATCACCCCATGAAGTATTTTTCATGCCTCTGTACTTCTCGGTAAACTGAGTCTTGGCTTCTTTCCTTATCGATGTCTTCTATATAGGAAGACCAGGCAAATATGCCACTTAAAATGTAATTTTAAGTTATTTCAATGAGAATATGGGAGAAATCATTATATTTGTGTCTGGCGTACACTCTATATGCACTTTTCTTTTTCAATTAACATTTTGTTGTTGCTGTTTCAGATTGCCAGAAAGCTTTCCTGAATTACAGAATTTGACATGTCTCTCTGTAAATGACATCTCCCTGCAGTCCCTGCCTGAAAATATCGGCAAGTAAGTGTTTATGTGAGGACAGGAGAGTGTTTTCATCATCCACCCCAGTCTCTTTCTCTTTTACGGCTCTTATCTTTCTATTCCGAAAGCCTTTTACCCAATCTTTAATCTCATCCTCAAGAAAGATCATAGCGAGATTCCGGTGTTTTTGCTTTCAGTTGACCCTAAATCCCAGTGGTCAAAAGGGGTAATACTACTGTGAAAAACCTAAATTTATTTGGACATGTCCTTCAAACTGATGGATTCCAGAGTAGTTAACTTAAGCGAACAAAGTAGCACTGGTCATGTAGGTAGTTAATAAATCCTGTTGGCAGCTACGACTCTCAGTACTTTGATCAAACATTTACGGAGTAGGTACCCTGAACAACGGCTGCGTCTGCCAGTGTCTGTGCACCTCAGATCTGAGAATAGCGAGTAGGAGTGGTGTCTTTGGAGAGCAGGCGTGGAATGGGGAGAGGGACATGGGATGGGATGGGCACACTTCCATGGTGCCAGCTTAGAGGCTGGGGAGGACAGCCATGGCCAGAAATAAAATCCTTTGAAGAAAATGTGTGCGGGCAATTAAATGTTCTCTTACACATTCTCACAGATGAATTAATTGAATTAGCAGATCTTTTCCATACCTCCAGGACATACAGTGGGTTAAATCAGGCTGACAGCTCATGCTTTACCACTTAAAACAAAAGTGCAACGTGGCCGGCCGAAGCTAGTGGACCAGTTTTCCCTAGTGTCATAAAAGGTTTTCCTTGTGTTCACATGTCCTACCTGAGTTCTAAGACAAAACAGAAAGTTTGGTTTTGAGAACTGCAGTGTATCTGACAGATGTCTGTTCTGCAAAGGGTCTCTTTCCAGAAATCTGTGGGAGTGGACTGCTTTTCATAGACAACTTTGCCCCCTCCTCTCCCTCCTATACAGGCGGAAGACAGCAGGCTGACCCCGGTTTGAGCCGGCAAGATCATGTTTTCTGAGATGCAAGCTGTTTAAACATGTTGCCAGACTTGCTGATACAGATTTGTGTCCTTAATGTCCCAGGAGGGGAAGGGGACAGGAAGCCCCAGTATACTCTGAGTTGATGGTATCTGTTGCAGAGGAAACAATCATGTTTTACTGTGGGTTTCTTGACTTAGTACTTTTGCTGTATCAAGATTCATATATTTCTAATTAATATAATAGCCATTTATTTTTATTTTTGTTTTTATATAATTTATTGTCAAATTGGTTTCCGTGCAACACCCAGTGCTCATCCCAACAGGTGCCCTCCTCAATGCCCATCATGCACTTTCCCCTCTTTCCCAACAACCCTCAGTTTATTCTCAGTTTTTGATAGTCTCTTATGGTTTGCCTCCCTCCCTCTCTGTAACTTTTTCCCCCCCTTCCCCTCCCCCATGGTCTTCTGTTAAGTTTCTCAGGATCCATATATGAGTGAAAACATATGGTATCTGTCTTTGTCTGTATGACTTATTTCACTTAGCATAACACTCTCCATTTCCATCCACGTTGCTACAAAAGGCCAGATTTCATTCTTTCTCATTGCCAAGTAGTATTCCATTGTGTATATAAACCACATCTTCTTCGTCCATTCGTCAGCTGATGGACATTTAGGCTCTTTCCATAGTTTGGCTATTGATGCATAGGGGCACTTGTACACCAATGTTTATAGCAGCACTTCCAACAATAGCCAAATTATAATAGCCATTTAAATGCCTAAACTGACTCCTCCTCCTCCTCCCCTTCCTCCTCGGAAGTCTCTGGAATCTAATTCCCTTGATACTCACCTTCCCATTCTTTCTTAGCCTACCACTGCCCACATGTTCATCCCTTCTATCCCCCCATTTATGTCTTTTCTAAAAAGGTTGAATGCTTTGAGAGAAAATACATTCTTTTTTTTTGAATAAGAGGGCCTTTCTCACTCCCCGCTACATTGTATTAATAGAGAATGCTAGTTAATAGTCATTTTAGAATAAATTACATATCCTTTATTCCATCTTTTCTGTTAGTACGTGTACCTGTTTTTGTCAGTGTTCAGGATTTCTTGTGTACCTGCGTATCCTGTCAGTAATAAGGGTAGTGTTCTGTTTTGTTTTGATTGTAGTCTTAATCATCTTGTGTAACTGTTACAGCCTTATGTATACTGATTGCTTCCAAAACAAACTGTCACTCTGAACTTGAAGCCTGTGGTGAATCATCACCCAGGAAGTAAGAATATGGGGCAGATGAATGAATCAACTGATTCTTACTAGGTCAGTTTGTGAAAATAAATGGGAGATAGCGAGTTTCCTGTTCCTGGTTGTTAAAAAAAAAAAAAAAAAAAAAATATATATATATATATATATATTATATATATATATATACATATGTATATATTATATATTAATTAATATATATATATTTTATGAATACATTTTAACCAAAGCAAGAGATTCCATGATTTCTACCTGTTGGATGTAAGATTTTGCATACTAAAGTAACAGTGAGTTTTCACTTGGTAGAAAGAAGCAAAGAACAGACTCCTTGGAGAAACTTGGGCACTCCTGGTGTCCTAGACCATGCCAGAAAGGCCCTTTAAGCAGTTGAGATGGCGAAATGTTGAGGAAATTGCATATATGCATAAGTATACTACGTTTTAAGCAAATCCTTACTTGAAACTTACAAACTTTCCTCATGAAAACAATTCTTCAGTTTCCCAGAGGATTCCCAAACGGTTTCTGTAGGGCACTGAATCAAATATTTAGTAACCAAACAACTATTCAGAGGTAGTATGGTTTTATAAATAAGGCACACATATTTATTAAAAAAAAATTTTTTTTTAATGTTTATTGATTTTTGAGAGAGTCAGAGACAAAATGCGAGTGAGGGAGGGGCAGAGAGAGGGGGAGATGCAGAATCCGAAGCAGGCTTCAGGCTCTGAGCTGTCAGCACAGAGCCCAAAGCGGGGCTTGAACTCAGGAGCTGTGAGATCATGACCTGAGCTGAAGTCGGACGCTCAACCAATTGAGCCACCCAGGCACCCCTGTAAGACATACATATTTCATATTAAAAAAAAAAAAATTTGAACACGAAATGGCTGCCATCTGAATGATCATACTTGCTGTTATCTTTGTAGATTCTGAAGTGGGAATTGTTGCATAGATTAACTCTGCTTATTTCTCATTGGTCACATGAGTCAGCCACCTCAGTATATGCCTTTTGAGCAACAGTGAGAATGGGACCTCGGTTTCTCTTTTTGGCGCCTAGCTCAGTACTTGGCATGAGCTGGGAAAGCTGTGGATTTGTCCAGGTTGTGGGCCCCTCAGGGAGGGCAGGAGCGTCCCGCCTGGAGGAGACAGCCAAGCCTTTATCTAGGGCAAGCTGACTGCAGTCGCCTTGAAGCTGGGGCCACCTGTGAGCATCTGTCCACTAGTGCATTTGGTTTGCCAGTGGTTGGTTAATGTGAAGAGCATTTGGGGGTTGATGGCAGAGTTGGAACTGGAGCACGGCCCCCCTGGTCCTGGACCTGTGCTTTCCGCTACTTCATGCACCGCCACTGTAGCTCAGGTGGCTCTCATGGCCCTTTGGGAAACAGACACATTTTCTTAGTGCTCCTGGCCATATCTGATGGTGCCATTTATTAAGTAGGTAAGTCCAGCCAACATAATAAGTATTTTTATTCTAACAACCTAGTAGCTGTTTCAAAAAATAATATACGTAAATGGAAAGAATAAATATTTTTATTTCATTTTAGTTTTTTTATTAAAAAATATTTTTTTAATGTTTATTTATTTTTGAGAGAGAGTGAGACAGAGCACAAGCCGGGGAGGGGCATAGAGAGAGGGAGACACAGAATGTGAAGCAGGCTCCAGGCTCTGAGCTGTCAGCACAGAGCCCACTGCGGGGCTCGAACCCACGGACTGTCAGATCATGACCTGAGCCAAAGTTGGACGTTTAATTGGCTGAGCCACACAAGCACCCATTTATTTCATTTTTAAACGTTGCCAAATATTTGCTGTAGGATGTGGGTACCTGCTGGACACCGCTCAGCCTCTCAAAATGCCACCCCTTTTCCCTTTCCACATTGATTTTTCACCTGGTACTTACCCTTTGTCCCTGGCAACCCAGCTTTGCAAAGACATGGTGTCCTTGAAAGGGATGTCGTGCTGTCCAGTGTGGAAATGGAACGACATGAGCTCGTGGTTCACGTGGTGTCTAACGACTGTTGAGTGCTGCTATGTCTGTCTCAAGTGTAAAGTATTCTGCGGTGTTCCTGTGAGTCGGCTGCTGCTTCCCTGGGTACCTCAGTACACGATGGCCATAAATTGTCGCTTCCTGAAATCCCCGAGCAGTGCGCACTGTTAGGAATCCTGCGGGGTGCAGATCATTCGCCATTGACATGTGGGAAGAAGCCAGCGTCACACAGGTCGCAGGTCATTGCACTTTCAGGGAACTGCAGGGCACTACAGTCCGTGTCCTACCCTCACCACGTGGCTGCACGGCAGCCACCCTCAGTGTGGCTACTTGGATGAAGCAAGTCTCTCACATAGTAGAATCCCTATAATACTTTTTGGTGGCATGAAGAATGATCATGAAGATCTTTTGAACCATAAAGAAGTGTACTGGTTACCTCATGCGGAATCACACATCTTTCTTTTACTAAAGAGTAAGAATGTCCCAGATTTGGCCCTTTTCTGTGATGGCACTTTAGCATAGTACCTTGTCCTTTAAAGTAAAGTTGATGACAATAGCCAAAGTATGTAAAGAGCCCAAATGTCCATCGATGGATGAATGGATAAAGAAGATGTGGTGTATATACATGTATATACATGATGGAATATTACTCAGCTATCAAAAAGAATGAAATCTTGCCACTTGCAACTACATGGATGGAACTAGAGGGTATTATGCTAAACGAAATTAGAGAAAGACAAATATCATAAGACTTCACTCATATGAGGACTTTAAGATACAAAACAGATGAACATAAGGGAAGGGAAGCAAAAATAATATAAAAACAGGGAGAAGGGCAAAACATAAGAGACTCTAAAACATGGAGAACAGAGGGTTACTGGAGGGGTTGTGGGAGGGGTGATGGGCTAAATGGGCAAGGGGCATTAAGGAATCTACTCCTGAAATCATTGGTGCACTATATTGCTAACTAACTTAGATTTAAATTTAAAAAATTTTAAAAAATAAATAAAAATAATAAATAAATAAAGGTGATTAACAATGAGTGAGAAATTAATTCCCCTAATACAGTTTCTTTAAACTCTTTTGTTAAAAATACAAAAACACAGCACTTTTTAAAAAAATTGTTTTTAATGTTTATTTTTGAGAGATAGAGCATGAGCAGGGGAGGGGCAGAGAGAGAGAGAGGGAGACACAGAATCTGAAGCAGGCTCCAGGTTCTGAGCTGTCAGCATAGAACCGAGTATGGGGGTGGAACTCATGAAACATGAGATCATGACCTGAGCCAACGTCAGAAACTTAACTGACTGAGTCACCCAGGTGCCCCAAAACACACCACTTTCTGATTAGTCTTCATATACAAATGATTGGTGTCACGGAAGATGATGGTGAGCAGAATTTCAACAGAGACCTTACTGCAAGCAGAAGTCATTTTTAAAAATTAGTGATGATTTAATAAATGCAGCTGAGAATATAGTTCCTCTTGAATCAGTGTAACTTTGTGAAGAATTTCACCTATTATAGTGATTAAACAAAGGATTAAAACAATTTAGAATCAATTGTTTTGTACCCAGCTATAAAACAAAAGATTTAATACATAATACAGTATTTTCAGTCCCATTGCTAATTATTGAGAGCCCAAAAGATTTTTGTATTTTTAAATAAAATATTTTAAAATGCTTTATTTTTTTTACTTAAAAATTACATTAAATTTAAAAGTACATCTATATATTTTAAAAATAAATGCGAAGAGGATTATAAAAGTATACTCTTATAAATGTGTGAGGACCACCAGTCTAGAAGAGAATGTTTGGGAGTCTGTGAAGCTCAAGACTAGTGGTTCTTAACCTCTCCTTTTTCAGGTCCCTAGGGGTTCCAGTGAAATCTCTGTTGGACACAGAGGAGAGTGAGAAACAGCACTCTGGTGGGTGGTCTTTGCTGATCCCTGTTTGTGCCTGCACAGCTCTGTTACTAGCTTTTTTATTTTTTGTATTGATGTTGCATATAATATTTACTTAAAAGTCTGCTGTGGGGCGCCTGGGTGGCGCAGTCGGTTAAGCGTCCGACTTGAGCCAGGTCACGATCTCGCGGTCCGTGAGTTCGAGCCCCGCGTCGGGCTCTGGGCTGATGGCTCAGAGCCTGGAGCCTGTTTCCGATTCTGTGTCTCCCTCTCTCTCTGCCCCTCCCCCGTTCATGCTCTGTCTCTCTCTGTCCCAAAAATAAATAAACGTTGAAAAAAAAAAAAAAAAAGTCTGCTGCAAATATTTTTCAAGTTAAGTTTGGAGACCACTGTTTCAGAAGCTTGGTAGTGTTTGTTTGTTGTAGCAGCATGCACTATAGAGTTTTTACTGTGGTGTAGACCCACCAAGCTCTGGTCAAACCAAGCAGAAAGCTTCAAAGCCTTTCATGAAAGTGAACTTTAGCAGCACCTGGGTGGCTCAGTTGGTTTAAGCGTCCAGCTCTTGATTTTGGCTCAGGTCATGATCTCATGGTTTGTGAGATCAAGCCCCACGTTGGATTCTGTTCTGAGAGCGAGGAGTTGGGATTCTCTCTTTGCCTCTCTCTCTGCTCCTCCCCTGTTCACATGCTATCTTGCTCTCTCATTCACTTTAAAATAAATTTTTAAAAAAGGATAGCTTAAAAAAAAAAGTGAACTTTAAAATGTGTTCCCTCTTTCCTCTCTTTGCCGACTGGCTGAGGTTTGTCCTCACTTAATGATTGAAATTCTATCTCTTTTGTCAAGCCTCCTCCAATGATGAGAAGAGTGAGATAGATCCTAAGTGCACAGCTTCCTTGACCCACTCTTTACTGGCTACACAATAAGCATGTTAGTCCTTTATCTGTACACGGCAGTCTAGTTGGTCAGTATTCAAGTGTTTGCATCTCGATCACTTTGTACCCTGAAAGTGGGGGGAGTCTCTGGTCGTTAAACTCTTTGTGTCTGTAGCAACCCTAGTGTTGCTCTGACATGAAGAATGAGTACATGTGACCAGGCGCACAGTGTTACCTCCTTCACTCTGCCAGCTTCCCTCTTGACATTGTGGGCAAGCCAGTTAGGTTCTTGAAGCTTTGTGCTGGGACCACATTGGCCTGTTCCTACACAATCACTTCTCTGGCTTAATGATATACAGTTGATTAAAAAACAAAACAAAACAAAACACCTGTTTCCATTGCTCTGAAACCTTCGAATGAAGAATAATTATTATTCATTTATATTGTTAATTTCCCTGATAAAAGGAGCCATTAGGGAGAGATTTAAATATGTATTTTTTTGTGGGGGAAAAAATCTCATCAGAAGAACTGGTAAGCTTCTTCCTTTTAATATTAGTTCTGACATTTATCACGTTTCCTTTTCTGCTTTTGTTGCCAAAAAAGGTCAGAGCTAATATTGATGATCAGTGAGAGCAGCTGTATTAATTTCCATGTGATGAAGGAAACTAAGGAATGGGGGGGGTGGTGTCATGTTAGGCACATATATGGTCTAAGTACAGCATGTGTAGTCATGGTTACCGTTAGCCATCCTGAGTCCTGTTGGTTTTGTCTGTGAAGTGGGGATAAGGAATCCGCTCAGGGTTGTGTTGCTGGTGGGTGGAACAGCTAGGATTCACACTTAGTTTCTTCCATGAAGAAGCTGCATTTTCTGTTTCATGAAATTATTTATGTGTTTGCACTTTATAAAGATTTATATCCCTTTTAGAAAATGTTGGGGTAATATTAAGTAAATGACTTTACATATCACTGAGATTGCCAGTTCGCATGGAAGGGCAGCAGTCAAGGAGGGAAGCATTCAGTAGGCTCCTCATAGAGTTCCCAGTCTAGGGTAGACTTTAACAATACTGTCTGGGAGCGCCAGGGTGGCTCAGTCGGTTAAGCGTCTGACTTTGGCTCAGGTCATGATCTTGCGGTTCGTAGGTTCAAGCCTGCATCCAGCTTTGTGCTGACAGCTCCCTGCCTGGAGCCTGCTTTGGATTCTGTGTCTCCCCCTCTCTCTGCCCCTCCCCCTTCTCATGCTCTGTCTCTCTGTCTCAAAATTAAACATTAAAAAAAAAAAAAAGAATACTGTCTGAATAAGGTTGACTTTCCAGATATGCCCTTGAAAACAGTTTTTAGTGAACAGTGGCTTTTTGCTTTACTCTAACTAAAAACACTTTGAGGATTCTACTGGTAAAGCCAGGAAGGATACTTTTGCTCTAAGTTTTCACATATTGGTACGAAGTGTGAATGAATTTGTCTTTCAAAAAGCATATAGTGAAATATTTAAAAAAATTTTTTAGTGTTTATTTTTGAGAGAGAGACAGAGAGTGAGCAGGGGAGGGGCAGAGAGAGAGGGAGACACAGAATCTGAAGCAGGCTCCAGGCTCTGAGCTGTCAGCACAGAGCCCGACGTGGGGCTAGAACTCACAAACCATGAGATCATGACCTGAGCCAAAGTCAGATGCCTAACCAGCTGAGCCACCCAGGCACCCCTAGTGAAATATTTTTCTTGAGATCAGTTGTATCAATTTCTACTCAAGAAAATCCCACACTGTATTTTTTACTTTTCAAAAATGGGTTAGTTTACAGATGAATGTGATCTTGTATATAAAGAATCCTAAGAAATCCACAAAAAGCTATTAGAGCTAATAAATGAATTCAACAAGATTACAAGATAGAAGATTAATATGTAAAAATCAGTTTTATTTCCATATAGTAGCATTGAACAAACCAGAAAAGAAATGAAGAAAATAATTTCCTTTATAAAGCACCAAAAATAATGAAATACTTAGGAATAAATTTAACAGAAGAAATGTTAAGACCCATATACTGCAAACTACAAAACATTGTTAAAAGAAGTTAAAAATGACCTAAATAAATGGAAAGACATCCTGTGTTTATGGATTAGAAAACTTAATATAACTATGATAGCAGTACTCCCCAGATTAATCTGTTGATTCAACTCAGTCTCCATCAAAATTCTAGCTGTTTTTTTTTTCTGCAGGAATTGACAAATTGATCCTAAAATTTGAATGGAGATATAAGAAACCCAGAATAGCCAAAACAGTCTTAAGGAAGACATGCAAAGTTGGAGAATCCACACTGCCACATTTCAAAACTTAATCACACAGCTTCAGTAATCAAGACGTGTGGCACTGGCATAAAGATAGACATACAGTTTACTGGAACAGAATTGGGAATTCAGGATAGACCCTTGCATTGATGGTTAATTGATTTTGATAGGAGAGTCAAAACAGTTCAGTGAGGAAGAATAATCTTTTCAATAGATGCTGTTGGGACAACTGAATATCCATCCATATGTGAAAGAATGAAGTCACACCCCTACCTCACACCACATACAAAAACTAACTATAAATGCACCAGGTACCTAAATCTAAGAACTAAAACTTTCGTAAGAAAGCCTAGAGATAAATCTTTGTGACATTGGATTCGGCAGTTGTTTATTAGCCCACACAACAAAAGAAAAAATGGATAAATTTGGACTTCATCAAAATTAAATACTTATGTGCATCAAAGTACACACTATCAAAAAAGTAAAGAGACAATGTACAGGGGAGAGAATATATTTGTAAATCATATATCTGATAAGAGTCTCGTATCCAGAATAAAGAACTCTTACAACTCAACAGTAGAAGACAACCCAATAAGAAATAAAAATGGGCAAAGGATTTGAATAGATTTATCCACAGAAGATATACAAATGGCCAATAAGCACATGAAAAGATGCTCAACATCATTAGTCATCAAATAAATACAAATCAAAACCACAGTGAGATATCACTTCAGACCCACTAACTCTAATTAAAAAAAAAAAAAAACAACAGATGAACATAAGGGAAGGGAAACAAAAATAATATAAAAACAGAGAGAGAGAGAGAGACAAAACATAAGTGACTCTTAAATACAGAGAACAAACTGACGGTTGCTGGAGTGGTTTTGGGTGGGGGGTGAGGTAAAAGGGCAAGGGGCATTAAGGAGCCCCTTATTGGGATGAGCACTCGGTGTTATTTGTAAGGGATGAATCACCAGATTCTACTCCTGAAATCATTATTGTACTATATGCTAACTCACTTGGATATAAATTTTTTAAAAAGCAAAAACAATAACAAATGTTGGTGAAGATGTGTAGACACTGAAAACCATCATACACTGTTGTGGGAATGTAAAATGAAGAAGCCCCTCTTTTGAGGGAGCAGGTCCTTCCTCAAAACGTTGAACATAGTTGCCATATGACCCAGGAGTTCCAGTCCTAGTTATATGTATGGAAGAGAATTTAGAACCTGCCTACACAAAAACCTGTGCATGAATTTTTGTAGCTGCATTATTCATAATAGCTAAGAGGTGGAAACAACTGAAATTTCCATCAGTGATGAACTGATAAACAAAATATGGTATATTCATATAATGAAATACTTAGCCAAAAAAGTAATGGGGATACTGATACATGCTACAACGGGATGAATCTTAAAAACATGTTAAGTAAAAGAAACCAGAGAGGAAAGGCCACATATTGTATGATTCCTTTCATATGAAATGCCCAGTATGGGCAAATGCCTAGAGACAGAAATTGGATTAGTGGTTGCCAGTACCTGCCGGGGGCTGGGGGGAGTGTCAGGGGTGAGGGTCAGGATAAGGAATAACTTCTGATGGGCATGGAATTTCCTTCTGGGGGATGATGGTTTTCTAGAATTAGGTAGTGATGATGGATCTTAGGCCAACTTGAAGCCTGGTCTTGCTGAAGGATGAGACTGTACCTGGGAGCCTGACGTAGTTTGTTCTGGCAGAAAGTAACTCTGTAGTGTAGCCTGTGAGTAACATGCTGAGGTCATTTTGCCTCCATTACTCATACCTGGTGACCAGGTGGGTACACACAGCCACAGCCTCTAAGACCTGCAGGTAACAAGGAGTGGGGGGGCAAGGCTGAGATGATACAAAACCCCAATGCGAATCATGGAGAATTTTGGGAGTCTGGGAAGCCTCTGGCGGCCTTTGTCTTTACTTTGTGTATCTGTCTCCATGAGATTCCTTATCCTGGGCCATTAAAGAAACATACTGTCAAAAAACAAGAAAAGAAGTTTAAATGAATCCAAACATCTCTGTTTAAATTTCCTCCTCAAAAAAATAGCATTCTTAAAGGGGAAGGACTATATATATATAATCCACTGGCACAGTGCCTGAAACACAGCTGCCAGTCCCCAAATGGTCATCAGTAAACATTTAATTATGACAGTTTGTTAGCAGAAGTAGAGCAAGTAGATGGGCCCTGGTAGATTGAAGTAGAGCGTGTGGGTCTGAGTTTGTCTGCTACCCTTGGGAGTGGTGACCTTAATTTGAGTGGGCTTGAACTAAGTGGACCACGTGGCCCCTTGCTAATCGGGCCTAGTGCCAGGCTGCTTCTCCATATTGTGTTAGTGCGTGCTGCCTGTAAGGAACACATCTTCATTATGAAAACTATTACCATATTCACTGCTCTCTTTTGAGGCCTAGGAATTCCTATAAAATGTTTATTTCAAAAACAAAAAGGTTTTTAGAAAAGTTTCTAGAGCAAAGCCACCATAAGGAAATTTGTTACCAGAGACTTCTTAAGTCCTAATTTGGTACTAAGAAAGCAGAAATTTTACAAATGTGTAAGCAACTTTCCCTGTCCTGAATAATGTTGATTTTTCTCCAGTCAAATGTTATTGCCATCAATGTTGGTAGATTTTGTATTTCAATGGTTTCATAGCGTACTGCCATTTGTTTGGGCTACTTGAATTTATTTTATTCTTTACTTTCTAAATGATTGTGACCACCAAAAATGAAAAAAAAAAAAAAAAAGTCTTAGTGGATTAAAAGGGGATTTTTAAAGTATAGTGGAGAACAGATGTAAATTCTTTAACCACTCATCCAGTCCCTGAAATAGAATCCTAAAAATACAGTTGGCCTACATTCTGACTTATAAAAGAGTGTAACTTTTGTGCCTGTTATCATGAACTTTGTAAAACATTAAGCACTAGTGTGTTGAGAAGAAATGCTTTAAGCATACTCTTTTTCTGTAAGAGCTTGTTAAGTTGGTTTTTGTTATTTTGTTTTACCCCATTTGGGGATAGAAATGGTGGGAGTTATAGGGAGAATAGAACTCATATTTTTGTAGAAGGAGGATGAGGTCATTCTAACAGTATTACACAAAAATTTAATTTGCCAGATACTAAAATTGAAGGGTGAAGTATCTGTGAATGAGGGAATGGTTTAAAAAGTTAAGGTGTATATAGAAGTGAGATACCATGCAATTATTTAAAAGAAAAAAAGTACTGATGTGTACAAATAATAAGTGAGACAAAAATCTGTATGAGGAAAGCACAGTGCTAGACGTGTGTGGGATAACTTGTATGTGCAAAGGGGGAGGGTATTTCCTTGTCTTGGCATGAAAAGAAAACTCTGGATGAATACATAGGTAACTAACAAAAAGGGGTGATTCCAGCGAGAAGGGTCTCAGTGGTGGGAAACTAGATAGATGAGGGAGGAATATGGGAGGAAAACTTACTGTTGAATACTTTGGTTTACGTTATGTATTTCATCGTATTAGCTGTTCACAAAGCCGCCTCAACAGTGAAGGACTGCAGGAGATAGCGAAAAAAATTCAGATTCCCTGGTAAACCCTGGCTTTGCCCCTTCTCATTTGTGTGAGACCGTGTTCAGGTTCCCTCTCCATGCCTTAGTTTTCTCATCCACAAAGCTGAATCTTGTAAAGCACTTACAACAGTATCTGTCCTACAGTAAGCTGCAGATGCCATTATTAGTAGTCGAAGTGTTAAAGACCAGTAATTCTCATATTGCCTCTCAAGTGTCTTATTTTCTCACATTTGTAAATGTATCAGAAACACCCGATGCTTTCTTTTTCCTCTGTGATAATCATGTTTTAACTGAAATGGCTGATAAATGCACATGGAGTTTGAGCCTCCTTATTTCTCTTGGCCTGGTGATTAAGAGCCTGGTCTCAGAAATGGACAGAACTGAGTTCGAATCCCCTAGCCCAGCTCTTGGCAAAGCATGTTGGGTTGTTTTTTGTTTGGTTTGGTTTTGGTTTTTTTAGGTGCTGTAAGAGATGTAGAGATGTTTGTGCTGCATTGAATAGGTTTCCTTGATGGAAGAGGCAGTATCCTGAAGTCTGGATGGAAGATCCTGTATTCTGAAAGGACTAAGAAGGGAGATCATTCATTCATTCACTCAGTTTTGTATTAATTTCTCTGGTCTAAATCTGCGTTCAGTCAGGTCTCGTTTTATGTCAGCTCTTCCTAGAAGAGTTTGGAGAACTGCCTTTTGGAGCGGGCTGGTAGGATTCTGCACTTGCTCCGGGACTAGCCAACTTTGATCTTTGTAAGAGTTGGCTGATGCCAGCAGCTCACCATCCGTGGGACCTGCCCTCAAGGAGTCCTCTGCAATGGGGATGATTAATAGCACCCTGTGCACAGGCACCTGGGTGGCTCAGTCAGTTAAGTGTCTGACTTGGGCTCAGGTCATGATCTTACGGTTCGTGGGTTTGAGCCCCACGTTGGGCTCTGTGCTGACAGCTCAGAGCCTGGAGCCTGCTTCGGAATCTGTCTCTGTCTCTCCCTGCCTCTACCCACCCCCCCAAATATAAATAAACATTAGAAAATGTTTTTTAAATTAAAAAAAAAATAGCATTCTGGAGCAGTCTCTCAGAAGAACCTGACTCAGGGCATGCCCACTCGTAAGGTACCTAACTGCGCATAGGGATAGGGGCTATCTCAGGGAAATGAGGGACAAAAGTGGCTCACTGGACTTGAAGGGAAAATACATTATGCCCTAATTGCCATAGTAGATGTGACTATGTTTATTTTAAGGGAACTTGGGATAGAGTGGTAAAGCACTTGAGTCGAGCAATCCAGCTACTACTTAGGGAGGGAACAGGCCAGGACTGGAGCCTGGGCCTCACACTTTTACCTCCCCGACTCTGTGTGCTCTTTCCAGACTCGCCCTTTCATTGCTGGGTCCCTAGAGCTTGATTGTAATGTCCGAGTTCCTTCGTTTTAAATAGTTTAAAGTTATGGGGAAGTATTCCCTCAGAAAGGCTCTTGCTTTATTTACTGCATTTTAAATGAATTTTTGAATTTTGAAAGGTTACAGAAATATGGTGTTTTTTGCTGCTGTTAAGACCCATGCGTTCCCATTTTCCCTACTATCCAAAAACGGTGGAAACTGAGAAGTTCTGGAGTTAGAACCTTTTCAGTTAACAGGATGTTTTACTTGGGTGCTAGCATGGTAGCAGTGGGAACATTAACGTGACATTATCAAGAATTGTATGTCCAAAAGTCTGCTGGCATTTTCGCGGTGTTTTTGTTCAAGCATTATGTGCTCTTAGTGACTGTGGCCTATGCCTTTGACCCTCAAGACAAAATATAAAGATAACTTAAAAATGTGTGTCTTATTTTTAAAATGACATAAACCAACAAAAGTCCTTGTGTCCTTGGTATGGCTAAGAAGGTAAGACTTGTCTCTTTGCCCCATATTGATAGGTGCTTTTAAAACTTAAATTATAAAGAAGGGAATGGAGGTTCCCCGAGTTGCCTCAAGGCAGTGGAGGGTGAGGGTGGGAGTTTTGGCTTTCCACCACACTTGAATTATGCCTTTGCCACTTTCTAATGGAACTCATACAAAGCGTCACTTTCCTGATTGTTGTCATGGATGTGTCCTCACCAAGCTGGGTTGTTTCTAATGAAGAGGTGGTGTGTGTGAGGAGCCCAGGAGCCCCTGTGGGTGCGTGCCTCCTGCCAGAGGAGCAGGAGGGGTGGTCGGGGTCAGGCAGGAGGCCTCAGGCCCAAGCTACAGACCTTGGAACAACACTTCAAGGCCTGCATAAAACTGCCTTTAGGGGTGCCTGGGTGGCTCAGTTAGTTAAGCATCCAACATTGGCTTAGGTCATGATCTCACAGTTAGTGAGTTTGAGCCACATGTCTGGCTCTGTGCTGACAGCTCAGACCCTGAAGCCTGCTTTGGATTCTGTGTCTCCTTCTCTCTCTGCCCCTCCCCTGCTCATTCTCTCTCTCTCTCTCTCTCTCAAAACTAAATTTAAAAAAATGGTACATTAAAAAAAAAAAAACCTGCTTTTAAATTTTTTTTTTTTTCAACGTTTATTTATTTTTGGGACAGAGAGAGAGACAGAGCATGAACGGGGGAGGGGCAGAGAGAGAGGGAGACACAGAATCGGAAACAGGCTCCAGGCTCTGAGCCATCAGCCCAGAGCCCGACGCGGGGCTCGAACTCACGGACCGCGAGATCGTGACCTGGCTGAAGTCGGACGCTTAACCGACTGCGCCACCCAGGCGCCCCAAAACCCTGCTTTTAAAGATGCGTTCGAAGATGCCTGCTGGTAACGTTCGTAAAGCAAAGGACTTTTTCCTCCTTTGTTAGTGTATGTCTTTAGTGCATCGAAATTGGCATGAAAGTAATGAATGTGGAGTAGATAAAATGTCAATTCATCAGTGATTGTTAAAATATAAATGTGAAAATAGCCAAATGACTCCCACCTCCCTGATAAAACTGGCCACGAATTACATGGAAACTAAAACCAAAGCCCTGTTTTTTTGTTTTTTTTTTTTGCTTTTGCTTTTACTGAGACTTTAAAAATGTACTTATCCTCATCCACAGGTTGCTTTTGGAAATGGATCCTGGCTGGTTCCTTCTCCCCCCCCCCCCACCCCCACCCTTCCCGTTCTCGTTCCTTCTGTGTGAACACTTGGCCCATGGAAAGTAAAACTACATTGCTTAATCTTCCCATCAGCCTACATTTCTTTTAACCATGTTGGTATTAAATTATAATTATTAGTAGGGATTTTGATTAAAAAATATATTGTGAAGAGTTTTGTTTGCTTCCACTCTGTGAAAAATATTCCATTTTCTAAAATTGAAGGAGATACAGAATGTGTGCATTTCATCACGGAGTTAAGATACATTTTCAGGCAAACAGTATTTAAATATGGACATACACTCTGCCAATCAAATTTACATTTTCTGATGTTATGAAACCAGCTTTGTTAGTACCCGTGACTCTGGCTTTAAACGTTGGAAGGAGAGTGGGGGATTAAGGCAGATTAGAGTGTCGGCATAACGTTTGACTCCTTGTGTTCTGTGCACTCACGCATAAAAGTCCTCCAAATCTGGACAGTGACTCTGGTGATGTGAGCAACAGCTTGAATTTTTGCTTGGTGTGGTGCCTGGTGGGGTAATAGACGAATCGTCCACCTTCTGAATCACTGAATCGGTAACGTGTGCCAGCGCTGATGTCCCCTGGGTGTGTGAGGTTTCTGGTGCTGCGGAATTGCCACTGCCTGGGAAGGTTCGACCCAGATAATCAGTGTTAGAGGAAAACATCTGTCTCCTTTCACCATGTTCCTAATAGGCGTGGATTACACCCGAGAGGCTGGAGAGTCTGCAGAAGAGAGCGCCACTTTCTGGGGTTTAGTAAGAATAAAAGCAGCACTATGACAGCTCCCATTTACTGAATCAGCCTTGTGTTCCAGGCACCATGTGAGGTGCGCTATTACCCTGTCCCTGATGCATTTAAATGGCTGTCATTTCCATAGTGTTGCTTCCTGGTGCTCTGTGAACTTGTGATCTTAAGTAGAGCACGTGGGCCCCCTGGACCTAGAGGCCCACTGCTTTCAAACAGGGATGGTCTTTTACTAATGTTTGGAGGAAGAGCACTGACCTTTGTGAGATTAAAGGCACTACTGTTTTTATGGTAACGGCACATTTTTGACATTCTGGAGTCTGGAAGCACATATTCGACTTCTATCTTGGTCCTGGGTGTGACTGTCTTTAATGACTAGTGAGTTTTTTTTTTCACATATCAAATGTACAAGTATTTAAACGAGGGTGCCTTACATTGATGATGCTACTCTTTTTATTTTAATATTAAAATCTGGGAGTAGAGAATATGCTTTTTAATGGGATTTACAGGTACTGGTTATAGATATTTTTCCTCCTGGGAAGACGTGACATAGAAGGTTTTATTAAGCATTGCTACTTGTGGAGTGTATGTATGGGGAAGGAGAATGGGAAGAAGAATCTTAGGAATTTTCCTTATATGTTTTTCTTCTCTTCATTTCTAGTCTTTATAACCTGGCTTCCCTGGAACTGAGAGAGAATCTTCTCACATATCTTCCTGAGTGAGTCTTATGGGGAAGATAAGAGGGGATTTTGTACTAAATGAATTTCTTCATGTATCAAAAAAAAAAAAAAAAGTATTACAATACTTTGTCACAAGGAGATTCTGTGTCTTTTGGAAAGTTTGGGAGATGCCTGCCTTCCCTTACTAGTTTTTCCTTGGTAATATTTACTGCCATGCAATCCAAATGAGTCTTATTTTTGGAAACTAGTCCAAGTGAGGGATACTGTATTGCTCAGCATTTCTAAATACTCTCTAAGAGTTCCTTTATTTCTTTTTTTAAATAGCTCTCTTACCCAGCTGCGGAGACTAGAAGAACTTGATTTAGGAAACAATGAAATATATAATTTGGTAAGTCTGTATTAATGAGAGATTTAGATTTAATTTTGTCCTCAGATATGATCAAAATATACTTCAGGGGAGATCTGTAGGGATATATTTCCACAGACACAGCTTGGCAATACTAGAGAATGTGTTCCAGTTCACACACAGGTTGAGAATTATGTGAGGGTGGAGAGGGTCAGTATTAGATGTGATGCGTGTCAGTGGAAACTACCGGCATTCTTTTTTTTTTTTTTTAAGTTTATTTATTTATTTTGAGAGAGAGAGAGAGAGAGAGAGAGAGAGCATGCGAGCAAGCACAAGTGGGGGAGGGGCAGAGAGAGAGGGAGTAAGAGAGAATCCCAAGCAAGCCCTGTGCTGTCAGAACAGAGCCCGACACGGGGCTCCATCCCATGTACCATAAGATCATGACCTGAGCTGAAATCAGGAGTTGGACACTTAACCCACTGAGCCACCCAGGTGCCTCCCACCAGCATTCTTGGAGAGTTTTGGGAGTGTTTGAAGGATGGGGGACTTGTATTGGAGAAGTACCAACTAACCTCCTCTATGGTACCCATTTATTGACTGTTGAAGTAGGATTCTTTCTGAGTGGAAGAGTAATAAACATTGGATCTTTGTTACCATAACATTATTTTTTTGTTTCAGCCAGAATCAATTGGAGCTCTCTTACATCTAAAGGATCTCTGGTTGGATGGAAATCAACTGTCAGAATTACCTCAGGTAAGTGGTGGTTTTACATTGTATCCTCCAAATAATAAACAACCACAACCACCACTCATGCATTCCCTGCTTCTGCATGTGATTTTCTAGAAGAGGGATCTTGAAAACCAGAAACAATGGTTGAAAAAGCACATTTGGAAAAGTATATTGAGCACTCACGCTACACTGCCATTGAAAAATCAAAAGCCTCAACCCATGATTTCTAAAGATAGCAAATGTATCCTTTAGTTTGTGAAGTCTGTATTTTATTTCATCCTTGCTCCCCATGTGGCCTACCTCAAGCCCAGTAAATTTGTAAATTATCAGGACCCCTGATTCTTTTTTTAAAAAAATTTTTTTTTTTTCAACGTTTATTTATTTTTGGGACAGAGAGAGACAGAGCATGAACGGGGGAGGGGCAGAGAGAGAGGGAGACACAGAATCGGAAACAGGCTCCAGGCTCTGAGCCATCAGCCCAGAGCCTGACGCGGGGCTCGAACTCACGGACCGCGAGATCGTGACCTGGCTGAAGTCGGACGCTTAACCGACTGCGCCACCCAGGCGCCCCAGGACCCCTGATTCTTGATGGTATCCATTTCTGCCACTCATTGTGATGTGCCAAATGCTTTGGGATGATTGTGACCACATTCTGTACTGTAATAGTTGATGTTAAAGAAATGTTAAAAGCTTTTATTTAAATTTTTTGCAAATAATGCTTATGGTTTAGCTGGTATATCAGGGTGTTCAAATTCCTACTATTACCAAATGTAAGAACCATGTTCCAAATGAAATGGAGTCTTACATGGATTTCTAAATACATAGTCCCCTTGTGGAGCCCTAATAAGCAGTCTTGCCTTCTGGTTACATGAGAAAGAAATGTAAACCAACAAGTGCAACAATAAAAAACAAGCATTTTCCCCTTATTTAATTTAATAATTTAATTGTATTACTGAAATTTGTTCTTGGATATATCTTATAGCCAGTCTTTTTTTTTTTTTTTTTTTTTTTTTTTAGATAGACAGAGTGTGAGCAGGGGAGGGGCAGAGAGAGAGGGAGACACAGAATCTGAAGCAGGCTTCAGGCTCTAAGCTGTTAGCACAGAACCTGATGCCGGGCTTGAACTCCCAGACAGCAAGATCATGACCTGAGCCAAAGTCAGATCCCAACTGACTAAGCCACCCAGGCACCCCTCTTACAGCCAGTCTTTAAAGTCCGGGTATATTTCATGATGGTTTAGGTGCTGATATTTTGTGTGTTTGGTGTGTTTGAGAGAGAGAGAGAGCGCGCGCGCATACACAAGCAGGGGAGGGGCAGAGAGAGAGAGAGAGAGAGAGAATCTTAAGCAGCTTTCACGCCCAGCACAGAGCCCACTGTAGGGCTTGATATCACGACTGAGATAATGACCTGAGCCAAAATCAAGAGTCGGACGCTTAAACTACTGAGCCACCCAGGCACCCCAAGGTGCCGATAGTTTAAAGCCAATCAGATGCTTAGGTGTCTGCTCAGTCATGTGAAGCAGGTGTGATGGGGCTGTGCACTTCATGAGGAATGCTATATTAACGCATGGAGTCTGACACTAGGAGAAAGTACTCAGTTCTGTGGTATGGTTGTAGTTTTATAGCACTGGACTTACTATGACCGCACAACTAAGGGAAGTAAGGAACTAATTGGAGTCTGTTTCTGAGGTTTTGCTGCGTTTGAGGAAAGGAGACCAGTTAGCAACTGAAGGTGATTAATACGGAGATTTCTCTAGGAAATCATGCAAAATCCTGGTTGAGAGAATTCCAGTTACTTTGGGAGTCAGAGGATGGGGAATAAAAATACCATGAGGTTATCAGGAAAGTAACACACCAGCTCTGGGACATGATGGGGAAAGAATGTATGTGTGTACAGATGTGTGTAAATGATTGTGTACAAAATGCCACATCTCGAACACAAATTAGAACTCCAATGATCTTGTTGTAAATGGTTATTTAAACATCTCATTCATCCCTCTTTAGAAACTTCTGTTGGGACACCTGGGTGGCTCAGTCAGTTAAACATTCAACTTTGGCTCAGGTCATGAGCTTGTGATTCGTGGGTTTGAGCCCTGCATCAGGCTTTGTGCTGACAGCTTGGAGCCTGTCGCTTGCTTCAGATTCTGTGTCTCCCTCTCTCTCTGTCTCTCCCCTGCTCATGCTCTGTCTCTCCTTTTCTCTCAAAAGTAAATAAACATTAAAAAAATGTTTTAAAAAGAAACTTCTATTAAACCAGGACTCAATGCATCAGATAGTCTAAATAATCGGAATTATTTTCCTATTGTCATTTCCTATTGTCAATGCAAAACATTGTTAAGAGGAATTAATGAAAAGGTAGAACAATGTCAAGGGTCAGTCCTGAAATCAGTAGAAATGCAGTGTGGTTTCCTCCAGACAGGAATTACAGGGGCGGGTTCAGAGGATGTGTATTAGGTAGGAGAGGAACTGGAAAAAGTAGATCAGACCAAATTAAGTATAGATTGAAGGATTTGTACTTATGTAGGCATCAAGGAGCCACTAGAGCTAGCTGCGTTTCCAGGAGGGAAATATGGAAACAACAGTCTATAGCCCAGACGTGGACAGGGAGTGTCTCACGGTTGGAGCTAACTGTCTAGGTGAGAGGGGGAATTTAATGTAGTGGCAATGGGACCGGAAAAGTGGAGGCCGTTATAAAAGAGAAAATATGTATTTTGTGAATGGAAGGTAAGATACCTCTTGAACAGAACGCTGGACTGCTTGAGGTTCTTTCTCCACTCCTTGGATGGCCTGTTGTCTCTGAAAGCAGTATGCTTGCTTCTCTCTTCTGTCGATGGTGAAGGTGTCCGTGGGTCTGGAGGCCCCAGTATTGCTGGGGTGCAGTCACATTGATGTCTGTTGTAACAGGTACTACTGGTCATGGGAGATAAAAAGGAGATGGTCTCTTAACAGAGAAAATCTCAGGGTCACCCCGAATTCTAAGCTGCTTACCCAAGGGATTGATTCTAAACCTGAAGAACTGGATTCCAGACTTCTTTTGTTTTTTTTTTTATTATGTTACCCTACAGTCATTTGTCCTCTCATGGTGCCAGTCTCTTCATCTGTTAAGTGAGAATGATTCCTTGCCTGCCTGAAGTTGGGGAGCTTGGCATCCCTCCCAGCTCCGTGTCTGTGATTGATACAGCTTCCCGTTTTCATTGGAAGGGGGTCTGGAAATTCACTCCAGCCTCCTCCTATAGATAAACACTAAGGAAACATCCTCAGCACTGCTTTGGGAATTGACTGTGAAAAATCCCTGTAAGAAATTCCTCTGTACTGTAGCAGGGTGAAGCATGAGTCTCTTTTTCTGTGTCACTGGTGTAGGAAATAGGAAATCTGAAGAATCTGCTGTGCTTAGATGTCTCTGAAAACAGGTTGGAGAGACTTCCTGAAGAAATCAGTGGCCTGACTTCGTTAACAGATTTAGTCATTTCCCAGAACTTACTAGAAATGATTCCGGATGGCATCGGTAAGTATCAAAAGGAATTGCCTTCTAAAGATGTTGGCTGTTGTCTTGAGCCTGTGGGACTCACTCCTTTGATCCTTTGGTCACCACTCTCAGATGCTGGGGATGGGAGTCCTTTAGTCTCCTTGTTTATTTGTTCTTAAAGAAGGAATGCAAGGAATGTTCAATACAATTGAAGTTTCTCAGTATGCAGGTATTTCTGTCCTCCTGGTTTGGTAACAGTTGTACCTGTTGTTACTTCTAAGTGTCAACTCATCTATTTCACCCACATCTCCTTTCAGTGATTTCCGTGGAGATTATTAGTCTGAATAATAGAATATATTTCAGGCATGTGAGCAGTCACTGAGAGATTTCTCCGTGAGCACCCTAACAGTTTATGAGAAAGTAACCCTGACTTTATGCACGACCTAGGGAAGAATGGTGTGCTTGGGTTGAGCCTTTTATAGTTCTTTGAGAATAATCTTTTCCTTTAACTGTCCTATGCTATTTCCTTTAAAAAGAAATTAGTCCAGACGTTTCCTTTACCATAAAGGCATGCAGTTCAGCTTGAGAAAATAAACGCAGAGAGGGTATAAACAGACACGGACCAGGAGCTCCACCATAGCAAAGCCACTTAGAACTTGTAAGAAACTACCTTTAACCAAATAGTTAACATAGGCTTGCTGTCTTTGACTTTTTTTTTTTTTGACTTTTATTCAAAATATCAAGGGAAGTTTCTGAAAGTTTTTCAGTAATTGGAGAAGCTATATGACAGAGGACCACTTCCTTTCTGCTATTTGGTCAAGATGAAAGCAGTAAGTGATAATAGCATCTTGGCAGGAACACAGACATTGCCTTTTGCTTCAGACTGGTTGGAAAATTGATGGGGACTTTGACTCTAGGTAGAGATGTTGGGTGAGAGTGATACATGGCACCCGAAAACAGTTTGTAGGCACTGGGGACGTTTAGTTGCTTGGCATAGGAAGTAGGAGGTGTCAGATGGCTGACTTCAAGCACTTGAAAGGCTGCTGTGGAGAAGAGAGGTCAATGTGTTACATCTTCTAGTTCAGGTGAGCGCAAGGAAAAGATCTGAGAGAAATACTGGCTACAAATTAGTTCGGGCTGCTTAGTGAAGGGATGGGAACCCTGTCAACTGAAGTGTTCAAAGAGAGGCTGCAAGACCACTTGCCAGAAAACTGTTAGGGGGACCCCGTTGGGGGGAGATCGATCGATTCAATTCAGTGTGCCTCTCCTGCCAGTGAAGACAGTTGCAAAGCCTCTGGGGACAGTGTTAGTAGGTTATTGATGATGCTAAATAAAGAGCTCAAGAATCCATTAGTTCTCCTGCCTTGCTCTGTGACCACACACAAGGCAGGTTAATTTTTTCAACATGTCCCTTTTTCCGGCTTGACGTCTCTTTTTTTTTTTTTTTTAATTTTTTTTTTTCAACGTTTATTTATTTTTGGGACAGAGAGAGACAGAGCATGAACGGGGGAGGGGCAGAGAGAGAGGGAGACACAGAATCGGAAACCGGCTCCAGGCTCTGAGCCATCAGCCCAGAGCCTGACGCGGGGCTTGAACTCACGGACCACGAGATTGTGACCTGGCTGAAGTCGGACGCTTAACCGACTGCGCCACCCAGGCGCCCCTTGACGTCTCTTTTAAGATACAGGCTGTTTTCTGATTTTACTGGGGACTGTAGCATCATGCCAGCCTCTCTCAGTAGATAGTGAGGATGTCTGTTTTGTAGCTTCATTCCCTTGAGTTATAGTTGAACATGAGAATCCAAAAGCTTTAGGCTTTCCTTCACTTAGTGGGGATTTTGAGGATGCTGTGGTCACTCCATTCTTCTTTTCCATGGCCTGCGAGCATTGCCAGAAAGTCTAGTCTTTATGCTCTGAGTGAAATACATTCAGTTCTTCATGTGGCTTTTCAAAGATTGCCATTTTCTTTTGCATACCTAGAAACACTTCATTGTAGGAATCTTCACTGAGGCATTTTCATTCATAGGTGATAGAATAAACTGTATTGTTTTTTGTTTTTGGTGAGGACGATTCTTGGAGTACAATGAAAGCCTCTCTCCTTTGTACATGATACATTTCATGTTCTTAAAGATGCATCAAGAGCTAGCTGGTTGTTTTTCTGTAAATTTTCCAGCTTTGATACAGTATTTTTATGTAATGACTTTTAAAATGATTTGTTTCTAATTGCTGACTGTTTCTGATGTTCTGATAACATTTAACTCTCAACCTTTAGTGATCTAAATGCGAATGATGTGGTTTCATAATGTGAAAAGTTGGGTAAGGAAAAAAAATGAATAAGTGTTTAAAACAAAAAAGAACAGCAGATAAGAGATACCAAGTGATGGTTAGGAAGACAGTTGTAACTAATGAGTTGAAATAATGCTTTTCCAGGAAAACTAAAGAAACTGTCTATCTTGAAAGTGGATCAGAACAGACTCACACAGTTGCCTGAAGCAGTTGGAGACTGTGAAAGCCTCACTGAATTAGTTCTTACAGAAAACCGGCTCCTGGTGAGTGTGGCTTGCACGTTCAAATGGATGCATAGAGTGTGCTTTCTATATGTCAAGACTTATAAGGGTAGATTCTACTTACAATTTGGGTGGGCTACATGGAACTTTTCTCATGTTACATCTAAAAAAGGGACTTGTAAAGCAAATGCATGACATAAAGATGATTGGCTTTTAACCTGCTTCAGTGAAGAGAATGGTATTTAAGCTCCCCTTACAGAGGTTTCCAGGGAGGTGCAGGAATGAGCCACTGATGCCTCTGCCATGGTGTCCGAGGACCGCCAGAGCAAACGTTCTCTCAGGGCTCTTCGAGTAAATGTAAAGAGAGAGAGAGAAGGGGAGAAAACGGTGGTTGACCAGGGGGTGGGGGGTGGTTAGTGTGAGTGCTCTCTGGAGGACTGGGTGTGGGTCTGTGATCCTACCCTGCCCTAGAAATTGGGGATGGAGGTGGCTGCAAGTGCCCCTGCCTTGGGCCGGGCTTCCCTTCCTACCAAGGGCAGAGCTTTGGCCTACACCACCTACCAGGGGCAGTCTCACTTGCTCTCACTTCCTGCCGCTTCCTCTGCTTTCCATCAGGCCCTCATTTATTACTTCATCTTCTCCTTTTCCTCTTCTTTTCATCGTCTTGTAGCAGCTTTTGCTTCAGTTTACTTGCCTACCTTTCTCCCTGTATTTTGTCCCTGTATTTCCTACCCTACTTTCCCTTCTTCTTTTTCCTCTTCTCTTCTCCTTTTTTATAAAAAGTATAAGTAATGTTCTTGAGGTGGAAAGAGCAGAAAAAGCATGAGTGGGTAGGACACAGAGCTGGTGGGGGAGCCTGGCCACATCTCTCCTCAGGCAGCCTCCTCTGGCGGCTGTAGTGGAAGTGACCTAACCTTCCCATCCTAGTTTGTGGTTTCAGGCTTACAGATAGTAATCACAACACTTATAAAAATGGTATTCATTCACCCCTGGCTTGCATCAGAGTATTGAAGCTCCCCCCTTCATCAGGGTACTGCCTGGCTCCTATAGTTCTCTGTGCACCCCACTCCTCCCACCCTGCTCACCTTGTTCCTGTTCCCATGCTGCTGTCCCCGTGCCACTCACAGCACCCGTGCTCAGGGTTCTTCTGATTTCCCCTAGCCATCTGGCTTCCAGTCATCCAAGCCATTCTCCCACTGTGGTTCTCCAAGGTGCAGATAGTTAAGGGATGAATCTTGAGGTGCAAATTCTTCAACACTGAGGAACATTCATTACCTCTTTACTAGGTATTTCTCTGTTCCCGGGTCTGTGCCTTTGACTTCATTTTATTGAAACATATTCCTGTTCTAACAAAAATGCAGAATATTTCATTGTACATCTTCCAAATGAGCTTTAATGTGTCTGATATTGAGGAAGAACTGCTATGTCTCTTGCTGGATGAAATTATATTCTTTAAGTCCTTGAGAAGATCTGTTTTACTGTGAGTCACGTCTCTGAAAATAAATTAATAATTAAAATGTTATTTTAACAGACCTTACCTAAGAGCATTGGAAAACTTAAGAAGTTGAGCAACTTGAATGCAGACAGAAATAAATTAGTGTCTTTACCAAAAGAGGTATGTGCTTTAAAAAAACAATAATAATTACAAAGAAATAACAGCATATATGGATCAGAAATATCAGATGTTTTAAAAGACTTAATGTGGTGCTTTTTAAATGTTACGTACTCTCATTTGTGGGCACAGAGGTGGTCGGAGGAGTTGTATCAAAGAACAATCATCAGTAACATTAAAGAGAGTAGGTGGGTCCAGATGACTCTGAGCATTGTTGAGAAAGGTGAATTGATAGGATTTTAAGTGCCAGAAAGGGAGATTTGACGTTTCTGACTCGACATATAGAGAATGGTGACACCATTTGGGAGTTTAGCAGAGGAGGAAGTAGATGACGTTGGGTCTGAGTTTAAAGTGAAATTAAACCACTTCCTAAGACATTGGAATTATAAAGATGGACCTTGATGCAACCTTTTTACTGGGCAGAGACTGATATTGGGCAGTGTTCATGTCCAGGTGAGAGTGAATGAACTCTTCACAAAGGCATTCACATAGAGGAATGTGAATGGGAAGCTATAGCCAGACTCTTAGGTGTTTTTGTTTGTTTGTTTGTTTTTGTTTTTGCCAATGGTCCAACCAGGAGAAGAGACCATCACCATTCACTGTGGGGAGTAGTTGTGCAGACTTAGAGGCATGTAAATTCTGGAAAGGGAGGTGGAAATGCTGAGAATGAGAAGGAAATTCAGAGCAGATGCAACAGAGAAGTATTTAGTGTGATGTTTAACAAGAAGGCTTACCTTCTATTTGGAACTAGGAGAATTTGGAGATGGGGAGTACCGAGGTTGATTTTTTTGTTAGCCGTTAGCCTGAAACCCCGTTTCAGCCACCCTTCTGTCCCCTGTCAAATGTTGGTGGGCCCCCCCCCTTTTGCTAGGGCTCACATGAAAAAGTGTGGTATCGTGTTATATGATCCCTGCCTAGGCAGAGTGTTCTTCCTATTCCTGTCTTGACCCTTTCCTACATCTCCCTTGGGATGATTTTAAACCTGCCATCCCACCAGCCAGAACCTGTAGGGTTCTTATTTCCCTAGGGCCCTTCTGAACTTGGTCTGGTTTCTCTTTCCTCATCTTCACACTGTATCCTCACTGTCCCAGTCATCTGTCTGGGCAAGACGGCCAACATTCCTGAGGGGAAGCATGGCAAGTATTTGTTATAAATGCGGCCATATTCTGACCCACCCTTACTGTGAGCACCAGCACTTGAATGAAACTGTTCCCCGCAGAAAGATTTAAGTACATCTCTGCTAAGCTGGACCACAAATAAGAGATTTTGCTCATCAGACATTTTGGTTTCCACCTCACAGTGATAAACCACAACACAGAGCTGATGTTCTGAATGTTGATTTTACTCTTGTTGAATGGGTAATAGACCAGACCCGTAGTCACGTGGCCAGAGAAGTAGGAAAGATTTAATTCTTGCTTTCTCAATGCCACATATTGTAGCCAGAGTTCTCATGTTTGTTAACTCACTGAATCTTCATAACAGGTGGGATCATGAGGGAAATTTTCTCATTTTAGAGATAAAGAAACTGAGGCCAGTGAAAACTTTTCCTTAGCAAGCCTCACATAGCTAGGAGTTGGTAGAATGGACACTAGAGATGTGTCCTGACAGTGAGCCCACTGCTTTTGCACAGGCCAAGAAAGCATGACCACTCAGGTGATACAGATTCGGTCTAGCCTGTTCATTGGTGTGCCCTTGAGTTGGTAAAGAAAGGTGAAACTATCTGTAGTGTGGACATGTTAGAAAATTAATACATTTTAGGAACACGTTCAAAGTCAGTGCCAAAGGGAGCGGTTGGAAGTTGAATGGCCATCCCCAGTAAGCTTCCCCACCCAGCCTGTCTTTCCTGTCCCTCTCTTCTGGTTCTCTTTTGAAGGAACATTCTTTACAAAACTTTAACATTTTATTTGTAAAATTATTGCTATCATTTCGGCATCCATCCTCTTTACATTCTGAGAATGAAACTTGCACTCAGGGTTCAGAGATTATGCCTACCACATGCCATGTTGTGTGTCTGTGTAAGTCTCTTAGAACAGCTTTTCACAATGTGGAAAGTGAACATGGTGTGAAAATAGTCCTGGCTTCAAAGCATTTTAGTTAGCTGTCACGTGGTATCTGTTCTCTGTGAAATTGTGGTTGGTTTTCTGGCATGTAGAGTTTATAAAGGAGTAAAGTCTGTGCCCCTTCCTTCAGGTTTGAGGTAAAGCAGAGAATGTTTAAAGCAGAATCAGCTCTTTTCTGGCACACCTTCACTAGTGACTACTCATGCAAACTCACCTCCCAGAGTAGGAAAATGCCCTGAGCCCATGTGCCTAATTCTGCTGCGGGTTACAGTTTGGTGACCCAGGAGAAATGGCTGAGTGCTTGTTGTTGACCACTGGGGCTGAGCAGCCAGACCACTCAAGTCCTTCTTACATCGAAATATGTCATGTTGGTCTGGGCAGCACCACTGCACCATGAGTCTCTGTGCAGTGAGTGTGGTAGGCCCTGTGACCGTGTGTGTGTGTGTGTGTGTGTGTGTGTGTGTGTGTGTGTGTGACCGGGTGGGTGACAGAGGGGATGGGCCTTGTGCACTTGCTCTGCCTCCAAGCTTGATACCATTTGATCATATCCTATACTTCCCTGATTGGAGTCTTCCCTTTCAAAACTTGACTGCTTTCTCTTGAACAATGAAGTTGCATGCATGACTTATCTAAACTGCAATGCTGACCGATTCAATGTATATGCCAAAAATCCATAATTGTTTTAATTGCTATTGGTCTGGTGTGCTGTGTGGTTCTTCCTATTTTTTGCCTTTCTTTAATTTGATATTATTGTATATCGTCAGTTTTGTATAGCACAGCTCCTTAGTCTTTTGCAGCATTTATTTGTATTTTGTTTTTTTCCCAAATGAGGGGAAAATGTTTGTACTGTGGGTCACAATAATAGATTCTGTTTGTGTTTTGTGGTGTTATTTGTAGTAAACATTTGCAAATCAATGAATGTCTCTTATTTTCTTAATTGTTAGCTGCTTGGAAATTTAGAAAAGTCGGGTAAACTTGTTATCTTGTAAGTATTGTTCAGACCACAGTTGCATCTCTAACTCCCATTTTGCTTTTTAAATGCATGAAGATTCAAATCGACTGACTGCTTTGTGTGTTCCTCATTGTAAAATATTGTACATTTTCCTCTAAACTCAGGTTGTTTTTTTTTCAAAATGACTGCATGGCCTGGAACCTTATTTTGTTATGTGTTTGTCAGATTTGTTCAAACTATTCTCTCTCAAAAGAATGCTTATCTGTGAGTTACGTTTTAAGTTATTGAGAAATTCTGAAAGGCGTAACGTGGCAGCTCATGTGTCTTCACTAAATTCCGGTTTGTTGCCACAATTCTCTCTCTAGTGGAAAGGCTAGATGTGCTTTATTTGCTACATGTAGCATGCTTCCGATTTTTTCAGCAACTTATTTGTGTCTTTCATTTCTCATCCTGTTGTAGAAGTATGAACGCTTCTGGGAAAAGAAGTCTCCCTAAAAGGCTCATGTTTTTGAAGAAGAGACTGTGTTACATGATCATGGGCAGACAGGGAGTTGGTTTATGTGCGATCGTGGGTATGATGAAAGAGAGCCAGCAACTTTATAACATTCCCCAGCCAAATCGTACCTTTAAACAACCTGCCCCAGCTAAAGAGATCCTGGCCAGAAGAAATTGAACATGTGTCCAAGTTTAGAATCCAGTCTTTGGTCTCCATCAGGAAAAAATGAAAGTGATCTTGACTCCATCATATGTCTACAGTCACATGAGACAAGATAGGATTGGCAGATCATTCATCAGAGCTTTTTTTCCCCCTTTTTTTAAATGAGGCAATCTCTCAACATTAATTACCCATACATATTGTTGTGATTTTCATAAGTATCTGTGCTGACAGTTCATTTTTGTGGATAGTTTTCTGTCTTTTTACTACCATTTAATTTTTTTTTTTTTTAATTTTTTTTTCAACGTTTATTTATTTATTTTTTTTTTTTGGGACAGAGAGAGACAGAGCATGAACGGGGGAGGGGCAGAGAGAGAGGGAGACACAGAATCGGAAACAGGCTCCAGGCTCTGAGCCATCAGCCCAGAGCCCGACGCGGGGCTCGAACTCACGGACCGCGAGATCGTGACCTGGCTGAAGTCGGACGCTTAACCGACTGCGCCACCCAGGCGCCCCTTACTACCATTTAATTTAATGTAAGCTTCCATCATATTCTGAAATTGATTATTCATAAATAAAAGAGATGAGATAAAACCTAAAAATACTAGAATAAAGTATAGTTGGCTATTGGATATCAAAATGGAGAAGGCATTCCTAAACTTGAAAGAGGAAGTAGGTTGTAAAAGAGACAACTGATTGATGTGTCTATGTGAAAATTAGATTTCTGATGGTCAAGAAGGTAAAGTCAGCCTGGGGGCAAGGGGACATTTATAACATCACAACTGAGGGAGGTCTCTCCTTACTTTGCTTGAAATCCTTCCAGATCACTGAGAAAAAAGATAGTCACGCTAGGAAAAAAGCAGACAAAAATAAAAGCAAAGAACCCATCATAAGAAACAATAAGTGATTCAGAGAATTAAAAATACAAATGGCTATGCATGTGAAAAAATTTTTAGCCTCATCAGTATTCACAGAAATGTTAGTGGGAGCTTTTTGACCTATCTTATTTCAAGATTAAAAAAGATAATAAGGATACCAAATGTTGGTGAGGGCATGGGAAAATGTATATTGTCCTAGAAGAATAACTTATTACAGATTCTCTGGAAGAGAGTAAAGTAATAGGAAAACCTTTAAGAGTATTCATACCCATTGATTCTGGAATGCTACTTCTAAGGCTTTGCCCTAAGAAAACAATTATGGACACACATTAAAATCATGCCCAAGAAGATTTCTCACATACGTAGAGGCTCACAGGTGACATGTGCCACGTCAAGCATGTACAGGGGCAGCTAACCTGTGCCAGGCGCCGTGTTGAGGGATTTCCTGCATATTTTTGTCTGATTTTCACAGCAGTTCTATGAAGTGTGGGTGAATCGTGATCCATATCCAAGAGACTGTGAAAGTGAGACTCAGTGTAAGGAACTCACCCAAGGTTACACGGGGAAGAAATGGCAGAACCAACTAGCCATGTCTAATGTGGGAGCTTTGCGCAGTGATCTGTGAGACTGCTGGAGAATGAAATACTTACGTAATCAGTAAAAATCCTTTTAGAAGCATAATGACGTGGGAAGACATTCTTGGTGTCATATGTAAACTGAAGTGCTGAAGATCGAGCGTTGGCCCTAATTTTGTTGAAGTGTATATACATAATCAAGTATATGGCAATACTACTAAAAGATTGTACTTCAAAATGTTCATACTGATTGTCCCTTTGTGATAGAATTTGATCTGAGTTATTTTTTTTTCATTGTGCTTTTGTGTGTGTGTGTGTGTGTGGTTTTTATTTTCCAGTCAACATAACTGTTTTATAATTAGAAAATAAGAATGCCATAGCTATTAGTGGATATTTTGATGTCAGTGGCCCAATAATTCAGGAAGTCCCAAAGCTACATGATTTCCAAAATATTTATGAAATAGGAACATTCAAATAATATGCCACAGATGATGATGGGAAAGATAAAAACAGTCTTTGGTTTCTAAATTACGCATATTATTACAGCTCAAATTATATTTTGACCAGATTTTGCTTATTGTACATTTTCCTTTTTGCCAGTGAAATGTGGGTTCCATTCTGTTACATAGAATGTTAACAGGCGGATACTGAAGGAAAATGAAAGTTTCTACACACTTAGGGCAGGCATTCAGAAAGTGGAATATAGGTAGACCAAGGGTGACTAATAGAGGCTTTCACTTTGAATCTCTGAATGTGATTATCTCCTCTAGAGTAATGTCACCTGTAGGTAGTAGTTAATACGTAGTGAAGGCTGACCTGGCTAAAGGTTTGCTTGGTGAAGTGCAGGTCCCATCTCCTTCAGATGGATTATATCGGATCCAAACAGGGAAGGAAAATATCTGCAGTTAAGAGACACGAAACAGCGAAACAGAGGTTCTCAGCTACATTCTGTAGTTCTCCAAGTCCAACCCCTTGTATTCTGGGAAGGTACTATTATGTGGTTTGAGGAAGTTTAAAAATACCAGCTTCCTACGTAACTGGTAATAAGTTATTTAAACAGTGACTCTGCTTCCCAGAATTCCTCAGTGACACAGGCATTTCATCCCAGTGACCACTAAGGACCCTGTAAACTCTGCCTCCTGAGCCCAAGAGAGAAAGCAGAAATACATATGAACAATATGTATAACGCAATACTGAGCTCATGTTAGTGCTTCACTGGCATTACAGTCATGGTGTATTTATCACAGTGACATTTTGTCGCTGTGGTGCGTGGTTGGGGGAGAGAGTTTGAAGCTCAAGTGTGTTCTGGGGAGAGCTCACCAGCATCGGTACACTTCCAGCAACTTAGTACGTCGGTGTTGTCTGCACTCGCTATTTGGATCTGGGGCTTTCGCTTCTTGAAAAGACCGTAACACTCATGTTTATTTGCCAGCCACATTTACTAGTCCAGGTTCTATGATAGGTGCTAAATTTTATTTGTGGTTTCATTCAGTTTAGCCCTGATTGTTACTTTTGGTTAAAGACCACAGAACACATGACGGAAGCTAGATTCCAGCCCAGGTCTGTGTGATCTCAAAGCATCCACTCCATGGCACCACTTCCCTCCCTAAGGTATATAAAGAACTGTGCCTTTTGAGTTATGGTTTTTACTGCTTAACAATTTTTTCTAAAAGCCAAAGGTTCGTGGCATGCCTTCCTGGCTGATTTGGAAAGAGGTCTCTGTGTGACTGCCTGGGACAGCATGTGCCTCTGAGGGTGATGAAGGCATCCCCAGCACGCTCTGCAATAACACTTGCTCTTTGTTGGCATTGTTTTCTGAAAACCTTAGACAATAGAGATTAGGAGGTCACTCTGCCCGCAGTGACAACCCAGAGTGCCTAGAAGGCTCTTGAATACAATTGCTTTCCACCCCTTGAGGTCTCAAATGGGTATAAGATTAGAATGGGACAGGAAAAAGAAAAAATAAATAAATGAGACTATAAGCACAGGAGACAGCTCCCACACACCAGTGGAAGTTGACACTATTTCCCCCCAAATACTTGAGTGTTTACTTGTCCAAAACTTTTATTGCTCTAACAACGATCAGAGCCCTCTCTGACCCATTGCAATTAGTTAATTAATTTTTGTAACAGACAATATATGTCCATGGTACAGATTGAAAACGTTCACATGGTGTAGTATTAGGGCCCCCAAACAGATATCCTACAGGTGGCTGGAGCAGTGGACAGCTTCATGACAAAGCGTCCCAAATTATGATGCAGTTTCAGCTCTGTACACTGCTCCAGGAGTTTTATTTTGCCACTGTGAGGGTTGTGTATGTGAATAACTGATATCATCTGCTTTGGCTCCCTGCAGTACGGACAAATCTTATGTCTTCAAAGCCACGCCAGGATCGTAAGGTTGAGGGGTGTCCAGCCTCAGCCTCGGGCTGATCTGGAAGACCTTCCACATGGCATACAGGCCCACCGCTGACCCCAGTGCAGATACCCCTCCACATGGAGCAGGGCCACGGGGGGTTCCCTTCCATGAGGGGCTTGGGTATTCCTGCCCATGAGTAGATCTCTTTTGGGCTCATCTCAGTTTATCAGAGAGAATCTAATCATGTCAATCCTCAGAAGATTCACAGTTTTGAATCCTTGCATGGTATTCCTGGGCATCTGAGTAAAACTGATGATTGATTCCCTTCCTCAAGGGAGGGAAGAATGCCAAGCCCCTCAAAGATCCTGTTGCACCCCTCTTTTAGGACATGATATGGGGGCCCTATATTTATAGAAGCTAAGAGAGGACACTCTAGTGTTTTCTAGAGAAAACAAGAGTTGTTTGGCTTTCATTGCTACACATAGAAGCAGGGACTAACTTTAAGCAGCAGCCTTTCACTAGTTAGTAAACAAATAAACATTAACTGTATAAACATGTCTAAATAAGAAAAGTTGGTAGGTAAATGGGATGGGTACGGTACTAGCCAAGCACTCTGGTTATATGTACATGCACAAATTAAACAGCTTGGTGAAACAATCTGTCAGAGGGCCTGTATAGACCATAATTACGAAAGAAACGCAGAGAGTGCTGTATTGGTGTGGACCGGTGGGTTTTGGGAAGACATGATGATGTAGAGGATGTTTAGCTAATATTGGATGATTGATAAGATTTAGAAGGACAGAAAAAATAAGAACATTTCTATAGGAAACAGTGGGACCCAAATGATGGATTTTATTTTTATTTTGTTATTTTTAAAAATTATTTATTTTGAGAGAGAGAGAAAGTGTGAGAGAGTGCAATCAGGGGAGGGACAGAGGGACACAGAGAGCAAGTAGGGGAGGGGCTGAGAGAGAGGGAGAGAGAGAATTCCAAGCAGAACCCACACTTGTCAGCACAGAGCCCTACACAGGGCTCAATCCCATGAACCGTGAGATTATGACTTGAGCCAAAATCAAGAGTCAGACGCTTAACTGACTGAGCCCTCCAGGTACCCCTAAAATGATGTATTTTAGAGGACAGTCAAAGCACCAGTTTTGCTGGGATGGGAAATGTGAACACTGAGAAAGAATGGGGACAAACTAAAAGTCTTTCCACATATCTGGGTGTTTTCCATTTTAGACGGATTTTCATGTTTCTTTATGTTTATTTTTCTTTTACATCCACTATGGTTAAATACTGTGGTTAAATGTATTATCTCAAAATCTTTATATGAACTCCTAAGGGAAGCCATGATAAGATTGTTCATGAAGATAATTATGTAGCAATTTCATAAATATGCCTTCTTCTCTTTAAGATACATACATACACACAACACGTGTCGTAGGAAAGGGCATAAGATGTGTTCAGATATGGCCGAAGATGCAAGTCTCTTGCCCCTCCTCAAGTGGGAGGCTGTGGAGTATTTTTCCATGTGTTTGAGAGACATCAATAGGTTCCTTCATGAGCCTTTTCTTGCAGCCGCCCTGGGTGAGGATAGCGAGTACAGGGAGAATGTAGTTCTGTATGGAGTCCTGAATGTTGTTGTGTCTGAGATCAAGTTGTGTTTCCACCCTCTTGGTCCAGCTTTCCTGACCATAGGAACCAGAGCTAATTTGTTCAAGAGGATGATTGAATTCTTTTGTGCTTCTGTTCTTTTTTGAAGACTAGATCCAAGCAAAGCTCAATTACCTTTGAATCGCTTACTTTAAAAATAAATGGTAATCAAATTTGGTGTGGATACAGATAGTGATACACTTCTACCCACATTAGTTTTACCAGATTAATGTGTGTATTTACCAAATTCAATTTTTGCTAAAATAGTGTTAATTTTGCAGTTGTCAAAGGAAAACGAATAATGAATTTACCAAATTAAGTTGTGAATAACCGAAAGCTATTAAAAGATGTATGATGCAATTAGTGTACTGTGTCATCTATCAGATGTCTTTTTTCCCCCTCCCTCCCTTCCTCTCTTTCTTTCTCTCTCTCTGTCTGTTTCTTAAATGAACTGGAACACTGGGAATACTAAATTTAATATAATGGGCAGGTCTTCAGAGGGGTGTATATGGATCATCCTTGGCCTTATTTTTGAAACTTAGAATTTTCAGTCTTCCATATTACCGAACAATAATTGTCTGGACCTGTGTGGCTTAGTTAACATATTTAAAAGACGCGGTTGCATTAGATAGCAGTGGAAAATGACTTGCATTTCAGAGTGTAAGTTTTGAACCGTCCTGTTTCTTTTTGTGATTTAATTTAGACTCTCTGAGTTTCATGTATTGCAGAGATTTTTAGGACCTTATTGGACTACTTAGTACTTTGTATGATTTAAATTAATCATAGTTGGTCATCAGTGTCATTTTATGCATCCTTCTCATGCCATTTGATAAACAAGATACTCCACTCACACCACCATCTTCCAAAAAAACCTGGAAAAAAAGCCTGTATTTTCTTTCTCATTGTAGATTGGCGGGTGCTGCAGCCTCACCGTGTTCTGTGTGCGTGACAATAGACTGACTCGGATACCTGCAGAGGTGTCCCAGGCAACAGAGCTTCATGTCCTAGATGTGGCAGGGAACAGGTAAGCATGTCCTGGTTTGCTTTATTTGAGAAAAAGAACCAAATGTTCATGCACCCCCACCTTTGCCATCTTGCCTTTGCACCGTCTTCTAGAATATATGCCGATGAGTCGAATGACCCAGGGCCCAGGGAGTTGTTAGTCTGAGAGCAGGGACAGTGGATCATTGGACAGATGAGGGACAGCCTAAGTGTGGGGCACTTTGAAGTTGAAGTGGACACTTTTGTGGAAATGCTTCTCAGAACAGCAGTATGGTGATGTAAGGGAAACAGCACTGTCTCAGACCTGGGATACTTGGGTTTTACTTCAGCTTTTATAGCTAGCTTTTGTATGTCATCGTGAGCCTCTGAGTTTCCTCATCTGAAGAATGAGCTTGAATGAGTTTGAACGAGATTTGAACCAGGGATCTTGATGTGCTCTGCTGGTGATTCTGAACCCCCTGAAATTGTAAATAAAATTGTATCCAGGGATGCTTTTCCGGCCAAAGGATAACACAGCTAATGTCAGGATCACCAAGTGATCCATCATCTGTGATAAAGTGAAGAGCCACCTGACGAGTGTCCCCAAGGTCACAGCAGTGCATTTCTCAAGTTCTGGGGTCAGAGGTCATGGTGGACTGCTCACTGGTTTCTGGAATATGCCGTCTCTTCACCTTTGTAAAATACAGGTTTGTTTCAGTCATTCTGTACTAGTTTCATCACCTCGGATGGTACACGTGCTTTCTTTCCCCCGAGCCTAGACCAGCTGCTCTTTCTAGCTGGGACCCCCTTCTCTGGCTCCCACTTGTATCCCTCATCGCTCATGCTTTCATTTTCACCAGGGAGCCTTCTTCTCTTGGAGCCTGCTTTTTTTTTTTTTTTTTTTTCAATTCTCCCTAACATAGCACTCAGCACCGTATGATAAATGTGTGTGTAACCATCTAAACCTAACAGTGCCTGAAGTTAAATGTGGCACCTGTGTCACTGTGCCATTTATCCCTGCACAGTGCCTGGTACTTACAATAAAAGCCTGGTAAATTCTTGTCGCCCAAATGAAAATGTTAAAAATGTTAGTTTTGTAGAGTGAATAGTAGGCCACTGCGAAATGCCTTGTGTCACAGGCTTCATCACCAAAGGAATTTAAAAAATGCTTTTGAGTATTACATAGTTAGATGGGAGAAAAAGTGCTCAGCCAGGGGAAAATGATCACTGATTCTGAATGGTAGATAGCAGCAGTCTGAAGAGTGTTTGGAGGATGGTGTGCTAAGTGCTGATTAGCTAGTCACTGAGGTCAGGCACAAGCCACTATTTTTCATTTTGGCTAATCCATTGTAGATAATGGTGCTAATAAATTACAGGACACAGTAGGCCTCAGGGAATGCTCACCGTTTTCAAGTTAAGGCTTTCAGGACATCTTGATAGATTCTTAAGACCACTGACCGGTTACTGGAGACTCGGGATTAATTTGAGTTGAATGTTGACTTTCTGCTGGACTGAGTCCCACGCACAGTGTAGAGCTTGGGAAGGGTGGTTCTTCCCCCACCTCCAGCAGCAGGAACTCGGTGACTCCAAACCTTCCCGGATTCTTGTCACGCTGGCAAGCATGAATTTACATCGCTAATTCTTGAGCAGAATGATGGCTCTGATGTCTAAAAATTGCTCTTCACAGGAGTGAAGGCTCTATTCTCTAGTTCTCAGGAGGGAAAGTTAAATTTTTATTATGTTTGGGCTGGGGTGGAGAAAACCTCATTAAAAAGTGCACTTACATAGCTGTCGGCTGAGTCAGTGAAGTGTGTCTTTTAGCCCATGTATATATGGATTCATAACCAAATTTTAAACCTATTAAAATATTTAATTACTACTTATTTTAAGTATTAGTATAGAAACTAATAAAAAAAAGGCTACAATGTCAGCTTTTTAGCTTGCAGAAACGTTACACCTTGGGAAATCCTGCCACATAGGACAGAAGTTTTTGCCTCTTCTCTCAAGCACATAAAAAAGCAAATGGCACAGAGACTGCATGTTAGTCTCCACAAACTTTCTTTGACAAGTTTGATGGAATAACTATAAAATGCCACTGAGAAACTAAGTATCCAATCTTGTACAGTAACAGAGAAGATGTCTTTTATCTTCAGCTACCCATGGACACAGAATACACATTTCCTTAATTCTTACTCTTTCCCACAGGACTGTCCACCAACTACACAATATCTCTGGTATTTTGAGGATCTCTGAGGAAGAATAGTAAAATACTAGAAACAGTGGAGGTCAATGGGGGAATAGTTTGTACCTTTGAATTTTATAATCCAAAAAATTAAATTTAAAAATACTAAAACAGGGGTACCTGGGGTACCTTTGGCTCAAGTCGTAATCTCACGGTTTGTGGGTTCAAGCCCCATGTTGGGCTCTGTGCTGACAGCTCAGAGCCTGGAACCTGCTTTGGGTTCTGTCTCCCAATATCTTTCTCTCTCTGCCCCTGCCCTGCTCATGTTCTGTCTCTCTCTCTCTCAAAATAAATAAACATTAAAAAATTCAAAAATACTAAAACATTACCTCACAGTTGTTAGAATGGCTGTTATCAATAAGACAAGAGGTAACAAGTGTTGGTAAGGACTTGGAGACAGGGGAACCCTCTTGCTCCATTGATGGGAATGCACATTGGTGCAGCCACTAGGGAAGGTGGTGTGGAGGTTCCTCAAAACATAGAGGAACTACCCTATGATCTGGCCATCCCATTCTGATGTATGTCCAAGGGAAATGAAAACAGGATATTGAAGACATATCTGCACCCCCATGTTCATTGCAGCATGAGTCACAGTAGCCAAGATATGGAACCAACCTAAACACTGTCAGCAGATGAATGGATAAAGAAGTGAGAAGGAAGGAAATCATGCTATTTATGACATGGATGGACCTTGAGGGCGTTATGCTAAGTGAAATAAGTCAGACAGAAAAAGACGAATACTATATGGTCTCACATGTGAAATCTAAAAACAGCTGAACTCATAGAAATAGAGAGTAGCATGGAGGTCACCAGAGGCTAGGGGTAGGGGAGGAAGGGAGGTGTTGATAAGTGGGTACAAATTCCCAGTTATAAGAGGAATAATTTCTGGGGACCTAATGTCTATCATCGGGACTGCATTTAATAATACTGTATTATATCCTTGAAAGTTGCTAAGAGAGCAGATCTTAATGTTCTCGCCACACGCACACACACACACGCACGCACACGCACACAAGGTGGTAGTTATGCGACTGGATGGAGGTGTTAATTAACCCTACTGTGGTAAGTCCCTGGGGAATATATGAGTGTATCAAATCATCCCAGGTACACCTTAAAGTTGCACAGTGTTCATGGCAATTATAGCTCAGTAAAGCTGGGAAGAAATATTAAAAGACAAAACACAACACGGCAGTGTGGTTATACCACACGGCAGTGTGGAGTACTAAGCACTGAAAAGGATGAGATGATCTCTCTGTGTAGTGACACAGGAGGCCCATGGTACTGAGTAAAAAGAGCAACTGTTGGGCATACGTAGTACTCTCATTTTTGTTTTTAAAACAACATATCTGTGCAGTACACCCAAACATCAATACCAGTTCCCCTAGAGGAGGGGTGGAGGCCTGAGGTCACAGGGGGCTTTCCCTTTAGATATTTCAGTTACATTTTCCTACCGATTATGTTCTATGTATCTTTAAACATTTTTGGAAACTCTGCTTAAAACTAAAAATTCCAGCAGGAGGTAAAAGATGAAGCATTCCATTGTAAGACGTATGCAACGATAGGTTAAGTCATTATTAAATTAACCAGTCTAGCCATGTTTAGTTGTCAAATAAACTTGACAGTGCAGTCGCTACAGTAGTGCAGAGATAGGGAAGGTCACTTCAGGTTGATTGGTCGTGGATTTAACTGGAAATGAGAGGCTTGGCTCATGGTGTGGTTACTCGTTTGCTGTAGTCCTTGTACCATTGATGTAAATAGTAACCACAGGCTTTTTATTTTGGGGGGATGGGGTCCTAAATAAAACACAGAGATGTGGACAAATAGGACAGTGGTTTCTTGTGTTGATTCTGCAGAGTACAGAAGGTACCAGAATAAACCAAAAATATATTATTAACTCCTCTGGAAAGCAAGAATACACACACACACACACACACACACACACACACACACATGCACACACACACACAGATGGGGCAGGGTGTGAGGATCTCTGAAAAAGAGCTTTTCTCTTTTTCTTTTTAAAAAAGTTTTTTTTTAACGTTTATTTATTTTTGAGAAACAGAGACAGAGCACAAGCAGGGGAGGGGCAGAGAGAGAGGGAGACAACAGAATCCAAAGCAGGCTCCTGGCTCTGCGCTGCCAGCACAGACCCTGACATGGGGCTCGAACTCATGAGCTGTCAACTTATGACCTGAGCCGAAGTTGCTGCTTAATGGACTGAGCCACCCAGGTGCCCCCTTTTTTTCCTTTTTTGTCTTTGACACTCTGAAACACCCTCCCTGGGACGCTTGCCAATGAGCTCATGTGTGGTGTGTGCTCGGCTGGCAACAGCCATGTTCAGGCTGGCACTCTGATATTTCACAGGGAAACTGGTGTTCTAGACAAGTCACTAATCTTACATGGCTTGGTTGAATGTCATTATAAGATCTGTTATTGTAGAGTCTAGTCATTTATTTCAGCTTTTACCATGATTTGTCATCCTTACAAGCTGTTATTTATTATTGATGCTCTGTTTAGCCTTTTATTTATACCTTTGGTTTAGTACTTAGCTGCCAAGCCAGTTATTCTTCTAAGAAGGTACAATGACCAGGGGCTCCAGGGGCTCCAGGATCCAGCTTCGGCTCAGGTCATGATCTCACAGTTTGTAAGTTCAAGCCCTGCATTGGGCTCGCTGCTGTCAGCACAGAGCCTGCTTCAGATCCTCTGTCCCCACCTCTGTCTGCCCCTCCCCCACTTATACTCTATTTCTCAAAACAAACAAACAAACAAAACAAACATTAATAAAAAGGTATGATGACCATGTTTGAGTATCTGTGTTTTGTGCCAGTTTTGAAATCTTAATTTTTTTTTCCTTTATGCCCTCATGATTAATAAATTTAGAGGCACCAACTGTAGATATCGTGCCTAGACTCTAAAACTTGAAACATTTCTAAAGAAGTAGGAACAGACATTCAAAAGAATTATCCTTTTGTTAGTAGTAAAATGAAAGACTTTGAGGTACTTGAAGCTTTCACAGTATGTTAGGGTAGTCTTAAAATCCCTGTCACCAGGCCAGGCAAATACATGTCTCCTGTCTTTAACTTCCTTGCATTTGAGTGTATGTGTGACAGCCTTTGGGCAGAGGCAAGAATAATTTGTTGTATAAGCAGAAGAGATTTCACTTTCTATCTCCTTCATAGACCCAGCACCTCAAGACAGTAAGTAGAGCTGTAAAGCCTCTGCTTCCTTGGATCCCCTTGGGTGTCCTTCATGGTAAAAGCCCATCACTGCCCTTGGTGGATTCTGGGATTTAAAAGTACGTATTTCTTTCTCAGTCAGTTTGGCCCTTATTAGTGAAATTTTGTAGTGTACAATACATAGAGACTTTTTTTTAATGTCTGTTTTTGAGAGGGGGAGAGAGCGAGTGAGCAAGGGAGGGGCAGAGAGAGAGGGAGACAGAGAATCTGAAGCAGGCTGCATGCTGTCAGAGCACAGCCTGGTGCGGGGCTCAAACCCACAAGCTGTGAGACCATGACCTGAGCCGAAGATGGACACTCAACCATCTGAGCCCCCCAGGCACCCCATTCATGGGTACTTTAACGTAAGCAGATCTCATGGATGCATTGACGCTGAGGTACAATTCCACTGACTCAGTATACGTGTGGGATGGACCAGCCTTTGCTGGACTAATTGTTAGGAAAAGAAACTATATTGTTGCCTGCATGACTAGTATATTGTAAATATCATGTGAAATGCATTTTTCTTGTAAAAAGTTTGTCAATAATACATTCGTTGTTAACACTCTCGATGCACTCTTTGATCATTTTCACTTCATTTGTTAAAATAACTTAACCAGTCTGTGCTTACATTTTATTTAGATAGTTTTATAATATTGGAGTGCCACTTGTCTTCATATCTCTACATAGAGTTCACATTAATTTTCCATAAGCCTGTCAATTCAGAATGGCATCTATGTCTGAAAATGCAGCATTAATCTGTTGGAAAGATGTGTAGGTAGATCCCCCACATGTGTTAACTGGAGATAGGTGTGCAATATCATAAAAGAAAGAACCCCAGCAATATATGCTGTCATAGAATTTCTGATGGTATTAATGAGCCAGGGATTTCTTTTAAGAAAATGTTCCTCATCTTGGAGTTCTCAGAATGCAGTCACCTCATTATTGTCCAGCTTATGAAGACCCTGCCAAGATTGTAATTTAATACATAGAGACATCCTCAGAGTAAAAATACCTTATCAAATACAACCTGAGCTTCTTTGCACCTGAAGTTTCTGGTACCTAACAGAGGTTTGGTTATTTTCATCATGCACCAGTAGGCGTGTGTAAAGCATTGGTTTTCACTAAAGCCGCTTTTTCACCCCTCGCACTGTTAGCATCTTGGGCCTGATAATTCTCTGTTGTCAGGGCTGTCCTGTGCATTATGAGATGTATAGCAATATCCTCGGCCTCTACCCTCTAGATGCCAGCAGCACCTCCCAAAAATGTCTGCAGACACTGCTAGCTATCCCTAGGGGCAGAAGCGCCCCTGGTTAAGAACCACTGCACTAAAGTAATCTTTGGCAAGTACCAAGTACGTATGATTCCTGGTGCGAATCTTTGCTAAATAGGGTTAATTGAGTGGAGACACTGTGTCAGACATTTGTGTGAACATAAATATAAAATTAATCTTCAGGTGTCACATTACAATTTTTAAAGTGCTTTAATATATACGATCTCATTTGAAACTGAAACAATGTGAAGTGGACATTAATTATCACATAGGAGTCTGGGAAGTGGGAGCTTCTAGAAACTGGAAGATATATGTTTGAAATGGATACCTAAAAATAAGCTCCCTAGAGGAATGCAATCCAAGAGAAAAACTTTTTAATCTTTATTTGAATTGCCATTTAAACTCTTCAACATCCCAGGCATCTCCTTCCTGTCGTCTTGATTTGCCAGGTGCTACTGGAAACAGGTAATCGTCGGTGAGGCTGTTGCCATTGACCTCAGTAAAAACTGCTGCTTCTGGGTTCTTCCACAATTACTCTGGCTTTTTTTCTCTTTAAATCGAAACCTCCTAGTGCAAGACTTGACTCATGTGTTCTGTAATTTCCTCATGTTTTGCCCCATGGCCAGAGGTGCTAATAAGAGAGATGACGGCAGAAGAGGGAAGCCCAGTGACTGAACTGAGGAGTCTGCTCACAAAGAATACGTCAAGGATCTTATTATAAACATTAACATCTTGTTCCATGTTGAACCCGATCCCAGGAGGTTCTTTGTAATGTTTTTATTCAGTCTGTATTGACAGGAATTGTTGTCATTATAAAATCTGAGACCCTGATGTCTCCTTTTGTTTTAAATTAGGCTATTACATCTGCCTTTATCCCTGACCGCCTTGAAGCTGAAGGCTCTGTGGTTGTCGGACAACCAGTCCCAGCCTCTGCTCACGTTCCAGACGGACACAGATCACGCCACAGGAGAGAAGATTTTGACCTGTGTCTTGCTTCCTCAGCTGCCTTCTGAACCTGCTTGCCAAGGTGAATTTAAGGACAATACTCACATGGCCACATGCTCCTACTAACAGGAACAGGAGCTAATATCTATCCATACGACCTCTTACTCCCACATGCATCTGTAACTTGTCTAATATACTCCTCGGACCAGCCTGGGTGAGGTCACTGGGGGTCTCCTCTGGGAAGGCTCCTCTGCACCTTTGCAGAAAACGTACCCCTCACACCTGCTTATCATATCTGAAATTCTTTAAACAGCCTTTTGGGTTTGAACTGTGGCTAAAGCTGAAAATACAGATAATTTTTAAAAAGTTAACAGAGTCCCTTAAAATCCAAACTGATGGTTTAGAGGATTAGTACTGAACACCACTGTGGAACAGCATTGCAGCCATTCTGTTGTTTTGAGTCATTGTTCCTTTGTTTTGTAAATTATGTGTGGTTTTAAAAAAATATTCATAGTAACATCAAATTGCTATAAAAATCCTTTTCTGAGAGCTGGTTTTTATAAAAGAGACCTAGAGTGCTCTGGGAGAACAGGAGTCCCCTAAGTGGACAGGCCCCAAAGCATCTTGCCAATCCCAGCCTTGTTAGAAGAGCTTTTAAGACCCCAGGGGAAAAACAAGGCAGAAAGTGTTACTGAGGGAAGTACTGGTGTCCCAAAGTCAGTGTATAGAAAAGAATTGTGAGAAAGGATTCTACAAATTATGATGACATTCTCTAATGAAATATTAAGCCTTAATTTAACAGATCTTTTATATGATCTCAGATTGAATCATGCATCATTGAAAAGAAAGGGCAACCCTGTCCCAGACTTTTTTCTTTTCATTTAAAAATTTTTTAAATACTGCATAGTAGTTACAGTCACATGAACCGACTTCCCAGCTAATGTCGTCTTTGTCGTGACAGAGAACCTGCCTCGCTGTGGGGCTCTGGAAAGCTTGGTGAATGATGTCTCCGATGAGGCCTGGAATGAGCGTGCCGTGAACAGAGTCAGTGCAATCCGATTTTTGGAAGACGAGAAAGACGAAGAAGACAATGAAACGGTATGGAGGTGGAAATTGATGGCCTACCTGGAAAATAAGGATTTCTTTTAATTTCCAATTGACTGTTCTCTGCTTTGCCTTCAGCATGTAAAAAAAAAAAAAAAAAAAAAAAATTTAGGAGGCAAAACTAGATACTTCTAGGTACTGATTCACCAAATGTATATAAAGCAAATGGAACTCTGTTTTTTGTTTGTTTGTTTGTTTAAATAGTGTATACTCTTTTTCTTTATTTGTGATAGCTTCCCTGCAGTAAATTGATGGGGAATTTTTTCTGTGTCTGTTGTTCTCGGTGAAGGAAGTCTCCTCCCCACGCCCGTTTATAGGTGTACCACATTGACTCCCTTCACATCTCGCAGTGTGACTTAGCTTGCCTTCTGTGGAGCCATGCTTCTGTGTCTTCTTCACGTAACCATTCTTCTCTTCACCTTTAGGCAGAGTGCTTGTGATATTAGTTGGGTTAATTTACTAGTATTCATCCAAAAATCAAGAAGAGATCTGAAAGTACTACTTAGCCTTACTCCATTCACACTTGAAAATGTCAGCTGCCTAGCTGACATCTCCAGGAGTCAGTGACAACTCTCGAAATCTTACTACAAGTTGACTTTGGCTTAAACTCCTTGCACTAATTGAGATTTTCATAAGCAGAGCTGAGAGGGAGTACCTGCAGCCCCCAAAGCAATGTGTGGTTTTTAAATTACTGTCTGTAGTCTTTGTTATTCCAGCTGTCACCGAATGGGACTTCATCCATTTACAGTAGTGGATTGCAAAGTAGGAATTAGTCATGAAAAAATAACTTGAGCAGAAATGAGTCCTCATAGCTGATTCCTCCTGCCTTGTTGGAGGGGGATGATTTCACCCGCTCCTTCATGGCCGCAACAGTGCCCTGGCAGTTTTGTGTTAACGTACTTTAGGCTCCTCCTGAAACTCCTTGGACAGTCCATTTAAAAGATACAGATACTGTTTTATGAGCCAGAGGGCATGTAACATGTCAAATAATACATTTTTTTAAAGATTGCCCCTGCCATATCACTTCACTTCCAGCACCGTGGCCTTTATTAGAAGATTGTGAACTTCAGTAGGTGACGTAAATAACACACACAGCAGCAGAATAAGAAAAGAAGCCCTTCTGTCTGTCTGTCTCTCTCTCTCTCTCTCTCTCTCTTTCTTTCCTTTTCTTTCCACTTCTATGCCTCCAGGGTTGAAGGAAGTCAGAACCACTTGGGGTAATAGGACATTTCAGGGATTTTAAGTTTTTGACCCCTTTATCTTCTTCTTTCTCCGCACCCCACACTAACATCTTAATCTTTTTTTTCTTGCTGTTCATCGAACTTTATTTTCATATTACACTAATTTCACATTTTACAAAGTACCCTTTTATTGTGAAAGTAATCCTTCAGTCTTGACTAGACCAGTCCCGTGCCACGTTCATGTTCCCTTAAGTGCTTACTGGTAAGCAGCCCATAAACACTCATGGGGCAGGAGGAGGTGCTCCCGCCCACTCTAACTCATAGCTCCTCAGAGGTAAGGAGGCCACTGCCTCCCAGCCGCCTGCTGGAAAGAGTAAAGGCATAAAAGCAAAACATTCACTCCCCTGTTTGTTTGCAGAGAACACTTCTGAGGCGAGCCACTCCACACCCTGGGGAGCTAAAGAATATGAAAAAGACAGTGGAGAATTTACGGAACGACCGGAATGCTGCTAAAGGACTGGATTCAAACAAGAACGAGGTCAATCACACCATTGACCGAGTGACCACTTCTGTATAGAACTTCACCTGCAGGTTTTACCTCCCGTGTCTCCCCCTGCTGTTGAGATGTTCCCGTGCCCTCCGGAGGAGCCTCACGCAGTCCTTGGTCTTCCCTGGAAGGCGGGGAGGCACGCGCCACCCCCAGGCCGCCTGCCGGGGTTGCTGCTCTGTCCACGGATGTGCCTTACTGCGGTCCAGGCGCGCTTCCTTTCCTCCAGCTTCCAGTCGTTTGTCATGATAAGTAGAATACACTACTGTAAACATCTGACCTTTGGTGTTGTCTTATGTTGGGGTCAGGGAGCACAGGAAGGGGAATTGTTTTTGTCCTCCTCCCTCCTGTGAAGCGCCCGGGACATTTTTCTCTTGGACCTACTGATGAGAGAGAGTTTTATGTACGGGGAATAATTGATACTTTTTTAAAACCTTTTTTGGCAGCTCAGATGGTGTAAATTTTAAAAAATTTTGTATAGGTATTTCATAACAAAAAAAAATGTGTATTTCTTTTTCGTTATTTTATCATGGAAACGGTACATATTTTAGTATTTGTGCAGGAAGAAAAGCGCAAGAGTCCTAAAGTGTTTTCTCTTTTACCATCCACTTGTGCCTTACTGTATCCTGTGTCATGTCAAACGAGTTGCACACAGCGACGTCCTCAAGCAGTCAGATGAGACTAAGAATGTGGTACTTTTAAAGCAGTGTTGGATTTTAATCAGTAATCTACCTGGTGGATTTGTTTTTAGCCAAAAAGAAGAGTTACCACCAATTTGTAAATTTTATCAGTTGAATTTTTTTTTTTTTTTTAGAAAGATGAACCAAAGGATTAGACTGCTAATATTTCGTTTCTTAACACTTTTTATGAATGAGTCTCTTAGAATGAGTACAGTGTCTGATTGTACCTACTTGGAAGGTATATGCCATTTGTAAAATAAAATGAGAAAAGCACAAAAGGAGAAAACTGGTTCAGGAATCCAGTGAGTAAATGAATTATGTACTGCAAAAGAAAGTATGATTTTTATTGAAGAAAGCTTTAAAAGTTTTATATTGAGATATAAAACCACAATAAAGTGAAATAACCTACAACCATGTTAGAAATATTGCTATCTTTGTAAGTGCAATTTAATTTGTAAATAGAGTTTGAGTCAAAATATAACAAAATATTGCTTCAAGTTTTAATTTTAAGTCTGCTAATTTAAGAGGTATGGGGGTATGTTTTGGTGCATTTCTGTTGATTTTTTTTTTTTTTTTTGTATAATGTGATAAAAGAGAAATGAAAATGCCAGTTACTATGAGGAAAATCACGATATTGTTGGGTTTTTTGTTTTCTCTCCATGAAATAAAATCACCCTGGAATTAACCATACAACTTTTTAAACTTATCACCTTGTAATGTTCAGATGATGTCAAGTAGCTGCATTCTTTGACAGTGTGCTCCCATCCATTAAATATCCAAACTACTGGTCAGTTTTGAGTTAATTTCTTGCCCTTTTGCCACACAGGACAGACCCCAGAAGTGCCCTTCACTCTGGGAAATAACTTCGGGTTATGGCTGGCCAATTGGACTCGTTAGCAATCTGCTTTCAACCAACCAAATACAATATCTTCTATTACTGCTGCGCATTTACTTACTGGGTTCATTTTCTTTTTCTCTTTTTTTTTTTTTTTTTTTGAATATTTATTCTTGAGAGAGAGAGAGAGAGGATGTAAGTGGGGGAAGAGCAGAGAGAAAGGGAGCCAGAGAAGCCCAAGCAAGATCCACGGTATCAGTGCAGAGCCTGATGCCAGGCTCCAACTCACAAACCATGAGATCATGACTTGAGCCAAAATCCAGAGTGAGACACTCAACAGACTGAGCCACCCAGGTGCCCCTCATTTTGCTTTTTAAGTTGTTTGTACATACACACACATATACATATATAAAATATATGTATATACACATATACATATATATATTAAAAAAAAAATATATATATATATATATATATATATATATATATATTTTTTTTTTTTTTTAAACTATTGAGTTGGAAGTACCATGGTGCATAAGTGGTTTTTGGGCTACTCAGTTTTTTACCTTGCTTCCCAATCTCTGGAACACCGTTCTGTCTTCTCCATTTTAAGATTTTGGCATACTCTGTTTTAGGCCTGTGAAAATGATGCCACTAACTCATGGGCTGATAGGTAAGCAAATTGGTTTTATTCAGGGAAGAGTTATCTCAATGCTAAAGAACAAATAAAATTGGATGTTGTTTTTTGTTTTCACATTAAGCCTACCCTTTGCTACTCAGTTTATCATAGCTTTGGTGGAATGTGGTGGGCACAATAGACAGTGTGCTTAAATTTTTCTAGGAAATTTTATGTACGTAATTATGTTTCCTTTGGCCTACCTTCTCTACTACATTTTCACCTGTTTGTTTGCTTGTTTGCTTGTTTTGTTTTTAGTTTTTGGCATTTTGTTCCCCCTTCCTGGAGAAGGGAAAAGTTACTTTCATTTCACTTGTTTGTGCCCGGGGGACACCGCTGTGCTCCTTACGCCAGGGTGCTGGAACCAGACTTAGACCTCACCATAGGAACATCGACCAAAGAGACCCAACTCAAGAACATGCCCACCTTTTCCAGTGAGGCCTTCTTGTCATTAGAAGGAAAACGTGATTATGCGATAGGAGACCTTTCCCTTCTGAGGCTGGTGCCCAAATTTCCTGACCTCTTCCTAGAGGAACACTGTCTATCCCCACCCTGCAGTCTGGCCCTTCCTTCCTTCAGGAAAGGGAGGCGTTTGCTGTACAGCCTGCCTGTTTGTCTTGTGGGAGTGACAGGTAAAAGCAGGAAAGATTATTGTGACCTGTTCACCTGCTCTTTTTGTAGCCCCGTTTTTCCTGTTTTTATCAAGGAAATTGTGCCTAAGTGGATAAAACAGAAAAAAAAAAAAGTCATTGATTGGAAAAAAAGGTACAGGTAAGAAAAACTAGAACTATTTGCCTCGATGTGTGTGTGTTTTAACTTTTTTAATGCTTATTTTTGATACAGAGAGACAGAGCATGAGCGGGGATGAACAGAGAGAGAGGGGGAGACAGAATCCAAAGCAGGCTCTAGGCCCTGAGCTGTCAGCACAGAGCCCGACGCGGGGCTCGAACCCACAAATCATGAGATCATGACCTGAGCCGCAGTCAGACACTTAACCGACTGAGCCACTCAGGCGCCCCTGGATGTTGTGTTTTTTGTTTTGTGTTGTTTTTTTCTGGAAAACACCTTGGAGGTGTAGTCCTGACCAGCCCAGGCTTTCTATGTAAAATCGTCTTCGCTGCCGCAGGTAAGGAAGCACAGGTGGAGGACAGGGCCGTCTCAGGGCAGCAGCCCTCCCACCTCTTGTGAAATCCAGCACACCTGAGAAGACGTGCTGACTGGGTGGGGCGGAGGCCAGGAAACACTCTTCCCTTGTCAGAAAGTTGCTGTCAGCAGCCAGCTCTGACCTCGTGAAAGTGACTGACACTGGTGGCGGCTGTGTGACAGGGCTGCACAAACACTGACGGGGACAGCCCCGGAGCTGCTCGTTCATAGAAGGCAAGTCAGGGTTATCCTAGCGTCGTGACACCATGGAGAGTTGAAATCTCGCTTCAGCGATTAGTGTCACCTCATCCAAATTTCCAAAAAGCCCATTTAAAAACTAAAAAAAGAAACCCAAAAAACGAAACCCAAACTTCTTACTACAAATAGTCAAAAACATACAAAAATAGAATCATATAGTGAACCCCCATCTACCTTCACTCAGCTTCAAACAGCTATCAACCCAAGACTAATACTAAGCTGTTTTAAAGCAACCAAATCAGGGGCACCTGGGTGGCTCGTGCAGTTAGGCGTCCACCTTCCACTCAGGTCATGATCTCATGGTTTGTGAATTTGAGCCCTGCATTAGGCTCTGTGCTGTCGGCATGGAGCCCACTTCGGATCCTCTGTCTCCCTCTCTTAGCCCCTCTCCTGCTCTCTCTCTCTCTCTCTCTCTCTCTCTCTCTCTCTCTCTCTCAAAAATAAACATTAAAAAAAATCTAAAGGAACCAAATTATGTTTTAAAATACATCCATAAGAAGAAGACTGCACAGTGAAATAATTTAAAAACTCAGGAAGAGCAGAACACAGATAGGCCCTTGAACATAGCGCCCTGGAGTTATAGGTTTTGGGAGTCAGCATGGCCCAGCACTGGAATCATATAGACATGGGTTTGAATCCCAGCCTGGCCATGTGGTTTTGGGTAAGCTACTTGACATCACCAGGCCTTAGGTCCTTCGTCTCTAAAACGGGGCAGTAATACCCCTCACAGACGTAGAGTAGGATTAAATGGGATACATAAAACGTCAGCTCTGAGAAAGTGGGTGACTGCTGTTATTACAGGTGTCCCTGTTATAGGAGGGCTTTTAGCAGCTCTGCAGCCTCTACCACGGAGCCAGCAGTATGTAATCACAAGAGTAGTGTTCTTCAGAAATGAGGACGCATGCTCGTTCTCTGGCAGAGAAAACTTTCTCACTTGCGGTGTTACATAGAGGCCCTTGAGTTACACCATTGGGGAAGGATTTTAATCCGTCATGTCGGCTCACTTAAAGGTAAGGTTAGCAATTGTCTCACGGCAGCAGCCCCCTCACCGTAACTGGACTTACCAGCTTGCTATATCCAAGTTAAAGCCAGTTTCTGCCAAGAAAGCGTGAAACAACTAATTGAGAAAAGGGTCTCTCTGGATTTCCATGCAACATCCTTGGGTTTCTAGGTTTGGGTCCACTGTGCTCATTGACTGCCTTGCGTCTACTTTATTTCACTTTGATTTATATCCTTTTCTGAGTCCTTTCTCTCAAAGGGAGACCTCTGAGGCTTTTATGTATCAGGAGGGGCCAGGTGGGTTTAAGAAATAGGTCATCCACAGAGAAAAACCTGGATGAAATAAACGCAGCGTGATTTGGGCAATGTGAAGGACACTCCCACCTTGCGGGAGGGAGCGTTTTTTTTAAAAGCAGACAGCTGGCGGGAAAGGGAAACCAACCAGAAGAACCTGATCCGGTTACTTTTGTTCAGCAGGTTGTGTGGAAGGTTGGAGAATTTTTGTGCTTCACTGCTGGCCAGAAGGACAGTGTAATTTTCAGCTGTGAGAGTGGGCAGTCCCTGTGACAAGCCAAGGCTCTTGAATTCGGACTGGGTAAGAATCTGACTGGGTTGATCCTCCAAGGACCTTTTGAGGCATCAGTGTTTAACTTCTACAACACACAGTGAGCTGCCCCTTGGTGTAGCAAAATAGTAGTGACCATGGCCCTGCTTCCTGAACACTTACTATGTGCCACACACCAAGCTAACTGAACACAATCTCAAATTTCCAGAACAACTCCCTGAGGTTAGTGGTGCCATTCCCACTTCACAAAGGAGAGAATTAAGATTCAGATCGTTTTAAGAACTTTTGCACTGTCAACCAGCACATGACAAAATTGGAATCCGAATTCATCTCTCTGTTGACTAGAGTCTGTGGTCTCGATTATTGTTTTATTTTGCTTTGTCCCCCTCAGTCAAAACACAGTGAACCTGTAACTATATATTTAGAGTTGTATTTATCATAGTGGTGACGGTTCTGTTTTAACTTGAGATTATTTAAACCTCGGCTATGAAGGAAGATGGGCACAGAGCCGAGTGAACCTGAGCCACCATTTTGGTAGACTTGGCCTTCGTTTGTGTCTAGTTACGGTATCCAGTGCTGTGACTTTATACCCTCAACCCTCCCACTGCCCTCGTGCCCCCTGCCCACCCCACATTCTGTGTCTCTTGGTAAGTGCCATGAAAACGTTCATTGGACCTTTGCTCTACCATTTCAAGTTGTATGCAAATCTCAAGAAACGGGAGAGAAATTATTTGGTCAGTGGGTGGCCAGAAAAAAAATCGCTATGCTTTTTAACATTGACTGAAGTGACAGTCTGGTAACCAGCTCTCTGAGAGAGCTTTAACGTGTGCCAAAAATTGGCAGTTAGCTCAAGAGTGAGCTAGTTAGTTAGGAATGATTTTTACCCTCACTACCTTTAACAGCCTACCCTTGGAGAAAAGGCAGATAATGAACACTTGGAAATCAATAGTGCTGCAACTTGACCTTAATGCAGTTTGGGGGAAAGAAAGAGGTGACTCATGATTTATTATTTAAGATCCTCCTTCTAAAAAGGATTGTTGTGAAAGATTTGACAAATAATGGTTGCTCCCATTTAGGATCTATCATTTAATCAAAGAAGCAGAAAACAGGAAGAATGGAAAACTGTGTGACTAAGCAGTGCTTAATTTTATTTGAAACTGCCTCTACCGCCCCGGTTGTAGAAAGAGAAGGCCTCATGCAGCCTTTACATGGCAAGAAACCCTGCTTGCACCAGGGCAAAATGGAGTGACATCCCATACCTGATACCACATAAATACAATCCACGAATGCTTCTAAGTCCTTTTTCAAAGGAAGTCATAAATGAGGGCTTCCTGCTTGCACAGAATGGCCCAAGAATCCTGTGGGAAAGCACTGACTGGGCATGTAAATAAAGTGGGCTCTTCTGGGGGGTGGGCTGTTCCTGCCTGGACCCCAAGTGTCCTGTGTTCCTCCTGCTCACGCACCTGACTGCTCCTTCACTCCCTTCCCTGGCTGGAGGTGTGAGCGCTTGTTTGTTTAAGCCATCAGTACTGCTTGGAAAAACAAAACAACACACTTACTTGTCTGGGCATTGAACGTTCTTCCTGAATTTTTGTCCTGCCTGTTGGCCCAGAGGCATAATGGGTGGGGCGAGTTTCGGCTTCTGCGTCGGTTTGGGAAGTTTCGAGAACAAGTTATGGGTTGGGTCTGTTAGGTCTGGGCTGCCCTTGCTTTTAATCATTTTGAAACCTCTGAGGTTCAGGGAGCATTGCCATAGATGGCTCTGGGAGTTGTCGTGTTCTGGCGATGCCTTTCTCACAGGAGGGCAGATGCACAGGGGGCAGGGGTGGGAGGCACCTCACCCAGCCCTGATGGGTGCTGTGTCCTCCCTCTTCTTTGCCATCTCACCTGGACAACCGGAAGGTGTGCAGTGTGAAAACAGCACCAGTTAGATGAGAGCTGCTTGATGTCGACTCCCTCCACATTGGGGACTGCTGGTCTTCATTCCCCCACACCCAACCCCATGCTGATGTCCGCCAGCAGGTAGAGGAGGTGTGCCCACAGGGCTGGGTGGAAGCAGTCCTCTGGAAGCCCAAAGTTTGTCCCCCATGGTAATTTGGCCCTGGGCCCCTTACTTAACTTGTTCCCCATCTCCAGCAGAGCAATACCAGGCAGCACATAGGTTGTTAGAAGAATCGATATCAACAAAATAGCTCTCGTGTAGTTCTTTCCTTTTATCCACAGCAATTTGTGATAGGAGTGCATTGCTCTTGGAAGGGCTGGACATCGAGTGGCCAGAAAAATCAACGCCCCTGCTGCCCTGCTTCCTCCCTTAGTGCCTTAGTTTTTTGTTCAGGGCTGCTCAGTGTGGCCAAGCCTATTCTTGCTTGCTGTCCTATAACCTGGTACTTACCGCAGTATCCCTATTTCCCTGGAGGCAGTAGGTGCAGTGGTTTCAAACCTCAGCATGCATCACAGCTCCTTGGTGGCCGTGTGAAAGCAGATTGCTGGGTCCCATCTCCCCAGTGTCTCTGATTCAGTAGATCTGGGTTGGGATGAGACCATTTCTATTTCTTCTTTTTAATACTTACCTTATTTTTGAGAGAGACAGACAGGGTATGAGCAGGGGAGGGGCAAACAGAGAGGGAGACACAGAATCCAAAGCAGGCTCCAGACTCCGAGCTATCAGCACAGAACCCAGCACGGGGCTCAGACTCAGGAACTGTGAGATCGTGACCTGAGCCAAAGTCAGACATTAAACTGATTGAGTCACCCAGGTGCCCCAGTATTTGCATTTCTAACAAGCTCTCAGGTGCCGCGGTTGCTGGTCCAGGGACTATACACAGTGGCCTCTACACAGAGAACTGTGGTTCTGGTGTTTGGGAAGGAGCAGAGCCGAATTTAAATCTAACTATGCCACTTAATTTTGTGATATTGAAAGGGTCTTCTTAATTTCCCCAAATCTCAGTTAACTTATCTCTAGCATGGGAGTAGTTATCTACTTCAAGACGTTGATGAGCATTCGATGACAAAAACAACACATAGTAGGCCTTCAGTAATTACCAGCTCTTTTTGCTGTCCTGAAGTGTGCACCCATTTGTTCCCTGTGAAGGCAGAAGAGCATTTTGGTCTCTTTAGTCAAGTTCTGAAAGTTAAGGGTGGTCTCATTATACATACAAGCTAATGGGAGCGGAAGAAATGTTAACAGAAGTAGAAACTATGCTCACCTGTGGGTGAGTGCCCCAGGGGAAGCCTGGAAACGCGGATGACCAGACGTGGTTAGAAGTTACTAACACTTCCTGACTTGCCCAATGGTGGGCACCATGCCTTACTCCTGTGTGTCTGTGCCTGACCCTCCAGCCAATAATCCTCACCCCACAATCTGCTGTTACACGTGTGAAGTCAGGAAAAAATCTCCCCATCATGCCATCTCTGAAAATGTCAGGATCCCAAGCCTCACATGGGTTCTTCGTGTAGCCCTATAATCACTGTAGTGTCCTTAGGAAATGGAAATCAAATTGCTTAATTCCAACTGTTCCAGGCTTTCATTACTCTCCCCAGATCAATTATCCCCCTCCTTGTCATTTCAAGGATGATCCTCAAAATGGGTAACTGATAGGGAAAAATATACAGTACTATACAAATCAATACATAAAGTTTAAGTGACATCCATTTTCATAGACTAAAGCACAGTTATCTGTACCATAAAACTACTTTCCTAAAGATCTCAATGGTAATGCCAACCATTTATCACATAATTTCCAAATAAGTTGTGTATTTTTAAAAGTTCTTTATTCTGAGAGAGAGAGGCAGAGAGAGAGAGAGAGAGAGAGAGAGAGAGAGAGAGAATCCCAAGCAAGCTCTGCACTGGTAGTGCAGAGCCCAACACAGGGCTCGAACCCATGAACAGTGAGATCATGACCTGAGCTGAAATCAAGAGGCAGATGCTTAACCAAATGAACCACCCAGGTGCCCCTAAATTATGTGTTTTTAAGATTTGTTTAATGTATGATCACTGTCTAAATGACAGCCTTCTCTAAGCCATGATTTTGTTTGGGAACAATATCAAACTGTTTTAATAATATTCCTACTAAAATATTCAAGTGCGGGAGTCCTTAAACCATGACTCACTGCCTGTTTTTGTAAATAAAATTTTGTTGGCACACGACCATGCTCATTTCTTTATGTGCAAAGACTGAATGGCCCTCGAAGCCTAAAATACTTAGTGTTTGGCCCTTTACAGAAAAGATTTACAGAGGTTTCTGCAGAGGTTAATGGGTCCCGTCTGGTACCTCTTGCCACCAGGGGGTACAAAATGTACCACCAGCTTGTCACAACCAAACTCCCGCCTGCCTGAACATCCTGGCTTCCCATGCAATCTGAACTCAGAGAACTCACACATTGGTCCCTGCTGCCAACAGCAGGACCTGTCCCACCTCTTGCTCTGCCATCATTGAGATGCTCTGTAACACATACCTGGGCCCACCTCTTCTTGACTGCCCCGAGGGCTGGAGTGCACCCTCAGCACCCATCCTGGGCCCCATTACAGTCCTACGCCTGGCTGAGCAACAGCTTTACGTGACTTGCAGTGTCCATAATTGAGATTATTTAACATCTTGTAGGAAGAGCAACAATATTATAAAAATTGTTAAGAGCTCACAATTTGTCTGAATGTCAGCCTTATTTTATGGAGGAAATTCAGGCTTTCACATGTGAACTTGCCACATTTTCCATCTCTCACTAATGTGCACCCACATGTCACCTACGCTAGACTGGGAGCTTCCCCCAGACCTCACTCCCTGGCCGCAGTCAGCTCTTGCAGCCATTCTCCTGACCCTTTCTCTCTCAGAGCTTGCTCCACAAACGATCCACTTTGGCCTGTATCTTCAGCTGCTTCTATAGATTTTTTGAAATCCTATGCTTAGTAAGCAATACACCTGATCTTAAGTCCCCTCCATAGCTACCTGGTTCCTCCTCTCTCTGCCAAGGTTCTTGAAAAGGAGATCTATTCTTGTTCTCTCCCTTCTAAACTCCCACACACCTCTCCACCCAGTGCTGCGGGTGCTCCTCCAATACACCGTGGCAACTACTCTGACCAGGTCGCCACACCTCCTTGTTGTCATATCTGATGTACATTATCCCCGCAGCTTTATTGAGATACAATTGACATATAACATCATGTAAGTTCAAGGCATACAAAGCGTTGATTTGACACATTGATGTATTGCAAAATCATTACCACTCCACTGTATCATGAGCTCACACCTCGTGGACATTTTGATTCAGCTCTTGCCTTTCTAGACCTGTCTACTGCATTTGGGTCTGTGGACAGTTCCTCCCCCTGGAACTCCTCCCTTAGTGCTTTTCCAGTGTCTTTGACTACAACTCAAGAAGGAAATTTTTACGTAGTAACCCAGTAAACACGTACATAGACACAGCTGAAACTGAAGTTTCCCAACATAGTAATCATCCTTAACTGTACACAAGAAACTCTGATATTTTCAGTTGCTTTCTTTTTCAGTGCCAATCAGTTACAACCAAGTAAGTTGATTTCATGGCTCACTGATGGCTTGCATCCTTAAACTTTTGGTTTCCCTGACACTCCTCTGCTTCTCCTCATACATGTCTTACCAGTCTCTTTGGTCCCCAGAATTTTTGATATTCCCTAATGTATGTTCTGCCTTGATCTTTCTGTTCCTAATGTATGTGCTTTCTCCAGGTGATCCCATCCTTCCTCTCCGTGCTGCACACTCCAAAATCTCTCTCTATTCTGGAATCTCAGTACTGTACTCCTACAGAAAAATGATGTTGGCCCCAGGTTCAATTCCTAGGGATCTGTACTGGGTCAAAGTCAGGGGAGACTGGTCACCCGGTTGAAACTCATGTACCTGCAGTTGATTCAGGACAAAGCTAATAGCTAAAGTCAAGTAGAAAGCCAGTTGTCTTGTGCAAAGACCTAACACAGAACCAGTCTTCTGCACTGTGAAGTTGCAATGTACTCTTTCCAGTGTTCTCTTTCTGTAGTCTATTGTTAGAAGTGAGTCACTAGACTCAGCCCACACTCAAGGGGAGTCATCCGGCTTTATCATCAATATTAGAGGAAGAGATACCAGCCCTCCTTTGCCAAGTGACTGCTGTTATGTGTCAGGCACTGTCCAGGCTCCATTCAGTTTTAATTCTCAGAACACTAGGAGCTTGGTGGTATCATCCATATTTGAACCATTAGGAAATTGAGGCATAAATGAGATCATTGACTTGCTCACAGTGACAGCTCTTGTGCTCGAACCAGGCTGGCTTAAATCTTTCAGTGGTCACTTCCAAAGGTGATCTCAGCCCCGAGGTTTGCAAAACTCTTTAGGTTGAATGCCAAATGGGGTGGTGATGTACAGAGAAGTACGAGCTCCTCTAGTCCAGTCCAGCCTCCTGACTGGTTCCCCCAAGTTAGGGTCCCCTGACCCAATTAACTGTGGCAGGGGCTACAGAGGGAGAAGTCAATTTGAAGAAAAATGGCAGAGGAGAAATGAAGCCCCTGGGAAGCTTCTTACATGTTGATTACACCTATGGTATATAGTTCAACTGGCACGAAGTTGTGTTGGGGAGGGTGGGCGGAAAGGAGGGCAAATCGAGAGGTAGTGTTTGTGAGCGCTGAGTGGGTGAGGAAGGCGTGGGGACAAGAGGAGACTGGGTTTGGAAGTAGGGCATGTAGGGAGGGAAAGAGGGTGATTACAAAAGAAGAGGAAAGAAATCTGATTAACTGACAGGCCTTTTATGAAAATTAACTTTTGAAGTCAATGTAGCGTTTCAGAGTACTTATTGTACTTTTGGAAGAAGATAATATATCATCAAGGAATGAGAATCACATGTGGGTTCTCTCTCTTCCCTATTAAAGATTCAGGGAAAAAGCCTCACCCAAATGGGGCATTTTCAGTGCAGAGCTCTGTTTTCCCTGCCACTTGACAACCCGTTGGACTAGATTTCTCTATTACATTTATGCATCATATCCAGTTCATCACTGGTGACCTCTGCCTGCTTCTCCGGTTGAGAGCATGTCAGGGAGAACAGAGTCTGCTTAAGAAACTGAGGATTTTCCAGAACCGTGGCTGAGAAAAACTCACCTGTTAACTTTCTAGACTCAGCACAGCCCCTCTTCTGAAAATTGGATGTTACAGGCATTGTTTCTGTTCTTGCGGCTGCTTGTTACTCTGCCTTCTACTATCTGAAATCTTTTCTCTGCAATCTTTGAATGGGAAATAGGAAAATTATAGTTTCCTGATTTCTACATGAAGACATGCTAAAAATCACTTTACTTCTCATGTTTGTTTTACTGTGGTGAGTCCCCTGGAAATCGACTCTGAGACGGAGATGAGCTTGCAGGAGGTTTACTGGGGAATGTTCTCAGTAGCAACACTGCTAACAGTGTGAGGAAAGCAGAACATCCCTTGAGAGAAGCTGAGCTTCAATGAAATCGCAACAGAGGCCTCAGCCCATCCAACTGGATATTTGTTAGCCCAAATGAAGCAAGAGGTGGGACTCTGTACCCCCGAAACCAGTAACGAGGTAGGTGCCTCTGGAAAGGAGGCATGGCTTGAGCAAGGCAGCTCCCTTCAGTGGAAATCAGCTCCTGGGAATGGGAGGGAGGGGGGACAGACTCAGGGTTGAGCCATCAGCAGACACTCACTCAACAGCTGGGTAATCTGTACTGCACCCTACAGCATCCACTACAGATGTGTGTCTGCTCCAATGGTCTGGTCATTTTTCTGAGTATTTGTACAACTTTAAATACTTTATCTTCTGGAACTCATTTTTTTAAGTTTATGTGTTTTGAGAGAGAGCATGAGAGAGTGAGCACGTGTGCATGCACAAGTGGGAGAGGGGCAGAGGGAGAGGGAGCAAAAAAGAATACCAAGCAGATCCACACTGTCAGTGCAGAGCCTGACATGGGGCTTGAACTCACAAACAGCAAGATTGTGACCTGAGCCGAAGTTAAGAGTCAGATGCCCAACCAACTGAGTCACCCAGGTGCCCCATAGGACTCTTTTTTTTTTTTAAACTCACTTTTTATTTTACTAGGAATCATTGACTTATTTAGTACTAGCCTGGCTCCAAATGCCCTAAATTTTTTTCTGAACCTGAAGTACAAAGCATATATATATATACACACACACATATACATGTATGTGTGTATATATATATATATATATATATATATATATATATACACATATACACATTGCATATATATGTGTGTATATATATATATGCAAATTCTCTCTTTCTGGTTGTTATATAGCCTAATTTCTAATGCAGTGAAAACGTTCCCTATCTTTCACCTCTTCCATTAGGACTAAACCATTGGTGATATATTTTGTTATTAATGATTTAGTTAATCACAGGGCTGGAAAGGTTGGGTTATTTGATTTTTTCTTAGAGTATATTTAAAAAGTAATTTTTCAAAAAAAAAGGAATTTTTCAAAATGGCAAATTATTGCACAATCTCATATTTCCTTGATTTCCTGCTGTCTCTGTTTCTCTATCATTGACTTAAAAAATACAGAGTCTGTGTATACATTCAGCATTCAGTTAGAGATACACTAGGAGAAATAAAGCAGTGATTGTTTTTTACTCTACTGAAAAGTTTTAAAAGACACAGCCCCGTTGATTTTTATCAAACGTACAGTTACATTTTGTGTGCATTTCAAACAATGCCATACCAAATTAAGTCTCATTTTCTGCACACACAAAAAAGTGAACAATTTTAATCACCCCCTAGCCCCATCCAAAAAAGCTTGCTAGCAGAGTAAATTGTAGGCTAAATTTGTGCTATTTTCATGGTCAGAATGATCTTGTAAACAGAAATAGCGGCTCTCCTCATCACAATTATGTGAACCACACTGTTTATGAGAATCCGTACTTCTTTGTTTTTATTTTTTAATGTTTATTTTTAAGAGAGAGAGAGAGAGAGAGAGAGAGAGAGAGAGCGAGCATGAGCGGGGGAGGGGCAGAGAGAGAGGGAGGCACAGAACCCAAAGCAGGCTCCAGGCTCTGAGCTGTCAGCACAGAGCCCGATGTAGGGCTCAAACTCACAAACCGAGAGATCATGACCTGAGCTGAAGTCAGATGCTTAACCGACTGAGCCACTCAGGCACCCCTGAGCATCAGTACTTCTACAAGGACTTTCCTTGTAAGAAAAGTTTAGCGTATTTTCTAAACATCTTATGACAATGTTATGCAAGCATTTATTACATGCTGGTGATGGTGCTAGAAAGTATGGCTCCAAATCAAAACTCAGAACAGAAGATATAATAAGAAGTTGTGAAGAAGGCCAGCACCTGCCATTGTAATTAGGAGAAAATTCTCTGCAAAATATTAGGGCTGATGCTTTGAAAATATAATGCAGCAGTAAAACAGGTCCACTTTCAAATTAGCAAAACATTGTGTATAACCAGAAAGGATAATGGAAAAATGTTGGAGACCTGGCTGTAATATTAATCCTATCCTAACGAGGCCCTGAGTTTACAACGCTTGTATATGTATACTCTCTGCGAGTGTCTCCCCAATTTAAACTTATTTCTATGGAAAAACTAAGCTGGGATTCTGTGATTTTGAAGTACATGAATCCTTGAGAATACATCTCTCAAAATAAAGCAACAGCCTATTTGAAAGGGTTTTGGTTTTATTTTGATTATCGAGCTAATCCCATGACCTATAATTAATTTAGGCTATTAGTAAGGGGAGAAGATGCAGTCTATCAAGAAGAGGCTGCAGAAGCAAGGAAGAAGGGTGGGGAAAAAAGGGAGAGATGTGAAGGAAGGGACAGAGGAACCTAAGATGGTCTAAGTGGTGAGGAGCTGTACTGGATACAAGAGGAGGAGAAACAGTGCTAGTGATGCAGCAGCCATCTGCCAGGTAAGGTGATATGGCCGGCAGACAGAAGTCCGTCCTGGGTTCAAATCGCTGCACTACACTGCCAATCAGTCAGTTGATGTTTAGTGAGTTCCTGTTATGTGCTGGGCACTGTTGCACACTACAGATGATGGTGAACACACAGGACTCCTGCCCTCATGAAGCCCTTGCATCACGTTGCCAGAATTGAATGTTCAGAATTACAGAAAGGCTGCAAGGGAGAACTACAGGGTGTTCTGGGAGGGTCAGAGAAGGTTTGATTGACTAGGTGACAATTAACGTGAGAGCTGAAGAATTTCCTTGACTACCTCAGGACTGGGAGTCTCAATTCTGCATCTGCATCGTGAACATGACGGTGCTTATTACACAGGGTTCTTGTAAGGATTAGGAATGAGAAATGTGTGAGTTGGTAAAATTTTACTTGAGCCCCCAGCCTGTCGTCTGCTGACCTCTGCCCTGGACCATCCTTACATGTTTATTGTACTATGGGATAGACAGGAATATGTGTGTGATTTAAGCCGCCATATTGGATGCTGATGCAGCTGTGCCCTGCCCACCTCTTTAGCTTCTGCTGCAGGCACTGTTGACCTTCTGAGACTTTTTTGTTGGTGCAGCGCCCTCTGCCTGGAGTGACCTTTCTGTCACAGTCCTCCTGGTGCACTGCAATCACCTATCACAGCTCAGGCCCAGGGGCTCCTTTTCTGGCCAGCCCTGCTGGGCTCCCCCAACTCAGAAATAAATTGCCTGTGAGCAGGGCCCATATGTTGTTGTTTCCATTCCTCAGGATCTAGCACAGCAGAGCACAGAGTGCGTGCGTGACTGACTAACTCTCCTCTTTGGTCATTACTAGTAACTAAATTGATCACTTTACCTATGAGATATATAACATTTATAGAACCAGAGAGAGAATAGACCACTTTATTTGGAAATGACCAAGGGAGGAGTGCCTAGATAGCTCAGTTGGTTAAGCGTCCAACTCTTGATTTTGACTCAGGTGGGTTCAAGCCCCGTGTTGAGCTCTGGGCTGACAGTGTGGACTCTGCTTGGGATCCTCTCTCTCTCTCTTCCTCTCCCCCTCCCCAACTCACACTGTCTCTCCCTCTCTCTCAAAATAAATAAATAAACTTCAAGAAAATGATCAAAGGAAGGCCACAAAGTAAGTATATTGCTTAAAGTTTACTTTTTGTTTTACTTGTTCATTTTCATATTCCACCTGTTGTGAAATCCTAGCCCTTTGAATCAACCTACTCCTTCCACCTGTGTCTACAGCTAAACTCCTTTCCTAAGTACTGACTCAGTTTCACACTGACACCTGCAATGCTCTTCCTTGAAACACCACTTGACCACATCCTGCTTGGATCCTCTTACTGGGTCATTTCTTGTCCTGTATTTGCCCAGTCACCCCACACACATGTCTAGTTTCCTAGTGACACGGGATGGTAAGTGAAACTTCTGCCTGAGAGCCTAAGACAATTAACATGTTAGCGAGCTGAGAAAGAGAGCAGCCTCCTCTGGAGGACCCGTGAAGAGGGAGTGCTCGGGGCTGGATGATGAATTCCAAACCTTGGTCCCACACCAAGGGCTGGAAGTGCTGGGAGAGCAGAGAATGGGGACTTGCACACACAAAGAGTTGCAAGTGCACTGTGAATGCCCACCTTCTCCCACCAGCCCCCCCTCCCTCCGCCCTGGAGAGATGAGGGTGCTTGCTTGCTCTTCAAGGCCTGCAAGTGGGGCTTTAGGGGTACCACCCCAGAGAGCCAGATACGTGCCTCTTAGAGTCACACGGTCAGAGCCGGCTGAACAGGGACACTGCTGAGAAAGGCAACGGCCCAGAGACCAGCTGGACGGCTGATGAAGGACACACTCTGGGCTCTGGATGGACCCGACCTTCTAGAGTTTTCATGACTTCTCCTGGATGAGATCCAGGAGCAAGCAAGAGACGGATGCAGCATGGGCTCACGTCAGGTCTTGTCTCAGACCACCTGGCCAGGCTAATTCAGCCCAGCAGAGAGAAGCTGAAGATGGTACCAGAGTCCCAGGAGCCTCAAGCAGCCAGCCAGTTAGAGACGCATATGCCGGGGCCAAGAGAACGCAGGGACGGTCCACGCTGAGGGGGCAGGTTGCCAAAACACCCACAAAAGCGCCAGCGACAAAAACAGTGTTATTCAATAACCAGCCCAAAGTGCATGAAGCCAGCTTACAGTAGTGCCAGTGGGGGTAGAGCTTTCCTTCCCTCTCGTGGGCCCCACTTCCTGTGACAGGTGTGGCTCCAGCACCGCGGGGCGGGAGGGTCTCCAGCACAGGTGAGCAAACTTGCAGAAGAGGGGGGGATAGGTTAGGGCAGCAGGAGGAAGGCCCCTGACCTGCCCTTTCATCTGCAAGCTGGCGTCCTGCCCAGGGCCAGGCCTCACTGGAGAAAGGTGGGAAGGCACAAGCTCATGTCTCGTGCCCATTTGGACTCTGACAGGGGCCTGGAGTTTCCAATGTCTGGGTTCCAATGTCTGCCCTAGCTATGAGTGACCAGAAACATCACAGGGAGAAATGGGGGAAAACTGTTTCGTGCTTCTGTTTCCCCCACATCAGGCTTGATTAATAAATCAATTAAAAATTTGCCACCTATATTTTTAATTTATAAAGACTGTGCAATAGTGATCATTTCTAGTGATTTTTGCCAACATTAAAGGAAAGAAAATTGAGTGGCGAAATGACATGCTTTTGAAATTGGGGAATGAGGGTGCCTTTGCTAAAAATGAAGAAATATCACACAAGGACATTAAGGACTGAGCTCATTCCGTCTTTAACTACATTGCCACGCACTGAAATAACATTTCATAAAAGTATCTTTCACAGGTCAGCCGTCTCTGGGGTTAGGAATCTGTGTTATTTTCCACTTCTGCTCTGCAGCCCTTTGGAGAGGAAAGCTTGCAGCATCCCTGGAATCTATTTGGTTGTGGGAATCCCGTGGAAATACAGGAGACGTTCTCCTAAAGATTGAAACCTCCCGAAAAGGTTGGCTTTAAATTTCATGTTCTCCTTAGGGAAGTGTCTTAATTTGAAGTTCTTTTTAGCCCAAATTCCACGGAAGATAAACTGTCTTCAGAATTTGCTTCAGCTGGGCTGCTGAAAGGAGCCATGTGAAAGAAAGCTGGCATCTGGAATGGTACAGCTGAGGTCTGCAGACTCCATAGGTGTAGGAGCGACAGAGGTGGCTGTGGCTGAGGCATCCTCCTCATGCTGCCACAAATGATTTGCAGAATGGCTTTCTTTCACAACCAGGTATGTGTGGAATAAATAATCCTGTGGCTATGAATCCTGTTGGTTTCAGTGACTGAGGTCTTGATTTTAGAAGGGAGGATCCATTGCAAAGAGCTCCTCATTTGTATCATGAGTGTGGCCTCTGAGTGTGCAGTGAGAAGACTCCCCTCTCTCCAGGATGTTGCTGCTGGGACTGGCCAACATCCATCCTTTAGAAGGCAAACTGTTTACAACGAATATTATTTTTATGTTAAAAGATATATAATACATAAAAAGAGTTTTTATGTGTGTGTATTCAAAAGAATAATAATAGAAATTAAACAAGAACCACCCCCTACACACACACACACACACACACACACACACACACACACACACACACGAGGAACATCATTCAACCATGAAAAAGATGCGCTCTTGCCTTTACAAAAACATGGATGGATTTAGAGGATATTATGCTAAATGAAATAAGTCAGATTAAGAAAGACAAATACCTGATTTCATTCATATGCAGAAACTAAAAAACAACAAATGAATAAATGAAAAGCAGAATCAGACCTATAAATGTAAAGAACAAACTGATGGTTGCCAGAGGGCAAGGGAGAAAGGGGATGGGCAGAATGGATGAAGGAGAGTGGGAGATATCCGGCTTTCAGTCATGGAATGAATAAATCGTGGGATTAAGAGGCACAGAATGGGGAATATAGTGAACGGTACTGTAATAGTGTTGTAAAGGTACAACACTTGTGATGAACATCACATCGGTAAAACACGAGCTTGTGCAATTTTACTAGGTGACACCAAGATATTTTCCAAAGTAGTTGTTCCAATTTATAATCACACCAGCAGCATATAAGAGTTCCCACTGTTGGGGCGCCTGGGTGGCTCAGTCGGTTAAGTGTCCAACTTCAGCTCAGGTCATGATCTCACAGTCTGTGAATACAAGCCCCTCGACGGGCTCTGGGCTGATGGCTCAGAGCCTGGATCCTGCTTCAGATTTTGTGTCTCCCTCTCTCTCTGCCCCTCCCCTGCTCATGCTCTGTCTCTCTTTGTCTCAAAAATAAATGAAAACATTAAAAAAAAAAACTTAAAAAGAAAAGAGTTCCCACTGTTGCACATCCTTGATTATCATTGGTACTGCCAGACTTAACATCTTTTTTAGTCTGGTGGGTGTGAAATGATATCTGATATTTAATTTGCATTTCCCTGGCTAATGCAATTTCTAACTAAATAACATTAGTCATCTTTTCAGGAATTATAGGTGTTCTTTTTTTCCTCTTCTGTGAAATTCCTGTTCCTGTCTTTGTTCTGCTTTATAGGATTATTTATTTATTTTTATTGTGTCATATGTGTTCTTCATTTGCAATCTTTTAAGGGTATTGCAAATACTGCTTCCCAGCTTGTGCCTCATCTCTTCACTCGCTTTATGATGGGTTTGATGAAAAGCATGAACAGAAGTTTTAAAAATTTGATGGAGTCAAGTATATCAACGTTTTCTTCATGGTTTGTATGAAGAACTCCTTCCTCTGAGGTCATAAATACAGTCTCTTCCAAATGTTCAAAAATTTGCCTTTAACGTTTCAATTTCTTAATCTACGCGGGATGTGTGTGTGTGTGTGTGTGTGTGTGTGTATGTGTGTGTGTGTGTGTGTGCGTATACATTATTCTCGATCAGTTAGATATTCCATACCTGCATAGGTATGCTGGTACCAGGATATAGGACAGGAAGCATAATACAGACATGCATGCCTTCAGTGAGAATCCACCCAGCACTCCAGTGGCCCTTCTTTAGCCCCACAGCAACAGTACAGAAACGGGGAAGGACATCACACTGCCTTAGAATCCCCACGCTCCATAGGAACCAAATAACTCTTCTAACTAGGACATAGCTTTCAGGTGCTGGCAAGGAAAATGCCTAGTTAGAACTTATGTGGCGTCAGGGAAGCTTCCCACAGATATTTATGGTTCATTCACAGTCTTCCAGAACAAATATATTCAATCGTGGGTTTTTTTTTTTTTTTTTATCATAAGAGTTGTTGCTTCACAGCACAGCTGAAATTCTACCTCTATCAGGTTTCAAGGGAGATAGAAACCTAAGGTCAATTTCCCATACATTGTGTACGTGTGCGTGCAGGCGTGTTTGTGTGCATGCATATATGTGTGTGTAGAGTATGAATAGGGATCATTTTTATCATTTTTTGGGTGGATAATGTGTTCTCCCAGCAGTTTGTTGAATAGCCCATCTTTTCCTCTCCGATCTGCAATGCCAGCTAGACCATTTTCCAGCTTTCACTATGCATGTGAGTCTGTTAATTAGCTCTCTATTTGTCCTAGTACCACCCTGTGCTACCTATTACCATAGTCCTAAATAATGCAATGCTAGCATAAGCCTCGATATCCTGTAGGTCAAGTCTGCCTGTTTTGCAGACAAGTCTTGTCAATTTGTAATGGGTTTTTTGATCTGTCAATTTAGCTAGGCGATAGTCCCAGTTAAGCAGTCTAGTTGTTGCTGTGAAATAATGTTGCAGATGTAATTAAAGCCCTTAATCAGTTGACTTTAAGAAGATTATTCTGGATTATCCAGGTGTGCCTGACTGAATCTGTTGGAAGGCAGGACTAAGGTTTCCCCAGGAGAGAGAAGAAATTCCACCTGTGGATGATGGCTTTGGCCAATTCCTGTTGAGTTCCATCATGCTTATGACTCCTCCTCTATGGATTTGGAACTTGCTTAGCCAGCCCCAAAAATCACATAAGCCAATTCCTTATAATAGGTCTGTCTCATGCTATCTCTCTGTCTCTGTATAAAATATATATACTATTCGTTTATTCTGGTTGTATGTATGTATGTATATATGTATTCTGGTTCTGCTTCTCTAAACCTTGACTTGTGTACTATTCTTCTCTTCTTTATTTCATACGAATTACAAAATTGGCTTGTCAAGTTGCACAAAGATATATGCTTGGGTTTTGACTTACATTACAGTGAATCTGCATGCTAATTTAGGTGGAACTGATACCTTCATAAAATTGAGTTTTCCTATCCATATTTTCCCACTTATTTATGTTTCGTGTATCTTTCTATAAAGATTTATAATTCCCTTTAAGAATCTTATTTTAGCAGTTATTGTAAGTGCTATCTTTTAAACTTCTTTTTTATTAGATAAAATATGTATGACAATTACTCAGTTTAATGAATTATTATAAACATCCATATACTATTACTTAGGTAATAAAAAATAGAACATTACCTGAAGCTTGCTGAGTGTCTCTCCAAGTTCACATTCCCCATTCCTTACCTAATACACAAGCATCATTCTGGTCTTTGTAAATAATCTTCCTCCCTCCCTCCTGTCCTTCCTTCCTTCCTTAGTAGTTTTGCTACTTCTGTGAGAATTTGTAAATAATCTGGTTCAGAGCCTTATCTAGATGGAGTCATGCATCGGGTATATTTTTGTGGATACTTGGATTATAACCAGTGTGAGACCATATTATTATTGAACATTCACTCTTCCTGGTGAAACAAACATTTTATAAATCATACTGAAGTGTCCCTTTTATCTCTTAAAGTTGTTTTTTTTTTTTTTTTGCATTAAAGTCTACTTTGCCTGATCTTAGTTTACCACACCAGCTTTCTCCCATCCTTTTATTTAAAATTTTTCTGAATTCCTATGCCTGACCTCTTTGGTTTGCCATCTCCTTACATCTTTGCCTAGAATCCTTTACTATTTATTGTGTTGTCCTCCAAGTTACATCACATAGAATTTATGTAGATTTTCAGTTATCCTAAGTAGGACGGTTGGTGCAATGAAGCTCGTCTACCATTATCAGAAGCAATGTCATTTCTTCATGGCTGGCTTGCAAAATTAAATGGTTTTTATGTATTGATCTTACATTCTGCAGACTTGCTGAACTCTCTTACTAATTCGAACATTTTACGTATACATTCTTTTAGATTTCTACATAGGTAATCATGTTACCTGCAAAACATTTTCAGTCTTTACAACGTGAATTTCTTTTTCTTCTCTTACACTGGCAGGTACCTCCAATATAATGAATAGAAAATAGTAAGAGTGGAAATCTTTGCTACTTCCTGATTTTAGGGATTCACTTAATATTTTATTCTTAAGCAAGACATTTGCCACAAGTTTTTTATAGATATACTTTATCAGATGAAGTAGGTTCCCTTTTATTTCTAGTTTTGCTACAAATTTTTAAAATTTTTTTCAAATCATAAGTGGTTTTTGAAACTTATTGGAGGTGATTCTGAATCTAGTAAGATAATCATATGGCTTCTGTCTTTGAATCTGTTATCATAGTGAATTAAATTACAGATTTTTGTAACATTGAACCAATTTTTTACCCTGGAATAAATCTAACTTGATCATGATGCATTATTTTTATACATTACTTGATTTGGTTTGCTAATGTTTTATTTAGGATCTTTGCATCTATGCTCCTAAGAAAACTGGCATTTAACTTTCTTATAATGTTCAGGTCTGGTTTTGGTATCAAGTTTATATAAGCCTCATAAAATGAGTTGGGAGTGTTGTCTGTTGACCTTTCTTTGAAGAAACGAGGATAAGCTTAGAATTATCCGTTCCTTGAACACTCAGGAGAGCTTACTTCTCAGCCATCTGGGTTTTGTGTGTTCCTGGTGGGAAGGCTGTAACTATTGATTTAATTTATAGGCTGGATCTACAACTATTGAAGACTCCTGCCAGGGGAGCACTGGCTGTGCCAGCAGAGCCTCAGCTGTCTGACCCCTGGCAGGACCCCATTACCTGGCTGTCCTCAGTATCCCTCTTCAGCTTTCTCAGAGGTAAAATTCACATAGGCTGCATCTCCCCCCAGTGGCCACCGATGTGTGACTCTGAAGGAGAGCTTGTTAGTGGTGGGCAGTCATAGCTGGGAGGAACCAGCTAGGGGAACTATTGCAGGGGAGTGCTGTTCCACAAAGGGGTACAGGCTTGGTCTGGTCAAGGGGTAAGAAAAGGACAGGGAGTGACAAGAGGGAGTCACGAAGGGCTGGCTGGTGGGTGAGAGGGCTGATGGTCTTCCTCGGGAGGGGTGTAAGTACAGGGAGAGCCAGTGGTGGTGTATTGGTCGTAGAGGCTCACTGTATGCCACACATTCACATTTCATTGCTTGGTCAGGGGGTGTCCCCGGGTCATTGGTGGCAAGGTCAGGGGAGGTGTGCCTGGGAAGGGGGTGGCGTTCAGTGCAGCAGCTCTTTACCAATAAGTGAGGAAGTTTACCAGAATTTTAATGTCTCTTACATACATAATGTTCTATTAAGCATGAGCTCTGATCACTGGTTATGTGTTTTTGGATTTTTTCCCCCAGCTCTTTGAAGATAATATATCACAGGCTTCTGGTTTCATTATTCTGTGAGAAAGCAACTAATAGTCAAACTGTCAATTTTGTGTCAATAATTTGTTTTCTCAGACAACGTTCAAGATCTTTTTTTCCTCTTCTTTTGTTTTGCAGTTTCATGATGATGGATCTAAGTGTTATTTCTTTTTCCTAAAGTTTATTTATTAATTTTGAGAGAGACAGAGAGAGCATGAATGTGGGAGGGGCAGAGAGAGGGAGAGAGAGAGAGAATCCCAAGCATGCTCTGTGCTTCCAGAACCCACCCAGAACCCCATATGGGGTTCAAACCCATGAAACCACAAGATCATGATCTGAGCTGAAGTCAAGAGTTGGACCTTCAACCAACTGAGCCACCCAGGTGCCCCCTAAGTGTTATTTCTTTTTATTTATTCTGCTTGGCTTTCCTGATTTGAGGATTAGAATCTTTCATCAGTATGAGAAAGTTGTCAGCCAGTATCTCTTGAATATTGCCCCACCCCATTCTCTCAATTACCTCCTTCTGGATTGTATATTGTTTCTTCCCACTTTTTCCCCATGTTTTTTTTTTTTTTTTTTAATCACTTAATTTCGCTATGATGTCTTCTGGGTAATTTCTTCAGGTCTAAATTCCACCTTATCAATTCTTTTTTTATTTTTTTTTTTTTATTTTTTTTTTTTCAACGTTTATTTATTTTTGGGACAGAGAGAGACAGAGCATGAACGGGGGAGGGTCAGAGAGAGAGAGAGGGAGTCACAGAATCGGAAACAGGTTCCAGGCTCTGAGCCATCATGAGCCATCAGCCCAGAGCCTGACGCGGGGCTCGAACTCACAGACCGTGAGATCGTGACCTGGCTGAAGTCGGACGCTTAACCGACTGCGCCACTCAGGCGCCCCCCACCTTATCAATTCTTTCATCAACCATATCTAATGTGATATTTAAACTACATATTAAGTTTCTATTTGGTCTTTTTCCAGAATTGTCTGGTCAACTTTGAAGCCTCTTATTTCTTCATCACATATCAATAGTCTTTTATTTCTTTGAAATCTTAAACATGCTAATTTTAAAAATCATATGTTAATTTCAGTGTTTGAAGTGTTTGTGGGTCTGCTTCTGTGATTTATCACCTTGTTTCTCACTCAAGGTGGCTAATTGCCTCTTATTTGCTGATTTTTGACTGTAAGGTCTGATTCTTTACAACTTTATCTGTGGGAAATCTTTGAGATTCTGAGTTTGAAGTGATCGGGGTAAAAACTTGACCCCCTTAAGCAAAAATTTCATATTGGGGGTTTGGAGGTATCACACAAGTACAGTTGACTTTTGAACAACATGAGTTTGAACTATTTAGGTTCACAGATATGTGGATTTTTTTTCCAATAAATACAGAACAGTACTATAATTGTATTTTCTCTTCCTTAAGAATTTCTTAATATTTTCTTTTCTCTAGCTTTATTGCAAGATTATTGTATATAATACATATAGCATACAAAACTATATGCTAAGTGACTATGTTATCTTTAAGGCTTCTGGTTATCAGTAGGCTATTAGTAGTTAAGTTTTTGGGGAGTCAAAGGTCATATACAAGTTTTCAGTTGGACAGAGGTCAGCACCATTAACCCCCATGCTGTTCAAGGGCCAAATGTGTGAATTCCAGATCCAAATCCACTTGATTGTGAGCTGTAGTGAACAACTTTCATAAAAAGATTGCAGGGGCTCCTACCAGTCTACCCAGGCACAAAATAGCCAAGTAGAATATTACTACCTGATTTCTCTATGTAATAGGGTGCCTGGAGAGGCTCTATTTTACTCACTATGGATGCCACCCTTTGAAAATCAGCATTGAGAGTCATAGTTCTATCAAGTCTTCCAGACCTCCCATCTAACTTGGTCTTGACATTCTCTAGCCAGTGGTTTTTGGGCAGATTAACCAGATTTTTCTATGTGCTGTCTCAGGTAAGGTTTCACCTCAAATATGGCCATCATATTGCTGGGGATGGGTGAATACTTTACTTTAACAAAGAACTTTTGTTTATTCTCTCCTCTCGTCACCCTCCGTTTCCCCCATATCTTCTTTATCTGGCAGGTTCTATAGCTTTCACCTGGAGGGATGACTTTTATTCTATACTACCAACCCTTACGTCAAGAAGCGTTCAAGTAGCTAAAAATGAAAGGTCAACTAATCACTTATATAATTATTTAAATTTCTAACAGACTCCAGAGATCCTGTTCAGTGAAATTTATAATAATACACACACACATACACACACACACAGCATATACTATAGAGTAGACATTGTTCTAAGTAATTTATAAATATTAACTCCTTCAATGCTTGTTAAAACCATATGAGTTAGGTACAATTACCTTTCCCATTTTACAATAAGGAAACTTAGGCCTGAAGAGATTAAGTAGCTTGACCAGAATCATAGAAATCAGTGAGTGGGGAAGCTAGGATTGAAATCTAGACAGTTTGACGCTAGTGGCCAGTGGCTGGAAGAGATCATTGGGAGGACATGACTGCCTGTTGATCCTTGAGGCAGATGTTGGCAATCAGAAGCTCCCCAACCCCTGCCCTGTCCTTGGAACATATGTTCTACCTTCCATTCCCACAGTGGGAACTGCTTTCAAAGATGCAGACTTGAGAGCACAATTTGTTGAGACTGTCTGGAATGAGTACATAACTGAACCCAGTGAAAGCTTCTATATAATCTTTTGAGATTTGGGTAGATGTGGAGATCTCATCTTATGATCTCCTTAGCAAGCCTCATATGTAAGTTCCCTTGCTTATTAAACCTTCTACCTACCAACCTGGAGGGCTCCATCCCTTTCTTTGGTTTCTCCTTGTCTGCTGAGTATAAGGACCAGTTTACAAACCAACACCAATGGCTTAAGCCACATACAATGAAGCCCCGTGATAATTCTTCATTTGTTCTTCTTGATCCGCCCCTAGCATTGTTCTGTTGGGTTTCCTAAACATTCTTCCTAGGTATTACACATTTTTGGAGATAATCCCAGAAAACTCATTATTCTGAAAATACTGATGTATTAGCCTGGTTTAAGTTACCTCATAAAAAAATGGGAAAGGAATGAAACTGGGGAGAAGGGAAATCGAGTTCTGGTACTGTTAAGTTGAAAAGGACAATACTGAGAAGGTGACCAGGATGGCTCGTTGCCAAATATCTTGCGTTTTCTGAATGGATGCTAGTTAATGGTGAATCTCAACAGAAGCAGAGGCATAGAGGTTCCAGATCAACTCTCAAGAGTCTACTCCCACCCATGTTCCTTGATTTTGTGTTTTTAGTTTTTACAGTTGCCTGAGTGTAATGCTGTGATGGTATGGAGAAATTTTTGAATGTGCATTTAGAACACCAGCAATCTAATTTCTAGTTTCACTGGCTATGTAGGTTGGTAACTTAATTCCTTTGAACCTCAGTATCTTCATCTATAAAAAGGAAATGATAATAGCTGTCCTGCTTGTCTGCAAAATCTGTGCTTATGCTATATAATTATTGTTGACAATAGTAATGATAACTTTATGGTAACATACCTATAACCAATCATAAATGGAGTAAAGGAAAGAAGTAGAATACAAGTCAGTGTCTTTTACTGTTTATCAGAAGGTTTAGTGAATCTTTTGGATTCAGTGGTTTTCTTTTCTTTTTTTTTTATGTTTCCTGCTATTGAGCCCACTTCAGCAAAGTAAGTGAATTTGCTTTCAGGGTGTAGTTTTCTGACTTTTATAATAATTTACTCATTTAGAACTTCCCCAAATGTGTATTTGGTCCTTTAGAGATTCTGCATGTAGTTTTAGGATTACAGACCTCTTTTGGATTACAGACCTCTTTTGCATCAGCCATCTCCTGAGGGACATGGACCTTTGGTTATAACCCATTTTTAAAGTTTCCATAGTGGCACCTATAATAGACCCCTGGGAAAAGGAGTCTTCACTGGATTTGTCAGTGAATGAATTAGAGAAAGCTGGGTAGGGGTTGGGCATCCAGCAGCCTGGAGCTGCACAAATTTTAGAGGAATGTTTTTTGATCCTTTAGATAAAAATATCTTGAAATAAGGGCACCTGGGTGGCTCAGTCAGTTGAGCATCTGACTCTTGGTTTCTGCTCAAGTCATGATCTCATGGTTTATGTGTTCAAGCCCTGCATCAGGCTCTGTGCTGACAGTGTGGAGCCTGCTTGGACTTCTCTGTCTCTCTCTCTGCCCCTCCCCAACTTGTACTCTCTCTCTCCCTCTCTCTTTCTCTCAAAAATTAAATAAATAAATAAATAAACAAATATTAAAACCATATCTTGAACTCTATGATCTTTTCTTTATTCACTATGAATACTATGAATGTTTTCATTAGCTTTATAATACTCTCCAAAGTTTTTTTTCCTCTGGACTGAAGAAGCATGTTTGTGAGTTGATTATGGCTAAGAGTTTATACAGTTTCGGGATTTTACACAGACTTCTAAGTATTCCATTCTTTGAAACTGCATATAATCACAATGGCCAACAACAGAGCAACCTAATTCCATTGTTTTTAAGAATTCTTGTCCTCCAAGGAATCTGAGATGCAAGCTATCTGAATAATAACTTGTTCATTTATTGCACAATGTAAGTGTGAAAACAGATTTTTTTTGGTCAGATTGCCAACTTTTTTAAAGCTTTTATTTTAATTCCAGTTAGTTAACATACAGTCTTATATTAGTTTCACGTGTACAGTATAGTGATTCAGCACTTCCACACATCATCTGAAGCTCGTCACGGTGCACTCCTTATAATCTGCATCACTTATTTCACCAATCCCACCCCCTTCATCTCCCCTCTGGTAACTATCAGTTTGTTCTCTGTAGTTAAAAGTCTGTTTCTTGGTTTGCCCCCACTATTCTTTCGCTTTGCTCATTTGTTTCTTAAAAACAATTTTTAAATGTTTATTTATTTTTGAGAGAGTCTGAGCATGAGCAGGAGAGGGGCAGAGAGAGAGGGAGACATAGTATCGGAAGCAGACTCCAGGCTCTGAGCTGTTAGCACAGAGCCTGACGTGGGGCTTGAACTCACAAACTGTGACATAGTGACCTGAGCTGAAGTCAGACACTTAACCGACTGAGCCACCCAGGTGCCCCTCATTTGTTTTATTTCTTAAATTCCATACCTGAGGGAAATCATATGGTATTTTTCTTTTTTTCACTGACTTATTTCACTTAGCATTATATTCCCTAGCTCCATCTATGTTGTTGCAAATGGCAAGATTTAATTCTTTTTCATGGCTGAATAATACACACACACACACACACACACCACATCTTCTTTATCCATTCATCAGTTGATGGACACTTGGGTTCTTTCCATAATTTGTCTATTGTTGATAGTGCTGTTACAAACATTGGGATGCATGTGCCCCTTTGAATTAATGTTTTTGTATTCTTTGGGAAAATATCCAGTAGTGCAATTGCTGGATCATAGGGTAGTTCTACTTTTAACTTTTTGAGGAAACTTCATACTTTTTTCCACAGTGGCAGAACCATTTTGCATTCCCACTAACAGTGCATGAGTGTTTCTTTTCTTCACATGCTCGCCTATATCTGTTGTTTCTTGTGCCGTAGATTTTAGCCATTCTGACAGGTGTGGGGTGATATTTCATTGTAGTTTTCTTTTTTCTTTTTTTTTTTTTTTGAGTAGGCTCCATGCCTAATGTGGGGCTTGAACTCATGACCCTGAGATCAAGAGTCACATACTCTACTGACTGAGCCAGCCAGGGACCCCTCTTATTATAGTTTTGATTTTCATTTTCCTGATGATAAGTGATGATGAACATCTTTTCATGTGTTTGTTGGCCATCTGGATGTCTTCTTTGGAAAAAAATGTCTGTTCATGTCTTTTGCCCATTTTTAATTAGATTATTTGTTTTGTTTTTTGGTTTTGAGTTATATAGGTCCTTCATATATTTTGTTTACTAACCTTTTATCATATGTGTCATTTGCAAAAATCTTCTCCCATTCTGTAGGTTGCCTCTTAGTTTTGTTGATTGTTTCCTTTCCTGTGCAGCTTTTATTTTGATGTAGTCCCAATAGTTTATTTTTGCTTTTGTTTCCCTTGCCTCAGGAGACATATCTAGAAAAACATTGCTACCACTGATGTGAAAGAGGTTACTGCCTGTGTTCTCTTCTAGGATTTTTATGGTTTCGAGTCTTGCATTTAGGTGAATTTAGTTTTGTGTATGGTGTTAGAGTGGTTTTAAAAAGTTAGCATGTTGCTGTCCAATTTTCCCAAAACCATTTGTTAAAGAGACTATCCTTTTCCCATTGGATATTATTTCCTGCTTTGTCAAAGATTAATTGACCATGTAGTTCAGTGGTTTATTTCTGGGTTTTCTGTTCTGTCCTATTGATCTATGTGTCTATTTTTGTGCCAGTACCATACTGTTTTGAGTACTAGAGCTTTGTAATATAATTTGAAATCTGAAATTGTGATGCCTACAGCTTTGCTTTTTCTTTTTCAAGATTGCTTTGGCTACTTGGGGTCTTTTGTGGTTCCACACAAATTTTAGAATTGTTTGTTCTAGCTCTGTAAAAACACTGTTGGTATTTTTATAGGGATTGCATTAAATGTGTAGATCTCCGGGATAGAAGGAACATACTTAAAGATCATAAAAGCCATTTATGAAAAGCCCACAGCTAACATCATCCTCAACGGGGAAAAACTGAGAGCTTTTTCCCTGAGATCAGGAACACGACAGGGATGCCCACTCTCACCGCTGTTGTTTAACATAGTGCTGGAAGTTCTAGCATCAACAATCAGACAACAAAAGGAAATCAAAGGCATCAAAATTGGCAAAGATGAAGTCAAGCTTTCGCTTTTTGCAGATGACATGATATTATACATGGAAAATCCGATAGACTCCACCAAAAGTCTGCTAGAACTAATACATGAATTCAGCAAAGTTGCAGGATACAAAATCAATGTACAGAAATCAGTTGCATTCTTATACACTAACAATGAAGCAACAGAAAGACAAATAAAGAAACAGATCCCATTCACAATTGCACCAAGAAGCATAAAATACCTAGGAATAAATCTAACCAAAGATGTAAAAGATCTGTATGCTGAAAACTATAGAAAGCTTATGAAGGAAATTGAAGAAGATTTAAAGAAATGGAAAGACATTCCCTGCTCATGGATTGCAAGAATAAATATTGTCAAAATGTCAATACTACCCAAAGCTATCTACACATTCAATGCAATCCCAATCAAAATTGCACCAGCATTCTTCTCGAAACTAGAACAAGCAATCCTAAAATTCATATGGAACCACAAAAGGCCCCGAATAGCCAAAGGAATTTTGAAGAAGAAGACCAAAGCAGGAGGCATCACAATCCCAGACTTTAGCCTCTACTACAAAGCTGTCATCATCAAGACAGCATGGTATTGGCACAAAAACAGACACATAGACCAATGGAATAGAATAGAAACCCCAGAACTAGACCCACAAACATATGGGCAACTCATCTTTGACAAAGCAGGAAAGAACATCCAATGGAAAAAAGACAGTCTCTTTAACAAATGGTGCTGGGAGAACTGGACAGCAACATGCAGAAGGTTGAAACTAGACCACTTTCTCACACCATTCACAAAAATAAACTCAAAATGGATAAAGGACCTGAATGAGAGACAGGAAACCATCAAAACCTTAGAGGAGAAAGCAGGAAAAGACCTCTCTGACCTCAGCCGTAGCAATCTCTTACTCGACACATCCCCAAAGGCAAGGGAATTAAAAGCAAAAGTGAATTACTGGGACCTTATGAAGATAAAAAGCTTCTGCACAGCAAAGGAAACAACCAACAAAACTAAAAGGCAACCAACGGAATGGGTAAAGATATTTGCAAATGACATATCGGACAAAGGGCTAGTATCCAAAATCTATAAAGAGCTCACCAAACTCCACACCCGAAAAACAAATAACCCAGTGAAGAAATGGGCAGAAAACATGAATAGACACTTCTCTAAAGAAGACATCCGGATGGCCAACAGGCACATGAAAAGATGTTCAGCGTCGCTCCTTATCAGGGAAATACAAATCAGAACCACACTCAGGTATCACCTCACGCCAGTCAGAGTGGCCAAAATGAACAAATCAGGAGACTATAGATGCTGGAGAGGATGTGGAGAAACGGGAACCCTCTTGCACTGTTGGTGGGAATGCAAATTGGTGCAGCCGCTCTGGAAAGCAGTGTGGAGGTTCCTCAGAAAATTAAAAATAGACCTACCCTATGACCCAGCAATAGCACTGCTAGGAATTTATCCAAGGGATACAGGAGTACTGATGCATAGGGGCACTTGTACCCCAATGTTTATAGCAGCACTCTCAACAATAGCCAAATTATGGAAAGAGCCTAAATGTCCATCAACTGATGAATGGATAAAGAAATTGTGGTTTATATACACAATGGAATACTACGTGGCAATGAGAAAAAATGAAATATGGCCTTTTGTAGCAACGTGGATGGAACTGGAGAGTGTGATGCTAAGTGAAATAAGCCATACAGAGAAAGACAGATACCATATGGTTTCACTCTTATGTGGATCCTGAGAAACCTAACAGAAACCCATGGGGGAGAGGAAGGAAAAAAAAAAAAAAAAAAGAGGTTAGAGTGGGAGAGAGCCAAAGCATAAGAGACTGTTAAAAACTGAGAACAAACTGAGGGTTGATGGGGGGTGGGAGGGAGGAGAGGGTGGGTGATGGGTATTGAGGAGGGCACCTTTTGGGATGAGCACTGGGTGTTGTATGGAAACCAATTTGACAATAAATATCATATATTTAAAAAAAAATAAATAATAAAAAAAATAAAGAGAGGCGATGAGCAAAAAAAAAAAAAAAAAAAAATGTGTAGATCTCTTTGGATAGTATGAACACTTTAACAATATGCATTCTTCCAGTCCATGAGCATGGAATCTTTCCATTTCTCTGTGTTATGTTCAATTTCTTTCACCAGTGTTTTATAGTTTTCAGAGTACATGTTTTTATTCTCTTTGGTTAGGTTTATTTCTAGATATCTTATTATTTTTGGCACAATTTTAAATGAGTTTATTTTCTTAATTTATCTTTATGCTTCATTATTGGTGTATAGATATACAACAGATTTATTATGTACATTGATATTGTATACTGTGACTTTACTGAATTCATTTATCAGTTCTAGCAGTTTGGGGGGGGGCGTCTTTCAGGTTTTCTATATAGAGTATCATGTCATCTATAGAAGCAAGTTTTACTTCTTCTTTACCAACTTGGATCCCTTTTCTTTCTTTGTGTTGTCTGATTGCTGTGGCTAGGACTTCCAGTACTATGTTGAATAAAAGTGGTGAGAGTGGACATCCTTGTCTTGTTTCTAACCTTAGGGAAAAAACTCTCAATTTTTCCCCATTGAGGACGATGTTATCTATTGGTTTTTCATTTGTGGCCTTTGTTATGTTGAGGTATGTTCCCTCGAAACCTACTTTGTTGAGGGTTTTTACCGTAAATGGATGTCGTGCTTTGTCAAATACTTTTTCTGAGTCTATGGAAATGATCACATGATTCTTTTTCTTTCTCTTATTGATGTGATATATTATATTGATTGATTTGTGAATCCTGAGCCACCTTTGCCACCCAGGAAGAAATCACATTTGATCGGGGTGAATAATTTTTTTAATGTATTTTTGAATTTAGTTTGCTAGTATTTTATTGAGGAGTTTTGCATCTATGTTCATCAGGGATATTGGCCTGTAGTTCTCTTGTTTAGTGTCCTTATGTAGTTTTGGTATCAAGATAATTCTGGCCTCATAGAATGAATTTGGAAGTTTTCCTTCCTTTTTTATTTTTTTGTAATAGTTTGAGAAGAATAGGTATTAACTCTTCTTTAAACATTTGGTAGAATTTGCCTGTGAAGCCATCTAGTCCTGGACTTTTGGTTGTGGGAAGTTTTTTGATTATTGATTCAATTTCTTTGCTGGTTATCAGTCTGTTCAAATTTTCTTTTTCTTCCAGTTTCAGTTTTTATAGTTTATCTTTTCTGGGAATTTATCCAGATCTTCTATGTTGTCCAATTTATTGGCATATAGTTTGTTTACAATATACTCTTATAATTTTTTGTATTTCTGTGGTATTGGTTGTTATTTTTCTTTCTTATTTGTGATTTTACTTATTTGAGTCCTTTCTCTTGTATGTGAATTACACAAAAATACTATAATGAAATATTAAATTCTAGTTAATGGTATATATAACCAAATATTAAATTCTAGTTAATGGTATGTATGTGGAAATATTCAAGGTGAGGTATACTGATGTTTATAATCTACTTTGCAATATATCAAAAAATTATATGGATTGACAAAAAGATAGATGGCTAGATCCATGAGAAAGCAAACAAAGAAAAATGTTAATAATTAGAGAATCTAGGTGGTTGGTATTTGATAACTATTTTATAGTTCTTTAGCTTTTTATTATGTTTCAATATTTTCATAATTACACGTAGCCAGGATAGGGAGGAAAGTAGCCAAGGGCAGATCCCTACATCACTATAAATTCTTTTTGTGTGCTTTACTTCTCCTTTGTCAGCAAATATACTGATACAGTATTCTGTACACACAGCTAGCCCTTGAAAGAGAGAAAACTAACATACAGGCAGGAAACAGGAGCCCCCTGAGTCACCAGAAATGGGATTTGGGGTTGTGGGCCTGGAATGCCCTAATAAAAGGGATAGTGATTCCTTTGGTGCTTGCATGCATCAAGCTTTGCCTTAAACACTTGAATGTCACTCATTTGAATGCTCACAGCAATGCTCAAAGTGGGGGAATGCAGAAGGCATTATTTTCTCATTACAGATGAAGAAACTGAAGCTGGGGGGAGGTTATTCTTCTCTGGATTTTAGGAGGCCGGAATGATGAGAGAAACCTTAATGAGAAATTAGGGAACAGCAATAGCCCAAGTTTCATTAACATTTAGATGTGCTTTAACATATAGCTTGTGATTATCTTTCATGGAAACCAAAAGGACAGACAGAAGGGTCACAACTTTTTATAAAATTTATTTTTAGTTTTAAATTTACATCCAAATTAGCCTATAATGCAATGATGATTTCAGGAGTAGATTCCTTACTACCCCTTACCCATTTAGCCCATCCCCCCTCCCATAATCCCTCCAGCAACCCTCTGTTTGTTCTCCATATTTATGAGTCTGTTATGTATTGTCCCCCTCCCTGTTTTTATATTATTTTTGCTTCCCTTCCCCTATGTTCATCTGTGTTGTATCTTAAAAGTCCTCATATGAGTGAAGTCATATGATATTTGTCTTTCTCTGACTAATTTCGCTTAGCATAATACCCTCTAGTTCCATCCATGTAGTTGCAAATGGCAAGATTTCATTCTTTTTGACTGCTGAGTATACTCCATTGTATGTGGTGTGTGTGTGTGTGTGTGTGTGTGTGTGTGTGTGTATATATATATATATACCACATCTTCTTTATCCATTCATCCATCGATGGACTTTGGGTTCTTTCCATACTTGGCTATTGTTGATAGTGCTGCTATAAACATGGGGGTGAATGTGCCCTTTCAAAACAGCATACCTGTATCCCTTGGAAAAATACCTAGTAGTGAAATTGCTGGGTCATAGGGTAGTTCTATTTTTAGTTTTTTGAGGAGCCTCCATACTGTTTTCCAGAGAGACTGCACCAGTTTGCATTCCCACCAACAATGCATTCCCACCAACAATGTCCTCATCCTCGCCAACATCTGTTGTTGCCTGAGTTGTTAATGTTAGCCATTCTGACAGGTGTGAGGTGGTATCTCACTGTGGTTTTGATTTGTGTTTCCCAGATGATGAATGATGTTGAGCATTTTTTCATGTGTTGGTTGGCCATCTGGATGTTGAGAAGGGTCACAACTTTTAGGAACCTGGATCTTGGAGTTTTCCAGGATGGTCAAAGGAAGCGGGCATTGATTCGTTAACTCAGTAAATATTTACTGAGCATCTATTATGTTTCAAGTACGATTCTAGTTGTGGGGGATATGACAGAAAACAAAACAGATAATGTCCACTACCTTGTGGACTTACATTGTAGTGGGCATCTGAAAAGTTAGAGATGGACAGCTTCAACCCCAGGAGAGATCTTTTGGTGAGGTCGTGTAGGAAAGAACTCTCTTGTCCAGCAGGATATCTTTGACCCCTAGGACCTAGCACTGAGCCTACCTACAGTAGTGTAAAGAATGGGACAGAGTCCTTTAAAGTCTCTAAACATCTGAAGGTTTGTAGTGCTGTCCAGCCCCATCTGTCATATATAATTCAAAATAAAACAATACAAAACTGAAAAATATGGATAGTTCATTCCAGAAACATGCTATAATCCAAAGCATTTGTATATCAAAGTGAATTTCCCCGTAAGAAATAATGGAAACTCAGATGATTTGTTCCACAACCCAAAAATATTCATCTAAAAATTCTTACAAAACTGTAATATAATACAAAGTAATAAAGAAAATACAACATATAAAGAAAAATAAAAAAAGATGACCTGCATTTACCTTTGAAAACCTTCGTGGCTGGTGTGAGGGAGACAAGAGAGAGGAGGGTTATTGTGTAGGATGACTTTCACTAATGGAGTCACTGCTATCTATTGGCTCAGTGGAATCTTCTTCTGCATGGGGGCCATTGTATACGCTTGCATGGATGTTGACTACAGTACAGTATTAATAAACTCTAGTCATACACTGGATTTAAAATAACTGGCAATGAGGCAGCAGAGGAGAGCATCTATATCTGCAGGCAGCCTGACCTAGAATGAAGGAAAGCATTCCTAAGCTTACTCTTGTATGGAAAAGCAAAGGACTGTCCATAGGTGCTTTGAAGTGACAAAAAATACACTAGTGCCAGTTGTGTGCACCTTCCAATGTTTTGAAAAATCACTGATTTCTGCCAAACACTGTGGCCTGAGACTGAGCATCTGAACATTGGAGACGATTACCCACAATCTCACAGAGAGAGAGAGAGAGACAGAGAGAACAGAGAGAGAAGAACCACTGGGTCATTTGTGATCATGTGACATTTGGCATCATGTACTACTCGTATTGTAAGACATAGCTTGTTTATGAAGCTAAAATTTATTTGAAATGTTTGCTCATCCTGCGGAACACTCACAGAATAAGCTACTCAGCCCAAGGTTTTTACTCTACATTCCTATGAAATATTAAATCCTTCCCTACCACAGCCTGACAATATATTTTCTGTATGTGTCCTTGCTTTGCTCTAAGCATGGGCTTCCTTTGCCAGCTGGGGAATCCAGCACTCGTAGGCACTCATACACATTTCTGAATCACAGGAAAAAAAAATTAGTTTTAGAAGGGACTGAACTTTCCCCAGGCCTGGAAGTGATATTTACCTCATTTCATCTCAAGCTAAAACACCTTTTATCATTATCCAGACAAATTCAGCATCACATCTCATGAAAGTCCATCTTTGTTCGAAATACTGGCTACCTTCTGTATATTCAATCATTTTACCATTTTGTATTTTTATTGCTTTGCTCTTTACTTTAATCACCTACTAAATTTACTCTTGCAAAACCTCAAGTGGCTCTTTGGTTTCCCAAGGGAAGAAGCAAGTCTTTCTATAACAAAGAAAGAGGGAAGCATCCCTCTTACTTCTTCCTTTACCTTGTGTCTAGTTTTACTATCACTTCAAGCTGTCAGCCATGTTCTAAATAGCTGTATTTTTAGTTTAGGTGTTTTACTTTTCTTATCAGTTTTTGGTATTCTTATTTTATCAGAGTGTTGCCTCAGTACATGATTAGTGTTGCTTCAGTGTGGTTTTGATAAGGATGAGGTCCAATATCATGGGTGAACCCTCTCCTCCCCACCCCTCTCCTTTCCTTTCCATCCTCTCAGTCAAGAGACTGTATAATACAAGGACCCACATTTTTTCCCCAGGGTTCTAGTCTTCTGGTTGGAACTAAGCTAGGCCAATCAGAAAAGGAACCAAAAGGGGCACCTGGGTGGCTCAGTCGGTTAAGCGTCCAACTTTGGCTCAGGTCATGATCTAATGGTTCATGGGTTTGAGCCCTCTGTTGGGCTCTGTGCTGACAGGTCGGAGCCTGCAGCCTGTTCAGATGCTGTGTCTCCCTCTCTCTCTGCCCCTCCCCTGCTCATGCTTTGCCTGCCTCTCTCTCTCTCTCTCTCTCAAAAAAAAAAAAAAAAAAAAAAAAAAGCAAAGAAACTAAAAGACACAGGGATCAGCAAGCAGATCTGTTGTGTTTTGTTTTGTTTTGAATGACCAAGATGCAAACTTAAGGTATTGGCCATGGCTTTTTTTCATCCCAGAGAGTTGGGAAGCAGAAGTCTGATTTCTCATTTCCATCAGAAAGTTTCCTGTTGGAAGCTTATGTGGATCCTTTCAGTGAATCTATTTCAAAATCGCAGCGGGATTATAGGTTGTCCACATTTGCTTAATTCGGGAAGTGTCCAGGGTTGACACTGGCTGAGGAATTCCCAGTTATCAACTTCATCCCCAGCTATCTCCCATTGTTGTTGTCTTTGATAGGGAAATCATATAATTTTTCCGGAAACTGGAATATGCTGTCCTCATGACGTGACGTGTGGGGTGGGTAGCGTGAACTATAGCTAGGAAAACATTTGTAAACTTGACTAGTGCATGCAACTTGTTTAAAAAAAATTCTTATTCACCTGTGTTGTCTAAACAGTATTTTGATTTTAATTTAATCCATATGTAAAAATAAGACTTGCCATATACTTCTTATGTTTATAAATGTTAGATGACTATAAAACCAAGTCAAGTTTATAAATTAAATAAATAACGCTATATGAAATGGATAATAATCATACTGTTAAAGCTTTCCCTGTGTGCCAGGTGCAGTCTAAGTGCTTTATATCTGCTTAGCTCATTAATTATTACAGAAGCAGGGATAGTTATGATCTCATCTTATGTACAGATGGGAAACTGGGGCACACAGGCCACTCAGCTATGAAGTGTTGGAGCTTTACTCTGAACCCAGGAAGTTTGGCTTCGGAGAATGCTCACTTCACAATTATGCTAAGTTGCCTCTCTAGAAACTAGAGCCAAATGAAAGTGACCGATGGCATTGATCAGTTAACATTAATTTGCAGATAGCTGGTTTAACGTGGGAGAGATACATGCACGTGTTAACTTGATTCTTTTGATGTAGAGCATGATGGATCATCACCTGAGCATCGTCATGACTCCTGCCTTATTTTCTTTCTTTAAGAATGAATCTTTTAATCTTACATCTGCTATTTAGATGAGTCTATGTAATAATGCATTACAAAACACAATTCTGTAAAACTAAAAAAAGAAAAGAAGAAAAGAAAAAAGAAAAAAAAGGACTCATTGCATATTTATTTATTAAACTGTTAATGAACTTTTGCAAAAGTGGCATGAAAAATATATGATCTGAGGAACATATTCTAGACACATGTTGTGGGTACTTTTGACTTTAGAAGCTTAGAATAACCTGTCATGTGACACCTCAATTCTCCTACCATTTATTCCCTCATTGAACTGCACGGGAAACCTTCATTTGTGTTGTTGTTTGGACTTGTCTGGGCATCAACATGATCGTAAACAATTGCAAGGCTAGGACAGCCTGGGGTATACTGGGTTATTAGGCTGCTATCCAGGTTCTCCAGAATTTACTCATGTTGAAACATTTTAATTACCTTTGAGATAAAAACGCAACTTTTTGAGAGGTTCCTGGGTGGCTCAGTCAGTTAAGTGTTCCACTCGGCTTAGGTCACGATCTCCAAGTTCTTGAGTTCGAGCCCTTGTTGGGCTCTGTGCTAACAGCTCAGAGCCTAGAGCCTGCTTCGGATTCTGTCTCCCTCTCTCTCTGTCCCTTCCCCACTCCCACTCTGTGTCTCTATCTCTCTCAAAAACAAACATCAAGAAATAAATGAATGAATAAATAAATAAATAGCCCCGCAACTTTAAATTTCTTAAAAAGTCGCGATCTCTCAAAAACATGTTCCATTGGGGTCTATGAAAATCATTGGGTTTAAAACCCACCGTGCTCTGGGGATGTCTCACAGAGCCGGCTTCCAGCAGAGGCTCTGCTGGAAAGGAATGTGGGCAAGTAGAGCAGGTGGCCCCCTAGAGATGAGAAGCTCTGCACGCTGGTGGTGGTGGCCACCCCAGGACTGTCTCTGGGATGTGAGTCACAAGAGTGTGAGCTTTGAGGTTCCATCACAGTCCCTTACAGCAATGATGCCTTGGGGCCTGTTGTTTGGGCTCCTCTTGTTTTGCTAATTGACAGAGTATTGCTGCTGAAGGTCAGGCTGCATCTGTTTTAGGCTAATTTAATGAATCTGTGGGCAGGATTCTGCCCCAGCTTCCATGTGTCACATAAAAAGAGGGATGTCAGGGCGTCTGGGCAGTCAGTGATGCTTCCGCCTTTGGCTCAAGTCATGATCTCAGGGTTTGTGAGTTCGAGCCTCATGTTGGGCATTGAGCTGACAGCTCAGAGCCTGGAGCCTGCCTCAGATTCTGTCTCCCTCCCTCTCTGCCCCTCCCTCACTCATGCTCTGTCTCTCTCTCAAAAATAAATAAATGTTAAAAAATGTTTGAAAAAAAAAAAAGAGGGATGTCTCCTGAAAGCAGTGCCCTGATATGGGTTATTTGAAGACACCAGCCAGCACAATTTTCCTGATTTGTTGTACCACTGGTTCTTGGCAGGATTTTGTGCATGATTAGTCCTCAATAACTCCCAGGTTGAGAGAAGAAATGCCATTACCCCTTCTAAGGTCTCAGGAGACATTTTTAGTTCCTCTGTGGCACAATATAGTTTCTGGATTTTATAAATTTGATCAAGTGACTTAATGTCCTTGAAGGAAATTTTCTAAAAGATGGCTTAGGAGAAAATGGAAGGATCCATTGTTTTCCTTTTTTCCCCTTTCAGAGTAAAGGACACTGGACATCTGTACTTCTGTTTTTTTTTTTTTTTTTCGACGTTTATTTATTTTTGGGACAGAGAGAGACAGAGCATGAACGGGGGAGGGGCAGAGAGAGAGGGAGACACAGATTCCGAAACAGGCTCCAGGCTCTGAGCCATCAGCCCAGAGCCCGACGCGGGGCTCGAACTCCCGGACCGCGAGATCGTGACCTGGCTGAAGTCGGACGCTTAACCGACTGCGCCACCCAGGCGCCCCTGTTTTTGTTTTTGTTTTAAGTTTATTTATTTATTTTGAGAGAGCAAAAGAGTGCCAGCAGGGACAGGGCAGAGAAAGAGGGTTAGAGAGAATCCCAAGCAGACTCTACCATGTCAGTACAGAGCCCTACACGGGGGTAGATCTCATGAACCATGAGATCATGACCTGAGCTGCAATCAAGAGTCAGATGCTTAACTGACTGAGCCCCCCAGACACTCCTGTACTTCTGTTTTAATAGGCACTTCCTTGTGAACCTTCTAAACTCTTCCCTGCACCAGACTCAGCTGGGGCTGGTGCCCGCATACCTCATGTAGAACAAGATTAGGGATGAAGTCTATCACAGAGTCCCGTCTTTCCTCCTGGATGTGGGTAAGAGGCTTTTGAAATCTCCTAAGAGCTAACTTTCCACATTCCCACTGGGACTCATTACAGGGAAAGGAAAATTTTCATGGTCATTTTTTGAATAAGCTCACTTCAGCTAATGAAAAACGGAAGGAAGAGTCAGTCCAGAGCAAGAAGCGGAGGAGGTAGAGCTCCCACATGAGAATGTCAGAGAACATTATCTTTAAAACAGAATATACTAGGTTTAAAAAAAAATAGTTTTAGACCTTTCTCTTTGAAGCTATACAATTAAATATTAACAAAGCAATGTATTTCTAGTTCTGGTCCAAAAAAGTGTGCCATGAAGATGATAATATTGCCTAACTGTCACTCAGATATTTTTCCCCGGGCTAGTCGGGGGGGTTGCACTGATTCTCCATTTTCTCAGGACTGGTTCCCTTTGTGTTTGATAGCATGTTGCCATGGTATCACCATTCTCTGCCAATGGGGCTGTTAATGGACTTTTCTATTCTCAGTGTCAGGGAAGGGGTGGGGAGGAGATATGTCATTTAACTACTCAAATTAGTTGAATAAGTGCCACAAACGTCAGTGAAATAATGGCGAAAATATTTGTGTGTGGAGGAGTTAAAAATAATCCCTTGATAGAAGACTATTTCCGGCACAGTGAGCACTTAGAATTTATTTATTTATTTATTTATTTATTTATTTATTTATTTATTTATTTATTTATTTATTTCAGTTTGGTTTGAACTTGCCAATCCTTGATCTAATACTGGAATTTACCTTGCAGGACTTAGGTGGAAGATTATCTTCTTATTAGATCTTAGAGAGTCAGGTGACATAATACTGTTTCTGATAGGACATCAATTTGCAAATAAAAGTACTTTCTTTGTAGTAAATTTAAAAATGTTTCCATTAATTCTAAGGAAGTTTTTTTTTCTTTCTTTTTTTTTTTTTTTTTTTTTTTTTTTGCAGTTTTTGGTTATTGTCAACATTGCCTAGCTTTTAAAACTGTTGACTGTTTTAGTAGAGTGCCTTCCATTTTGGTAACTTTACCCTTATAACTTTTACAAGAGTGAGCAAAATCCCTCCAAATTACTGTAACTTTGAATGGGTTAATGAAACCCATTAACCCATTAACTGTTTCTAAGCAGTTTATTTATTTACATCTGTATTCTACTTTTTTTTTTCTTTTTAGTGTTGATTTTTGAGACAGAGAGAGACAGCCTGTGAGCAGGGGAGGGGCAGGGAGAGAGGAAGACACAGAATTTGAAGGAGGCTCCAGCCTCTGAGCTGTCAGCACAGATCCTGATGTGGGGCTTGAACTCACAAACCATGAGATCATGACCTGAGCTGAAGTCAGAGGCTTAATCCACTGACCCACCCAGGCATCCCTGTATTCTACATTTTTAAAGTGACCCAGTGAAACCTGGGTTTAAGTTTGAATGCACTAAACAAATAGCTTCGCCCTCGCATCTCTCTTTAAGAACTGGGTGAAGTTACAGAAAAGAGGACCATTTGTGAGGGTTATGGTGCTGGCAACTTTAGAATATCTGAAGAAAGGGAAAGAATACAATATGGCAAGGAGTAAAAGTAATCTACTAAAGATGTTCCCTATGCCTTAGAATATTGTTCACCAGCCAAGTGAACGATATTTTTAGATCAATAGTATCACTGTGCTTTATCATTGTTTTGGAGGTTACATACCACTCATTTATTTTCCTACTTAAGATCAAAGCAGGATCCAGTACCTTGGCGATCTCTTGGCCATTGGAGTCAACAGCAGTGATCAAAGAAATCTTGAAAGTTTTTCAGGAGGAATTGAAGAACCTACACGCAAAAGAAGGATTTGGGTTGTGCCCAGCAGGAAGAAGACAGCTCTCTGACTTGTACTTTTAGTAGCTCTGCGTTAAGTTCTAGTCAAATTTCTGGAGACACTCAAGGTCGCTCACATGCCATAAGGGACAAGCAAATATAGCAATCTTTAAAGGCAAAGCAATCCATTCAGAAGTATGCTTCCATCTTGCCACATAGAAGCAGGCTTGCAGATATAGAAATGTCTTCATTGGGTACTGATGTACGTGCACGTACATGTGCAAGCACACACATGCATGTGCGGTGGTGTGTGACTTTAAATACACACTGTCTGGACCCACATATTTAGAAACTACTAGTTATTTTCAGTCTTCAAAAGTGAAATTTTCTTAGTCTAATGGTATAACATAGGGGTTTATCTTGTACTCTGACAACTGAAGTGAGGTTATTGGAGTTTTGGGTCTGCTTCTACACAGAAGCATATTTATTTGTCTACCGCTTTGTATGCATCTGTCTAATATAAAGATGGCAAGGGCAGAACTGGCTCTTGAGATGGTGGCTATCCTTACTGGCTCTGTGTTCTGGGGTAGGTGGCTTAACTGCTCTGGACTTCAGTCTCTAAGCTTTTAAGACATTTAGATCTGTATGGTGTCTAAGTCCTCTTGTCATCCCAAATTTCATAGATCATTACAGAATCTGCAGGAAGCAAGGATCTTTCAACTTCCTCAAACTCTAGAACTGCCAATCATTTAGAGGAACAACATATAAACAGAGAAATCACGATATTAATGAGCTTTATAAAAAACTTTTCAGAAATCCGTGCCTGGGCTGACTTACACATTTGCTTCATGGTTGTGGTTCTTTTCATTCTTAGGAATAAACTCTGGACATAAGGACTTTGCAAAAGTTTTTAGGTCTTTTAGGAAAATGATGACTTAAGTTAACTACAAAGGAGAGGAGAAAAGAGAGACTACCTTTTGTTACTTCTTTATTAAATTCTTAGTGACCAGAGATGGGAGAGGGAACAGGAGAAGGAGGAGGAGAAGAAGGCGGGGGGAGGGGAAGAAGGATCACTTTTGCTGCTAGAATGAAACTAATTTATTTTTTGCTGATTACAACTTTTAAAAAAAAAGTTCAAATTTTCTTTTAAATGAATTATTTACAGTTACTTAAAGGATTTTGCATTGAAACATAATTACTCATTATGAAAAAGGTTAATATATACTGAATGAAAACCAAAGAAATCACGAAAGAAAGGAATGCGTGGGTAGAAGATTAAAGGAAGGGTGGGAATTATCTGCTGGGTTTTGGAGATGACAATAGTTTTAATATCAATCAATGCTTCTTGTGTATTATTCTGAAAGCGTCTGGAGTTTCTTGAGACACACACAGTGTTAGATTTCACTGATCAATTTAAGATGGCATAAGCTTTTTGGAAAGCAGTTTGGCAACATGCACAAATAACTTTAAAAATTCGTACAATGTGACCTAACAATTCTAGTTTTTGAAATTTATTCTAAGTAAAAACTATTAAAAATAGGGAAAGATTAATGTCAAGAGATTTTTATCCTTAGGTTATACTGAATATCAGTCAGTCCCCACCCCCACCATATTTTGACTTTGTTCCTTTCCATCATCTCCCCTTAAAATCATTCTCTTGCAAATACCTTCATTCCTTTTTTCTGCCCCTTCTTCTATCTCATTCATCTGGCCAACACTGACACTGAATAACCGAAGGATCTCAACTCTATCTGCACCTAACTAACCTTGTTGGAGAGAATCAGTCAGGCAAAACAGTAGCACTATAAATTGATGATTACCAACACCTGATAGCATTTATTAATGAACTTGATACACATACCAAACACAGTGACAGTTTCTACTCTTTCTCTTGGTGAATCTAAGGGCCAACATTCCTTTCTTCATAAAGCACCTTGAACCTTCCTTTGCTTTCTGGGCATCATGGTTTCTTTCTTTCCTCCTGCCTCTCTGGTGTTGGCATCTTCTCTTTACAAGACATCAAAATTTTTCATTTTTTTAGACCTCAGTCTTTGGGCTTTTCTTCCCTCACTGTGTTCTCTCACTCTCGATGACTGTATATATTCCCTCGGCTTTAAATGCATCCTCTACATTGCTGACATCCAAATGGCCCAATTTGTCCCTACTCTCTCCCCAGACCTTCAGATCCCAATATCCAAATATGCACTTGACAGAGACACTTGGCCATTCAGTAGCTTTGCAGCCTCTTGACATCCCCTTCCCATCTGCTCTATATTTAAAAAAAATGTCATTCTGCACAAACAAAACAACTTCCTTGATATTTTGGTGAATGTCCTTCCAGGTTAGTTACAGGTATTTGTGAAGAACAGAAGAGTTAGAAAATAAAATAATTTAGAACCAAAAGAATGTGAGAACTTTCTCACCCAAATTCATGACTTGTTTCGTTTGCAGTTTATTAAGCTTCTAGTTTAATAAATGTGAGTGTTAGAAATTACAAAACATGGAACTCTATTTTTAATAGCTAATAGTGTACCCAATGATACTTTGAATATTATTAAAAAAATAAAAATAAACCCTTTCCAGTTGCCTAGGTTTTTACATCTGTAATTGAGACAAACAGAAAACACATAAGATGTGAAAATTGTTATTTCTCAGGGGAATAGATTCATAGGTATCAGTAGAAATTCACCGGGATCAGTAGCATTAGCACAGACATTCCACTTATGTACATATATTTTAAAAACGCCCTAAAGCTTACAGGAAAAGTAACAGCCTCTATTTTGTGTGGTTGTCCTCAGGGAGAAGCAGAGCTGATACATGAACAGTAACGACACAGATTCAATTTTGAAAAGTAGATCAGCTCAAAATTTTGAGTCAGAAACAATTTTCTAGCTCAGTGGTTCTCAGCTTTTCCAAGTATGGGAACACCTTTTTAACATCTAAAAAGAGTTACAGACATCTCCTTCTTGCAAAACAAAGCAAAATTAAACAAAAACCGCATACAAAATCCTGATAGCTGTTAGGTTTTTCTTTCTTTCAGTTGAGTAAGTAAAGTCACAAAAAGTTACCACGAGTTTGGTAATTCTTTAGGAAATTTGTATTCCTTTTTCTCCTTTCCCTTGATTTTCTTCTATATTCATACTTGCTTTTTAGCTATATATATATTTTTTGATATGTTATCTTAAATTCTTTATAAGAACAGTGGAGGTATTAAAAAAGAAAATTTAGGGGGTGCCTGGGTGGCTCAGTCAGTTAAGCGTCTGACTTCAACTCAGGTCACGATCTCATAGTTTGTAAGTTTAAGCCCCACGTTGGGCTCTGTGCTGACAGCTCAGAGCCTGGAGCCTGCTTCACATTCTGTGTCTCCCTCTCTCTCTGCCCCTCCACTACTTGTGCTCTGTCTCTTTAAAAAGAAAAAAAAAAAAAAAAGAAAATTCAGTCATTTAAAACAATTATGAATAGCTTATATTTAAACTATTTAAGGCTATAAATGCATGTAGCTTAAGAAGTCAGACAATTCTACACGGCTTGCAATAAACACCAGAAGTCCCTCGACACCTCTGTCCACCCTCCCCCATTTCCAACTCCTTAGAAGCAATCGCTTTCAACCAATCGAACTGTTTCTTTTGATATTTATTTCCTTATCTTTATATAGTAGATTTATGTTGTACGTTTTTTGCTACAACTTTATTATTACTAAACTTTTGCAGTTTTAGCCGTAATGTAGTAATGTATTGACCGATACCACTGCTTGATACTTTCGCTTTTGACCTATCATGCACGTTCACTTTCTGTCTCCTCCTAATACAGTTACAGCATTATTTTGGCTAGATCAATATTCAACATTAGCATTTTGACGATAAAAATGCTATTTTACAGAGAAGGCAAGTGTGATACTATGGTTACTTTTCCTCTCTTTATTTATAAGATATAATGCTTTATATTTTACTTGGAGTTAATAATTGCTTGCTTTGTTATTTTATATGCTTGTCACCAGTTGGGTCCCAAACTCTTGTCAGTTGTCCAAATTTAATCAGCCACGTTAAGTTCTCTCTAGTCATCTTCTTGATGATAACCCTCTTTGTGCCTTCCAGCTTGCTCTAAACTCTAGTAGTTGCCCTCACGACCTGTTTCAGGGCAACCTGTACCGTCTTCCTAGTGATTTTGTTCACTCTTATTTTGGATTACCTGTCCATACCTTTAGAACTTTTCTCTGTTATGCTTCCTTTGTCTTCTTGTTTGAGGCTTTACTTCTTTGATTCAGTGGAACATGTCCTTTGGTAGTTTTCTTCTTTTTTTAATATTTGTTTATTTTTGGGACAGTGCAAGCAGGAGAGGGGCATAGAGAGGGAGCCAGAAGATCCAAAGCAGGCTCTGTGCTGAAGGGCTGACAGCAGAGAGCCCAATGTGGAGCTCGAACATGAACCACGAGAGCATGACCTGAGCCGGAGTAGGACTCTCAACCGACTGAGGCACCCAGGCGCCCTACGCCTTGGTTTTCCTATTAGCTTGCTCAAATGCTGGCACAAGGGGAAGAGGGAGAGGTGAGTTTGGAAGCTGTCAGCAGTGAAACATCAAAAGCCAGAGTCAGAGACCTCATTACAGGAATGCTCTGAGCAGAGGGCAGAACAAATGTCTTAAGGATGCCTTTCCATTTACAGAAAGTGTTACTAAGGGAGATTGCCTTACCCACATCCAAGAGAGAGAAACTTTAATTTACAAGTTCATTTCTCTCTTTGTGTGACTAATGATGAAGCCATGAGTTTGTAGGTGATTCTGTTGTTAGGAAAACTTGTTTAAAAGCCTTTAAAGCAGCGGTTTTCATACTGTGGCAGATCACCAGCAACCTCAGCATCTACTGGGAATTAGGTACAAATGCAAATTCTCAGGCTCCACCTCAGACCTACTGAATCCGAAACTGGGGGTGGGGCCCTGAAGCCTCTGTTTTAACAAGCCTGGCAGGTGAAGCTAACACACGCGTAAATTGGAGAACCACAGATGGAGAGCATACAAGTTAAGACACGTCTGGGTAGGATCTGGAGAACTAAATGGAGCAGCATAGGGAAGAAATAGGACTTTTAAATTTTGCACTGGCAGGTGGAAAAAACAGGTCGCTGTCCCCGAGAAGGGCAGACAGAGGGGACATTTTGCAGAGAGAAGAGAAGCCCAGATGCATGGCCTAGAGCCCGAGCGGGGACAGAGTTGGTGAAAATTTTGAAGAGGTGGGGACAACCACAGAACTCTTAAGAATGATGATTCGTGATTTTCTGTTGAAAGTTTTCTGTGTTGTAACATCCCTCCCTCAGTCACAAGTCATCAACAGAAATCGGTTATACACAGCCAACTCGTGTGGTGCAGCAGGGAATGGAGAAGATGCCAAAGGAAAAAAAAGAGTCCACCATTAATCTGTGTAGAGAGGGTACATATTTTTAAATTTTTTAAAATGTTTATTTATTATTGAAAGACAGAGTCAGAGCATGAGCAGCGGAGGGGCAGAGGGAGAGGGAGACATCGAATCTGAAGCAGGCTCCAGGCTCTGAGCTGTCAGCACAGAGCCCAGCGCAGGGCTTGAACTCACAAACTGCGAGGTCATGACCTGAGCCGAAGTCAGATGCTTAACCGACTGAGACACCCAGGTGCTCTGGGTATATATTTTTTATTGTTCCTTACCAGTGCATCGCATCAAGTATTTGCTGGCTGACTGACTAAATACATGCAGTATCTGAGTAGTTTTAGAATTTATGGAAAGGATCTAGTCTTTTTTTTTTAAAGAAATTATTTGTTGCCTTAGGCATTTTAGGTATTAAAAATAGAAAAATAATTGGCATGCTTTTGATTTTTGTCCTTAAAAATGGTATACAAGGGTGCCTGGGTGGCTAACTTGGTTGAGTGTCCAACTCTTGATTTCTGCTCAGGTCATGATCTTATGCTCAGTGGGGAACCTGCTTAAGATTCTCTCTCTCTCTCCCCGCCTCCCACCTGCTCGTGTGTGTGTGTGTGTGTGTGTGCACTCTCTATCTCTAAAAAAAATGGTATGTAAATTCCTCATAAATAGAATACACCTACATCTATAAATATCTGTATACATTATCTATAGTATTTACATTTTCCTTGAAAATTGTTAAAATGAAGCCTTATCCCCAGAGACAGATACCTTATAAACTTCTAGAATACTTTTTCACACACACTTACAAAGTTCAGCATTCATACGAGGGAAAATAAAAATAATGCACAAAGAGTGACTACAGTTCCTCACAGTAACACACCTGGAGATGTGCAGAATCTTGTGGAATTTTCAAGCTGGAAGAGACACTCTCTTGTTAGTCACATTCCCTACTTCACAGAACTCCCTGCTTTCCTGACTTTCAGCTCAGGGTTTTCCCAGAACACAATTCTTCACTGATGGAGACCAAAACTTTGGCTTCAATTTGTCACTTTGAGTCCTTCTCCACTGTGGCCCCTGTGGTAAGGAAATAAAGTCAAAACTCTTTCCTTAAAGAAGCTGTCCTGTTTCTTCCAAGTGTATCTTTTTTCTTAGTATCCATTAATCCTGTTCCACGATTCCATTATTCTTCTGGCTTCCATGATCTGAGCATCCACAACCTATATTTTGAGCTCAGATCTCTTCTCTGTAACCATTCTATATCTCTGTCTGTTCTTATTAGATTTATTTTTGGGTGTTGTTCTGTTATTTCAAAGTCTTTATGCCCAGAGCAGAATTTTGGTTTCCTCCTTCCTGCTCCCAAAAATGTGAGCTCCCCTGATTTACCTATTTGTGTCACTAACACTTCATTCTTGGTGTCACTCATGCTGTCACCCAATTCCTTCCCTCAACTCTAATCTGTAATTGAGGACGGGTGATAGTTCTTTCATGAAAGCATCTGTGCTTTTAACCTTTTTTATTTCTCATCCTCTTGCACCTACATTATCTCACCAATCATTCTCCTGCCTTAAGCCTCTCTTCCCCTCTACACCTCACGTTCAAGCGCTACAGAATGAACCTTGGTAAAGACACTACTCTTATGCTGTCAGTCTCTTCAGGGGCTTACTATTGTCCAAAGGGCAAAATCCACGATCCTTGACCTGGTGCCTACGGCCACAATGGGCCATCCATCCTTAAACCTCATTTCTCCCCATTTTCCAATGACAAAATAAATCTCTCTAGGTTGTCCTGTGTCTAATCCTCTGGACTGTCTCACTCTGGTCTTCATCTCCCTCTTCAAGTCTTACTTCAGATGTTAATATTTCCTCTATATAACTTTTTCTGATCAACTAACCCACAGTGACTTTTCCCTTGTGTTTAACTTTGAAAACACTTTCTGTCCCTTGTATTTGGCTCCTGATCACATAATAAAGGTTACTCTCTATTGAGGTAAGCCCCTACTATGTACCCAGTACTCCTCTAAGCTATTCTTTTTTTAAACATTTTTTTTAACATTTATTTATTTTTGAGACAGAGAGAGATCATGAATGGGGGAGGGTCAGAGCAAGAGGGAGACACAGAATCTGAAACAGGCTCCAGGCTCTGAGCTGTCAGCACAGAGCCCGACGTGGGGCTCGAACTCAAGGACCGCGAGATCATGACCTGAGCCGAAGTCAGATGCTTAACCGACTGAGCCACCCAGGTGCCTCTCTAAGCTATTCTTAATTCATTTATTCATCACACAATCAGATGAAGTAAGTATAGTTATCACCTTTATGTTACAGGCGAGAAAATAGGCATAAACAGGATGGGTAACTTACCCAAGGTCACAGCATTATGGAACTAGAATCTGAATCTAAACTGTCTGGCTCAGAATCTACCCTCTTATCCACTCATTACTGCCTCTCGGTGTATACTGTCTTAGATTGCTGGTTCATTCTCTGTGTTTTTGTGGGTGCCTTTTTATGTGTGTTGCCTTCCCAATTAAGTTGTATGCCCCTTGAAGGCAGGGGCATATACCTTGAAGGCATATAACTTATAAGCATACTCCAGAAAACCTAGCAGACAGCTTAATGAATATTGTGCCTAAGTAAATATTGAATGTTTGCGTTGAATGGCCTTTTTTTCCCTTTCTGAGATGATCTGGCCAAATTTCATTAATTGAAAAGACAGTCTCAAAATCAGATTTGACTAAGTCATGACCAAATGAAAGATAAAAATCAAGGGGTAGACCAGCGTCCTGGCCTCACTGCTTGGGTTCGCTGGAGTCTGATCATTTCACAAATTGCGCCATGTGAAAGTCTGAAAAGTAATGAGGGCTTAATGAGCTTGCACGCCTCTCCCTGTTCTTTGTAGTGGGTGGAAAGTGAACTTGGGTAAGGCCTGCATGTCAGCAAATGAGAATTAACCAGCCTTGACTCCAGAAGTTGCAGCTGAGTGACCGTCATTGAAAATGCAATTACTCTTTTCCACTGTTTTTTTTTTTTTTAAGAGCCAAGTGTGAGTTGTGAGAGGAAAGGTTTGATAAAATTTCCCTGTGTTCTCAGGGGGCCCTCATGGACAAGCTGCTCAAGGAAAATTCCACAAAAATGCCTGGCGTATCAGGAAGAGGCAAACAGCCAGACGTATGACAGAGAAGATATGCCTTTTAACACACTGAATTTACTGCATGCTTAAAGCTGTGTCCCAGGTTGTGGTTTTTGATTTTTTTTTTCTTCCTAGAACAGAATGTCTTCAGAAGTTTTTCCAGATTACTTTAAATCATTTATAAGGCTATGTAAAATGAGTAATGCTTGCCTTTTTAAAAGCCATTCACTTTTAGAAAGTGGATATGGGTCCTAAATTATATGCCAACGGAATGTTTAATAGCATTTGGCGGTATTTTTCAAGTAGTTAATAAGTGAAAAAAATGACCTGTACTTATTTTGTGATTAGTATTAACCCATATAAAATTTGCTTTTTACACACCCTTTTAAAGAAATAAGTGATCATTTATTTTGGGTCGTGAACTAGACCTATTGGGCAGGCAGTGTTGGGTATACAAAGAACATGGCCTGTTCTTGCTCTGGTGGTGAGGGCCATTTGGGGCTGAGACCCACCTCCTGCAGCCATACATTCAGACATTTCAGCACAATTATTATCAATGTCTATAGCCTATGTCTAAACTCCGTCAGACCTACATTTGATTTCCAAGATTGTTTTCCCTGTCTTGACCTGGGAAGTAATCACCCCTAAGGTTTCTAGTTGTGGTTTGCAAGTTGTGCACTTTGTAAGGTTGCACAGTGCCCAACTTGCACATTAGCACGTGACAACCCTGATCACTGTGTTTGCAGATCTCCAATAGTACTTATTTTGTGTTGTGTCACTGACTTACTCCAGTTCTGGAGGAGATTGTCTTACTTTTATCCCTGTGTACTAACCATATAAGGTAGAAGTTAAAGAAAAACAAAAAGTCGGTGTTAATTTTAAATACAACACAATAATAAAGATTAGATGACTTGGAAAATGCATTGTCAAACTTCAGAGGTAAAGCCATAATAATGGAAACATGTTCTAGGAGTCAGAACATTTTGCTTCTACTGCTAACTGGTTCAGTTACTTATTAATATTTTGACCCTGGGTGGATTAACTTGTTGAAGTCTATGGGAAGGGAAAACAACACCTGGCTTGCCTGCCTTCCCTGGGTTGTTACAAAGCTCACGAGAGTGAGAGTACGCAAGAGAGTGTGATAGAGAGAAATGCCATATGCATCTCTAAGGCCCAGTCTTCATGATGAACACAGGGTGTTGGAGTGATCTAGAGAGGAGAACTGGGATTAATTTTGAATTTTGTTGTGCATTAGGCTGAAGGGAGGAGCCACATTTTGTAATCCTCTCTTGTCTCAAACACTTATCACATTGGTCTGAACTCCATGTTTTTGAAATGAATGAAAAAAAAATAGGTGAAATTCACAAATCCAGAGAAAAACACTGATACAAGTTCTCAAACTGATCCAAGCGCTCAAATTTTGCAAACCAACAAATATATTTTTAGGATGCTTACTCTGTGACATAAAGATACGCGCTAGGTATACAGCAGTGAACGAGGCAGAATGGTCTTTGCCCTTAAAGGGTGTCCTGTGCTGGCAGGGTGGGGAGGCATTTAAAAAGCTATTAATAATGTATTGAGTATTACAAAGAGATATCTAGGTGCATAACTAGGAGTCTGGCAATTGCTAGTTTTAAGACTATTTAAACACGTTGAAATATATCTGCATAAAACTTACCTCAAAAAGGAGTTTTTAGAACAAGAACTAGCAATGGAAATGATTTGCCGGACTCCTGTTTTCTTTTATAGGAGAGACTTGTTTGTAGATTGTCTGTGGTATCTACAGAGGCCTAATGCATGATATACAAAGGACGGATTTTTCCCAGGCAACATCTAGTGGCATTATCAGCTTAAAGTTATTTTTGGAGCTTTTACTGAACATATACTAAGTGCAAGGAGATACCAAGACCCTGCCTTTAGAAATGCACCATTCAATATGGTCCCCTAGGCACATGTAACTATCATGTATTTAAAAAGTGGCTAGTTTGAATTGAGATGTGCTAATGTAAAACATACACCATATTTTGAAGACTTAATATTTTAAAAAATGGAAAATATTAGTAATTTTTTATATTGATTTTACATGTTGAAGTGATAATATTTTGGATACACTGGATTAAATATAATGTATTGAGATAAATTTTACCTGTTTCTTTTTATTTTGTAAAATATGGTTACTAGAAAATTTAAAACTACATGTGTTTCATTTGTGGCTCTATTCATTTTTTTTTAATGTTTATTTACTTTTGAGAGAGAGAGAGAGGAAGAGAGCAGGGGAGGGGCAGAGAGGGAGGGAGACAGAATCTGAAGCAGGCTCCAGGTTCCCAGCAGTCAGCACAGAGCTGGACGCAGGGCTTGAACTCACAAACTGAACCAGGAGATCATGACCTGAGCTGAAGTCGGGCGCTTAATGGACTGAGTCACCCAGGCGCCCCGTTCATATTCTCTTTCTACCAGGCCAGTGCTTCTTTAGAAGTTAATAAACTCTATCTTAGACATGGAAGCAAATCATTAGAAGTCAACGGGACAAGTACATTAAGGGAGGCAGGTACAAAGTGTAGAGGAGGGTGTGTGCTCAGGAAAAGATTCCAAGGGGAAGGCAAGGCAAGCCAGGAAGAGAGTGAAGGATGCATAATGCAGAGAAGAAAGACTGGTAGCTTTATGAAAGCATCTAGTTTGGTTTTTTTTTTAAATTTTTTTTTTAACCTTTATTGATTTTTGAGACAGAGAGAGAGAGAACATGAATGGGGGAGGTTCAGAGAGAGATGGAGACACAGAATCTGAAACAGGCTCCAGGCTCTGAGCTGTCAGCACATATCCCGACGTGGGGCTCGAACTCACGGACTGTGAGATCATGACCTGAGCCGAAGTCGGACGCTCAACCGACTGAGCCACCCAGGCGCCCCGAAAGCATCTAGTTTTAAGAGTGACAGACAAGAGTCTAGAAGAAGCAGCAGGAAACTATAGAAATACTATTTTCATAGTTTACCATGATATAGTTAAAACTGTGTGTAACTTATTTAGGACATTATTGTTTCTTTGTCTTGCTATCTGAATGACAAGAATATTTTTCTTAGAAAAATTACTGGAATATCATAAGTGTATAATTTCAGACACCACTAGATGGCACTGTGCTATAGGATTGAAAAGCCAGCAGGCAAGGAAAAGTGGCAATTTCTTGGCTTTCAGTGGCCTGCATTTTCAAGGGAGTACTCCTATCATTTTTGAATATGCAAACTCAATATATGTATGTTTATTTATTTATAAGCTATATGCCTAATACTTCACTGATATATTATGTCAGTTATAAGACATACGCATAGAAAAATTGAAATAGAAAAGGCCAGGATGAAAATGATACTAAAGTTCTGATGTCTTTCCCGCATGCTGATGGATTTTTTGTACGTGTGTGAATATCGTTGGGGTGGGTGCACCCTGTTTTAAAGAACACTGGTCTGTTTCATGATTTGTATCTTTATAAAGATGGAGTTAACACCAAAAATCTGACACAAAACATTTTACTACACATAGGTATTGAAATATACATTGCAGTTACATGTCAGTCTATTTAAAGTACTGAAATTAAAGAGTAACATGAAAAAAGGTCAAGACTCATTTGCTTGGAGATCTTTATATTTTTCCATTTTAAACCAGATTGGGTCGAATAAATCAGAATCATAACTGAGTTAGAATAACACACTGAATACTACGGAACTTTTTCTCTGGTATACGTTTTGTTTAAAACATGTTTTGTTTTAAAATGTTTTGTTTAAAAATCAAAGAGATTAAATTTTTTTAAAAAGGTAACAACAAAACACACCAAGGAGTAGATATAAATGATATAAATAGATAGTGGTGGTGCTCCATGTCAGATAAATTTGTAGAATCAAGATTAAAAAAAATGAGATAATTCTTGACTTTATTAGAGGAACACAATTCAATTTATGCCCTAAGTTTACAGAACTTTTTCTGTAGAAGAAGCAGTCAGGGACTGCCTCTGGAAGGGCCTCTGAGTTTTCAGGGCATCCCTGCTGCCCAATTCCCCATCAGGGGTCTGGGTCCCTCTCTTGCTCTACTAACACCCATTGGCTCCCATTCCCAGAGGCTCAGCTCACAGTCCCCTTGCCCCAGCTGACAGCTGTCTTGTCAAGAATGCTCATGGTCAGCTACCTTCCATGGTGTGCACTTGGCCCCAGGAGGCCCAATATCCACGCTTAGTCAAACCACATGCATGCTGTGTACACGTGTAGCTGGCATTTCTGTCCAATGGACTTTTTCCTGTCTGGGTAGTTGTGGGGTAGGTAAATAGACATCCCACTGTGAGAGGTGTCAGCTCCCCTTCCCCAGGCACCCACAGTTTGGACCAGGGATTCTCTTGAACCCTAACTCACTTAACTTCATTCGGCAGGAGAAGGAAACACCTTCCTCCAAATGGAGGGGAGGAAAACTAGCATGCTCCCTATGTCACAGCCTCATATCCTAGACAATTTTATCCCTTTACCCCCCCCCCCCCGCCTCCCCATCATTATTATTGAGCATTGAGTGTCCTTTACACTTATTAACACATAATCTGTACACCAATACAATAAAATACTTAAAAAACATTATTATTATTATTATTTATTTATTTATTTTTTAGAGAGAGAGAGAGAGAGAGCATGCATGTGGGGGGGGAGAGGGGCAGAGGGAAAGAGAATCTTAAGTAGGCTCCATGCTCCACGTAGAGCCTGACATGAAGCCCGATCAGATGACCCTGGGATTATGACCTGAGCAGAAATCAAGAGTCGGACACTCAACTGACTGAGCCACCCAGGCGCCCCTGATAAAATACTTTTTAATAGGAAACTGAGACACTAAGAGGTCAAAAGTTTATGAAGGTCACAAAGCTAGCATGTGGGACACATAGGATTTGGAAGTAGGCAGTATGGATTTGGGGTCGGTGCTCTTGGTCATGAAGCTTTTTGAAGTGGGGAGTGGGCAGGGACAGCTGAGGGGTGTGTATGGGGCTGGAGGCAATGGAACCAGGTGGCTGTTCTCTTAAAATGACCCTGAGAGCGTCTGGTCCCTAATGATTGGTGATTTTCTTGAGAATGTGAAGTCTACTCAGCTTTGAGTATTTTTTAACTTCCAGAACAAGATGAAAGTAATGTTTATAGAATCCCTAAAGGCACTTGTTACTTTAGAAGTCTTTAAAAAAATATTCTGCATGTGGCAATATTTTAAAGCAGATCAGCCATGACTGCATGGCATGAAGAACTCTTAATTTTAAAGAAAGCTATAGCACATTTGACACGTGGCTTTTCCCAATGTCCATGCTCAGATTGGAATTTTGATAGATTGATTGTTACTTTTATGGTGGAGGTATTTTGAGTAGACATGGTTTTTCGAACTAAGGAGTGGAATTTAGGGAAGGAAGGAAGCTAAAGACTTGCTAAGGCCAATAATGTCTCTGTTTTTCTCTTAACCACAAACCTTGGTAAATCATATTATCAGGCAATTAAGTTGATAAGTAGCAACAATTTCATTTTTAAAAGTCCTTGTATTAATTACTTGTTCATTAATTGAAGCACAATTGTGGAAACATTTTGCAATTCATGTTTGGAACCCATTTTCTGTTTGCTTTGGTCTTTGGAAGTAGTGAGGTGTTGACTTTATAACCGTCCTCACTAGGACTTTATTGAGTCATGTCCGGGGTTCAGTCATCCCAGCTGTAATCACTGAATTGGAGGAAGTCAACATCTCCATGGCTTTGGGTGTTGGATTCTTCTGTAATGAAGTGGGTGGAGGACCGTGTAGATGATTTTTATTTATTTAAAATCCCAAACAAGAAGTAATAAAATAAAAGGACTTAATGAGTTCCTTTTTGCCCCACAGGAAGGCACTGTCTCAGAACCTGGCCCACCTGATTCTGCTGATAACTCCAAAGGGTGCCTCATTCTGGAAGGTGAATCATGTCATGATAGTAAGTTACACATGTGACAGGGAGAGATGGCTCCTTGGTGTTATATTTAAGACAATGTTTTACCACTTTTTCCATCTATAATTCCTCAGCTATGTCAGATTAGTTCAACAAAAGAGCTCCACTTTTCTGATGAGGACATGGTCACCACACTGGCTTCTCTTGCCTTTGTGCCATTTTGAAGATCACATTCTTCAATTTTCCAGACTTTGGATTCAAGAAAAACTCAGTTTCATGTTAGCCTTAAGGGGCTGCAATGCTATGAGATGACTTCTATTCAGAAATATGAGCATAGCACCATATTGTGACATTAGTATTTTCATTGATTTGTTTGTAGGTTTCATGTGTGTTACAGGTTAATATCTATAATGCCACTAAACCAAGCTCCATTAGTTCACTCTCAGTCATGACTGATGGATATTAATATCTTTTCACTGTCTTACTGGTCTCAGGATAAAGTTCTATGATTTTAGACTTAGTCTATGACACCTGTAAGTTTGGGACAGAATGGAACTTTGGGGACCAACCAACCTACTAGGCAACATGTGATTTTCTACATGACAGAATTAGAGTATACTCTGTAAATATTCAGTAAAGAACATTGCTGGGGATAAGGCGCTGGTTTTAATGAATAATTTTATTTATACATGTACATCTTAACCCATTTAAATGCATTGTGGTTATATTTTATTATGCACATCTTAAAACATACACAAAATTATAATTTTTAAAAAGATGAAGTAGACAAATAAATATAAATTGAAGCTCTGATCTTTTCTTCTTCCCTACCCTGGAGTATGTGCCTTCTGTGTCTTTTGGACTCCTCTGCAGAGGTTCACAAACTTAGATCCACCTTTCATATCGCTATGCAAATGAAAAAGTCAATATCATTATTCTGGAAGAATTTTTTCAGAGATTGCTTGCCCAACGTCTTATTTTTTAGGCACAATCACCAGATTATTTCTAAGGTGAAAATTGATTCTATATAGTTCTCAAATTTCTAAATTTTGAAAGAACTTACTTAATCATATGTGGGAGTAGGGGTATCCCAAATAACTGGAAAAAACCTAGAAGTGGGTTATGTCACTCTGCGACTCATGCCCTTCTGTGTGTTCTTCTCTCTCCATGGAATCAAATGTTGACTTGAGAGCTGATGGTGCCCAGGACCTGGCAAAAATGTATCTCTGGCCAGGGCCCCAGTTCTGTGGCCTGAGTCACATGCATACAAAACCTTGGGAAGGTTAGGTGTAAGACCAAGGTGTAATCTACTCGTAGGATCAGCTTTATTTGGTTAATCTTTGGCAGCTCCCATATAGCTACTTAGAATTCACAAGTAGACTGAACAGAAGGGACATTCATTTTTTCTTCCATGGTAATTTAAAGCCAACCTGAGAACAGCTTGTTCAAATGAGAAGTGGATAGGACATTTATTTAAATCAACATTGAGAGCCAGAGAGGAAACTTGTATGTGTCTAATATTTCCATTTGCTAATAATGTGTCTAGGCCTCGTTACCATGGCTTCTGAGAGCTTTCATCCAGATGCCAGGCTGGACTGGGTTCCTTTGGGAATGCTTTCTCTGTTTGCAGATGGCCCTTATTCTGCATCTTTCTCTTCACCAAGACTGTTTGCTCCTACTTGTCCAGGGAGACATTTTTTTATTCCACATTTTTAAGTATAGCTAAGAAGATTTTCCAGTATTTTCACAGACTTTCATTCGATCCCCATAATCTTCCAAGGCAGATTGAGTAGGTGTTGGTGTCCCAATTTTATGGATAAAGAAACAGCCCGTTCAAGAGGCTAAATGACTTCTAACAAACATCAGAACTAGGAGAAAATTGATCTTTTGACTTCTACCCCAAAGAATAAGAAAAATTATTGCACAGGAAGTATATTTTATTACAGCATTAAGCATATCCAGATTAATTCTAATGTATTTTTATTTTAGCTGAATACGTTGCAATTCATCTATTGCTGTCTGGAGTTCACTTAGGTAGAGTCACCTGTTCTGGAAATAAATGCCTTGGCTGTATTCTTATTCCTTTCCCCACAGAAGTAACCACCCTAGCACTGGGAAACTGATTAGGAGAAAGTAAAGTGATTAGCGATGTCATAAGCCCCCTTTTAAATGAAACTCTTGTAGTAGTGTTGCCTTTCAGAAATGTGTTCTTCACTACAGAAAGTGTTTAGCTGTCTTGCAGAGGGACTGTGGAACTGTACATGATCCCTCTCACCACAAAGTGTCACAGAGATAAAATTGGTAGCTTAAGAGCCCAGCCAGCTAAGTGACATACGTCAGCCAACAACCAGCTTAAACATTCTTGGATCATTTTGCTCTACCTTATCAGGAAGTTTTTGCTTGGGGAAAGTGAAGGTTTTCCCCTTTTGCTTCTTAACGCAAGATTTCTCTGACTCTGCCTGCTTTGGTATTTGTCTCTTTGGGCCTGGATCTGCCTCTTCACATTTTGCCTCTTTTTCTGTATCTACTCTCAGCTTCCTGTCTTCATCTCTTTCCCTCTCTCTCTCTCGTATTCTCTTTTTTTGTGTGGTTTTCTCTCATTGTCACCTTAATTTTCTATCAGCATGTCATATCACTAACAGATTAAAGAGTCTTAAAAGTGAGGAGGGGCGATGTGAGGGCGATCTGGCTGCGACATCCGTCACCCCATTGATCGCCAGGGTTGATTCGGCTGATCTGGCTGGCTAGGCGGGTGTCCCCTTCCTCCCTCACCGCTCCATGTGCGTCCCTCCCGAAGCTGCGCGCTCGGTCGAAAAGGACGACCTTCCCCGATAGAGGAGGACCGTTCTTCGGTCAAGGGTATACGAGTAGCTGCGCTCCCCTGCTAGAACCTCCAAACAAGCTCTCAAGGTCCATTTGTTGGAGAACGTAGTCTAGCTTGCAAGAATCCAGACACATCCAGATGAGGTGCTGCACCTGGCAGTCTGCCTTTCTTAAAAAAAAAAAAATGATGAGAGGAAATTTAGAACAGTTTCCTTTTAGAATTTTTGGATCATTCTCTGTGTGCGTGTGTCTATGTGTTTGATTGAAATTTATTTATTTATGAACATGTTATTTCCTTCGTCCTAATCCCTAAATATATAACTGAAATACACGTGTGTCTTGCTCACAGTACCTCTCCTGCCTAAATGCCCTGATGCATTCCTTTGCCAAGTACTCTGCAATTCTACATCAGATAACATGTACCTACCTAGTATTCGAATCTTACAAAAAAAAAAAAAAAAAAAAAGGCTTGTGGCTGCATAGAAGGACGCCAGCAGATGGCAGTCTCACCCAGTAGAAGAGTTGAGAATGGTTTCATTGTGGTTTTTCTTTAAGACCATTTGCTTATTTTTGAATGAACTATTGAAGGACCAAAGTTAGGTTCTTGTTTTTTTTTTTTTTTTTTTTAATTTTTTTTAACGTTTATTTATTTTTGAGACAGAGAGAGGCAGAGCATGAACGGGGGAGGGTCAGAGAGAGAGGGAGACACAGAATCGGAAGCAGGCTCCAGGCTCTGGGCCATCATCAGCCCAGAGCCCGACGCGGGGCACGAACCCACGGACCGCGAGATCGTGACCCGAGCTGAAGTCGGATGCTTAACCGACTGAGCCACTCAGGCGCCCCGGGTTCTTGTTTGTTTTTAACAAAACTCTGAGTTGGTTTAAAGGGAAAGTAGATCAACCGAACCCTGTGCCACCACATATCCCAAATGCTGTACTGATGGTTCTCTCATTAAAAACACAGCTATTGGGTTGAGATAGAATCTATTATCTGGGCACCTGAGTATCATTTAAATTTTCTTTTCTCTTGCCAGGTGATTGATTCATGATAGAGAACAGAGCTCCAGTAGCGTGTTTCTTTGAATACGTACCGCAGTAGCCTAGCACCTGGAATTTTGGAATTAGTCATCACCTGCACCAACTTTTCAGATGAGAAAACAGATTTCTAGAAAGGATTTGTTCAAAGACTCACAGCTGTGGGGAAGAAGATGTGCATTAGGACTGAAATCAAGAGCCAAAGTAGTCGGGTCTTCAACAAGCCGGAAAGATAAGCTGTTATTCAAGTCTGGAGCTAATGGCCCTACTGTTGACCTTGGATTCTCTGGAGTCCATGAGGTGCTCTCCACAGCGTTGCCATGTTCAGATTGAGGGGGCAAAAGCAACACCAGGCTGGAGAGGCTGTCAAAACCTGCACTCGTTCACAAGTGATTATCTTCAATGTAATCCCCATAGCAACGTAGCCAAGTGCCTGCCCGTCGCTGGTTGATAAAGATGGTTATGCTAGAGAAGGAAGGAAAATCCTGGGGACAGCTTGTTTGAGGAGGGGCTGTTATGCACATCAGCTTGCAGACCGGCTTCTCTTTAGGCAGCAGCAGCCACGGCCATTTGAGATGGGCCTGTGGAGATTGTTGTTTCCATAATCAACCAGAAGGCACTTAGCCATGCTGCTCTGTATTTGGGGACTGACCAGTAGGCCAGCAATCACTCTGGTTTACTTTTTCTAGCTCCTGAAAGTGTTTAAAGATGAAGGACATCTGCCCACCAATCCTTGCCATTTGCCATGTGGTTCAGTGAACCAGGGCAAACTGCAGGGCCCGAGGTGGGGGAACAGACGCTAATGGTGGTTTTTCCAAAGGAGAGGGCTTGCCAACCTTGGCCCAATGAAATCAGGCTTAACAAACCTGGGGACAAGCTCTAGGCAGGCCTCCCGAACAGGTGCTTTGCCAGTGTTTCTAAAAGTGGTTTGTGAATGTTAAATAGTTTTTGTTTAAATATTTTTGTTACATGGCCTGGCTCTAGAAAGCAGAGGATGAAGGTGCTTTTGATAGAGGCAAATAGAGAATATTCTAGTCTAGCCAGTTAATACTAGCTTGGACACGGCGGTGCATTGCTCGGATCTTTCTTCAAGGGAGAGCTTGCTGGCCAGATGTGGGGGGTGCAATGAGTAGACAGCCATAGTTATCTTATTCCCTTGTGTCTGTCTCAGCTGTGGAGAGCTGCCTTGCCCTGTGTCTCCCTCTGCTCCAGTCACTGAGGTGGGAGGGAGCTGAGAGCCCAGCCAGCCACCTCCATCCAACGCAGGCCACCTCTGAAGGGCTTTACTTGCCAGAGCTCCCAGCTGGGTTGGCCAAGGCTTGTTGGGCCTTGTTGGGCATTGATGTCCTCCTTTTTCCTTTGTCCAATTCAGCTTTGTCCCCTACCGTCTTCGGGTGTTGATCTCAAATCCATCTCAGCATCTGTTTTTGGGAAACCCAACCTGCCAACAACCAACCTGTCTTTTCAGCTTGGAAAACTTTTGGGCCCATGAAGTAAATGCCTGAAAGTCTTTTGTGATAATTTAACTTTTCCATAGTATTTACATAATAAAATGAAAGCCTTACCTTTACAAAGTCCCAGAAAGGAAAAAAAAAAACAAAAACAAAACTACCTAGTGCCAATACTGTAAAAACAGTTATAAATTAACTCTCAACATAGCCTACTTAATGACTTTTTTATAAGGGGAGGAGAAGGTTTCTCAATTCTTGATTTGCAAGCCTCCAAATAGCACACTCTGAAGGTTTTCACACCTGGTTCTTTAGTAATGAATTCTCCCAAGTGATTTCATGTGTTTCTACTTGTGCTTTGTGGCTTACCAACCTTCCTAGCTAGTTTCAAAAGGCCGGAGCATTGCCTTACTCTTGTTGGGGGTGGGGCCAGTGTTTCCTCCCTTATGATTTCCTGCCAAGTGGGCAGGGGGAACAGAGGAAGGTGGGGGAGATATCTCTAGGGCACCAGGCTGGACTCTATTGCCCTAGCAACCTTGTCCTAGAGATTGCTGGATTTGTACTCGACTCTTTAATTAACTAATTGGATCATTTGGAATTTAATGGACTCACTTAGGAAGAGACAAAATCTGAAGGAGTAAGTGACCCCCTCTTGAAGGCTGCCACAGGTCATGATCAGAGGTCATGAGTGATGGGTTCATGGTATTGGCAAATTTACTTTTGAGTTGATCACACGCTAGATGTGATCTAAAAAGTAATATATGTAGGCAACAAATTGGATTACATGAAATTTGAAAAATTTATAAATTAAAAGGTACAGAGATACAAAGCTACAATTCAGCCCAAGTCAGATTCAGAACTCTTTTTAATATGATAGGGCAGGGTGATACCCTGGATCACATTGGGGCTGGAGTTTGTGTGTTTGTTAAGGCTCAGATAACATCTTGTTCTTATCTATATTCCAGGAAGCATTCTTATTAGAACCATCTCCTAGAAGAAAGCAAGTTATATTAAAAGAGATTGAAACATGAGTCAGTTTTCAGTATTGCAGAATGATGAAAAATCAAATATATGAATCTGAGAAAATTTGTGAGGAAAGGTATTTAAAAAAAAAAAAAAAAAGGAAAAGAAAACAGATGACCAGGAAGGGTTGGTTTTCTTTTCTGGGAGAAAGCCATTTTGATAATAATGTATGGATATAGTTCTGTCACAAAGCTGTGGTTCACGTTTTAGTTCATAAATTGTTAAAGCTATTTGGCTCACTCTAATTTGCTGCTCTTCAATTTCCACTAATAAGTAAAAAGAAAAAGTTAAATATTTCTTACAAAATAAAAGTCGTTTTTCTCAGTAGTAATTTAAAGCATTCAAAAATATTTTCTCACAATGCCACTGATGGAAGAGTCTCAGAACTACACATTTTAAATTCTGATACATTTCCAGTATGTTTAACCCTGAAATGGAAGTTGTCTGTTTAAACAAAGTGGTGCTACGTTAGATTTGCTCAAATTGGTGGTACCGGTGTTTGGTCTGTTGGGTGTTAGGTTCTCACAGCATCTCCTCAACAGAATTAGTGGCTCCCACCATGCGTTGGCTGGCTTCTTTGTTAGGTCCATTCTACAAACATCCAAGAATGTTTAGTCCCCACTGGCCTCTCTAGAGCAAATACTTTCCCCCTTTCTCATTTCACTTTCAGCTCTGCATCCTATGTTTTCTTTACGCTGCCATTAGTGTTCCTCTCCCCTATCTTGCCTGTCTTTTGTCCTATTGTTTCTGGATTTTATTTGCCTTTTTGTGCAAATGCTTTTTTTTTTTTTTTTTTTTTTGTCTACTGAAAAGATAGCTTCCGGTGACACTTTTTAGAGGTCTTGATTGGACTTAATCCACATTTCAACTGCCAGTATTCTACTTAAAAAATGTTGTTGTTCAGTATTATGCTTTCTGAGAGATAGTAAGGTAGGAAGAAAAAGGACAAAAAATTTGGCAATTACCAAATCACAGGAAAATATTCTTGCTGGATCACCTGGGGGATATCCAGAACAGTTTGCAGAAGTATTTCTTCTCATTGTTTTTCTTTTTTTTTTCTTCTTTCTTTTCTTTTCTTTTCTTTCTTTTTTTTTTTTTTTTTTTAATGCTTTGAGTGTCAGTGTTTAGAAGCTTTGAGTTCCTATCAAGGATGTTCTCATTTTGTCAAAAAACTTCATTTAAGTCTCTTAATTTTCTTTCTTAGATCTAATCACCCTAATGTCCAGATGAGTCATAAACTGTAAAGAGACCTCAGTCCTCTGTATATACCATCTCCTTTAGAATGCATTCATCAGAGATATTTGTGACTCTTCATAGCAGTAAAATACTGACATTAAGAAAGAGAATATCTCCCGAGGGCCCAAAGGAGCAACATGAGCCCAGGGGTTACCTGTCAACAATTTGAAATGGAAGAACAAAACTGAATGTACGAACGTAATACATTGGAAAGATAACTAGTGCTTACTGGGGCACTGGGTCTTCTGGAGTTGGAATGAAGAGTTCCCGTGCTCCAGACACACGGACATTTTTTCTTTCCCTCCATCTGGGCTGGTGGGATAGCTCATTCCACTGACTTTGATTTTAACACCTCTGGTAGTTTGACCTTTATCTTCTGGTCTCAATGAACATCCTAATCGCTTTTCCTTCTGTTCATTTTATCTACCTTTAGAGCCAACTACGAGACCAACGTTTTTAATACACAAATGTTTGTTATCATATACTGGTTATACTCTTCATATCATGAAATCCACTGGGAAGGCATCAAACATTTCTTGAGGGCATATGGGTATGTACATGTGTATGTATGTGTATATGTGCATATATATGTATAGAGAGAGATATTTTACTTATTTGGAAAGAATTGCAAGCTTACAGAAAAGTTACCTGAATAATAATCGTATGATGAACAGTTAACCCTTTTCCTACCTTCATCTGTGATTAACATTTTATGCAATTTGCTTGATCATTTGGGTATTCTCTCTTGTCTCTCTCTCTTTCTGTCTCCATCTATGCACAAACATACATACATAATATTTGTACACACATACATATATGCATATGTACATGTACATTTATATAATAATGTATATATACATCTACTATTTTATTTTACCTAAAGCATCTGAAATTAAGTTTCATACATCCTGGCCCTTTAATCCCTAAATAGGTTCATATTTTTTAGGATAAGGATATTCTCTTACATAACCACAGGACAGTTGTCAACTTTGGTAATATAACATTAATACTTTTCTCTCTAATTTGTATTTTAATTTTCCCATTGCCTCAGAAGGATTCTTTATAGCTTCTTTTTCCTCCAATGCAGGATTCAGTCAGGGACAGGTATTGCATTTAGCTGTTGAGTCTCTTTCATCTCTAAAACATTTCCCTAGTCTTTCTTTGTCTTTTCTGACCTTGACAATTTTGAAGACAGAGTATTCCCACTTTTTAAAAACAGGAGTCTCCTCATTTTGAGTTTGTCTGATGTTTCCTCTTGATGAGACTCAGTTATGTGTTCCCGCTGGAAACTACACAGGTGAGGCTGTGTGCTTCTCACAGTCACATCTTTCACAGTGAGGATCCTAACTTCCAAACACATCAACCCATTTATTCATTTACTCAATCTCACAACACATCTAAAGTAGTTTCAGAATACCTTCACCCATACCTACCACAAAAGCAAGTTATTAGAAAGAGTTCAGGGTCTCCAGTTTCCTATCTCTCCACCTGCCCATGCCCAGGGGCCTGCAGGGCTTGGGTCAGAACTGTTGATAAGTCATTCAAATCAGTTTTGTTTCCCCTGCATTGTGGTTATGATATTCATCTGAAATATACTTCATTTGCTTCAGTTTCTTTCAGTTTTAGTTTTTCTCTCCTATCCATGTTGATTTAATTCCTTTGAATGTCAAATATTTTTTTAAAGACATCAGCTGATCTTTTTTTTTTTTTTTTTAAGTTATTTTTGAGAGACAGAATGTGAGCAGGGTGGGGGCAGAGAGAGATGGGGACAGAGAATCCAAAGCGGGCTCTGTACTGACAGCAGAGAGCTTGATGCGGGGCTTGAACCCAGGAACTGTGAGATCATGACCTTAGCCAGAGTCAGACACTTAACTGGCTGAGCTGCCCAGGTGCCCCTTGAATGTCAAATATTAACTGCTTCCAAAAGTCAAAACTTATGAAAAAATATACTCAGAGAAGCGTTCCTTTCTCCCACATCTCTTCGATCTCCTTCTCCTTCATTCCCTATAGGTAACTAACCTAATTGTTTCTGTTTTTCCTCTCCTGTGATTTAAAAGATAAACAGATAGGGGCGCCTGGGTGGCTCAGTTGGTTAAGCATCCGACTTCGGCTCAGGTCGTGATCTCACAGTTCGTGAGTTCGAGCCCCGCGTTGGGCTCTGTGCTGACAGCTCAGAGCCTGGAGCCTGCTTCCGATTCTGTGCTTCCCTCTCTCTCTGCCCCTCCCCTGCTCATGCTCTGTCTCTCTCTCTCTCTGTCTCAAAAATAAATAAAACTTTAAAAAAAATTAAAAAAAATAAAAGATAAACAGATATATGTGTTTTCTTATTTCCTCTTCTTTCTTAAACAAAGGTAATGGTACTAGATATGAATTTTCGTTATTTGATTTTTTTTTTTTTTTTTACTTTACAAGATCTCTTGGACATCATTCCACATAGTTCATAGAATGATTCCTCCTTCTTTTTCTACAAAGAGGTAGTATTCATTGTATGCTTGTGCCAGAGTTGATTCAACAATTTCTCCTGCTTGAATGTTTAGGTTGTTTCCAGTATTTGGCAATTACAAATAGTGCTGCAATGAATTGGTGGTGGGATTGCTGGGTTTAAGGGCAAATGTGGATACAATTTTTGTTAGATATTGTCAAGTTCTCTTTCTTGGGGTTTGTATCATTTTGCATTCCCAACAGCAATGCATGAAAGTGTGTATTTCCCCACAGCCTCAGCAGCAATTGTATTGTGCAGCTTGTAAATATATTCCATTCCGATCAGTAAGAAGTGATACCATTGCAGTTTCAGTTTATATCTTATTATGAATGAAGTTGATCATCTTTTTGCATGCTTAAAATCATTTTGATCTCTTTTGGTAAGTTCCCTGTTCATATTTTTGCCCATTTATCTATATAGTGCTTTTGGTATTTTTTCCCTCCATTTTTAAAAGTTCTTTAGTCCTGCATCTCTAATATATGATGCAAATAATTTCTCTTAGTTTATTCTTGGTTAGTTGATGATAGTATTTTTCGGGCGGCGTCTTGCATAATTTTGATTAATTTTTATTTAACTTTATCGCCCTTTAGTTGCATTTGTATTTTTAGTTTCAGTTAAAAAGACTTTTTGTGTACCCAGGCTATAGAGGAACTCACTAATTTTTTATCCCCTGTTACTTGTATTGTTTTAGTATTTACATTTATGTGTCTGGTTGTGAAATAATAAGATATCTATTTATATCTACATTTATATTTATGTCTGTAATATTTTCCGGCTCCTGCTAACATTTGGTCTTTGATTCTGGTTTCTGACACAGAGCTTCTAAAAACCCTTGTAATTTCCTGAGTGATAGGAACATTTTTGTTCTAATGAGGTGACTCTTGGTGGGCTCCTAAATTGGGGCTGGTCATTAGGAAGGCCAAGCCATGATTAGAAGCCTAGAGCTTCCAGCCCCACCCCCACCTTCATTCTCCAGAAAGGGCTGGAAAATGAATTAATAAATGATCATGCCTCTGTGATGAAGCCTCCAGAAGACTCCCTATAGTACTTGGTTTGGAGAGCTTCTAGGTTGGTGAACACATCTACGTACTGGGAGGGTGGTGCTTCCCAACCCACAGGGACAGAAGCTCCTTTGATCAGGACTGTTCCAGACCAGACCTTGCTCTATGTATCTCTTCATCTGGCCGCTCTTCTGTGTCTTTTATTTATTTTTATTTATGTATTTTTAAACTTTTAAAAAAAATGTTTATTTATTTTTGAGAGAGAGACAGAGAGACAGAGCACGAGTTGGGGGGGGGGGGTGGGCAGGGAGCAAGGGAGACACAGAATCCGAAGTAGGCTCCAGGCTCTGAGCTGTCAGCACAGAACCTGATGTGGGGCTTGAACTCACAAACCGCAAGATCGTGACCTGAGCTGAAGTTTTACGCTTAACTGACTGAGCCACCCAGGTGCCCCATATCTTTTAAAATATCCTTCATAATAAATCAACATTAGTAAGTAAATGGTTTCCCTGAGTTCCGTAAGCCACTGTAATAAATTACTGAAGCTCGAGGAAGGGGTTGTGGGAACGTCTTATTTGTAGTCAAATCAGAAAGAAGTTGTGGGTAACCTGAGAACCCACTGCTTGTGATTGGCATCTGAAGTGGTGGGGGGCAATGTTGTAGACTGAGCCTTAACCTCTGGGACCTGCACTAACTCCAGGAAGTTAGTGTCAGAATTGCTTGGTGTGGAAAACTCACACATCTGGTATCAGAAGTGTTGTGAGTATGGTAATCTTGTGAGAATAGATAGCAGTAAGAAAGAGGCATTTTTCCTCTTCACTGATTTATTTGGGTAAATTCTCATGTATGGTGTGAGAAATGGTTGTAGTTTTCTTTTTCCAAGTGGCTGATCAGTTGTCCAGCATCATTTATTAGAAGGCCATCTCTGTTCTACAAATTTGCAATTTGGCCTATATCAGGTACTAGCTTTTCCACATGCAGTTAAGCTCTATCCTTTTTTTAGGTGCACTATACATCTATGGCAATCACAATTGGGGTTAAGTAGGCCCTCTGAATTAAGTCAGTGGACTCTCTCAGCAAGGGAGGAGTTTTAAAATTAAAATTAAAATAGCAAAAGATGTTGATGGTATCCTTAGGAGATGGAATTAGGTGTCACAATTAAAGCAGTCATTTGTTCCTACCCTCAGTTCTCAAACTTTGTTAAAGTGCAGATTTCTGAGCTCTTTCATTAAAATTCTAAGTACAAGCTGAAGTTAGGGCCTTGATACAGTATCTGCTTAACACATGGGTGGATAAGGTAGGGGGAGTCATTGCATCACTTTCATTCAAAAGCACAAGCTTTGAGGAAAGGGTCAGCCTACGTGGGATATATATGCAATGCAGCAATGCGTGTGAAGGGTGATAGTTAAATTATTGTGATAATGACAAAAGAAAATTCAGGCTTTCCACTATATACAAAACATGAGAGCTTTCCAAAAAGTTAGAAGTTTAGCACTGAGTAAATCCACATTTTGTGATCTTTCTCCATTCTTTAGATTTTGTTCCCAGTTTCCTGGACGTGAGATTTAGGTCTGGGATTCTCAGAGTTCTTTAGCTTTTACATATTGCTTAGGAAGATCAGGACTCTTCACGGGACTGGTGGTTCGGTTAAAGCTTTATCAATCACAGTGATAGGAAGGTTGCTCTGATCTTGTGAGGTTAGCAATGAGATTAAATAAATGAGTACTCTTATTACAGTTTAATATTATGTATGTTATGATGGAAACATTAACATTGATTTATACACTGCCTCCCACCATCTGTAATGGTGAGTGATGAGTAATTCTGAAATGTTCTTTCAAGGGTCCTATGTGGTTGAGCTTGGAAACAATAATTGATACACCTCTCTACTATGTTTTGATTTTACATATTTGTCCATATTGTGTGTTAGAAAGTATAAGAAACACTTGCTTCCATTTTCTGGGGCTGTTTCACTGAATCTCCCCATCCAGACTTGTTTTCATCTGTCCATTCCTTTGTCTCACAGAATAGAGTCCATTGTGGTTCTAATCTCTGTTGTGCATGTTCTTTATGAATAAAATTTCAGGCACACGGAACATACATGTGCGCATTTTACTAGGAGATAGTGAAATCTCACTGTGCAGGGACCTCATTCCCAGTGTGATGTTATGGTTCCCACTCTTTTCTGTTTTAAAATATTATGTTAACCTAGTATTCTGGATGGGGGGTTTTCTTCCTTACCATGAGTCATAGTGATGTATGACAGACGTAGGATGGCTAACTTAGACAGACTTGTTGGCAAAGGTGTGAATATCTGCCCTCTGGCCTTTCCTGGTTCTCATCTGTATTTTATAACAAAAAACTAACAAGGATTTCACTTTGGTGAAATATGCCTACTAAATTATGCTTGCAGATAACACATTTATCAATTAACATTTGGGATTTTGATTAAATCATTTTGTGAGTGATTCTGCTTTAGTGACTGTTAAAGAGTATACTTTGAAAGGGAAAATATGTTTTGGTATTGCGTACTTTGAGGTTGCTCTTAAGTTTATCAAAATCCATGCAAATTATAGAATGGCCTTTTAAAAAATTTTTTTTAATGTTTATTTATTTTTGGCAGAGAGAGAGACAGAGCATGAGCAGGGGAGGGGCAGAGAGAGAGGGAGACACAGAATCTGAAACAGGCTCCAGGCTCCGGACTGTCAGCACAGAGCCCAATGTGGGGCTGGAATTCACAGACCGCGAGATCATGACCCGAGCCGAAGTTGGATGCTCAACTGACTGAGCCACCCAGGCACCCCTAGAATGGCCTCTGAATGTACAAATGAACCCTTTTGATCCCAGCACTTACTACCATATGGGTACACAAAATAAGGCACATATCAAACATTGCCGGTAAAATCTCAAAGTCAGGCTGACGCTCTCGAAGTCCACCCTTCTATTGGCTTCCTAATGGGATAATTGTCTCCTTTCCCCCATTCCACTGCTTAAAACATTTGCCCCATTGTTTTATACGGGCTTTAGTCACATCTCTATTGATGGTTGCATTTCATTGAGTACTCATCTTCTATGGGGATTCCTGGCATTTGGCTCACCTTTCTTCATTTAGTCTCCTCACTTTGGAAATCTCTAATCTCATTGGTCAATAACCTCTTGTTGTCTCAAAGGCACCTTGGATTAGCCTGACTCATCCTTCGACTTCAGATGAGGAACCTGTCCTATTATTACAAGACCCTGGTGGCTTCGAGAAGGAAGAGGGAGCCAGTGGTAGTGTTCTCCCCTATTCTGACTGTTGGAATAATGCTTTTTAGTCATCTCACTACTCTCCTAGAAAAACATGTAATATTTTCCCCCTTATGTTTTTCTAATATTGTACTTTTGAGTCACACTGCCTTAGTCATAATTTAACAAGTTGTTGGAAATTATTTCAAGCAGAACAAAGAAAATCCAACTCCATTTGGGTTAGCTTTCATTTGCAAATTTTATTTGAAATTTGAGTTAAAAATTGTGTAACTCAGAATCAAAGTCTTGAGAAAATAAAGTTGGCATGTTAAAAATCTCCCACGTTTCAAGTATATTTTATTTTAAGTATCTTTTATAAAAACTCCATATTCAGTGACTCTAAAGTAACAACAGAAGTGTTTCCATTCATTATCCTCACCTGGAAAAAAACACCTTTTTAAAAGTTATTGTATGGGTTTTTACCTTCCTCTTTTGCCTCATTGCTTTATTCATTTATCATGTATTCATTTTTTTAGTCCTGTGTGACTGATGCTTTGCTTTGTATACAAATGCCCTGGCTCTTAAAGTCTGTTAATTTCCTGTTGGAAAAAAATACCTTTTGGGGCCCCTGGTTGGCTCAGTGGGTTAAGCCTCTGACTTCGGCTCAGGTCATGATCTCACGGTTTGTGGGTTTGAGCCCCGTGTCGGGCTCTGTGCTGACAGCTCAGAGCCTGGAACTTCTTCGAATTCTCTGTCTCCAACTCTTTCTGTCCCTCCCCTGCTCATTCTCTGCCTCTCTCTCTCTCAAGAATAAATAAACATTAAAAAAATAAAAAGAAATAAAATACCTTTCCACTTTAGTGACTAACTTTGGATGAACATACATTCGTTTGGAGAACAAATAATAATAATTTAATCCATTATGTGTAGTTTTTCTCTGTAAGGTTCTTTATTAATTAATATGTGGTATTATATCTTTTATTCACCTTGACCAGAACAGATCTCTTCTCCTAGAATAAGCTCTTCTTGAACAAATGTTGCCATTCTCTAAAGTACTTTAGCTTAGAGTTAAAAAAAAAAAAAACAAAAAAAACAAAACAAAAAAAACAAACCAGGGCATTGTTTTTAAAAAAGAAGTCCAGACATTATTGGATGGCAGAGTTTGCTCAATGATTCAATGATGTCAGATATGACCTGTCTGCAAGTCTGTCAGCTTTTTCCTTATGGTCATAAGATGGCTGCCATCAATCCAGCCATCATATCTACCTTCAAGGCCGGAAGAAAGGGAAAAGAATGGCCTTATTTTATAATTTAAGGAATAGCTGTGAAAGTATTCTCAGGAGGATCTGTAACCGGAAAATATAAATGTCGTAACTTTTCTATTTGGAACAATATTTTACCTTTCAAGTTGGTTATCTGAAAGTCTATAAAATATATGTTTATTACATCATTATTTAGCATAAATTCATTTAAGAAATACTGTGCACCAACTATATGCCAGCTAGTATTTTTAAAGTTGAGACTACAAACTTTAATAAAACAGAGAGTGTGCCTTCAAGTACCTTCTAGCCTCATCAGGAAGAAATGCAAGAGAATAGCCATACAATGCTGTGTGACCGACGAACCGTAGAGCTTAGCACTGCAAAGTACAGGACTGGTGTAGAGTTGCTGACTGATATCTGGAACAGATGGACTTGGCCTGAGATCTGGAGCATGAAGATAAGAAAATCAATAAAAGTGAGGGGAGTTTGTGGAGGGTATCCAGGCATCAGGACCAGCATGTGCAAAGGCCTGGATGTGACAGAGCACATATTTTACAGAAGAACTACAAGGAATTCTCTATGGGTGAGTCATAGACATGAGGAGTGGAAATTTAGGCAAACACTTGGTTCAGTACTTTGGTCTCCATCCTATCATTGGCTAATTATGCTATTGTCCTTTACTTTGACGTGATTCTACTTCCTTAGAACTCACTTTTGGTTCCACTAACCTGAAACCTTTGGACTAGCAAGTGAAATATTTTCTTATATTAACACTGCTATTCAATAGAAGCTATATATTGGCGATTTGCTGGCCTAATCTGACCTGTAGACATAGTGGTGTGTTTGTTTGTTTTTTTCTTTTCCTGTACAGCATAAAAAATGAATTAGTTGCCAACATTTGAAAATCAGGAGTTTCCACAGAAGAGTCCGGTTTGTCTGGAAAACTCAGAAGACCTGGAAATACTGGGTCTGTGTTCTTATATAGCAGCAATAAGTTGCAGCTGAGTGAAGGCTGGCAGCATCTAGTTCATCACAGTCCTCATTTCTTATTGTTTTAAAACATGTTCACTTGAGTAATTTAAGGTTGGTTGGTTCCTGAAGACATTTATATTTGCTACCTCTAGTATAGTCCTTAAGCTCTGTATATAAGTACATGTATTATAAACATATTAATATACATATATATATATATAGTGAGAGAGAAAGAGAGGGGAGCGTATATAATTCATATATATAGTTTATATCATGTATATGTATGTACGTATACAGTTTATATCTTATATTGATAAACTTATACACTAGCAATTATTATCAAGGGATAGTGACGTAATTCTGTTTCCATTGGCACAAACTGACTTCTTGGTCAACAAGTTTACATTGGCCACCAGCCTGCCTGAGTTAACAACAATAAAACACCTTTATGTTATGAATCTTGTTTCTAATTATCCTATGCAACTTTTGTGCCTTGCAAAATTATTGCTATCTGATAGGCATTATAATCCAAAAAATACCTGAGCAAGTTATAACAAGGGAACATAATAAAACCATGAGTCATAAAGCATGATGTCTAGTTGGCTTGTGCTAACCCATTTAATCTCCTTGGCCTGGAAAATAGAAAATATCTACAATGTCATTGGCTTTATCTATCTGATGAGGTTATTACTGATATTCAAATAAAACAGTCTATGTTAATGTCACGGGCACTACAGGTAACTACTGAGGACCTGTAGATGAAAGGGGATATTGTTTATTATCATTAGTGGGCTTGGGGGTCTTGAGAAAATGTCTTATCAAAAACCAAGTTTCAACCTCTATGACTTCATTTTTTCTTAAAAAAAATTTTTTTAATGCTTATTTATTTTTGAGAGAGAGAGAGAGACCAAACGTGCAAGCACAGGAGGGGCAGAGAGAGAGGGAGACACAGAATCCGAAGCAGTTTCCAGGCTCCAAGCTGTCAGTACAGAGCCCAGCGTGGGGTTCGAACTCACAAACTGCAATATCATGACCTGAGCCAAAGTCAGATGCTTTAACCAACTGAGCCACCCAGAGTAAATTCCTTATTCCTTATTCCCCGACCTCTGTGCCTTCTAATAAGAAAAACAGGATGTCAAAGCGTGAGACTGTATACTTATGGAGTCTTTGGGGGCTGTGGCCATAGACAGGCAGTAGACAAGGGTTTAGAGACTTTGTGCATTATGTTTTGCTCAGAGGGTGGATGGCATTTATTGAACTTATTACCTGGGCAGTATTAGACTTCCACAACAAGAAAAGGTAGAGATTATCTGGTCTAGCTCCCTCATTTTAATGAAGAACAAGTAGGTTTTCAGAGGGACAGAGTGACTAATTAGTACCAAAGACAGGACAAGAAGCATTGGACCCCTCAGTTCTCAATCCAGCGACATTTCCATTATGCTTGGGGTATCACTTACAAGAAAGTGATGCCCACATGGGTTTACATTGAAAGCTGTCTGTTGCGCTGTTTTTAAAGGAGACTAGAGAAGACCCTTTTCTCCTGTGCCCTTTAAGGTTCTTTTCTTTCTTGTGAGTCAAGTAGAGTAACCTCAATAGCTGTTGGCCTAGGGAATCAATAGAACTTCTAATGAGGTTTCGTTTTCAGTGGTTGGAGGAAACAGGAGCAGAATTTCTGGATTGCCTCAAATTTTCTGGAAAGCAAAAATCCCAAGCGGGTCTTTCTTTTGACTGCTGAGGTCATATGTCTTCCATCCTCCAAATACAAGAAGATTCTTTACAACTGAAAATCTGGTGTGATTTCTCACACTTAGAAGGAAACCTTTCAGAGGTGGCTCAAGTTGTGTATCATCTCTAAGAACTGTTCTCCTTCTAAAAAGTTGTGGTAGCACTTCCTATGGAAAGTATTTCCATATTTGAAAATTTTAAGACAATAATAATTCAAAGTCACGTTGTCAGTTTAATATGTTCCTGTTAGAAATGCTAAGTTTTGCTGTAAGTGGCAAAGTGCTCCCCCCAGTATGTAGGCTTTGATAATGCTACAGTTGGACTATTCGTATAGTTTTATAAATTGTTGTTGTAAATTATGACATATTTACAAGTGATAATTTAATATTAGCTTATGCTAACTCTAAAAATGAATTCTTTATTTTTATTTCATTTTTAATTTTTTTTAATGTTTATTCTTGAGAGAGAGACAGAGACAGAGCATGAGCAGGGGAGGGGCAGAGAGAGAGTGAGACACAGAATCCGAAGCAGGCTCCAGGCTCTGAGCTGTCAGCACAGAGCCCAACACGGGGCTCGAACTCCAGAACCATGAGATCATGACCTGGGCCAAAGTCAGATGCTTAACTGACTGAGCTACCAGGTGCCGCAAAAAAAAAATGAATTCTTTATATTTGTTTAGTGAATTGTTAAGTCCTCTTTATTATCTGTCTTTCCAATCATTTTTTTTTTTTCTGCCTCCACCATATCTTCCATGGACTTCTATATAACATAGTTTCCTAACTGATTTTCCCGCATTTGTTCTTTGTGCTGAATTCTGCCCTTTGACAATGTGTTTAAGCTTGGGACTAAACTTCTTGAATCTGCTTCCTGTTGTGTTTCCTATAGAGTTGGTCAGGAGAGGAGCTTGGGTGGAAATCTTGAAGTGGAAGTCCTCCAGACTGAGAGATGAATAGATGCAGAAGTGTCTGGGTGTCCCAGCTTGTCCTCCCTGTTCTTCACGTGGCCCTCTTACCTTCCTGACTGCTGGACCTGCTGACAAGCTGTGGCCTCACGCCCACCATCAGATGCTTGACTCTGGACCCCACTGGCCATGATTCTCATAGGACATTGGTCTCCTGAGAACCTCATGAAGTCTTTTCCTAGCCCTGCTTCAGAGGCTTAGCTGTGCTCAGTGCTGTCTGATGGATGGTTAAGGACTCTTCTGTCCTCCAGCTCTTCTAGACCTTTCTTCCTCTGTTCCTCCTGCAGCTGTGTAAGCTTTAATTCCTAGAGTAAATTCCTTATTCCTGTAACACTCATAGTGGTTCTGCTTCCCCAACTAAAGCCAGACTGATCCACTCTTGGGCTCATCCATTTCCTTTCCCAGAGCAAAATTTGTCCACTGAAAACAATCCTGTACTGACCCAGCCCACCCTTTCCCCATTAATCCTTGATCCTCATCTTCTCTCTTTCAAAACCCCCACTTTGCAGATTTCAGAGCTTCACCTCTCTGGGTCCTGACCACCCTGGGTGTACTTCATCCATAACTGCATACTTCACAGTGTGGGGTCCCTGCTCGGATCCACTCTAACACAGCAGACTAGGGTGGGTGGGTGGGGAACAGATCTCAATTCAAATTCTTGTTCTGCCCCTTTCTAGCTGGGGCCATGGCCAAGTCATTTGATATTTATTAGGCACAGCTTCCTAACTCACAAGAGGAAGAGCTACCTTATGGAATTGGTGTGAGATGTCAATACAAAGCTCTCCACAAATATTGACTTCTTCTTTCTTCTACTTCTGGTCCTCCACTGCCCTCCAGGGAGGAGAAAGACATGGACCCCTTGTCCAGATATTTCACTGCCTCTAGCACTACATCAGCAGGGAAGGCCAGCATGTGGACCATGGACTAAAGCGCTGAGCACTAAGGTGGAGACAGCTCGGTTCAGGGATCAGGGAACACTCTGTCTTTTAATGTGAGTGATTGTTCTTGTGGGTGATGATAATGAAAAACAAATTGTTGACAAAATGGGGAGACAGACATTTTAAAACGGGACTTGACTCTAAAAGCAATACTAATTATAAATGCTTATATCCATAGCTTATTATTTATGCCTATTAGTAAGCATGCAGCACAGTGCCAATGACGTGATTCGTTAAATATATGACACCACTAATCTGTGTCATCCAGTTCCAATAAGTGCCATCCATGGACACGTGCCCTTTAAATTCATGGTTCAGGTAACAAGTTCATGTGCTGACAACCTAGAACAATTAGGGGGAAAGAGTTCCCTTAAGGATAATATGGATAGGTAGTGATCCTTTTTTACATTTTATTCCTCAAAGAGTACTGCGAGAGAATTGTTTTTCTTATTCCCATTTTTCTGATGAGAAATGAAGTCTCAGGAATATAAATAAATGCCTAAAGGTACAAAGACATAAATGGGACTCAAATAATAGTCTGTTTCAAGCTCTTATTTGGATCTAGGTGGCAAAGCCCATCTGCTGGAAGATGTTTGGTGATGCACATAAATAAATGTCTTAATTAGTGGCAGGAAAATGTGAAGAGAGATGGATTTGTGTCATTCAGGATTTGCAGGTCTACGCTTGAGTTTTAGGTCCTGGGGCAAGGGTGTGACTTATTTGTCCCCAGGCCCAATTTCCTCAGAGGCTTTTGCTTTTGACATTTGTGTCTCCCTGCACTTTGAAATCTGTAGACTTCTTAAAAACTCCAAAAGTTTGAAAATAATTTTTTGGTCTCCCTGGAAAGTTCTAGCATCTTTGAGCTACTCAAATGGTCTACTGCTGTCTTTGCTATTTCACAGATACCATAATCTGTTCCAAACAGTAGTCGTCCTTATCAGCAGTGTGATTCCTTGCACAGGGAGACGGGTGGGTCCTCATGATGGCTCCAGAGAAGGGGAGGCTATGAATGATCTGAATTCTGAAGACAAGACTCACACGTGCTCCATGTCTGTCTGATGTGATGGTACTGAAATTCATTTGCAAGGTGTGGAGGAGAATGAAAGTCATTTTATCACGTTTCAAGAAGGGAAATGGGATCAAAGAGACTTGTACATGTTTTGAAATCTTGAGAAAGCTGGATTGCATTATCCTCTTCAAGGGGGTTTGAGTCACCCTTTTAACTTCCTGGTTTAGTAGTTCTTTCATGCCCCCTAAAAACAATGTATCAATCATCCAGTGAATAGTGTGCCAATTAATTTATGGACATGAGGATTAACATGCAATCTGCTAATGCTGTGTTAACGAGTTTATGATTTTCATAGAATACATAGACCAATTTTGAGTTTTATCAACCTCGGTGGTTGAAATTAAAATGGAAATAGCAACATTTGTTTTTTGTTCTCCCTACAAAGCGACTAATTATTTTCCTCTGGGTAATGATGATTAACAAAATTCCTCTCCTGTTCCTGATCAGTGCACAGCTGGTACTCAGATAATCACAAAGACTGGGTTTTATGTGGTGATATTAACACCCCGTCTAACTTGAGAAGTACATTAACTGTGTACCGTTGTCTCGGTTCCTTAAATCTCAATGATGCCTTGATGAACTTCTCAAATTGGGAGCAACGTTTAGATTAGTCAATTGTCATTGAGAGAGACAGAATGTTATCATGAGGGCCTGCTACTGAGGTGTACATTTTGTCTGCTTCAGACGTTGCAGGTGGGCTTGCAACTTTGATATATCTGAATAAGGCCCACAGGGACATCTCGTCCTATCGTATTTGTTGGCATTCTTCTTTCAGTTAAGCCAGAATGTGCTTGATAGACCTGGGCTTTGGAGCTAGAATGTGTTCAGAGCTACTCACTCCCATTCCTTGGGCTTTCCTCGTGTGAGGTTTGGACCAGGGTGGGCCAGAGGACCTGCGAGGGAGGTTATCACTGAAGAAGTTCCAGAGCTAAGCAAGGCAGCCCTCACCAGAATCCAGGGTGCGTCTCTGTGTCTATAACATGTTCTCTTCATCCTTAGCGTAACAATCCCCTTAGAGACAGGGACCGTGTGTCACTTCCTTTTTATCACCAAGTTTCGCATCGTGCTCGGAAGTTAATAGGTGCTCAGTCAGGGTTTGCTGGATGAATGAAGTGTGGTACAAAGGGAAACTTACGTGTTTGATTCTGTTACCGAAGAAGGTTTGATGTTAGCTAATTGGCCAGTGTGTGGTGATTGTGTCTCAACAATCATATAGAAGAAGCCATGTTTGCACTCGTACTGCCTTCAGAATAACAGTAAATGCTATGTCTTTCTTAAGTGTCCACTATGGCATATTTTAAAATACACTTGGTGCTGGCGAGGATATGTGAAGGGCACACTTCTGTAACCCTTTAGAAAAGAAATGTAGCACTATTTGTCAAAAACTTGTAATGCTTTTGTTGTTTGTTTTTTGTTTTTTTTTCTTAGTCTGGGAAAATCCAGCGCCTGGAAGTCGGTTTTAATAAAATAATTGAAAATAGAGAGATAGCTTTCTGTGCACCGAGATGCTCATCTCAGATTTGTTTGCAACCACGGAAGGACTAGAAACAACCTAAGTTTCCAGCAACATGGGGATAGTGAAATGTGACATATCACTAAATGGGGCTTTTGATATAAAATGCTTTTCAAAATTTTATAGTAAGATCATACATTATTATGTTAAGTCCTAAAATTGTCACATCATTATCATAGCTAAAATATACTGTATATATAAAAAAAATGCCTGGAAGGGAATACTATTAAATCTAAGAATAGAAATAAAACTGGAAGAAAATCCACCAAAATATTAACATTGGCCTTACTTTTTATTTGTTTTATTTTCCCAATTTTTAGTAGACCCCCGCAATTATGTCTCCTCTAGTCTTTTGTGTTAAGAGTTTGTGACCCTACTTGGCTTCTGTCTCCACATTCCACTGCCATGGCAGATTGGCTCAGAATGGACTCCCGACTCTAGTTGGGCAAATTGGTTTCTCTCTGCTGGGAATGTAAAACTGAGAATTCAGGGAACGGAAGTCAGTTTGTATGCACGAATTTTGAACTGGAGGTGCAGGCACCTCTCCCCTCTTGCACAAAGAAAACAAATTTTCAGAAAATGAAGAAGAAAGAAAAGACAAGAGATCAGGGGATCCTGGAGAAAAACTGGTTTCTGAAGACTTTCTAGGTTTTAGTCTTAGCCCTCAAGAGGCCTGGCTGAATGCTATGAGATACTCTTGTGTCCTTATACTATTATTACCATTTTTAGAATTTTTTCTCAATTCGGTTTCTATTACCTGCAATCAAGTATAAGTAAATGAAATGCCTTTACTTTTTAGATATTTAAAAATATATATACAAAATGAGGATGTATTACTATTAAAGTATTATTATAATGAACATAATTTTTATTAGTTTTGAAGGACAGTAGATATTTTATCAAGCACTCTTGCTGATACATTGTTTGTAAAAGTAAGAAGCATAGGTCATTCATGCCATAGAATTACAGTGCTTCTTCTGGTCCTATTTTACTGATTTTTGGGAGGTTTGATAATTTTATTTGACTCTAACATACACTTGTTTGTTATTTTAAGAAAGCCTAATATGACAAATTTCAATTTTAAGATGATAAAGGAGAGAACCATCCGTTAAGGCAGGTTACATCCAGCCACTTCTCCTCACCTTTGCCATTATCTGACCTGTGTCCCTGACTTTTGGCCAGGTCTGACAAAAATTGTGCTGGCCACCAGAACACCATTAGAAATGCTCATGGATAAAAAATTGATGACTGGATACACTGTTCATAATGTGTTATCCAATAAAAAAATACAGGCTATAATCCTAGTTACACTAAAAATTATAAATACACGAGCAAACTTGGAAATAAATATACCTTAATGTTAACTGTGGTATATTTGAGTTACGGCTTTACAGGGAATTAAAAATTACCTTTTTGTATTTTTTGTATCTTCAAAATTTTCTACAGTGTGTATGAATTTAGTTAGTAATAATATTTTTTTAAAAGTTAAATTTGTAATGAAAAAATACCTTAGGTACCAAAACAATCTTGGAAGTCTTTTCTCCTGATTCTGTCAGGTGCAAGAGTTTAATAAAGAAGGAGGGGGGAGGTGCCTGGGAGGCTCAGTCCATTAAGAGTCTGACTCTTGGCTTTGGCTCAGGTCATGATCTCACGGTTTGTGAGTTCGACCCCTGCATTGTGCTCTGTGCTGACAGTGTGAAGCCTGCTTGGGATTCTCTCTCCCTCTCTCTGCCCCTTCCCTGCTTGTGCAGTATCTTTCTCCCTCTCTTTCTCAAAATAAGTAAATAAACTTAAAAAAAAAAAGAAAGAAGGAGGAAAGGAGGGATAGAGTTTGGGCTGCCTCAGATACTCTGTCCATCGGATTTGGGCCCTCTGGTTGCTCTCTAAGGGAACATTTATCAGGACAAAGTGGCCTGGGATATATGTTCTCAGTCCAGACACTGCAAGGCTTACATCAGGTAGTGGCTGAGAGCTCTGGCTTAAGGGTAAGCCTGGCTCCACTCTTTTCTATATATGCTTAGCCTCTGTCTCAGTCTCCCATTCTGTACAATGACGCAGATCCCTCATGGGGTTGTTGAGAGCCTAAGATGAGATGGTACTATATCAATTGCTTAGCAGAGTCACTGGCTCATAGCAAGTGGTCATAGTGTTTCCTGTTGTCACTGATAAGTAACAGCTGTCAATTGCCCATTTGTAGTCCATAAACCTTCCATGTCCACCTGCCATTCCTCAGACACATTGTCCATATTCTGGTCTCCGTTATTTTAGTTTACACCTGACAAGTTCTTCTTCCTATTTTCTCTATCAATTCTAAAAGTAGTTACTGCTGCTTCAACTTTCATGCCTATAGAAATCACCTGTGGGTGTTGTTAAACTGTGGATTCTCAGTAGGTCTAGATTCTCAATCGGTCTGGGTTGGTATCCAAGATTTTGAGTTTCTAACAAGGTAGGTCCCACATGAGGTCAGTGTTGCTGTCCAAAGACCACTTTTAGTAACAAGGACTAAGATGGCCCAGCTGAAATCCAACATCTGCGTGAAATCATCTCTAGTGTCTCTAACCAGAATGTCCTCTCCCTTGGCTTTCAAAGTACGTCATTTATACTCTTAATTTGGCACTTAATACGTTAAACCTGCTTTGGTGCATTGCTGTATGTGATTCTGTTCACTCCTTAATGTTTATTTATTTTTGCCAGAGAGAGAGAGAGAGAGAGAGAGAGAGAGAGAGAAACAGAGCATGAGTGGGGGAGAGGCAGAAAGAGAGGGAGACACAGAATCTGAAGCAGGCTCCAGGTTCTGAGCTGTCAGCACAGAACCCCACGCAACACTCGAACTCACGGACTGCGAGATCATGACCTGAGCCCAAGTCAGACGCTCAACTGACTGAGCCACCCAGGCGCCCTGTTCTGTCCACTCTTAACTAAGCTCCTGATGGTTGACTGTGAGCACCAGCATAGTGGTGTGGATGTGGTGTTCAACTGATAATTGTCAAATTATTAAACTGAATGAAAAAGAATGAAATGATAGCTTAATGAAAAAGAATGAAATGATAGCTTGTGTTTTACATGAGTATTAACTTCGAAATTGTCAACATAAATCAATTTAATTAGTGGAAATAGTGAAAGAGAGTAGGTTGTCAAGATTTTCAAATGGCAAATATATGATTGCAATATTTCCTTTTTCTTAAAAATACATTATATGTTATAGAATTCAGGGTGAGGTGATGTACTGGATGGGATGACAAAGACAATCTAGGATGATACATTTTCCACCCATCAAATGAATGGGTAGTAATTTGTTTTTCAAACTCTAAGTTTCTGGGGCCATGGTCTAAAAGCAGCCTCTTAAGTAAACCAGAAGCCAAAGTTGGATAACCCTGTATACAAGCTGGACGTTAATTAGTGGTCATTGGGGTAACATGGACTCACTCTGTTGAGAGTAATTAGGGAAAGGAATTTCTAGGAAATGAGGAAGGTACAAGGGAGGTCTCTGTTGGAGGAGGTCATCAAGAGGACGTGACCTCTGCTTGACCTTCGGGCTGAACTCAGGCAGTTAGAGGCTCCTCCCCTGTCCTTGGAATATATGTTTGGCCTATTGTTCCCACAGAAGGAGCCATTTCAAGGACACAGGGTTGAGGGAGCAATGTGTGGAGGAGACCAGCTGGACAGTACATGTTACTGAACCCCATTAAGGCTTCTGTATAATAAGCTTTTAAGAATCTGGTGGGCAGGTGCAGCTACCTACTTATCTTGCAGACACCCAAGTAGGACATACAAACCTGTATGTAAGTTCCCTTCCTTATTAAACTTTCCACCTACTGATCTGGAGTAGCCTGCCTCCTCCTTCAGTTTCTCCTTGCCCTCCACGTATGGGGGCCAGTTTGTGAACCAACAATTTTCCCCTCTCTGGAGATTCGCTGGTGGCTGGATAGCTTGGCAATTGTGCTGACTGTGGAGTTTGTTCAATCTTGCATAGGCACCTACTACATAATTCTGACTTTCCTTCCCCAGAGCAATTGGCAGTTCATTCCAGGAGGACTTTCCATTGTATTTTAAAAACCCAGTCGATACAAATAGAAAAGAGACTCCATTTTCAGTAACCTTTTACTCTCCTACCACTCATGTCCTTAGGGAAGCTTAAAGAATTTTCATCAGTACGCTAAAAAGCAGATAGTTGGATATACTGCAAAACTTTTTCAACACTTAACTTTAAATCCCTGCTACTGCCAAGATATGCTTACAAAGAAATCATCTGGGGACACTTATCAACTACTGTTTTTGTGAAATGGTCCCCATGGGGATGAGGTTTACGCCTAACTTTTTTTAATTTAGTTTCTGTATCTTGTGCCTGATATCCAGCATTAGTTACAGAGTAAACAGTACTTTCCAAAGACTGACAGGGTCAGCTGCTCCGGGAATGTGGCCGGTGACCTCCCCGATGGATTATTGTCCTGCAGGCTGCTTCCAAGTCAGTTGAAAGGTAAGCATTCTTTCTGTATAAGTGCACACTGCTTTGGAACATGTTTCAATTTCAACTGAAAAATCTGAAAGTATATCCCGGGCACGCTGTCTCAAAGGGCATGGAGCTGTTACTGAGGGGGCAAAGTGATTTGTCATGTCAACACAATGGCCACAGCTAAGCTGCTGGGTTTAGGGGACGAGTGAACTACAGTGGTGCATCTGGTTGCTTTGATTAAGCCCTACAGACACAGGAAAACTTCCATCCAGAGCTCTTTTCTCAACACACACTGTAATTCGAATATTCAAAAAGTAAAGCCTTCCATTCCTGAGTCCTTTTTTCTGAAGTCTCATCAGTTTAAGTTGGCTGTTGTCTCCACCCCTTAAACGGCAATGGTGGTGGTGTTTGTGTGTATGTGTGAGAGAAAGGGAGACAGAAAGAGACATTACTGGCAAGTATGTCTACTATTCAGAAGATCTGGCAATATAGTGAGTGTTGCCAAGTGCGAGAGCAAAAGGTTGTTCAACCCACACATCATGGCTGTCACCATGAACAAGAGAAAATATCTCGTAAGTCCCTCGAAAATTTTAGACACTGAATACAGAATAATGGAAAAAATGGAACATGCTGGAATTGGATTCCCAAGGGCTTTTAATCAGCTTGTATGTTGTAGACTCTTAAGGTATGGATTTAGTTTTATAACAGAATTACGGTTATTTATAAATTATTATATTGGTATTAGTTTTTTGTACCTCACATTTTAGTTTTTGGTAAATATTGGTAAAAGGATTGTTTTTTGCAGATGCATGCATTCAAAAAGCTAGCACTTTTCAAGGTTCTTGGAGCTCTCGCTTGATTGAACTATTTTCTAATGTTCCAAACAAATGCTCTGTCATCAAGAAATGATTTTACCAAGAAAATGTCTCTTTCCTTACATTGACTAAAATGTCTTTTCTACAGTCATTTTTTAAAACATGGCCCAGAACCAAAATAGGGGCACAAATGGTATCAGAAGATGTAAAAAAATATCATATTCCAGTAGAAAAGGTTAATGTTTCACTGAAGGGTGGCAATTACAAAGGTACAAATTTGTTAAGCTGCTATTATCGTAATTATCCTATACTGATATTTTAGGGTTTGCTTTTGTGTCCACTTGGCAGATTCAAATGACAGAAATGTTTATTATATAGTTATAATTTGACTTAAAAATTCCTCCGTAGACATCATCTTTTCATAAACTGTGAGCATGTACCATAACTCTCAGCATCCTGTGCCTCTGGCCTGCAGAAGCCGGACGGGAGGCTTACAAGTGGTGATGGTGAAGATATTAAAAGTCTTCCTGTGTTTGCCTGTTTTCCAGATGCACAGACAGATGAGAAGATGAGAGGAAGTTTCTGGAAGAAGAGTTCACAGATGCTGCTTGAGGGTTTACAGTGGCCATACCTGATAAATAGACTCAGGTAGGGTTGCTGGGAAAACTAGAAAATTCTGGGAATCAGTATCGTCCCTTTGTTTTTCACCACCAACACCCCCTCCCTGCCCCAACCCATCCCATTTAAACATCAGACAGAACCTTCCAGACACATGGGTGTAAATTCTGAGCTAGGAGCAACACCAGTAGGTCAAAAGCTAGCTGTTGGAGATGAGTTTTCAGTGCCAGGTCTAAGCTAGATTTGTATTTGGCTGTTGAGTACCATGGGAAACACATTTCTGGCGTGGTTTTGCAACAGGCTAAGTTACCTGCTCAGTGTAGTATCCTGGTGCACCTCTAAATGGGTGTGGGGTTACACGGGCTTCTGATTTGACTGTGGAGAGCATACAGGACCTACCCGTGCCCCGCAGGTGCTATGTGGACTGATCAACCCATATAAAAGGCATTCATTGTCTCAGAAGAGGATCCCCTTTTCGATAAAAAGCTCTTTAGCCTCGGAGCACTCAGCGAGGAAGAGTATCAGTTGTCTACACCAGGCTGTTATTTTTTCCAAAGAAAACAGCATTTGCTTTTCATGCCTCGTGGGTGTCTGTCTCCTTTGTGAGGTTTCAGAAGTAGAGCACCTATCTGTGCTTTTGCTGTGGAGGTGAAAGCTGCTTAAATGGCAGGCGTGGGGAAATCATTAAGAACCAAACCCAGTATATTTCATTCTCTGACCCTACGGGTGCACAGGCCATTTTAAGAGTTGCAAACCCCACTCTCCCCATTTTTGAATATAGGCACAACATCACAAAATCCGATCAGTTGAGATTTCATCCACCATAAGAGGCGCATGACGCTGATGCAAAGTAATAGAAGAGGTGCCAGTATCTTGAAGTAAATATCATTTTCTGAGGGTTGTTTCACTTTTGAATGGAATTCTTGCTTGCCTATGGTGGCGTCGATTTTAATTTCCTGTTTGGAGTGACCTGTTACTCATATTATGTTTCTGGGAAAAAAGTGATAAATTTCCAGCTTGAAAAGGAATTACGGATCTTTCTCTGTTTTTTTTTTTTTTAAATGATAGCTTTATTGAGATATAATTCACTCTTTTAAAGTACATACACAGTTCAGTGGTTTTTAGTATATTCAGAGTTGTGTAGTCATCCTGACTATCTGATTTCAGGATATTTTCATCACCTCAAGAGGAAGCCCCATGTCTGTTAGCAGTCACTCCTCACTCTGGTCCCCCCCAACCCCTGGCAAACACCAGTTATCTTTCTGTTCCTATGGGCTTGCCGATTATTCCAGATGGTTCATATAAATAATCGCGTAATATGTGACTGGCTTCTTTCGCTTATATTTTCAAGGTTCATCCATGTTGTGTGTGTGTCAATACTTCATTCCTTTTTATTGATGAATAATATGCCACATATGGCATTTCACATTATTTCACCGTTCAGGTGTTGTTTCCATTTTCTGTTATGAGTAATGCTGTCATGAACATGTGTGTGCAAGTTTTTGTGTGGACACATGTTATTAGTTCTTGTGTGTATACCTAGAAGTGAAAATGCTGGGTCACATAACTATATAAAATGTTGGGGAACTGCCACACTGTTTTCTGAAATGGCTGTTTGTGGGGCGCCTGAGTGGTTCAGTCAGGAAAGCATCTGACTCTTGATTGCTACCCAGGTCACGATCTCATGAACCCATGAGTTGAAGTCAAAAGTTAGACTCTGCACTGACAGTGTAGAGCCTGCTTTGGATTTTCTGTCTCTCTCTCTCTCTCTCTCTCTCTCTCTCTCTCTCTCTCTCTCTCTGCCCCTCACCCACTTGTGCTCGCTTTCTGTCTCAAAAATAAACATTAAAAATAATTTTAAGTGGCTGCTCAACTTTATAGTCCTACCAGCAACGTAGGAGGGTTCCAGCTTATCCACTTGTAACCAGTGCCTGTTACTGTCTGTTATTTGATTTTAGCCATCCTCGTGGGTGTGAAGTGTTCTCTCGTTGTGGTTTTGATTTGTGTTCCCTAATCACAACATCTTTCCATATGCTTGTTGGCCATTTGTCTTCTTTGGAGACATGTCTATTCAAATCCTTGAACTATTTTTAAACTGGGTTGTTTGTACTTTGTACTCTTGACTTGTAAGAGTTCTTTACAGATTCGAAGGCTTCCTGCTTCTTAAGTCTGTTTATTTCTCCTTTGTTCCAATAGTTAGTCATTTGAGTAAGATAAGTGAACAGTCAATATTGTGTTCATCTGTAACATGATTTGTGTTGCATAAATGCATTTTGTTCCTTTGTTCCCTACCAAAAATTATATAAATAACAGTATATGAAATGTCTTAAGTCACATCCATTTGATACTTTCCTTCCTGCATCTCCTTTCCTCCCTCCATCCCTCCTCCCTCTTTCCTTGTTTGCTTTTTTTCTTTCCTTCCTCTCCCTCCTGTCCTCTTTCCTTTACAAAAGTTTATTTGGTCCCTACTATGTTCTAAGTGCCTGGGTAAAGTGTTACATAAAGCGCCCTCTGGTGCTTATACTCTACTGGAAGAGACAAATGACAAATAAAGAGTTATGGATACACTTAAAATATCATGTGAAATAATATAATGCCAGAGGTGATAAGAGCTATGAAGAAGAACACAGCAAGTGAGTGGACAGAGAGTTTGCTATTTTAGATGAGGTCCCCAGGGAAGATCTAGCTCAAGTGAGAAGGGAGCCACACGACTGTCTGGGGAGAGAGCATTCCTGTCAGAGGAAGGAAAATACTGGTAGTGACGGACAAGCGGAAAGGAGACCAGTGTGGTCTAGTCTGGGCTATTTGACCAGTAAATGGACAAGTGCTAGCTTTAGCATAGGCATACTTTCACCTAAAAAAGAAAAAAGAAAAAAAGCCCTTGTTTCTAACACATATCTAGAATATTTTTAGGGATACCTGAGTGGCTCAGTCAGTTAAGTGTCCAACTCTTGGTTTCGGCTCAGGTCATGATCCCAGGGTTCGTGGGTTCAAGCCCTGGAATTGGGGCTCTGCACTGATGGTGCTGAGCCTTCTTGGGATTCTCTCTCTCTTTCTCTGCCCCTCTCCCACGTGTGCCTGCTCTCTATCAAAATAAATAAGCATAAAAAAAGAGAGAATATCTTTAAGCCTACCTCTGTAAATGGATGGAGTATATAGCATTCACCATAGAGTGCTGGTGTTATTCACCCGCTTTCCCTGTCATGGCTGGGACGGACCTACTTGTTCAGAGGTGCTGATGCGCACAGTGGTTAGGAGCTTGGGCCAGGGAACTTGAGTGTCACCTATTAGTTGTGTAATTGTCTTATTTTTTTAAAAAAATTTTTAAATGTTTATTTATTTTTGAGAGAGAGAGCGAGCATGAGTGGGAGAGGGGAAGAGAGAGAGGGAGGCACAGAATCTGAAGCAGGCTCTAGGCTCTGAGATGTCAGCACAGAGCCCGACGCAGGGCTTGAACCCATGAACTGTGAGATCATGACCTGAGCCCAAGTTGGACGCTTAACTGACTGAGCCACCCGGGTGCCCTTGTCTTATTATTATATATTTTTAACTCAACAAATACCATAAGCTGGGTGACTTACTAGAAATATCTTTCCTCCTATCCTGGAGGCTGGAAGTCCAAGGTCAAGGTGCTGGCAGCATTGGTTTCCTCTGAAGGCCTCTCTCCTTGGCCTGTAGAATAGCTGCCTTCTCTCTGTCTTTACCTTGTCTTCTCTATTTTTTTGTATTTTTGTCTTAATCTCCTCTTCTTATAAGGACACAAGTCACACTGGATTAGTGTGACTTCATTTTACCTTCATTATCTCTTTAAATAGTCTATTTCCAAATATATGCTTATTCTGAAATGCTGAGTAACAGGACTTCAACATGAATGTATGTGTGTGTGTGGGGGGTACAATTCAGCCCATCACAATGGTGAAGATAATAGTATCTACTATCTAGAATTGTTTTGAGAATTAATTGAGATAATACATGTAGAGCCTTAAAGGAGTTCCTGGCACAAGGTGAGTACTATTAAAGTGTGATAAGTAAAAGTATTATTATACTAGTTATATCCAGTCATGCCTACATTGCGAGTTTGTTGAGGAAAGAAAAGTAGAAATTATATCTTTTAATCCTATTATTTTTATTTATTATTTAAAAGAATCTGTCTGCACCTGGAATAATCTTCACCTGTTACAAGTTCTCAGGACATGTTTGCTGAAGTGAAAATTTTCATCCCCATTGGGGGACATCACTGGCACATCCCTCTAATTATCACTGTTCTTCCCCAACCAGTTCTGCACCCCACCATTCCTCTGCTTCTAACTGGATCCCAAATTTCACCTTCAGGCATAAAACTAGCAAAGTGGGGTTTCCTTTTGCAGCCATAGCATGCTTTTTTATTTTCCTAGAGAGATTTTGGAAGTTGCATTTACATAAAATTGCAATGATTGCCTTGCTTTTGACACATACCAATCTTGCATGCTAGTAAACTTCTAAGACATCAGTTTTCAAACTTGTTAGGGCAACAGGCGTGTATGTTTCTTTTTCTGGAATGCAGAGTTGAGCCAAGAGGGAAGTCCCTTTTGCCCATGAGTCTGATACAGTGTTTCTGAAGTCATCATTCTGAGGCAGGGCTAGCTAGGCTTATTTCTTCCTAAATGTTTCACTTATGAGATCCTCAGCCCTTTCATCAAGATGCAGAATAAACTCCAGAGCAACTCTGCCTGGCAACAGAGAACCACTGTAATCACTCTAAAGGGTGGAGCCTCACAATACTTTTCCTAAAATGTTTTCTTAAAAAGTAAAGGAAAAACTGATAGGAAATTTGAGTTAAGGTCAGAAACAGGTGTTAAAATGTTTCAAAGAGGCCGAGGGATTAGACTACCATAGAGATCAGTGTTAGCTTACTCCCAAAGCCATTTTTATTTTTTATTTCCATCCACATATCTGGTTTGCTGCAAAAAATATGGAGAGGCAATTACCATAGAGTTACATAATTAATTTTCTTTAAGACATGTAACAATTTTCAAAGAATTCTGTAAACATTTGTTACACTGGAAAAATGAATTTCATCTCCTATGTCCTGACTTTGTTCCCAGTAGAAAAGCCACGATAATGAAGAGAATAATCTTTTTTTTTTTTTTTTTTTTTTTTTTTTATGAAGGGAAACACCACTTTTATTTTATGGTGTTTCTAAACATCATTTGCCAACTTTTCAGAATAACATTTGCAATACCCCTTGAATATATATGTTGTGTGTTAATAGTTTTAACTAGCTATTTTTTCCCCCTATAAGTAGCTTTTTAAACTTTTGAGCTACAAAATAATGCATAAATATCTGGACTACGAGGACCCAAACTGGAATTTGGAAGAACTAGGCTGGCTGATTCATATTGGCTACATGACGATTACATTTGTCCTTTGTAAACTGATTTATTAGGTCTGTGTTGTAGAGTATATTTTATTGTGCTCCAACGCTATGAATGAATTCTTTGATAGTGGCTTTTTGTCACATGCATCTTTCATGGTTCAAGGAACCTAACCTGTTGGAATATTCTCCTGTTGAAGAGTTTGCTTTTATATCTAGTGACATTTATCATTATCTAAGGCCAGCTGCCTGACTTCTCTTCAGTGCTCTGTTTATGGGGTTTGAACATCTATAAATGGAAACACTAGCTAACCAGAAATTATCGCCAGGGCTTTCTGATAGTGTCCTGAGCTCTCACAACTTGGAATGTCCTGCAATATCTAACATGTAAGCACGTCAAATCATTTTCTAGACAGAATCTGAACCTCTTTTTCTGTTTCTCTCTCTCTCTCTCTCCCACTGTCTCTCTGTCTCTCTCATTCTCTTGCAACATGGAATTTGAAAAGCATGAAAAAGGAAGCTTATTAAATGAGAATTTAGAGGAGAAACTGACGGTAAGATGTGTGAGATTTATCACAGATTTATAATGTAATTGACAGTAAAAAAGCAACTATCATAGATTGAAAAAGTTGTACTAACTAGCTTGTATTTCCATGTGTTTTTTTTTTTGTTTTTTTTTTTGTTTTTTCTGGTCAGCCGTCTTAAAATTAATGAGTTCATGGGTTTTGCTGAACACAGTGTGATAAAATTATTAATAAAATTTCAGTACTACAATGTGGGCAAAATGGATTTTAGTTGAATGATGTGGTTTACCTTCCTTTTTAAAACCAGAATCTATTTATTTTGAGCCCTTGTTGTGATTGTTCAATACTGGAAGATTATTTCATTAATTGAGATGAAGCTGAGCAAAGTCCAGTTTCTCTCAGAGATATTAGGAATATGTGTAAAGAAAAATATATAAATATCCTAGTCTATTTTAATGTTTTATCAAATAAGTTAACAAACTTCTAGTGTAAGGGTAAAATCTCTGAAAGTTTTAATTTTTTTGTTATGAAAGTTATAAAACAAGTTTACCTTGATGCTAAGAAATTACATGTCAATGAACAGTAGTGTTCACCTGTTTTTGCTCAAACACAAAATACACCATGAACTTGAATAGTAGAATGTGCTGTTCATGGCTCACCTGATGGGTGTAGGAGGCTAATTATGCTTGTAAGTTTACTGTGGCTACGGAGTTAACGTTACAACAGGGCATGGCTAATTTTAACAACAGTATAAGTAGCAAAACGTAAAACTATGTCAACTTTAAGACTGGGACTTCTGAAAGTCATGAGAATGCATTGTTCTGGATGTTTGAAATAGAGATTTATGTACTCTTAATGATGTTAAATCTTGAAAGAGGAAGAAATAAACCGGAGGGTTGAAAATTCTTGAAGTACATTAGAATTTCAAAGCTTTGAAGAAATATATTGACTACAGTATAACTGAAAGGATTCAGATCATCATGTTAAATATTAGCAGTGGATCTCTGTTCTAGTGGTTGTCTAAACAAGTAATGGCCACTATTTGACTTTTTGACTGTTTTGGAAAACTATGTTTTATTATGAACTAACTGGGGTTTTGAGAGAAAAAGTTCTCTCAAAACTGGGGTTTTGAGAGAAAAAGTTATCACCACAACTTCAAAATGTAGGACTGTGGGATTTTGTTGAGGCTTCTGAGTCTCTGTTAACTCACTAGTAAGATGGCGAGACATCATACTGATTTGAAGGGTGTCGTGAAGATGAAAAACTATCATGTATGTGGAGTCCCTGCTCTGAACTGTTATTTTCAAACTGTTGTAGGCTTGACTTGCTTAGAAATTACATACCCAAAGTTTATTACTATAGAAAGAGAAATCTGAAATGTGATTCAAAGTAAAAGGAAAACTCAGATATACTAACCATCAAGGCTTAGTGGCTATAAACCCATTATGCAAACAGAAAGAGAGTAAATAAATACATGAGTGAGAGTTGCTATGAATTATTGCGAAATTTGACCCAGAGGTTTTTGGCAATCTTTTATGGGAAGTTTTGCAAATACGGTGGATGTGGGGCAAGTGAACAAAAGTGAGAATGGTCTCTTATTTCACATTTTACTTTCTGGAGGGTCAGACATTCTGGATTCAGGACTCTATCTTGAACGCAGGTATAAATCTAAAAGTGAGTAAAACCTCTCCTTAGAGGAAGCAGCTATCACAAAGTTTATGAACATTTCCCTGGAGGAGAGATCTAGGACCAGCCTCTGATTAAGTTCAAGAAGAGTGGAGGGAAACACGGGACAAATCAGAAGGCATGGGAATATCTAATCTGTACTGAGAAGAGATGGTTCTTGCAGAAGGGGGAACACATGAAAGTTTCGTCGTATGGACAATAGTCTCTATAAGCACACAGAGCTACATCTGTAACTCAGATGTCTTTCAGATAAAGGAATTCTGCCACTGTTAGCAAGAAAAGGTTACCTTATATTCAGTGTCTCTAAGAGAGCAGGAAAATATGTAACATATCTTTGAAAGTTAATTATAGAAATGTGGTTAATCCTGGTATAATATAGTATGACTGGCTAGGTTGCCAGATATAGTTAAAAATGTATTTTTGAGGGGTGCCTGGGTGGCTCAGTCGGTTGGGCGTCTGACTCTTCATTTCAGCTCAGGTCATGATCTCACAGTTTGTGAGTTTGAGTCCCGTGTTGGGCTCTGTGCTAATGGTATAGAGCCTGCTTGGGATTCTCTCTCTCTTCCTCTTTCTGTGCCCACACACTATAAATAAATGAATGAATGAATGAATGAATGAATGAATGAATGTATGTTTTTGTAGAGTTCACTAGGTTCTGAAAATTATTAGATTTATTACAAACAGTAAAGTTTGTAAAAATATGGCTTTAAAAGGAGAGAATACGTTTCTATTAAAATATTTAAACATGGGCCCGGTATAATATTGCTGAATTATAATATGCGTCTTCTTTAAAATGAAAGGTGTACTTCTCATAAAGATCTGCATTATGAACAATGTTATGAAATATATGACGCAATTAAGACATTTACATGATTGGCTGAATTTGAAAAAAATTTCCAAGGTGAGATCTATAGCAAATAAGAAAATCAAAAGTCTTACAGATTTTTTTTAAACAAAATTTTTTAATGTTTATTATTGAGAGACAGAGACAGAGCGTGAACATGGGAGGGGCAGAGAGAGGAGGAGACACAGAATCCAAGGCAGGCTCCAGGCTCTGAGCTGTCAGCACGGAGCCCGACGTGGATCTCAAACTCACAAACTGTAAGATCATGACCTGAGCTCAAGTTGGATGCCCAACCAACTGAGCCACCCAGGCGCCCCTGGTCTTACAGATTTTTAAAATTCATCAGTTTATTCTACTGAAGGATCTACACAAAAGTAAAATAGGATTCTTTACTACATATCCAATATGGATCTCACCTTATAGGGGGGAGAGAATTGCTACCTTTAGCTATTGACTTTTTTTTTTGCCCTGAATTTGTTGCTCTTTGGTGATTAAAATAAAGATTCCTGGGAGCTTGGCAATTAAAGCCAATAAATAATCAGATAAGAAATATGATACTCAAATCCTTCAAAATGTCCTAAATTTACCAAACCAATCTATTTTTCACAAATTGGTTGATATTATCCCAATTTTTAAAATAATTTTTTAATATTTATTTATTTTTGAGAAAGAAAGAGACAGAGTACGAGTCGGGGAGGGGCAGAAAGAGAGGGAGACACAGAAATGGAAGCAGGCTCCAGGCTCCAAGCTGTCAGCACAGAGCCCCATGTGGGGTTTGAACCCACCAACCGCGAGATCATGACCAGAGCTGAAGTTGGACACTTAACTGACTGAGCCACCCAGGTGCCCCTGATATTGTTCCATTTTTTGACACATGAAAAGAAAAATCAATTAGCATGGGCTTAAAAGGACATTTCCATCCCTTGATAAACCAACAACATAGTAAGCTGTGGTAGATATTTTAGTCATCCCTGATTCTGCAAAATCCAAATTATTCTGAAGGTAGTTTTTGTGGGGGTGCAGGGAGGGAGGGAACTATTTTGTAACAATACAGTTTTGTTTGCTTGGTTCCACAATAACTGATGTTGGAACTGAATGGATCTTTTGTTTTTCCTGATGAGACTTGAGTAACTATTGTATCGTGAGTTCCCCAAAGTACATTCCTTAAAATTCTGATTTTCCATACTGCTCCATGAAAAGAGGTTCTAATCTATGCTTAAGAATATTCATGCAACACTGTGTACAGAATGAACTGCACAGTCTATTTCCTTTTGGAGACTCCTAATGTATTTTAACACACTGAAGGCCATGAGACACTCTGGAGGTTAATCTAGTATTTCTTAAACTCCCCACCAGTGTAATGCATTTTAATGTGTTTACCATGACAATGAATATTCTAACTAGTGTTCTCTAGTTTAGGAAGTGATGTGTCAGTATATTAATTGTCTGATTTTATTTATGAGTTTCATTTTCAGAATAATGATATACAAAATAATAAATTTAAGCTGGGTATCATTTATATCTATAACATGAGGTTATTTCTGGAATAGTGTTGAAAGTAAATAATTTCTGTTTAGTACATTTTAATAAGTAAAATTAAGGAAGGACATCCTGACTATTTCCTCAAATCTTTTTCTTTTAGATTACTAAACAAATCAACGAAGCATTTAACTTCAACTAAAATTTCTTTTTTTTCTTTTTTTTTCTTTTATTTATTTATTTATTTATTTATTTATTTATTTATTTATTTTTTCAACGTTTATTTATTTTTGGGACAGAGAGAGACAGAGCATGAACGGGGGAGGGGCAGAGAGAGAGGGAGACACAGAATCGGAAATAGGCTCCAGGCTCTGAGCCATCAGCCCAGAGCCCGAACGGGGCTCGAACTCCCGGACCGCGAGATCGTGACCTGGCTGCAGTCGGACGCTTAACCGACTGCGCCACCCAGGCGCCCCTCAACTAAAATTTCTTAATGAAAAGGAACAATTCATGTATTAACATAGTAAAAATAGTCATGCACTGCAGGGTATTCTGAAATAATGATGGCTCTTTCTCTAACAGATGAAAGCACAAATAGACTTTACGCATAAATCTAATAATTTCTATCCCATAAGTATAATATGTCTCAAGAGACAATTGAATGTTTCCAAGTAATAAATGCTCACTAAGTATGACAAATATAATGATAAGAAGGGTAAGTCATCCAATTCATTATATGTTGAAGCTTCGTAGAAGCAAAGTAACATAGTAGTCAACTTCTGAATGTCATAAATATTGCTTTTTTGAGTAAAAAAATATGGATACTGAGAAACTATGTCATCTGACAGATTTTTTTTTAACAGGATGTATCTAATTATAAGGAGATGAAACTTAAATTTTTAATAATTGAAATTTTACTTTTTATATTTAAAATTTTTCAACTTATTTTGAATTTTTGGGGGAAAAGTTTATCCAGTGATGTGTAAATTTACCTGTGATCTCACAACAAACATTATTTTCAGTTTCATAAAAAAAGAGATCACACCATTTCTTTTTGATACAATGAAAGAAAAGAAACTGAAGAAAAAAACACAGAAAACTATGCGTTCTGAAATTCTGTGACAATTCAGGGAGTGCACTTTTAAAGTAAGGTGCAATTAGTTATTTATAGCTTCATTAACACAAATAAAATTAATTATTTTCTATGAAGAAATTTGTTAGCAAACAAAAAACATGGAACTGGCACTTTGATGATAGTTCCCAATGTTAGTATCTGATGACAAATGTGGCTTTTGTTGGGGGACATCTTCATAGGTGCAAGCTTGTGTCTATTAGGTAGAAATGTCCTCAGCAAAAGGAGAATGAGCCTTTCAAATCAGTGGACATTTCTGAATGCCTGTGTTGAACAAGACAGGGTCCTATGGACTGTAGTGGACATGATAAGAGTCTTGGCCACTGAAGAGATTATTATATTTTATCATTTTTTTAGTAGGTTATGAAATAATAATGGTAAATTTTAGTAGCTTGGAAATATTTTAAGTAGAGAGAACATAAACATCCCAATTCTCTTTTCTCACATAGACTTGAGACAGCAAGTCTGTAATTATTCATCAGAATGTCTTAACAGTGGAGCTATTGTAAATCATTTTATATAGTAACATATTGTATTCTGTCATAATATTGACTATTAGCGGTCACTCAAAGGACGTGACCCCTGGTTGACCCACAATCTGGACCCCAGCAATTGGAGGCTCCTCCCCCTCCTACCACCACTTTCCTTGGAATATACATTCTACCTATCATTCCACATGGGAGCTGTTTTTAAGGAGGTAGCCTTGAGAGAGTAAGGTGTTGTTGAGACCATCTGGATGATTGTGTCTGAACCCGGTTAAGGCCCCTATGCAAACTTTTATGATTATGCCAGTTGGGTGTGGAGAGCTACTCATTTTGTGACGCCTAAGACAAGTTTAACAAGTAAGTTCTTTGCCTATTAAACCTGCCACCTAGCGGTCTGGAGCAGTCTGCCTATTTGGTCTCTCCTAGCTCTCCGTGTGTGGGGGACCAATTTCAAATTTCACCTGGGAAGCTCTCAAGATTTTGAATCAACACCACTTATCTACTTATTTTTCTAATTTTGTCTAACTAGACTCATGGGTAACAGATACTCAGTAGGTGCTGACATACTTGAAAAAAACCTTTAGACTATGGATGTTTCTGATGTGTCATTCAGAGCTGATTTTTAGTACAACTTGAGTGTTGATTTTGATCCATACCTAATTCCTGACAAGACAGCATCATATAATAAAATAAGTGGTAAATTTAGATTCATAATCCTCTTGTGGTCAGGTCCTGGATCTATGTATCTTTATCATAATGGATTGCCCTGGATCCTTTTATGCTAATTTTTATAGTGACGAAAAGGAAGGAAAGATGTAAACAAACAAAGGAACAGCTACATCTCCTTCTCTTTGGCATCTGATTATTTATTTTAGAAAACTCTTCCCATTTTTCTGCCATTTGTAAGAGTAGACCAATGACTCTTGCTATGTTCTGGATTTTACTGATAAAGTTGCTTTGGGTGCCCATTTTGTTGGAGGGATCATTTTGATGGTAGAGGATATAAGTTAATTTGTCCCCAAACCTTAACTCCTCTGTGATGCTGGCTCATGTTTGTTTGCATGTATGACACCATCATGGAGAATGGTAGGCATCTGGGCATCTTTAAGAATGCTGCTGGTCTCCTTAACATGTTTGTGGTGCCTACAGTACATTCTGTGTCTCTGTGTGGCACCTCTCCCAGGATGGCCCATTCATGGAAAGTATATTTTGTATTGATTAATCCTTTTTCTCCAGAGAGGGCTAGAGTTCTGTAATAAGATGACATCCAAAATACTCTGGAAATAATTATCTAAAAAAAAGAGAAAACAGATGGGCATTAATAAGCAACATTTTATAGTGTCTCAGTGAGTATCCTTCAACTGGAAGGCAAATGCAGGAAATCCAGGACTAGGATTCTCTGCGTTTCTGAACTCAGTGTCACTTCTGAATTTTTAGTAAGATTAATTTATTCCCCTTTCTCATGGAGATAAGGACTCCCTGAGAAGTCAGTAAAGCGGTTGTAGGATTGATCAGTCAGCACCAGGTATTAGAGAGTTCACAGGTTAAGATAATGTTCTCCAAAGAACTGAGACATCCCTCCAGCATTATGAAGGATAAGAAGATTTTGATTTTACCCCAGGTGAAGTATAATTGCAAAGAATAACCATTAAATCTAATCATTTGGCGGATCAAAGTAAAAGCCTAAATAATTGCTCTTAAGTCTCATTTTGCATAAGAAGTAATTCCACCCTAACTTCTCTCTGGCCTCCTTTTCATAGAGCTAGTAACAAAAATTTTAATAATACTTGAAGACTCTGTAGCTTGGAATAAAAAAAAAGAAAAAAGGAGAGAGGAGACAAGATGCCATGGACCATTGGGATCGATAGGAAATTACTAAGCAATAGGAATTGAAGTCTTAATGGGTATAATTGCAGAAAGAAGACTAGAAAAATGATGAGTTAGGGTAGGTGCGCACATGCATGTGTTCTGAGTACCATCTTAACATCTATGAAAATCGAAACACAGAACCTGTGTCATTGTGTGTGTGTGTGTGTGTGTGTGTGTGTGTGTACTTCTGACTCCAAAGAAGGGGTCTTCTCTCTTTTTCTAAGTGCCATCTAGTGTGGTAAAAAGTGTGTTGTATCTGAGTCGAGGAGACCATTATTGGTGTTCAAGTTGTGTTTGTGTGAGTTTACTTCAATCACATAACCTTTGGTTTCCTTCTCTACAGCCTGAGAGATTGGGTTGGATTAGCATATATTCTCTAGCCTTTTATAAGTCTGTAGGAAGTACCCACTGGCTGTGTGGTTATTAAATCCTTTCCATACCAAACAATGCCTATTTACACAAACATTAGAAACCTTGAAAAATATTATATTTTTATGTCCTCACTGACCAAATGTAAAGTCGAAGTCCTTGTTATTAGTTTTAGACTGTGGTATAAAAAGTTCACAGTTCAGTACTCATGAGTTGAATTGCACAGATTTTTTATGTTTACGCGAAGAAGCCACAAAGATTTGAGAATGGGATCATGTGTGAACCTTATGGAATAGATTAAGAAAGTAGCATACAAGTGGCTTAATATTAATACCAAAATATTGTCAGAATAAAGCATTGTATGTTCTCATAATACTACGTAAAATAAAGTAGATGCTGTGTTTTCATCGGGAACAAAATTTTAGAATACATAAAGTCTGTGTTTTAAATGTTATTTCTAAGATGGGTTTCTTTAGCTCTTACTCATTCCCTTTTGTAGTTCTTACCACTCTCGGCAGTGTGCCTGACACAGATATCTTGGTCCCTGTGCAATTCTAATTTTAGTCCCTTTGCACTGCTGAAGGTTGAGGGAAAAAGTAGACTGCACCGAATGGCAAAATCCTCACCACCGTTTCCATTTTTCTTTTTCCTTTAAGAAAAATGAGGGCTGTGTCAGTTAACACCCAGGGACGGGAGGGGAGAGCAAAGTGAAACTGATAAGGAGCCAGATTTCTACTTTATGGTTCAAATGAAGTTCTTGAAGCCATCCAGTCCTTTGAAAACCACTGCTAATTAAAGCAGTGGCTGCTGATAATGTAAGTCTGAGATGCACTGTTTGAATGGATCTTTTGATGCAGCTCTGTGTGTTGGTGAATAACAGAAGGGAGATGGATTGCAGGCTTTAAGCGAACTGTGCTTTCACACTGACATTTATAACACACTGTACGTGCGGCGAAATATTTTCTAGGTTCTCATTGTGGGAATTACAATAACTTACATACCTAGTTGTTCTGCCCCAACTACGGTTCCCCTCAGGGAATGACAAATAGACTGTTGTATTAGTGATGTAATTACATTACAGAGTTATGGGCTTTATTTTGCTACATGATCTTCATAAAAATAAGGAGGTGATTTTTTAAATGGTGAGAGGGTGTCTGTGGTTTAATTGCCAGTTTTCTCCTTTATTTACAATCTAAACATTTCTCAAGGGTACTTTCCTCAATTTTCTTCTCAGCTAATGGGTGTTGCCTTGTGTATGTAGCTTCTGGGGAAGACGTCACCCCCAGTTTGTTCTGCAAAATAGGCCTCCTGCCCTTGTGGATGTCAGAAGGCAGCAATTCAGAGACCACCTCATGCTTTTAAATACTAACTTGATGACATTCATCTCAGGAGCAGATGAGAGAGCCCCTAAGGTTGCTTTCCTAAACCCGTAATAATTTCTCTGGGATATCATGTTGTAGTGGGAGACTGAAGGAGGAAATGTCAGCATGAATTAATAAGCTTATCACAGAGAGTGGGAGTTCTTTTAGAATGTGTGAAGGAAACATGGGAAATAAAGTAGTTTTGTTCCAATTTCGTTTTTGTTCCAGTTGAGCTCAGCTTTCAATCTGGAAATTCCTGCATGTTTTGTTGTTTTATCTGCTTTTGCTTATCGATCCATCCATCCATCCATCCATCCACCCATCCATCCATCCATCCTGGGGGTCCTCTGCTTGAAGCTTGCTGAACTCCTGGTGGTCAGGACTCCTCTGCATGGTGTATGGAAGGAGAAGAAGGAGTTGGCCTTGGAGATTTGCAATGAATTCTCTTCTTTGCAACCCTATTAAAGTCATGACCCTAGTGGAATTTGCCTGCCTTGAGTCTGGTGCATCCTGCAGGGTTTGGAAAGATATTTATTAGGGTTTCTTCCTGACTGTAGCTCTGTTTCATAGCATAGCCATATACCTTCATCTCCTTTTCATCTTCCAGAAATTTACGAGGTACTTTTTTGTGCTGACTGCTCTCCCCTTCCAAATCTTTTATTGTTGTGGGTTTATTCTTTTAAATTCCTTTTATTTTAATGGAGTCAAGAAAAAGATTTGAGAGAAACGGACGTATTCCATTAGCCATCTTGAACCAGAAGCCCCTGGATTTCTTTTGAAAGCTCATCCTCAATGCTTTGTGTTTTCAGTAGGTGATGAGTGTTGTGGAATACCTTTATTCTTTATTGAGAGATACATGGCATTATGTGGAACTATTTAACATAGACTATGTTAAACGGAATGCCAAATATTCTGAGCATATAACTAAAAGTATTTTATGCCATTTCTAAAAGTTTGAGTGTTGAAAATTAAGAAGTTTCTAGTTTTTACTCTTCTTTGTGCCATAGTGATTTTGGTGGTTAAATGCGAGGACTCTGGGGTAAGAATTCATATCTGGGCTCTCATGTGCTCAAACTATGTGAGCTACAGTTCCCTCATCTGTGAAACGGGATATGACTTACCTCCTGGGGCTGTTATAGGGACTGAAAATGAGGAAATATGTGGAAAGTGCTGTGCGTAATACACACTCAGTAACTGGTGGTCGTTAGAGATAGAATCATAGTGGTGTCCAAGTTATCCCTTGTGTCTGGGAAACCCTAGGTTATGATTGTAGTTTGTTTTCTTTAGACAGACCACGTGTGATTTCAAACTCACTCTCAGGCTAGAGGCCATGCTTACTTTCCCACAAGGAAGGGTGTTATCATCCAAGTTTTAATTTTTTTTTTAAGTTTATGTATTTTGAGAGGGAGATAGAGAACAAGCGTGGGAGGGGCAGAGAGAGAGGGAGACAGAATCCCAAGTAGGCTCCACGCTGTCAGTGCAGAGCCTGATGTGGGGCTTAAACTCACAAACCGTGAAATCACCACCTGGACTGAAGAGTTAGGTGCTTAATCAGCTGAACCATGGAGATGCCCCAAACTCTAAGTTTCAATTTTATGTCTGTCCTGTGAAGACTGACAAAGATTCAGAAATACATGTTGCCCTTTGTGAAAGACATTATGGCCCACTTTCCATGGGGAATAATTATGTTATATGAATGTAAGTACTATATAAACATAGGAACAAATGGCTACATTGTGAGTTGCAAATAATTAGGATCAAACCTAATATGCGGCTCATATAATTAATAAAAATTATACTAGTAACAGCTAGACTTACCAAGTCAGGATACTTGCAGGAGAGGAAGCATATAGGTAAGTAGAAGGAGAGTTGAGGAAGGCATCCTGATGCCTGTGTGTGTGCATGTGTAAAATGTTCAAAAGAGGAACATAAATATGGTTGACAGTGCTGTCTGATTCAAAACAGTTGTAAATCTAGAAACTATTTCATTCAGGATATCATAGTTTGTATCTCTTACCTTCATCTGCACGTAAGATATTTTCCCAGGAAAGCAACACTTCCGACAATTAGTTAATTTTTTATTTAAGAAATTTTCTATACAACATACAGTTTCATACACTACACGTAGCACTGTAAATTAGTACCACTTTTCTGGAGCATAATACAGAGGTATTAAATAGTTACATACTAGCCAGATAATTTTACTCTAGAAATCTGTTTGAAGTGAAGAACTATACAAATATTTAGTTATGATAATTATTACAACATTATGTACAAAAGTTAAAATGCTGGGCACAGTAGGGGAATTAGTTACTAATCTGTTATAGAATACAAGAAAATTTAAGAATAGTGGTATAGTGGAATATATATCACTTTCTTCCTACAAGGATACAGATGTTATGAATGATTCTTTTATGGACCCTCCATGTTGGCAGACCCACCAACATGCAATCAGTGAATATATTTGTGCAGCACATCTCTTGGAGCTAAAGCATAGAATCTTAATAATCCAAATAAAGGCTACAATACCACGGGTTGAATTGAATTTTTCAGTTTTACTGAAATTTCAAACAGCGTGGTATTTTTCTTCACAATAATCTCACATATTTATGACTCTGCTGAATTGATGAGATTGTATCAGAGAAGAATTCAAGGTATGTCGTATTTGGTGCTCTATTCTTCATTTGAGAGCAGATTTATAGAAACCTTGAGTGCTTTTGTCCTTTTGCCTGAACAGCTTTGGCCACCAGCAGACTGTAAAGTCCTCTAGGTCAGGAGCTGTATTTTCCTGGTACTTAGAACAGTGTCTGATACATGGGAAGTGGTGTTCATGGATGAACTGCATTGGCATGATCGTGACATGTCTCTGTGTGTGCATATGTCATTCGCTTTATCTGATTTGATAAGTGACAGGGATCCCAAACTGATCAATCAGGTCAATCACTTTTTTTTTTTTAATGTTTATTTATTTATTTTGGAGAGAATGTGAACGCATGCTCCAGAGCTGGGGGAGGGGCAGAGAGAGAGAGAGAGAGAGAAGGAGAGACAGAATCCCAAGCAGACTCCATGCTGTAGCACAGAGCCCATCATGGGGCTTGATCCTATGAACTGTGAGATCATTACCTGAGCTGAAATTAAGAGTCAGACGCTTAACCTACAAAGCCACCCAGGTGCCCCCATGTCAATCACTTCTGATGGACTTGTAACTCAACCTTATCAGTTTTGCTTGTGAGTAAAAATGGAAAGTATTGTCTTCCATGAAATCTCTGTGCAATGTGAGGAACATTAAATCTCAGGATGCTGGGCGCTCACACTTTTGGCAGAGGCATCAGCACCCTCCACTCAGAGTCCCAGACTTTGGTGTGGCCATAGGCGTCCAAGACATTGGTGGCAGAATTGTAGATTTTTCCATTGGCAATAGCACTGAACAGTGTGACAGCCAGAATGTGACAGGAGGAAAATGGCAGACTCCATATGTTAGCCAAAGCACTAGTTCATAAAGCGATGACAGAGGTTGTGGAACTTTCTCAGAGTGGGTAGAAGTCCAGCCATAGGGATACTATTTTAATACCATTTATAATGATGAATTTGACCTCATTTTAGCCCCCCCCCCCAAACAGGTTATATTACCAATTCCCTTGTGAAAATTAAGTACTACCAAAAAATGGCGTTTAAGTATTAGGTATTTTCAGATACCTGGAAATTCTTTACCACTGGCAGTTAGGATTAATGAGATACTTAGGAAATTGATAGAATCTGCATTTTCCTTAGAGGATTTTCTTTTTATTATTATTATTTTTTTTTTAAATTTTTTTTTCAACGTTTATTTATTTTTGGGACAGAGAGAGACAGAGTATGAACGGGGGAGGGGCAGAGAGAGAGGGAGACACAGAATCCGAAACAGGCTCCAGGCTCTGAGCCATCAGCCCAGAGCCCGACGCGGGGCTCGAACTCACGGACCGCGAGATCGTGACCTGGCTGCAGTCGGACGCTTAACCGACTGCGCCACCCAGGCGCCCCAAGGATTTTCATGTTTATTTTTGAGGAGCTTATACTTTTGCTTAGACCTTTTTTCTTATCCTACCAAATTCAAGTGTTGAGGGGTAGATTCTCCTCAGTCATACTCTGCAATGGTAGCTGCAGAGTATGGAGTATAGAGTGGAGTATTTCCAGATAGGTGGAATTTTTGTGCATTTGGTTTGGGTTTGTTTTTACAATACTTGAGATGTAAAGGGGATTATTTTTTGCTTCCCAGTATATTTAAATTCCCCAGGTACACTTTTAGGTTGATACTTAATAATAATTGTAGGAAGAAATGAGCTTATTGTCATTCTAAAGGCACTAAACATGCTGGCATTTTTCTCATTACTCTGTTTTTGTTGATGTTTCACCATTGATAATGAGACAGCTATTGGTGGTTTAATCCAATAGTCTAATATATGTTAAGACTTTATTCTTCCAGAGGATTTCAAGTCGAATTTTTAATGTGACACCCAGCTTGAAAACCAAGTATCTTTTGACTGATAGTTTAAGATAAATGGGATAATCTGGCCCAGGTGATGATTGTGATAATAGCTGGAGCATGTTTCACATTCCAAGAAGTAGACAAAGCACTTAACTTGCAGTCAGCACTGCAACTCTAGAAGGTAAATGATATTGTTTCCATTTCACAGTTGAAATAACTAAGTCTTAAGTCAGTTTTCCAGGACACATAACGAGCCAGTGGAGGAGTTTCGCCTCAGGATAATCTGGGTTTAGAACCTGCTCTCCTAACTGCACCTATACCCCTCTCATTGACAGCTCCAGAACCTCGGCTCCCCCTGTGTGGTGATTTCCTGTTTTCCTCAGAGCAAACAAACACACACTTGGGGTTTATTCCAGTGTCCAAAAATAAAATAATAAAAACTGATATTTACCTCAAGGGAGTTTTTTAATTCTTTGTTCTTGAAAAATTAGATTAATGCTTAGCCATTGTGGAATGACGTAGGATGTTACTACAGTGGACTCTAGATAAGTAATAGTACTTTGGTAGTCTCCTTCTAAATTCACTTGGCATCTGTTAAAACAATGTCCCTTTAAATAGGGAAATGCATTTTGATAACATATTGAATTGTCACTAGAAATATAGTCAGGTCAGTGATAACTTTTACATTATATAAGGAGTGAGCTTTCAAAATCTTGATTACTATTTTGAGATCTAAATTCTCAGTCAAAGCTAAAGATTCGGATTCCAATATCAGTGAAGGTGGGGTGATTTCCCTACACTATCAAGCAATTCTTGGACACCAGATGAGTGTCCTACAATCCAGCTGACTGAAAATCTGAGGTTCCTACAACCTCCTCATTGGGTTCAACTAATTTGCTAGAGTGGCTCAGAGAACCCAAGAAACCTATTTACTCACTAGATTACCAGTTTGTTATAAAGGATACTAAAAGACATGAATCAACAGCCAGATGAAGAGCTGCATAGAACAAGGTGTGGGGGAAGGGCCAGGTGCTTTCTTGCCCTCTCCCAGAACATCACTTTCCCCATAGCTCTACTGGTTCATCAACCCTGAAATTCTCAAACCCCATCCTTTTTTGAGTTTTATGGAGGCTTCCTTATGTAGGCACAATTGATTAAATCATTGACCATTGCCTACTGAGCCCAATCTCCAGCCCCTCTTCCTTCCTCCCCTGCCCCCACCCCCACCCCCAGGTCTTGGGGATGGGTCTGAAAGTACTAACCCTCTAATTACATGATTTGTTATCTGGGCAACCAGCCCCTGTCCTTAGGTTACCTGGGGCTTTCCAAAGTCACCTCATTAACATGATAAAAGACATCCTGATTACTCTCATCACTTAGGAAGCTCCAATGGTTTTAGGAGCTCTAAAACCATGCCAGAAGTGGGATAGAGACCAAACATTTCTTATTATAAATCATGATATCACACTGTGAATCAAAAACAAGAGAAAGAGGATATCTAATATAATTTCTTTTAAACTAAAGTACAATTATTCCTTCATATTTCTATTAGTGTGTAAGCTAAGAGAATCATTTTGAAGTTTCTTTAAAACATGAAATGCTTAGCAATCTCTAATCTATTCTTCATATCTACACAGTTGACCCTTGAACAATACAGGGGTTGGGATGCCAATTTCCCCCAATTGAAAATCCACGTATGGGGCGCCTGGGTGGCTCAGTCGGTTAAGCGTCCGACTTCAGCCAGGTCACGATCTCGCGGTCAGTGAGTTCGAGTCCCGCGTCGGGCTCTGGGCTGTTGGCTCAGAGCCTGGAGCCTGCTTCCGATTCTGTGTCTCCCTCTCTCTCTGCCCCTCCCCCGTTCATGCTCTGTCTCTATCTGTCTCAAAAATAAATAAACGTTAAAAAAAAATTAAAAAAAAAAAAAAAAAAAAGAAAATCCACGTATGACTTTTGACTCCCCAAAACCGTAATTATTAATAGTCTGCTGCTGATTGGAGGCTTACTGATAACATAAACAGTTAACATGTATTTTATATGTTACATGCATTATATACTATATTCTTACAATAAAGTAAGCTAGAGAAAAAATGTTATTAAGAAAATCATAAAATACATTTACAGTACTGTGCTGTAAAAAATTCACATATAAGTGGACATGAGCCGTTCAAACCCCTTTTCAAGATTAACTGTAATTATGTTATTTCACTACTGTTAAATAAATGGAATTTTGCAGTATGTAACCTTTTGAGGGTTTTTTTTTCATTTAGTGTAACTTCTTTGAGGTTCATTCAAGTAGCATGTCTACAATCTGTTCCTTTTTGTTGCTTAGTAATATTCCATTGTAAGGATATACCACATTTTTTTTAACCATTCACCTGTTGAGGGACATTTGGGTGGTTTTCAATTTTTAGATATTAAAAATAAAGCTGCTGTGAACATTTATGTACACATTTCTGTGTGAAAATAGATTTTAATTTCTTTGGGATAAGTCCCTAAGAGTGCAACTCCTGAATCATATGGTAAGCCAATTTTGTGTTTTGGAAAGAGCTGCCAAACTATTTTCCAGAGTAGCTCTGTCATTTTACATCCTCATTGGTAATACATAAGAGTCCCATTTTCACTATACTCTTGCCAGCATTTGGTGTTGTCATTATATTTTACTTTAGTTATTCTAAAGGTTGTATAGTAGTATCCCATTGAATTTTTAATTTGCATTTCCTTAATAGCCAATAGTGTTGAACATCTTTTCACGTGCCTATTTGCCAAATATATCTCTTTTTTGTGATGTGTCTGTTCAGATCTTTTACCCATGTTTTAATTAGGTTGTTTGTTTTCTTACTGCTGACTTTTTAAAAAAGTTTATTTATTTTTGAGAGAGACAATGAGAGTGAGTGGGGAGGGGCAGAGAGAGAGAGAATCCCAAGCCGGCTCCTTGCTCTCAGCGTGGAGCCTGATGTGGAGCTTGAACCCACAAACCATGAGATCATGGCCTGAACTGAAATCAAGAGTTGAACACTTAACGGACTGAGCCACCCAGGTGCCCCTCTTACTGCTGACTTTTGAGAATTTCTTCAATACATTGTAGATACATGTCCTTTGTTGGCTATATGGCTTAGAAATGTTTGCTGTTAGTTTGTAGCTTTTCTTCTTCCCCCTCCTCCTCCTCCTCCCCCTCCCCTTCCACTTTCTCCTCCTCCTCCTCCTCCTTCCTCTTCTTCGTCTTCTTCTCCTTCTTTTTCTAACATCATAAATCTTATGAGCTTAGGGAAGATTAAAGGTTGCTCTTACCCTTGGTCTCTCATTGTCATTCTTAGAGTAGAGCAGCATGGTACTGTGGAAGCATTGAGGATGATTTGGCCATCAGTTTAAGCATGGCTGAGACAAGCTTAACCTCCCTGGGTCTAAATGTCTTCTTTTACCCCCTATGAAAAAGAAAATATTAAACCAGATAATCTGAAGTTTCTTCCAGTCTTAATTTATGTAATTCTATAAATCTCCTAGAAGAGTGGAGCATAGCCTCTTGAAAGTTCTGATGGAAGGCAACATCCCTAGGTTTCATGCTTCACTGACAGAAAAAGGCCAGTCTGGAATAATTCTGGAATTTTTACCATGGGGAATTACCCTAGTATAAATGTATTTAATTATTGAAGTTGTACCTTCTTTTTTATTTTTTTAAATGTGTATTTATTTTTGAGAGATAGAGAGAGAGAGAGAGAGAGGAAGGAGATACAGAATCTGGAGCTGACTCTAGGATCTGAGCTGTTATCACAATGTCTGATGCAGGGCTCAAACTCACAAGTTGTGAGATCATGGCCTGAGCCGAAGTCGGATGCTCAACAAACTGAGTCACCCAGCCACCCTAAAGGTGTACCTTTAAAAGCATAAGTCAGTATATAGTAAGCCATGTTATGGGGGCCCCCAAACTGAAGTCTATTACCATGGACAATATAGATAAGTATTGAGCAAAGATAAAAAAAATGTAAAAAGGAACAGTTCGTTAATTTAAGAAATGCCAGTATCTCTCTCAAAATATTTGAGTTGGTTTAGCCCAGCATACTTAAGGACAAAGGAATTATATAGTGGCGAAAAACAATAGCCTGAAAATTATGATCTGCACAATTCCTGGCTCCCACCACTCACCAGCTATGTAATCTTGGCAAGTCTATTCACTTCTCTAAATATCAGAGTTTTTGACTCTAAAATGAAGATAACAGTAGTGACCATATCAAGGGGTTATTGTGAGAAATGACACATGCAATAATTTTGATAATTTCTGTCCCTGAAATTCCAACCAGTCACCAAAGTTTTAAAGGGAAAATGATTAGCCTAATTCATGTGAATTTGTAGAGCTGTTACAAATAAACCCAAATATATTGACTTAACACAGTAAAAACTTATTTTCTTCTGACACAACAGCTCTGGGAGGTTCCAGGCCAGCCCTGGATGGAGGGATGAGGGAAGTGAGGCCTCAAATATGTTCTGCCCAGTAACTACAGAGTAGAAATCTCAACTTTGTCAATTGGGGGGTGAGGAATGGGGGAGGGGCACACACACACCCTTGAGAACTTGTGGATAATGCCAGGACTTAAAAAATGTTCATTTAACAGAGTAGAAAACTAGTTGCCAAGGAGTGGGGTGGGGGCACAGGTGAAATAGGAAAGGTTGGTTAATAGGAGGAAAACAAACTTTTGGTTACAAGATGAATATGTTCTGGGGATCTAATTTATAACACGGTGACTAACTAACACTATATTGGATGATTGAAATGTGCTAAAGGGGTAGGACTTAAATGTTCTCACCAAAGGGAAAAAAAAAAAGGTAAATATGAGAGGTGATGGATGGGCTCATTAACTGGATGGGGGGATACCTTACACAATGTGTATGTATATTAAATCGTAAACTTGATGTGTGGACTTTAAACACCATATAGTAGGAAGACATCTCTCATAATACCTTGTGAGAGTCACAGGGGCATAGTAAGTGCTTGTAATACTTATTGATCTTGATTTTGGTTGACCCTTGAGATGATGAGTAATCAAAGGACTTGGGCAGTGAAAGGGCGTCTCTAATAGGTCGCATTATTTTTTTCCCACACCGTGTTCTGCTTTTGTTTTTATTTGACTGGCAATGCAATGTGTACTCTGCAAAGGACTAGTGATAATATTCACCATGTTTCTATGCTGGGGGCATGTCACGCAGCTGTAGTTCCACCAGCATTAATCCTACATGTTTGGTGTCTGGAATCTTGCCAATCTTCCATGTCTCTCCTGGATTAACTCTATAGCCCAACGTGATTAAGTGGGTTCATATAGAGGACTTCTTCTCAAAGGACATTTGTAAGCCACTAAAACTGAGTAGATGCTTTTGTGTGTGTGTGCACGTGTGTGTGAGAGAGAAAGATTTGTTGGTGCTTCTAACAAGAATATTGTTCTCTGTCATGATTTTGAATAAAGATGATGTTGTAAATGAAATGTTTAATAAAAGGGGAAGGATAGTATGTTAGTCCTTGGGAGGCTTAAGTTTATCAGATTTGTTGAGAAAGCAAAGGTCAGCAGCCTGGGGATACATTTTGAAAGGGGAAAGATCATTCTGAAAAAGAGATTGATGGATATCATAGAGAAGAATTGTGGGTAATGGTCGAGACAAAGTTGCCAGTGCAGAGTGCTTAAAATGTCGTGATGTCATGTTGGATTCAGAGATAGAATCATGATTCCAGTGCCTTCCAGCTGTGGACTTGTCTTTGGCAACTTCTCTTTAGTGAATCTTTGTTCTTTCTAAGTGTTGTTACTAATATTTGCTAATATTTTTATGATTTAGTGTGATCTTAATAATTGCACCACCTAGATTAATGCATATGGTATTCAGAAAATGCTTGTTCACAACTCCCCTCACTCCCTGAATCCCTCAGAATTCTGCCAAGGGTCAGATGTGGTCCTAACATGTGGCATGAGTACCCATAAAATGAGCGAGAGTAAAAGAACATACTAGAGTATTGAGTATGTCCTCTGATAACTCATCAGTACACATTTGTTCTCTGATATGGCTCCAGTCTGAGTTAAGGCTGTTGGTTTCATAGTGAGGACTTCTCTTCTGTATGGTCAGGAAAATTGAGCATGATTCTTCAAGTCAGGGAGTGCATGCCACTGGGGCACCTCATTCATTCATAATGGTTTCTAGAGGACTGAATGCCAAAAATGGTTTGTGGGTTACTGTTTCTCTGTGACAAGATTTCACGTACTATAAATGAGAAGAAGGAAAACAATGCAATCTCTGTAAAATAATTTGTTTATTAAGTATATTTAATGACATCCTTTTTTGATATTGTGCTCTTCCTGTTTTGCTTTTAAAATTTTCTTTATATTTATGAAATGATTATGAATCCTTAAAAAAGTTACTAATCCATGAATTACAAAAGTCTGGAAAACCACTTTTTCTAACATTTTTGTCTCTGCTTTCAGATGTCTTTGGAAAGGTCTGCTGGATTTTTTTTTTTTTGTCATTACCAAACTGTGACTTCTTACCATGTATCATATCCCATTTTCTTTTGCTTCTTTCAGAGTCCTCATTTTCTCATCTAGCAAACAAATTGATCTTTGTCATATGCAAACACTAAAATTAAATTTTTTTTCTATCTTATAATTCTTGTCCCATGTGTAAGTAAGTAGTCACAATTACTTTTCACATTAAGAAATTAGACTTAACACTAACAAAGGTTTTGAGCACATATTATGTAGATAGGCACAGTCCTTGGGATTTGTATATGTATTGTCTCATTTTTACGTCATCATAGCCTTGCTTCATGTTCCCTAAGACTCTGAAATTTCTTTTTCTCTTACAGAACTGGATGTGTTGTTAAGTGGTAACTGAGAAATTGTAATATATGAGGTGTTTAGAATTTTTTTTAGAGGAATTCTTATTTTTTAAAAAATATTTATTTTGAGAGAGAAAGTGCATGTTTGCACAAGTGCAAGAGGGACAGAGAGAAAGGGAGAAAGGGAATCTCAGGAAGGCTCTGTGCTGTCAGTGTGGAGCTTGACATGGGGCTCGACATCATGAACAATGAGATCATGACCTGAGCCCAAATCAATAGTCAGATGCTTAACCAACTGAGCCAGCCAGGTGCCCCTGGAGGAATTCTTATTAATGGAACTTCTGGTTAGAATTAAGATGTGTGTTTTATCAGAACTCAACTCAAAGAGAATCTCAAAAAGACCACAGTCCCATCATGTAGGTTAATAAAAGTAGAGTTACTTTTGGAAAATTTACCTCTGGTTGGTGTAGAAGATGCATAATAATCATAAAAATCTATAAAACCAATTCGAATAATTTTTAAAGATTGACATGCTTTGGACCTTTGAACAATAAAAATATCACTAATAATGGATGTGAGCAAAATTGTATGAGATCTTTGGAAATTGATGTTTCTAGTAATTTTAGATCACGTTATATAAAAAGTTAAGTGGTTTATGTTTGACTTTCATCTTTGTTTCCTGGGTAATTTGTTAGAGAAAGTGGTACTGTGTGATGACATTTTATGAACTTTAAATCATTCTCCTCTGAAAATCATGCTGGGAGCTGCCATTTAAAAACAAACAAACACAAATAAAATAGCTCAAGAGGAATAAATATGTTGGATTTAAAATGAGTGAATGTTATTGAATTGTATTAATGGCCCAGACTGATATTAAAGCCAGAATTTTACCTGTCTTTCCAAATGAAAAGTCTTCTGACATGGTGTGAGTGGAGGCAATTGTGTCTCTCAGGTTTAAAGATGAAAAGAAATGAATACTAGTAACAAAAACACAAATTAGAAAATTTTCTTTGGCCTGGTGCTTAACTGTGAATTTGGTTTCATATGAGGGAATGGATGTTAGCTGCCTATATGAAACTGAGTGATATTGGTTTACTCAGTGACCTAAACAAGCAAGATATTATAATTAAGAGCATAATATTTTAATTCTGTCCTTAAATCTCCCAGTCCCTTTTGATTTATCTTATAGTCACCAGGCTGCACATTACATCCTTAGAGCTTATTAATCTTATAACTGGAAATTTGTACCTTTTGACCGCCTTGACTCCTTTCCTCCAGCCCACACCCTCTAGAATGAACTATAAAATGAAATTGAAAAGAATAGAGGTAATGTAATATATACCCCATGAGTGCTGTGCTATAGTGAGTTATATGTTGACTGGTCAGCCATGATAAAATGCTAACCATCTTTAGCCCAAAACTGAACAATAACCACAGGTTTCTTCACTTGAAGATAGCTAGAACGTTTACAAATAAGAAAATACCTGCTCAGCAGTGACTATGACAATGCAAACATCATACATTTGACCTGAAAGAGGGTTTGAAAGCACAGACACTTGATAGCAAGTTACATTTTGTGCATCGATATCTATCTGTACATCTATATCTAACTCTGTCTCTATGTATTGATATATTAATACAGTATAGAATACAGTATGTTGAAAGTTAAACTGAGGCATAAGGGTTTGAGCAGACATTGGTTTGAGTTTGGCAGTGCTAAAGTGGAAGTGGTTAGTGGTGCCCCACCTACAGGAGCCGGGGAGACTTTCTTTTTTTATTATGAAATTTATTGTCAAACTGGTTTCCATACAACACCCAGTGCTCATCTGGGGAGACTTTTATAGCGTGAGGTGGAAGCAAAGCAAGGAAATTATTTTATCGGTTAAAGCGTAAAGAGTTGCCTTACATGAGAAAATCTAGTTGGCTCTATGTGGTTGTCCTTAGCTTTAGATTTCTTTGCCTTGAGGCATGACAGTCTTAGGTTTTGGTTTGCTTACATGGGCTAATGCATGTCAGCCACCTGAGTCTAATGGCCTTCTTGTTAATTGACTGAACAAGTAAAATCATTGAGATTTAGATATTGCCTCTCATTATCATTTTTGAACACTTACTGTGTATAAGGCTATTTACTTTCATTCATTAGTAGTCCATTCAACTGTTTAAAAATACGTTTTGAGCATCTACTGTGTTCTTGGTCCTGAGCGCATAGAGTGGAAGTGACCAACTAGGTCACAGCCTTCGCGGGACCAGCATTACAGAAGAGGGCAATGATAGGGCTGGCAGTAATCCATTAAAAAAAAATAGACAAGGTAATTTTAATTAACAATAATGGAAAAAGAAAACAGGATGAAGGAATAGAGATTGTTAGAAGTGAGAGGGTAGATGGTGGCTACTCTCCTTCTCAAAATAAGTAAATGAATTAAAAAAATAATAGAGGGACCAACAGTATCCAGAGTTGGTGAAGTATCTATCACAATTTGAATGTAAGTGTTTTATAGTCTAGTGAGGCCACTTTCAACAAAATGTGGTAGGCTCCTTGTTCATATGTAGCGAGTTGAATGGTGCCTCGTGCTCCCAAAAGATAGGACGAGCCCGAACCTGGTAATTTGACCTTATTTGAAATGAAGGTCTTTGTGGGTGTAATTAAGTCAAGGAATTTCAGATGAGATCATCCTGGATTAGGGTGGACTCTAAAGGACACTCTTAGAGTGTCCTAAGAGAAGTGGAGAAGACAGACATGAGAGAAAGCCATCTGATGATGGAGGCAGAGGTTGGGTTCTGTTGCCACAAACCAAGTACCTGGAGCCACCTGGAACTGGAGGAGGCAAGGCTTCCCCCTAGAGCCTTCAGAGAGAGCATAACCCTGCCAACAGCTTCATTTTGGAATTCTGGCTTCCAGAAATGTGAGGGAACATATACACCTATTGTTTTAAGACCAAGTTTGCATTATAGCAGCCCTGTGAAACTAATACACAAAATATATGAGCCTTTCATGTAATAACATTGTAATGGCAAAAACTGGAAACAATCTAAATGCTTGTTATTGTGTGGCAGGTTAACTATAGGTCATTAAAAAAAATAAAATCTAGTTATATTGGTAACTCATCAATAATGTATTGTTAAGAAAGATGTGAAAATAACACAACTATGTATATTTCATTTTTGTTAAATAAAACCGAAGCACTGTGTTTGAATATACATTTGACATAAAGTGGCCCTGAATGTGAGGTGATTCTCCATTTTTCTGATAGGGACACCAGAATTTTGGGGCTAACTTGAGCATGTAAATCTTTAGGGATATAGATGAAATATCAAAAGTCTATGCATACATTATTAATTTAGGTAAACATACCTTTTTGACAGCACATACATAAGATAATATTAACCTAGACACAGGTCCCTGGGTGGCTCAGTTGTTTACGCATCTGACTCTTGACTTCAGCTCAGGTCATGATCCCACGGTTCATCAGTTTGAGCCCTGCATCCGGCTCTGGACTGACAATGCAGAGCCTGCTTGGGATTCTCTGTCCCTCTTCCCTCTGCTCCTCCCCTGCTCATGCTCTCTCTCTCTCTATAAATAAATAAATAAACTTTAAAAAGATAATATTAACCTAGACAGATTTGTTTTTTCTAATCTTGCATTTCTTTTCAATTTTTATTTTGTTTTTAAAATTTTAATTCTTTTTCATTGAATAATAATTATCATACAATGTTACATTAGTTTCAACTATATATTATTTTATTTTTGACATGTTAGGAATTACTTGAGATCATTTCAGGCTTTCCCTAAAAACTGCTGCTCTAAACAAACTTAGTGAGTTAGTTACAGTGGCTGAAGATCACCCCAAATTATGGAATCTTCTCAAGCTGTTTTTTAGGGGTAATATAGAGAAATCTGATGGAGAATGATTATAGACATTAGAGAAAAATAAAACCATTTCATGCCTGTAAAACAAAATCATTTTCACTGAGCTCAGTCTGGTCAATAAACTGTTATTCAACATTTGTATATGCATTGAAAACTATTTGGGAGGATATAAACCAAGCTATGTCCAAGTTAACAATGGTTACCATGAGGAATTGGATTAGCAACGATCAGGTTGTGTTTGTGTGTATGTATGTGTGTGTTTGTGTGGCTTTCACCACTTAGTTACATACTTCTGTGTTGTGGGACTGTATTGCATGGCATATATTACTTCTGAAATACTAATAATGCTATAAAAATTACAAAAAATTAAAAAATATACCAATCTTCCAAGATCCAAGCTCCTTTTAACTGTGTCCTCATTCTTATCCAGAAATGATTTCTCCCCACTAAACTCTCCCAGTGGATTTTTCTGTCTCTCTTTTATGCTGTTCCTTCCTAACACATGCATTTATCCTTTGCTAAATAACCTTAATTTGTTCCTGAGAACCCTGCTGCAGAGTGAAAAGTTATTGAATAAATATATCTAGTAATTATTTTTCTTACTCTTAATTTTATCTTAAATTAGCATACAGTATAATTGACTTTTGTATGCAGTTCTATGAATATAATACATCTCTAGAGTTGTATACACTGCAACTGTATACATTGCAACAGAGCAATTCAATCTCTTTAAAAAACTCCCTTGTTGGGGATACAGTATGAAATTTCAGATTGCCCTTTTGTAGTTACATCTTCCTCTTCCTCTCAACCCCTGGCAACAAAATAAATCTGTGGATCTATTCTCTGAAACCATAGTTCTATCTTTATGGCAATGTCCTATCAATAGAATGGAATAGTATGTAACATTTTGATACTGGCTTCTTCCACTCAGCATAATACCTTGGAGATCCATGCAAGTGGTTGCATGCCTCAAGAGATCAATACTTTGTTCCCTTACTGTTAGGTAAGATTACATTGTACAGGTGTTTCAGTTTGCTTAACCATTCACCTACTGAAGGGCATTTGTGTTGTTTCCAATTTGGGGCTATTATGGATAGGGCTGTTACAAACAGTAGTGTACAGATTTTTGTGTGAATGTAAGCCCTTATTTCTCCGGGGTAAATAACTAGGAGAGGACTTTCTGGGTCCGAAAAGTATATGCTTACCTTTATAGGAAACTGTCAAACTGGTTTGTCATAGTGGAAAAACCATTTTGCCTTCCCACCAGCAATGTGTGAGAGTTCTGGTTGCTCTTTATCCCTACCTGCAGTTGATATTTTCAGAATTTTTTATTATAGCCATTCTAACAAGTCTGTGATGGTATCTCATCATGGTTCTAACTTGCATGCCTGATAGCTAATGATGTTGATCATTTCCTGTGCAGATTTGACATTTGTGTATCATTGCTTAAGTGTCTCTTCAGGTAGTTTTGCCATTGCCAAAGAATTGGGCCATTGATTAGTTTAGACTAGTGTTTTTCAAAGGCTCACTATTGGCATTTTGAGTGGTTAATTCCTAGTTTTATAGGCTGTCCTACTCATTGCAGCTCATGTAGATTCCCCGGAGTTGGGACACAAAATCCTCAAGGCACATGCTATTGTGATGACCAAAAAATGCTTTCACATTTCCAAAACTCCACTAGGAAAATGGCAGCAGCTTTGTGAAAACCACTAGTGTAGAAATTAAGATTTTTTTCACTGTTCCTGGAATCAGGTCAATTTTCTCCAATTCACATGGAGTTTGTGGGGAAAGAGTGGGTACCTTAACACTATCAGCATTCTTCTAGGGAAGAAAGGGTATGAATGCTGATCAGACAACCAACATTGTCCACTGTGATTTAAGTCAACTTCTTTCTCAACGTTCTCTGTGTCTGTGGTTTTTACTCACAGCCTTTCTGTGAATAAACAATTGACAACAACCTCTCTGGATGGTCCAAACATCGTCTGGATCAAGTTCTTCTCATTACCAATTACCTCAGGCAGGTGTGTGTGTGTGTGTGTGTGTGTGTGTGTGTGTGTGTGATTTTATAGCTAGGAGAGGTATGAGAAGGGTCGACCAGCTCCTGTTGTCTTTCTCTTCCTCCTCTTCCTCCTCTTTTATTTTTTCTTCTTTTTGCCTTCGATAAATATATTTACTTATTTATGGCTGCATTTTCCATTTTCACTTATTTCCCTAGTAACTGATTTTAGGATCCCAAACAAATTATTCTTTTTAAAGTCATGACTCTTAATGACAATAGTAGGCAGAGAATTGAACAGTATAATAACTGAAGTTATCATCAGAAAGTTGTAGTCTAGTTGGGGATAAAATATGAAATTACATAGGAACATTTAGAAAAATGTCTACAAATGAATATTCTGTGATAAAAGCTAAATATGTTGGGGAAACACAGAGCAGATGAATTGTAGACAAAGTGCAGGGTCAGCAGACCGAGAGTCACAGGCTCTGTCCTGACAAGGGGCAGCTTACTGAACCTCTCTCCCTCCACTTCCTCACTTATAAATTAGGAATGAAGTTCCTTCTCCTATAAACCTGACATGATGCCTGCTAAGGCACCATGGTAATATCTATATACAATTTACAGAGACATGTGAAAATAGGTTATATATATGTACTGCATAAATGTATATATGTATATAGGTATGTGTATGTGTATATATAAACCTACACATAAACTGGTAATATATATCATGATGTCTTAAAAGTTAGAAAGGTAGGAATCTATCCATTACCGGCATCATCATCATTATCATCATCATAATTTTATTAGTGTTCTCCAGAGAGATAGAACCAATACGAAAATTATCTATCTATTATCTATCTGTCTATCTTCTACTTATTATCTATCTAGCCTATCTAGTCACCCTACCTATCTGCCTGTCTTCATAAGCAGAAATGTATTATGGGGATTGGCTTACATGATTATGGAGGCTGAGATATGCCACAGTATACCGTTCGCAAGCTGGAGAACCAGGAAAGGCAGTGGTAGAATTCAGTCCAAGTCTAAGGGCCGAAGAGCTGGGAGCTCTGATGTCTGAGGGCAGAAGACGATAGGCATCCTAGCCTGAGAAGAGGGAGAGAATTCTCCCTTCCTCTGCTTTTTTGTGCTATTCAGCAGTCAAAGGATTGGATGATGCCTGCCTACCTTGGTGAGGGTGGATCTTCTTTCCTCAGTCTACTGATTCATATGCTAGTTTCCTTCAGAAACACCCTCACAGACACACCAAGGAGTAACGTTTTGCTGGCTACCTAGACATTCCTTAATCCAGTTAAGCTGACATATAAAGGAATCATCACTATCATCCTCATCCTCATCAACCCTTAATAATGGATGTTTGTCTGGCTTGGGAGGTAGGAAAAAGATAATGAATGGGAAAAGAGACATAAAATATAACAGCGAGTAAAGTATCATCTGGAAAGATTTAGAGCTGGTTATGCATGTTTGGCATAAACTGTAGGCAAAAGCCTCAAGACACTGAGAGATTTTCTACCAGTGTGCTCTGAGATTTCTGCCAGCACAGCACCTCACCACATCCCTTTTTCTATAATACTCTTAAACCTTCTTTAGACCCAGGGCTGCTTCCTTTGAGGTAGCCTCAGTCAGAAGAGTGGGAACATGTACTCCCAAATGCTTTGTGTAGCCCAATGCTGTCTCCTCCAAGCTGGACCTTTTCAGAAAATATCTTAGCTTTATCTTTTAAAAAGAAGGCACGTACATTTTTCATTTTACTACATGGCATGTTTGTATTAGTTTTAAAGTGAAAGTCATGTTTTAAATTAATAAGGGTTTTTACCCATCTCCCTTGTGATTAGTTTAACTGTAATGAATCAAAAAGATCAGTTTTGAAAAACTGAGCTGAATTGAAAAAGTTCAGCATAGCATGTCAGGCCTGGTGTCTGTAGAATTTCTCTTTTTGGTGTTTGAATTTATTCCAGATATTTTTATTCTTGCTTACCCTCAACCCTCTCTAAGGATAGCTGCTCTACTCACAGCTCTATGACTTTAGTGTTTTGTGCAAAGGATATTCTCCAACCATCTCTATGTAAAGCAAACTGATCCAGGGGACCCAGCCAACTCAGAGCCAGCACAGATGTGGGCTGGGTTCACTCTTAGTATTAGGGACTAGGATGCTAGTTTGGGATAAGCTACCATGTAGAAAGAAGCGAAGGAGTTATATGGGAGACCAAACCTTGAGCAAGCAGTGGAAATCCAGTCTTAACTATTTTTTAAAATTTATTTATTTGTGTGTGTGTGTGTGAGAGAGAGAGAGAGAGAGAGAGAGAGATAGACAGACAGACAGACACAGAGTGCGAGTGGGGAAGGGGCAGAGAGAGAGAGGGAGACACAGAATCAGAAGCAGGCTCCAGGTTGTGAGCTGTCAGCACAGAGCCCGATGTGGGGTTTGAACCCACGAACTGTGAGATCATGACCTGGGCCAGAGTCAGCCCAAAGTCAGATGCTTAACCGACTGAGTCACCCAGGTGCCCCCAGTCTTAACTAATTTAAGGGAAAGTCAGATGACAAAAATGCTAAAGATAGCATTATAGAAAACCTAGTATGGAAACAGTGTGTGGAATGGAAGAGGATGAAGAGAAACTGGAAGCAGAGAGCCGTGTAGAGCCTCACTTACCTCAAGACTGTGAAGTCAAGGGGACTGGAATGGGGTATTGGCTGTGGCATCAAGGAGATTCAGATCTCTGAGAAGTTATGTGTTTTGCTACTTAATCTTGAAGAGTTACCAAATCGACGATGACATTAATGCTTCTTTCTTCCTTTCCGAGTAGAACACAAGCCAAATTTCTTGGAATTTTTAGAAAGAGCACTTACATTATCATTATGTTGCTAGTACAGATTTAGCAATTGACAGCCAACACAGTAAACAGTCTGGTCATTTTAAGCATTTAGTCCTTAAATTTGACAAACGTGTCAATTACCTCGGTGGTTCCTTGTTCAAGAATTAAAAGCCACAGTCAATTTTAAATCCTGCCACAATTCTTTAGCAGCGAATGAAAACAGAATGCCAACTAGCCGTCCTTCAATGCCTTGCCTTGAGTTGTTGTCCGTAAACATGATGTGTGTTATTGATGAGACGTGGAGCTCTATTTCTTTCCAATTAAGCGTGATCTCTCTGGCGCAAATAGGACACTGTGTGTCCCAGGATCTCTCAGTATTGTTTAAAGTGTACGCTTCAGGTTGTTGTTTTTTTGTGTTTTTTTGAAAAATGGCAATGTTTATGAAGTAATTCAAGCCAGTGGCCCCTTGCTGGTTATTGTTCAAATATGTAGGTTAAATGCATGGCTGCTTTTGCCAACTAAGTTTTGGATGTTTGAAAGCAATCTTTTCCATTAGTGAGTGGTAGGCTTTTTTTCCCCCAACATAACATTATTTCCAAAAATGACCTTAAGCTTCATTCTAAAACCATTAATTAATTTGCACTTCCCTTATGAAGACTTTAGGGGGTATTGAGCCAGTGAAATGAATGCCACATATATTAGAAAGAAATAACCAGACCTGACCAGGAGAAAGGACTTAGGAACCAAGAATTTCTATTTGAAAACTCCTTTAAAAGCTTTTCTGTAGCACTGCTTAAGGTGCATTAGTTTTCTTCCAATCTGCAATGGGAAACAGTAGAATAAAATTTCCTGTTGAGGTTATATAACAGGAAATCATTTGTGGAATTATTCACAAAATTTGACCTGTAGGAAATTCTGGATTTTTATTTAAAAATGTTATATTTATTTTAAACCGTTATTTTAAACTTGGCTTCAAATTGTTCAGTTATACTTTCCTCATTAGAAATTCATGAGGCATGGTATCACAGTATCCATGACCAAATTTTGAGAGCTTTAAATTTCTCAAGGAGTATGTTCATGGCAAACATACAAATTTGATTTCCCAATGAATCATCATGACCTATTTTTATTATGCAGTTAGAGTTGCCGTGGATGTTGAGAGAATAATAGCATATTTAGCAGAGACCTCTAACTTCGCATTTTTTTTAAGGTCAGCTGTATTTGGTGGCAGGCTCTATCTAGGCAAGATTATTAAATGAGGAAGCTGGTATTTTTATTCTTTTTTTGACCAGCCCAATCATTGGGACCTATATTTCCCTTATTTCCAGTGTCTTCAGAAACTCATGTCTTCTTTTTCCCAAGAGTCCATCAACATATGCTTTTCACAAATGTTGGATAACTTAATTTATATTAGCTTTAAATGTTGACCAATAGAATGCTATTCTTAAGGGATAGGCATTATTCTTTTGGGAGGAGTGGCTATCATTTCTAAGACAGAAACTTTTTTTTTTCCTTTCCTAAAAGTTAATAACTGTCACTATGGAAAATATAGTCAAACAAAAAGAAAAATTCACATTATCTCATCTCTCTGAGACGACTTCTGCTAACCTTGATATCTATTCTTCCTGTAAAAAAAATGGAATCATCTTGTTTGCAAGCTTTAAACTGTAGTTTTCTCTTAACTTGTGATATTTTCTATATTTTCAAACATGTTGATAAGCTGTATTTAATATTTTCATGATTTTGTACTACATGACTATATTCTAAGTTTTTTAAACAATCCACTATTATTTGACGTTAAGATTGTGTCCATTATTTCATTATTATAAGTTGCCAAAATTAACACTCTTTTGCCTATGTTTTCAAATGATCATATGAGGGAACACCTTGGATATGATACCTCATTGTCAGTGAGTCAGGGACAGAGAAATTTCTTTACCCATGAAATCATATCTGCTTGTTGTAGATGATAGCCTTTGTCCACTCTTGAAAATTAACTAAAATTGAGCTAATTTGGCATGCATTGAGAGAGAACAGGAATAGCAAATGTTTGGAAGTGCCTTATGTTAGATTGAAAACAAAAAAAGTAAATTAACTGATCCATGTTCAACCCAAATAACTATGATGTTTGGAAATAATGCAATAAAATGACTTTATAAAATGTGGAATTAGATGCAGAGTCATTCACATGAAAGTTACTCATGGATGAAACATCCATGCTTGTAGACTATTTCTTTGAAGCTGTAATTCATGATTGGTACCAAAGTTAGGTAGTGGGTGGATCAGAAACTTTGCTTGAGACATGTGCGAGGGAACTGAACAAGAGAAATGGTCTGTGAATGGAAAGGAGAGGGGTCTTACAGAGGCATGACCTGTGAGATTTGACACATCATTGGCCACTAGGAGAGGATAGAGGAGGCACGATATGAGCCCGGAGACAAGACGAAGGCTGTCTTATTCATTGAAGGAGAGCAAGATGTGTGGATCTGAGACCGTTTCTGCTGCAGGCAGTTAGCCCGAGTCTGCCAAATTAGCCATGTGAAGATATCCCAGTAGGGAGTTGGAAATACAAAATGGGAGGTAGAACAATAAGTAATAATTTTTACCCATACAGGGAATAAGTACTTCCATACAGAAAGAATGCCTATATTTGATGACTGAAGTACAAAAAAAAAAAAAAAAAAAAAAAAAAAAAAAAAAATTGATGGCCGATAGCAGGGAGGAAATAAGAGGGAAGCACAAGGACAGAGCCCTGGAAATTGGTGAGGATTAAAACTTGCTGGCATATTGACTTGCTGTCAATGCTGAACAGCAAAGGCCTTCCAAGGGAATGTGGGTATAGAAACAGAGAATAATAAGAAAGTAATACCAACAACAAAAGGAAAGTATAGCATGTGTGGAGAGTTTACTGTGGGAAAGCTACCGTGATAAGCATGTCAATCGCATTAGATCATTTAATCCTATCAGCAATAGTTATGAAGAAGAAGAGATTGTCATGGTCCCCCTTTTATAGAGGAAAACCAGTCAACAGAGATAAATATTTTTCCTAAGGTCACAACATATGCCACACATAAGATACAAACTCAGGACTGTGCTCCGAACTTCTCTAGTGACTGTATTGATTAGCTATACATCCTCCAAGGATTATATAATAAACAGCTGGTGAGAAAGTGGGGGCAGATAATCGGACTCCTTTTGCAGAAGCTTAGCTCATTACTGAAGAAAACCATGCCAGTTCTGTAGGAATAAAGAAGATGATAATGTAAAAAAGAGGTACTTCCAGAGTTAGGCATTGAAAGAGGAATCATTCATTCCCAGTGAGAGTCCAAGATGGTGACATCTGTCAGTAGGTAGTAGAAGTACAGTGGAAATAAAAGTGATCTTGACTGAAAAGATCAGGTTCTAACTTGAGGTCAGGGTTCTGAAAAGCTTATATTATATATGTCCCCCTTTAGGACACAGAAGAGACTAGCTTAAAGATGCCCAAATCATCAAGGATGGCAGGCAATGGTCCTGTAGCCAGAAGATGACAGATCTGTACCATCTGTCATAGGCTGGGAGGAGGTGATGCTTGTGGTGAATGTAGATTTTGAGAAAACAGAGTATTTTTTAAGAGATGGCAGAGAACAATGATCATCAATCAGCAACTGAGGGGTGCCTTGACATGCCCCCAGCTTCCAGTAGGTGGGTGTTCACAAAAGAGGGTGATGGCGAAGTGTAAGAGCTGCTGTGTTCCATCACTCTATCAGAGAGATGTTTAAGGGGAAGGGGGCCAGGAGAGGGCACAGGGCAGCTTTCAGTTATTGCAAAAGAGGTCAAAGGAATGATCAAGGCGCAAGGTAAACATGTTTCTCCTCAAGAGAAGAGAGTTTCCACAGGGCACAGATGAAGGTGCCAGGCTGAGCCTCCAGTGGCATTGCTCTGTGTCAAGTATAGGCTGGTACGAGTTCCCCCTTACCCATGGTTTCGCTTTCCACACTTTCAGTTAGCTGTGGTCAACTGCAGGCGGGAAGCAGATGATCCTCCTTCTGATGTATTGTCAGAAGGTTAATAGTAGCCTAATTCTGTGTCACAGTGCCTACCTCATTCACTTCATCTCATCACGTAGGCATTTTGTCATCTCACGACATCACAAGAAGGGTGAGTATAGCACAGTAAGATATTTTGAGAGATACCCCATTCACATGAGTTTTATCACAATGTATTGTTATAATTGTATTATTGGTTCTTGTTAATCTCTTACTGTGCCTAATTTATAAATTAAACTTTCTCATAAGTATGTTTGTGTAGGGAGGAAACACTCACTGTGTTTTCAGGCATCCACAGGGGGTCTTGGAACGGATCCTCTGTGGGGTATGGGGAGCTGCTGTACCTGTTAGTTATAGGAAAAGGGCAGGATGGAAGAGGAGTCCTGAATTGTCTGAGTTTTAGATGATACCTTTCTCTCTGAAATTGGCAGTCTGCTCTTCAACAGCCAAGACTCAGTATTGAGAGCCGCTCCTGGAGAGAATAGGGACAGTGAGGAAGGCTGGAATGTCATGCTTGAAAAGGAAATGCTGACATTACCCTGGGTCATCTGGATAATTTTAGACTCTCCTTGAAGATCCATGGAATAAAATTACAAAATTTGTTTAAAAAGAATTAGACATCAATGGCTTGAATATGAGTAGACATGGTCCTAACATGGAATCAGGGTTCTCAACCTTGGCTATGAGTTATAATCTTCTGGGGCTTTCAGAAAACATCTGACACCTGAGTGCCTGGGTGGCTCAGTCGGTTAAGTGTCCAACTCTTCATTTCGGCTCAGGTCACGTTTGCATGGTTTGTGAGTTCCAGCCCTGCTTCGGGCTCTGCTCTATTAGCACGGGGCCCCCTTGGGATTCTCTCTCTCAGCCTTTCTCTCTCTCTGTCTCCAAATAAAGAAAGAAACTTAAAAGAAAAGAAAAGAAATGCCTGGTACCACCAAAGACCAGTGGACAGAGAATCCCTGTGTATGGGGCTATGGCATTGGCATTTTAACAGTCCTCTTCAAGTGGTTCTAATGTACTGTGAAGGCTGAAAGCATCTGCCTTCTCGAAAGAGCAGGGAACCAGGAGCGTAACTGAACACGCCTTTTATAAATGTGAACCCATGTGTGTGCGCTCACACTTCTGCTGGGTCAGGGGTCTAGTGTCAGTAAGTCCAAGTATCATTTGTTGGCTGGTATCATTGGCTCATTATTAAACTGCATAAGTGTTAACACACATTTCTGCTGGATTGGTGCTGATGGTATTTGTTTTTATGTCAGTATTACTCTAACCTTCATCTCCCACAAAAATAAATGTTAGATGAAAGGAAACAAATTGGGCAACGCCCTGTTTACTTGTAGGGAGAGGGTAAAGCATGATTAAGGTACAGGCTTAGCACGGAGAGAAGCTTCCTTACCCTATGGTGCTCAGCTGCATAGCACCCCCCCCCCCCAACACTACCTCCAGGTTTTCTTTATGCTGTTATTCAGAATTGTGTAAATTCAGCTCTCATGTCAGTTATACCTTGCATACTACTGATAGCCTTGATATAAACTAATTGTGATTTCAATGAAGTGACCATTCATTTGAAGAGTCCTTGTGAGGTAATGTCCAAAAGAAATGAAAATTCTTTTTCCTCCAGTTATTTAAAATGTATATTATAAAAAAAAAAATAAAATAAAATGTATATTATATGAAATTTTTTTATGCCCAAGTTCAACATTGCATGTATTCTCACTGGAATGTTGATGATTGCATAAGAATTGTCTCGGAATTAAATGAATTTACATTTGACTCTTGGTTTCTGGAGAGTGTGACTAAATTGTATAGTAGATATGGTTTTTCACAACGGGAAGTTTTGTTTTAGAACAAGAGAGCATTTATTCATTCATTTACTCATTTTTGTTCTGAGTAAATATCTGAATCCTGGTGTCCACATGAAATTCACTTTCTGCATTTAAAGAATTAAGCCCTGTACATACATAAGTACATACATATATTTTTACTTTACAAAAGTAACATATAGTAACATACAGAGAACTCTGTAGTAAAGGTTTAAAGCACAAAGAATCAAAAGAAAGAAAATAAAAACGCTGTAAATTTTTTTACCTCACCATCTAGAAATAACTGCTGCTAATGCCTTGAGTACAATCTTCTTGCTTTATACACACATGCACACATACATATACATGCATACGTATTAATTCTGTATATAGTGTTTACTAACCTGTTTTTTCCCCCACTTAACATATTTGAACACTCTTGTCATTAAGTATTCTTTTATAATATGAATTTGTAAGTATAGAATTCCATGGTTTGGATATTAGAATCTTTTTTTAATAATGTAGGTTTAAAAAAAATAATTATTTTGAAAGAGAGAGAAAGAGCACAAGTGGGGGAGGGGCAGAGAGAGATGGAGACAGAGATTCCTAGTGAACTTGGTGCTGTCAGCACAGAGCCTGATGCAGGGCTTGATCTCACAAACTGTGAGACCATGACCTGAGTGGAAATCAAGAGCCAGACACTTACTCCACTGAGCTACCCAGAAGCCCCTGGATGTTATAACTTACTTGATAATCTGCTGCTTGACATCTAGATTATTTATAATTTTGTTTGTTGTTGATTTTGCTAATATAAACAGCACTGGATTGAATATCTCTGTGGTCCAACTCCAAGTTCTACCATTTTATGCCAGAACATAAAATGGTAGTAGAGAAAGAAAGTTGTCTTTTGCCCCAACATGGTTACAGTAGGCAATGGAGTACATTTTTTCTATTCTGTCTGGTTGCATGAGCATCATGGTATCAGTCCCCTAAACTCTGAGAGTCTAAGAATTCCAAAAGCCTACTGAAGACAGTAAGAACCCCTGGTATTCTTTGCCTCACACTATTTTTATGACTTATCTTTCACATGAATGCTTATGGATCTGTGACTGCTGTGTTTACTAACATACCCTGAACTTTCACGTTTCTGTACTCATGCTGTTGACTACACCTGAACGCTTTGGTTCTGCCATATTTCCAACTCAGGCTTTTGAAAGTCAGCCCATCAGTAAAGCCAGCTCAAACGTCACTTTTTCAGGAAGGTCTCCCCAAGTCCTTCAGGAGGAATTCATCTCTATCTCCTTTGTGCTCCTGGCTTCACTAATATCCCCCCACATCCACACCCCAGTCTCCTTATTAGACCTAGCACATTCCAGTATTAATATGTAGTATTAACATTTGAAGTTATAACTAGTTAACATTTGAAGTTATTTAATAGCTGATGTGTAGTATTGACATTTGAAGAGATATATCCTACAGTAAATATGTTTTAGTCATCCTTTTTTTTTTTTTTTTTTTTTGGTCTATTATACATTGTATAGCACTTTTCCACTTTTCGGATGCCTGAGATCAATGTATGTTCATTGTTTTAAATTTTTTACTGTTTATTTATTTTTGAGAGAGAGAGAGAGAGACAGAGCATGAGTGAGGGAGGGCAGAGAGAGAAGGAGACACAGCATCCCAAGTGTCAGCACAGAGGCTGACACGGGGCTTGAACCCACTAGCCATGAGATCACAACCTGAGCCAAAGTCTGAGGCTTAGCTGACTGAGCCGCCCAGGTGACCCTCAAGGTATGTTCTTTGTATTGAATTAATAATTTAATTTAAAATAAGCCATTTCAAATATTAATTTTTTTCTTCTTTCTTCATTGAAACACAAAAGAAGGGAACGGGTGGTAATAACAGAAACGGAAAAATCCTAATTTGTGGATTACCTTAATCTTGTCTGAACAAACTATAAAACCCAAAACATACAAAGCACTCAAACTCACCTTGAGGGCAGCCTATTCATTTTTGTTTCTCTTTACCTATTCCTGAGATCTTCCAATGCCTCTCTTAGGCCTTAATTATTCCTGATAGTGTCACTCATTTTGTAGATAATTTGGGGGGGAGTATAACATGCAGGAGAAAGAAAATCTGAATCCGGATCTCAGATACATAAATGAAGAAGAGTTTAATCATGAGCGACACTTTAACTGCCCTAAATCTCAGTTTCTCTAGAAACTAAGGGACCAAGAATAGATCTTTATGGTTTGATCTAATTATAAAAGTCTATAAGTTTTTAATGTTGTTGATTTCTATACCCATTTCTTTATGTATCTATATTTAATGAGCACTTAACATGGACTAGGCACAATGCCAAGCATTTTACATGTTTGTTTTTAATTGTTGGTGACAGAAACCCAACTGAACTTGCTTTTAATAAAAGGAATTCATTGGTTTATTAAAAGGAATTCATTGGGGAGACCACAGGTATATGGGCTTCAGGCACAGCTGAATTCAGGAGTTCGAATGGTGTGTTCCGTGTTTTGACTTTCTCATTGCTGTTCTTTGTTCATCTTCTGGCTTCTCGGAGGTGGCTTCACTCTTAGGTAGGCTCATGGGATATGTTATGAAAGATGGATGGTGACAGTCTCAAGCTGGAAAATTATGAGTGAAGATTCTAAATTACCAAGTTTAGATCTGAGACATAACCCTGTGCCAAATCACTGGATCCTGGGAAAGAAATATATGATCGTCCTAGGCTGTGATGCATGTCAAGTGGGGTGGTCCTGGGACAACTGTGACAAATAGTCATACCAGAACCAATGAGGTGTACAGGAACAATAGAGTCAGGATAGTATATTAATCTCCTTTCAAAATCATGACACTCCTGGGGCAGAAGAAAACTTAAAGTTCATCTATCTATTGTTTAACCATCCATTGAGAACATCTATACTTTTTCTGCAAATCTGGCAAAAAAAATTTAGGCTATGTGTAATAACCTTGATTTCAGAGGGTTAATCAGAAGTTTTGCTTTTAAAAGACACAGATATTTATTTTATATGAAATAACTGAAACAGTAAATACTTATCTATGTAAAAATGAATTCACATAGCCAGGAATATTTATATAATGTGTTAAAAATTGCTTGAGTTATAATCACTAGTCTTACCACACATTCATGAATGCTCTTCTCTTGCTGCTTTACAAAGAAATTAAAAGAAAAACTTGTTCTTCTTCAAAAGGAGAGAATGATGGTTCAAAATAGAAATGTGAAAAAATATTGTGACAAAGTTTTGAGTATATAGTTCTGGAATGAGAGAATAGAGTACAGAGCTGAATTTTTATTGGGTTCTAAGATGAATTTGACATATATTTTACAGAAAAAGGGATAGGTTTATAGATGAGACCTCATTAATATGCCAGCTTATTTTGATCCAAGAGGAAGGTACGTGGACCGGGGGCTTGTATGCTTGGTTAAAATGTAAGTAGGTGCCATATGCAATGAATGGTCCCTCCAGAACATCATTGACCAGCAGCTATAGGAGGGGTTCTCGGTAAGTGCTCTGTATTCATCAGCTTCTCACAAAGGTGAGCACTTTGAGTTACTCCTTTTTGCAATGAAAGGACCTATGACTCAGAGCAATAATGTGTCACAGAGCTAGAGAGTGGCAGTAGTAGGACTTGAACCTAGGTCTGCCTGGCCCTGAGCCCACATCCTTAAGCATCACTGTGTTATCTAGTGGGTTGAACCAAGCAGAATTTCCTTTTTTTTTTTTTTTGTGGTTTAAAATAGTTATGTATCAATGATTTCATACGACGAAAGAATGTGCATGGCACTAGAACTTTTAAATGTTAAAGAGATGATCTTTATATTTTCTCCCTTTAAAACCTCATGTGAGAAGGGTAAACATTCAAAAAGTCTCTTCTTTCATAGTTCAGAGAAAAAAATCTTTCTTTTCTCCTAATTTTCATTCTAGGTGAATGCAATATAAAGTTTGAATTAATAGTCTTACTTATTGTAAGCAGGGAATTGCGCAAAAATCTCATTATAAAGTTCAAGTGACATGATATTAATTTCTTGATTTACCATAGCAGTTGGTTGTGAAATTAAATGGAAGAAAGTAATGCCAAATTATAGAATGCTATCATGATTCCTTGTTTTGTGACTGTGGGCAAGTAACTGAACTTAATTCAGTCATACCAATTTAATATGGTTTATAGAGTTCCTGTGAACATGAAATTAGAAAATTGAGGTAAAGGACTTAGTATAGTAGCTGAATAAATTTTCCCTATTATTGTTGTCATTTTATTTCCAGATTTTTAACTGTGCATTTGGGAATTGTATCCATTTTTAAGTGTGCATTTGGAATATTCTGTGATGGTTTGCTGATACATGTCAGCTAGGGGCTAATATAAAAACAACATAGGAATGAGCGCAAAAGCACTCCCAGGCTGTTGAAGCTTGGTTCTGCTACCTAAGCCGGTGGTGCTGTTTATGATCAAAGCTTCTTTCAGAGTTTAAATTTAATTTAATGGAAAGCATCCAACTTTGTTACCTGACCTGCATGTGAGAAATTTAGGCCCGTGCCATTCAATGATGCTCTGAAGTGTTGCCTATCTGCCTGTTTGCTCTTTCTCCTAAAAAAGACCCAAGATGTGAAAGTTTGTAGCAGGCATAGCAACTTTAAAAGTTAAAAGGCGCTCTCTCCTTCCCTTGCTGAAAGGCTCCTTCTTTATCAGGGCTCTCACTAGAATTTACATCCACAGTGAGTCAGGCTGTTAAGTTCCGTGCTTCCCGGCAAGCGGAAGAGTCAAGTTCTGCAAGCTATTCTTAGCTGTTCCCCACCCTGTAATGCAAGACACTGGATGAACTTGTGAATGACACGTTGTAATGAAGACAACCAGGGTGGATTGTGTCAGCTTGAGTTACCAAGTCTCTGTTTTCCTTGGTGTGATTAAGGAGGGTGGGGTGGGGGGGAAGGAAAAAGAAAAAAACAACAACAAAGTCTTCTTGCAATCCAGTACCTTCGCTGACACAGCACCATGTGATGGAACGTGCACTCAAAGTCGAAACATGCTTCTTTGCAATCCTTTGGATTTCCACGCCACCGTTCCTTACCTATAATGAGCACTAAATTGCAGATTCCGAAGCAGTTATAATCTGTATTTCATTTGCAGGATCTCATTGTGATTGGGAATAATTTTGATAGAAATAGTGGCGGTGCTTTTGAATGGTAAGTAGATTAGAAGATTACATCACCACATGCATCAACAAGATAACATTTTCCCTGGCAGTTTGGCCATTAAAGTCAACACACACGTATAAACTGCCTATTCTCTAAGGAGATAACTGTACCCTACCCATTTTCCCAAGAATCCAGACCTTTCCTAAATTTAGCAGAAGGAATGCACATATATTCCTTTGTTATCTTTTTTTTTTTTAATGTTTATTTTTGACAGAGACAGAGACAGAGCATGAGCTTGGGGGAGGGGCAGAGAGAGGGGGAGACACAGAACGGAAAGCAGGCTCTGAGCCAGTCAGCGCAGAGCCGGATGAAGGGCTCGAACTCACAGACCCCGAGATCTTGACCTGAGCCAAAGCCGAAGTTGGAGGCTGAGCCGACTGAGCCACCCAGGCACCCCTCCTTCATTACGTTTTTATGTCTGTTTCTTGAGTACACTTTTTTCATCTATATGACTCTAGCACGTATGCCAGACATATAGCAGGTACTATGTATCTGTATGAATATTCAAATAAGTGTGTATCAATGGAAAATGGGATCATATTATGTATGTTCCTTTATAATCTGGCTTTCAAAATCTAATAAACATCATGTTCCATGATGTTTACATCTATTAATTGTAGGGATATATATTTTTAGTATGTGTCACTTCACAGCAGAATCATAATTTATTTATCCAGTCCTTTCTCTTGGGCAGGGAGTTTATAATTATTAGAAAAAAGTTACATTGCAGTCTTTCTTTACTCATTAAGTCAGTTGGCAAACATTTACCAGTTGCCTTCTTTAGGCTAGACCCTGTTTAAACTCTGGGAATATCATAGCAAACCAACATCTTGGTGAGAATAGAGAGATAGTAAAGAAAATAAGTAAGAAGAATATATAATATGGAATCAAGCTAATCACTTACAAGCTGCTAGTTTTCTTAGTATGACACATGAATAAATGTAATTATTAAACATACATAAAGAAATGTTCAAATGTGATCAGTACTATGGAGAAAATTAAACACAGAGTGTTGGCAAGAAATTTTAAATAGAGTGTTCAGGGACAGCCTGACACTTGAAGGAGAAAAGCACCTTAAGGGCAGGGATCATGTGTCTTGCTCATCCTTATGTGGCGACCCCTGCCATCATGAAGCTTAGAATCTAAGGTCTCATGTGATCTGGGTTATTTCCAAATGGTGAGATTTAGGACGATTTCTGTATTGTGTGTGTGTGTGTGTGTGTGCATAAATATAAGCATATAAATATTTAAAAATTTTTCTACAATAACCACATGCCACTTTTATAAGAAGAAAAATGACATCTTAAAAAAAACAAAAAAAAAAAAAAACGCCTGCTTAAATTAGTTTGTTAGCATGTCACACTGTAGACACATGCCAGGACTGGAAGCCACCTCCTCCCTGAGCCTTATTCACCTGAACTGCTGTTGTGCTGAGGCTCATCCGTCACACGCACAGGCAATCCTGTCTTCGCTCTACGTGCAAGACTCTGCATTTGCATCTTTAAGTTTGGGCCCTCGGTTGACCAAGTTTGGGAAATTGTACGATTTCGTGAGAAAAACTGAAGCAGGACTCACTGCACGGCAGCTTGAACGTGAAAGGTCAAGCAGACCTTGGGGAGAAATTCACAGAGGCTTTTGCTCGTCCCTTTTATCTTTTCTCCCCACTTTGGGAGGACGCTGCTTTCTCCCGTTGTTGGAGGTCATTCTGCTCCCTGCATCTCTGACAGGCTGCTCTAGGAACCGTGTGCCAGAGAGTACTTGTGGAAGTAAACAATGGGAGACCCACGAGTGAGAGACCCATTCTGCTTCAGAGAGAATGCTTTTATATTTTTGGGTAGTGTGTTTTTAGTTCACTCTGTTATACTGAAAAAGCCCAAATCTCTTCTATGTAAAAAAGACTCTAAACCCCATCTCTGGAAGCTTACCAGTAAGAATGCCTTTATTTCTATAGCCATTGTTTAACTTTGATATAAAATTCCTAGTTCTTTTTAGTGAAATATTTCTCTTGCAGAGTGAAGAAGCAAGTTTAAAAAGTACTTTTAAGGAAGGAAGAAAGGAAAGAATTTGCTTAGCAGTTCATAATATGTATGAGTTTTATTCACTCCTGGGATTTGCATAGAAGCTGATAGATTCCAAATCAATTTTACATCTCTCCTGTGATTTTCACAATGGTCTAAGGTAGGAATGTTATTTTTGTATATGCTCTATAAATGAGAAAACTGAGATACTATAAAGATAAGAGAAGCGCTTAAAGGCATAAGGTTAACATTTATTGAGTACTTTCCTGTATCAGGTAGGATTCTGAGGACTTTATATGTATTTATTCATTTACTTCTCACAATAACCCAGATGCTTTTGGTATTATTTCTATTCTCATTTTATAGATCAGGAAATGAGGCATTGAGGAATTAAATGACTTGGCCCAGGGCATGCACAGCTGGTTAGTGGCAGAGATGACGTTTACCCCTGCAGAATTCTGGTTCTAACCCAGAACACTGGGAACTATTTAGTACGGCTGCTCCACTGGAGTTGATGGGAGACTGGGTCTATCTATGATCATGAGTCTTGGAAGGTCTCTAAGCTCTGGAGTTGTTATCCCTGGCATGGGTACTGCCTTGGGATGCATAAGGAAGCCAAATTAATTTTGGTATTTTTATAACTATTACAGTAAACTCACCATAAAATGTATTCATAGCTACTCTATTACATTCTGTTATCCATAAAGGATAATGAATTAATGAAATACCTGTAAATGCGCATTCACAGGAATAGTAGTTGTTTTTTGGTAGTAAGACCAACATTCTTAGGAAATGTTGAGGATGCAGATTTCCTCAAAATTTCCTCCTTCCTGGGGGCGCCTGGGTGGCGCAGTCGGTTAAGTGTCCGACTTCAGCCAGGTCACGATCTCGCGGTCCGTGAGTTCGAGCCCCGCGTCGGGCTCTGGGCTGATGGCTCAGAGCCTGGAGCCTGTTTCCGATTCTGTGTCTCCCTCTCTCTCTGCCCCTCCCCCGTTCATGCTCTGTCTCTCTCTGTCCCCAAAATAAATAAACATTGAAAAAAAAAAATTAAAAAAAAAAAAATTTCCTCCTTCCTGCAGGAATCTCTTTATGACAGCCATGACAGATAGAAACTTATTTCCGCTTGATCAGTCATGGCAAGTCCCTTACTTTTGAAGCATTTTGTTCTATTTAGGGATAACTAGTTGTTGGGAATTTCATATATATCTGTATCTCCCAACACACGCACACACACACACACACACACACATGCACATAGGGTCAAAATTTACGTCCTGAATTTAGCAAAATGTTTTGCTTTAAGGGTTCCAAGACACAGTTTGTAATCTCTGCAATTAAATAGAGCTCCAGTTGCTCCGGTTTTATCAAGAGGCTTTAGGAGATCTTCACACACTGTTTGAGACAGGGAGGTAAAAATAGAAACAAAATGATCAACAAATGTACTAATAGTTATTAACAGGAGAGAAAAATCTGACCTGTCACAATACACTGTTAACTTCCATAGTTACTTCTACTTTATCTCTGAAACTTTCGCTATAAAGCTAGGTTATAGAAATCAGACTAACGTAAGCAACAATTTTGGCTTACAGGCTTGAAACAAAAAGAAATTTGCACTGTATGTAAAAATGTGTGTGGGTGTGTGTGTGTGTGTGTGTATGTAAGGGGAATGAAAAGAGAAAGATGTAGGAACGTTAATTGCACAAATTAATTGAAAGGCTATATTTATAACTGGGTCTTTCTTTTCAAATGCCAACATTTCAAGTATTAAAATTCAGGTTGATAAGTAATTATCAAGCATCTTCCAGGTGTCAGACTTTGTGTTAGGTACTGGGAATACAGTGGTAAAAACACAGATACGTTCTCTGTTCTCTGTCTTTAGGGCATTCATTGTGCTTGCGCATGTGCCTGCCAAGGGCGTTAGTGGGACTGAAGTGCTGGCAACATTCCGCTTGATAAGCTTGTGCCTTGGCGTGGGGCCACACCTACTCAGGGAAAAGGGGACCTTTATCTAAGCAGCTCAGATGTGCGGTATGGGTTTATGGCCACTTGCCTGCCTTTATAGGGCTTACATTCTAACAAGAGAGGCAGTCTTTAAACAAATAACTATGTGATTAGTTACAAAAGAGAAGCGTAAGACACAGAGTTATTTACCTGAGGTCAAAAGGCCAGGGAAAGCCCCCTGCAGAAAGTGACATTTAAGATGACTACTAAAGAATATGAGTAGGAATTGAAGCCACATTGGTTTGGATAAAAATAGCCAGCTCCCTTCTCCATACCTCATATAGAAAGTTGTTGGTGGCACTGGCCCTTCAAACAAATATCAAATATTGGCTTAAAGACAATTGTAATTTCACAGTGAGTTAGGGTAGGAACCGGATATCAAGGGGAGGACAAAGAAAGATAGAAGGAGAAAAAGGAGGGACTAAAGAAAAAGTTACATGAACATTGACTTACGTACTTCTTTCACTGCAGCAAATAGGAGCTTAAAACCCTATAGCTGAACCTGCCTGGTTTCAACTATAACAACAACAACAACAACAACAACAACAATAACAACAAACAGGGAAAGTTCTACCAGTCAGTAATAGTATTATTATTATTATTATTATTATTATTATTATAATTTAGAAACTGATGTTTGGTTGGGTATACTTTATTTTAACGTTTTATTTATTTTTGAGACAGGGAGAGACAGAGCATGAACAGGGGAGGGTCAGAGAGAGGGAGACACAGAATCTGAAAAATGCTCCAGGCTCTGAGTTGTCAGCACAGAGCCCGACGCGGGGCTCGAACTCACGGACCGCGAGATCATGACCTGAGCCGAAGTCGGCCGCTTAACCGACTGAGCCACCCAGGCGCCCCTACTTTTTTTTATTTTAAATAAGCTCCATGCCCAGTTTGGAGTTTGAACTCATGACCTTGAGATTAAGAGTCAGCCAGGCATCCCGGTTGGGTATACTTTTTTTAAGGCAGGGAGGAAAAAGAGAGAATAAGAGGGAGAGGGGGAGAGAGAGAGAGAGAGAGAGAAAGACAGAGAGAAGACCATGTTGACTACTGTATCTTCAAAGATATGCAGCAGTGTTCTCAGACACCTTTCTCCGGGGACCTAACTTGCTTTCTCTCCTTCCCTTCCTCTATTCCTTTCTACCCGAATGTGCTACTTGTACTTTTTTGGATAGAGTCCAAGACCGTGTTTAGGCCTCAAATCAATGCACGCTTTTAATCGAAACCTGTCAGTGGGGAATCTGGTAGTTGGACAGTTATTAATAAAAAGGCATTTTGATTTATCTTTGTGCGTGACGCTCCCTTAGAATTCCTTGGAGTTGAGGTGATTGGCAAAACTCAGGCATTTTTGCCAAACACTAACAAAACACTGCTACTGAGTCCTGCTCATACCCCGTCTTTATTCTCACAATTGAAAGGAGACTAATGCATGAGGAGGAAAAATACTTGAGTAAATAGGATATGGATTAAAACTTGATAGCAGTTATTAAAACTTTGGAATGTGAGTGTCAGAAGGGAAATCATAATCTGCAACATTTTCATTTTATGGAAATGTTATAGATACGAAGGTACAAAGTTGTACAATTAGTGAGCCAGTGACCCTGGATTCACCAGTACATATGGGTTTAAATATCTTGCTGACCATAAATAACTACTGTCATATTTATTTTTAGGATTATTGGCATGTTTAAAGGCTAGCATTTATTTATGGTGATTGGTTTATTGACGTTAATGGTTGTTTAGAAAGTAAAAGAGAATGGCAGCATATGCCTAACTTTGTTCTTTATTACTTTGCTTCATGAATGGAGTGATCATTCTGTTAAACTGGCCAAATTTAGTTTCTTTTCTTCAATATGTGTTTCCTTGTTTAGTTCTCAAAATATTTTGAAAGAGTTGACTGTTGAAAGAGTAGACTTTGGTTAAAAGGTTTTTAAGACTGTTTTTAATGCTCTTTTCCAATACTACTACACTCACTTCATAAACGTAGGGAATTAGAGTAGTGGAAAAATTTAAATGACATATGAAATTACTATGTGTCTGGAGAAATCTTGGGTAGCTTCAAATAGTCTCCCAGAAATGCCTAGATACCTCCAGAAACACTGAAAGCTATAGTTATTTACTCTGCTTTTTAAAGATGACAATATTATGCCTTAAATATATGGCACTATTGCCAAAATTATAAAGTACTTCATGCTTAAATGACATTTTCTTGAATCACAGTTATTTTAGCAACTCTTTCTTCTTAACAAGTTCAACTGAGATGTAAGAAATCTTGAGAGAATTTATTTACCTGATTGTAATTTGACCTTTCACTGTTAAAGCCAATATTCATAAATGTCTCCAAAGGGCCAGGTCAGAAAAAACAGGAAGCAAATCTCAGCTGAAGGAGAATGTTCGCGGGCTACATGTTTAGTGATTATGTGTGGAGGTCAAACTTGTCAGATGTGACTCCCACTTTGAATTCTGACCTGAGCCATGCTACCTCTTTTACTCTGCCTCCAGTCATTCAGCTAATACATATTTTAATACCGTGTAGATATCTTTAGATGATATTTTAATGTTTTATTTACTTTTGAGAGAGAGAGAGAGAGCGCACGCATGCAAGTGGAGGAGGGGCAGAGAGCGGGGTGGGGGGAGGATAGAGGATCTGAAGCGGACTCTGCTGACAGCAGAGAGCCCCATGTGGGGCTCAAACTCACAAACCACGAGGTCACAAACCTGAGTGAAGTTGGATGCTCAAGTAACTGAACCACCCAGGCGCCCTGATATCTTTAGTTGAAAATGAAATCTAAGGGATAGAGGTGGGAAACATTTTTACTATCAAGGGCAATATATTAGTCAAGGGCAATGTGAGTCACAATTATTCTAATTTCTTACTTTTGGAACTAGATAGCTGCCAAAGAGAATAGAGAACAAAAGTCATTTCACTAGGGCAGTACATTAGCAGGAAGGGACTTAGAAAAGAGGAGAGGGAAAAAAAGCAAAAGTAAGAGGATCAATCACAGTATGAGGATAGAAAGAAAGACACATCGAGAACAAATACAACATATGCTTGGTAAAGAAAGAAGACACAAACCAATGCATATTTAGCAGTAATGCTCTGGGGAGGAAAGTTGGTGGGCAAAGAGGAAAGAGCGCTAGTGACGTTCACTGGGGACATGGACTGAGGTTTAGACTTTTATCCATTCTTTGGGTAAGGGATTTTAAGTCTGTGTTGTGTTTCACATTTCTAGCCATAGGGGACAATGGTGACAGTGGTGGAATGTTTACAAAGTATCGAAAGGGGTTGGGATCTCTGGGAGAAGTATCTGGGATACGAGGAACAGTCACCCACAATTTGTTAGCTTCACTCATCTAAGCAGCTTTCCTGACTTGGTTTTGTTTTGCAAATACCTTACCGTATTAGTGGAAAATGGCTGACTCAGGAAGAAGATGGAGGCAGGAACAAAGAGATGTTTCAGTTAACGGAAGACAAGGACCAGAGAAACAATAGACCAAACGTTATCAGGAGGGCTGACTTCTAGACTGTACCTGCCAGCTGTATAGTCGGTTACTTAAAATGTGAGTTTATTCCCTTATCCATAAGGGAGAGTAAAACCTTGCTTTACTGGCTTGCCTTGAAAATCAAATGTAGCAGTGTATTTTTTTCCTAATTGTAAAGTGGACAACATAAGAAAGTAACCACTGTCACTATTATTCCACTGGGCCTAGGGCTTTATACTGGGCACCAGGCTCCAGCTTTTGAAGAGTTTATGTAATTCCAGAGACAAAACCTGCAAACTGAATTCAAATGGCATTGCATAAATGAGACCTTTACGTCTAGCATCAGGATACAGGAATAAATAAGACATCACCTCTGCCCTCAGGGCGTTTAGATTGGGGAATTAGTGTAAAAATAAAATAAATACACGTTCTATTTTAATGATATTAATGTGGATGTGAAGGCCAAAGAGAAGTGATCAGAGTGTTCCAGGGTTAAACAGGAAAATCTTAAGGGACGTGGAAGTTAAAGAAAAAGTCAGTTTAGGAGTGTAGTTAGGTTATAGCACAAGGATTGCCTCGGGATTTGTGACAATCCCATTACTTGCTCAAGTTGGTTCTATATTTTTTAAACCACTGCCTTTTAAAACTCTCTCCTTTGAAATGTACTTACTTTTGCTCTACACATTTTAAACATTTCATTTTAGGAGATTTCTGAAATCTTTTCCAGCTGACCTGATTTTACATTAGACACCTTTGTGATCAAAAAGGTAATGGCATACATAGACATAAATTCCAATCCTTCCCTGTCTGAATAACAGGGACAAATGAACCAAAGCAGAGAACAAATTGCTTTCAATATTAGAACTGTGTGGACTTTTTTGTAATGTTTCTTACTTCTAACCCCAGTGCTATCCTAATGTGTTAGTTCTCCCCCACAAGCTGTTCTTCCTGGTTCTCCTTTTCGATTAAGGATATTCTTATTATTCCAATCACAAATTTCACTTCCTTTTTTTACAACCCTTACTCCTTTCTGTTGTCAAACTCTGACTAAAGCTTTGTTTTAAATATTTTTGATTTCAATCCATCTATTTGCCACAGTTGCTATTTTTGGGATATTTTAAGGGGCTTTTGCAAATCTCTCTCTCCATTCCATCATGCATATCACAGCCAGGTCAATAAATCAGGCTGTTTACTTATTTAAAAACTTGATGGTTTTCCTCCATGGTTAAGTCAGAATTACTGTAGGCTTTAAGATGATCTATGATCTAGGCTAGTCACCAGTCATTCACCTTTCTGAAGCCTCTACTATAATCCGATTTACACACTTTCCCTAAAAGGCAGGGGCGGGGGGAGAGAGAGAGAGACAGACAGACAGGCAGGCCTTTTCATTTTCCTTCCCAGGAGTGTCCTAGGATGAAGGGGAGGGAAGGGAGAGGTGAAGACGAAAAAACAGAGGTGGTACTTACCATCCCTCAAAAGAATTCTGCTCCAAGCCACGGTTGTTCCTGGCTTAACTTTAATATCTATTTCTCGTTTTTTTTTTTTTAAGTGGAAAAAAATACTAAAGGAAATAAATGAAAGTAGAGAAAGTCAAGTTTAGAGTAGCTTTGTGAATAGGTATCAGATCCTGTGCCTGCCACATAGTGGGTGCTCAATAAATATTTGTAGAATATATAAATGAATGTTCAGGACCAGAATTGAAATGGGTGAAATTGTGAGTTTTTTTCCTTCTTTCCCTGATCACTCAGTTCCTCTACCTTTCCCCATCACCTTGTTTCTCCTTTATCCTGAGAACTCCTGATGCTGTCTGCATCAATGTGTACGCACTTGTGTGTGGGCATGTGCACTTTTAAAAGTTAATCGGAGAAAAAAATTACATTTAAAGCTTACTGATTTTGTGGGGTGCCTGGGTGGCTCGGTCAGTTAAGCAACCGACTTCGGCTCAGGTCATGATCTCTCAGTCTGTGAGTTTGAGCCCTGCATTGGGCTCTGTGCTGATAGCTCAGAGCCTGGAGCCTGCTTCGGATTCTGTGTCTCCTTCTCTTTCTGCCCCTCCTCCACTCACACTCTGTCTCTGTCTCTCAAAAAGTAAATAAACATTAATTTTTTTAAAAATAAAGCTTGCTGATTTTGTAATATTTATAGGAAATATTTTGCATATGATAAAGATATTATGACTTTGGCATATTTAACAATGGTGTGTTAACTTTGTAGATATAGTTAATTTTCTTGCTTATCATTTTGGCGTAAATGTACTGCAAATAGGAATTAAGCAATTTGAATTATTTGGATTTATGTAGTCAGATATTGTGAAAAATTGCTCAATATCGACTCACTCTAAAAATCAAAACCTTTTAAAAACATACATGATCAGATGGCTGGAGGAGGCAGATGTAGGGCAGTGATGTGTGTGTGTGTGTGTGTGTAAGAGAGAGAGAGAGAGCGAGCTTTCTTAGTACAGAGACTGAAAATCTTGGTCCAAATTTTACTGTCCAAGGCAGGTATTTGTGCTTAGAGAATCCATTTTTAGAATTCCACACTGAACTTAATTAGTACAAAGAGTTAGAGAAGACGTTCATAGGTTTAAATTAAATAATTTGTTTTTATCAGAACTTCTAATTAGTGTTTCAATGGAAACAAGTTAAATTTACTTTTGCAATTGTTCCGTTTGGACATGCTTGCTGAAAGTTATAGTACTAATAAGTTCTGATTTTCCAACTACTAAAAACTGTTTTTAGTTTGGAAATAACTCAAATGTGTGGAGATAATTTTGACTTAAAAGACTGGAAGGAAAAGATAAAAAACAAGAGGGAGGCAAACCATAAGACCCTCTTAAATACAGAAAACAAACTGAGAGGTGCTTGGAGGGGAGGTGAATGTGGGGGGCTTACTAAATGGGTGATGGACATTAAGGAGGGCGCTTGTTGGGATGAGCTCTGGGTGTTGTATGTAAGTGGTGAATCATGAAATTCTACTCCTGAAATTATTACACTATATGCTAACTAACTTGGATTTAAATAAAATTAAAAAAAATACTAAAATTAAAAAATAAAATTAAAAAAAAATTAAAAAAAAATTAAAAAATGGAAGCCTGAGAAATTATGGTGGACCCTGCCTAATTTTTACTCACCTGTTTTTGCATGTTAGCTCCAATCAATTCCCAGGGCCAAAGTTAACAAGGTACACATTTGTATGGAGCCCGGGGCATGTAATTGTGTTTATTCGATTCTGTGAAAAGGAGCATTAGAAGTTTGAAGATTTTCATAGTATGAGGCCACTGGCTGCTGACGGCTAAAATAAAGCAGCCTGCAGTTTGTCTCCCTTCAACTTGTTCCCCCATACCATCTTTGCCTGACAGCATGTGGGTATTTATTTTATCTGGATGAGAAGGAAGAGTGTGTGCTACAAGAATCTTTAGACTCCCTAGTTTCTTTCAAAACTCTCAAACTTTGGTAACTGCAAGTTATACATTTGTCTCTTGTGTTGAGTTAAGGTCAGCTTGTGGCCAATACTCATTGTGTGTTTGCTATTGTTATTAGGACTAAATTAAAAAAAAATCATTTCTTCTTACGTCAAAGCTGCCTCTAGTTAAAAAGAATCGAGGGTAGAGTTCTCCTATTTCTTTTGAAGAGAATCTAGATGCATATTCAAAGATAACTACTAAATATATAAAGAGAATAGTGCAAAGGGTGGATGCTTACTCTAAATCATTATTTCTTCCCAGAGAAAAGCAATCACAAAAATCCTAAACCTTAGCATAATGACATTAGAGAATCTATAAGGAAGGATGTACTAGTGAGACAGATTAATTCTAAGTGAGGTTATAAATGTGGGATGCTCCAGGCAGGTCAATCTTAGCATTTGAGACAGATGGAGATTTGGGTGCCCTCCATTCTCCTGGGTTTCCAGCTGTTCTTTCCACGGGTTGCCCAACCCCCCCGGAACATCATCCAAACCGCCTCTGACTTACCCCGTCAGTATACGTTTTTCACCCCTCCTTGTCCTCATGTCAAACTTTCTGAGAATTTAATATTTTTGCCTATTTAAATAATCTTTTCGATAGTAACAAAATTGATTTCTGACTCTGATAACTTTATATGTAACCATTTTTTGATGATCTTTTCCAGTTTCCATATACACTAAATCATATACAGTTATAATCAAAAGATATCTTTTGATTATATATAAACATAATATTATATATATTATTAATATATATATTAATTATATATATAGTTATTATATATATAATTTTGTATTTTACTTTGTCCATTCAGTATCATTTTCTGTATCCTTTCTACATTTGACTGTGGAGTCAGTCATTAAATTTCTATACACATCTTGAACAATTTTCCTATTCTTGATTATTTGGGTTGTTTTTATATTTTCGCTTAAAGTGCTCTTATAAATGTCTTTGCTCTTTTTTTTTCTTTTTTACTTTCCGATTATTTTCTTAGAACAAATTCCAGAAGTTATTATTAGAACAAAGACATACGTGTTTTTTACGTATCAGGTCAAAAGGATAAATGCTGTTATGTATCAGCATGCATGGATATACACATTAGCCAGGCATGCTTCTAAAAGTAACAAGCAAACTTCTATTTATTAGCATTAAATGTGTACAACATATTTGTCTCATAAACCCTCATTAGCCTAGTACCTGTGGTTTTAGGAAATAAGTAATTTGACTAACTCAAATTAATGTATGAATGACTGATGGTCTTTTCTTCCCTCATTTTAGAAAAAAAAAAATGTAAGCAACATGTGTGTGCACACGGATGTACAACCCTCTGAATATTTAGAGGCAAGAAATTTTCCTGGATATTCAAATCACACCACATAGCAGAGTGCCAAATTTGCTCACTTAGGGAGGCCAGTTTATTTTATATTTTTATTTTTTTAAGATAATTTATTGTCCAATTGGCTAACATTCAATGTGTAAAGTGTGCTCTTGGTTTTTGCGGTAGATTCCCGTGGTTCATCGCTTCCACACAACACCCAGTGCTCATCCCAACAAGTGCCCTCCTCAATGCTCATCACCCATTTTCCCCTCCTCCCCCCCCCCCCCCCATCAACCGTCAGTTTGTTCTCTGTATGTAAGAGTCTTTTATGGTTTGTCAGGGAGTCCAGTTTAAAGCAGAGTTTCAGTAGATACTTAGCAAGGGAAGGCAATCAATGTTTCTTCCAGGGTTATATTATAATTTAATGAGAAATACACTGGTTTTGCAGGTGATCTGTTAGTTGCAAACACTTATGGAGCCTTTTATGTGTCAGCAGCACTGAGCCAGGTGCTGTGACAACTGCAAAAATGTAAAAATCACACCCTCAGCCTTTCACGACTTTTTAGTCAGATAAGGGAGATACCACATGGCCACAAATCAATATAGTACTAATTACAAAATGACGTCTCATCCAAAAAATAATGTGGAAGGTAAGTGGAGAAAGAGATTACTTCGATGAAGTGGTAATTTATCTTAAACCTAAATATTCAATGTGAGTGATATCCAGAGGAAGAAAATTCCATATTCACTTCCATTTTAAGGCCAATGAGATTTATTTTCAAAACTCATTATATAAAGTTTTTTTTTTTTTGCCTTGTTATCAGTGGCATTGACACATAAAAATATTTTGGAAACCTTATGAAATTCCAACATCCTTGTGGAAAGTGAACACACTATAATTTACCAAACACATTTATTTATCAAGGCATGATCTCTTCCGGGGAAGAGGAGGGCTGAGATTAATGGGAGAACCGCTCATGAATTTTAAAGTTCATTTGATTTTTAGCGTGTCATTAAGATTAATTCAGTATATAGTATGTATTTGTAGATGAATTAATCAAATGTACTGAAATTAATAAAAAGATATGGGCATCCTGTTTGATAGTTGTCATGACATTAAATGTGGAGCCGAAACCATACACAGTTTATTAAGGAATAAAACAAAGGGGGCAATTTGAAACTGGCACTTTAATTCTTTCTCTTAGAACCACCCCTAATTAATCTTCAGTAGCTACTGCAGAATCCTGAAAGTGGAGGGTTCTTTAGAAATAGACATAAACGTTTTCCTTCTTTAAAATCACTGGCTCATTCCAGTTCAATCCCTAGAATTTGATCTTTTTTTTCCAAGTTCCAGGCTAACTTTTGCTGTTCTAAATGGTAATCAGCATTTTGGTATTCTCTTAGGTTGAAGGGCTAATTGCCTTAAGTGGATTCTGTATTTTAATACTCAAGTCACAGAATTAAAAGCTGTTCCACATGTAGCATATACCTTAAAGTTGTAGGCAGAGACTGAGGAAATCCAGGATGCAAAGCAGACTTTGACTATTTCACTGTAATAATCAGGATAGATGTAAGGGGTGGGAAAAAAAACCTTCGTACAGTTTGGATCAAAACAGTATTTGTTGACTCAGTCATCCAAGCCAATGTTGAAAACCTAGATTTCAGCTGAGATTGGGATACACTTGAAGCTGGGATTTATTGCAGCCAGGTTATTCTCTGGGTACTCATCTCTGGTTCTTTTTTCCTGTCAGCGTCTTTCTTTCCCACCACAGACCGAGGTTGCCACGTGGCTAGAAGCAGGCCACCAGTGGCTTCTGAATTTTATGTCTTAAAACTCTGCCATCCAAGGTGGGGATGGGTTTCAACAATCCATTCCCCAATTAGAAAAATCCAGAAGAAAGCACTCGTTGTGATCTAGCTTAGGTCATCTGTTAGTACTGAAAATGCTCCAGTGACATAATTAATGGAGCACTTTCTATCAGAAGCAATGTCAAACACTTTAAATGACTTTTTAACTTTGTTTCTCATAATAACTCTATGAGTCAGGAATTATTATAATTTTTTATTTGATACATGATGTAATTGAGGTAGAAAGAGTTAAGTGACTTGCCTAAATCTCACAGCCAGGATTTGGGTTCAGGATTTGTTCCTGGGTCTTGAGCCCAAATTGGCCTCCATTGCATCTGTGGTTAACCCCCTCTGGGTCAGGTGCGCTCCTCCTCGTCCATTGCCAGGTGGAGAGATGATGAAAGAACACATCAACTCCCAGAGTAGTCGAGGTGGAGGGAGTTGGAGGTGAAGACACGAGAGAGAAAGGACAATATTACAGATGTCCTCTATATTCCTACCATCACCTGCGGAGATTCAGGTGGCATTTGTTACCCCAGCTGGTGTTGATGCCGTTATTAATACAGGAACATACTTGATGAGTCCCTTTACGTTTAACAGTAAGAATCCTTATTGTGTCCCCAGGTCTGCAGCCTAGAGATCACAATTTCACCTAAGTTTTATTTTCTTTATCATTTCATTTATTTACGTATTAGAACTAGGAGATATGTTTGTTTCTTCTCGAGATAATTTCAGAGTTACTCATGAATGTTATCCTTTCCTTCTCAATTAAGTGAATTAATCATTCTCATTGGGATATTTACAGATAAATAACCCAAATATATTTATATATACGTGTCTAGGTAGTGACCTTTACAATTGCTTGCTGATCAAAATAATGCTTCTTGTTTCAAAATTTATTAACATACTAAAAGATTTCAGAAATTTTGTCTTTTAAAAAAGACTCAAGGGTGCCTGGGTGGCTCAGTTGGTTAACATGTGACTTCGGCTCAGGTCATGATCTCACGGTTCACGAGTTCAAGCCTGGTGCTGGGTCCTGTGCTGACAGCCCAGAGCCTGGAACCTGCTTCACATTCTCTGTCTTCCTCTCTCTCTCTGCCTCTTTCCCACTTGGGCTCTCTTTCTCTCTCAAAAATAAATAAATAAACATTTAAAAACTATGGAGGGCTAATGTTGCCTACATAAAAAAAAATAATAAAAATGAAAAAAGACTGAAATCAGCTATATTTATATTTCAAGCATAAGAGACTAAGCTACAAGGGGAGCTTGAATTGAATCTCATTGCTCTTGGTACCATACTATTTCATCAGTATAATTCTTTGAAAAACTGTTGCAGAAAAAAACACTGGCAAAATGTGGAGCGGTTGAATTCGAAGTTTTGGCTTACTCAACAGTCTATTTTGCTATTTTTTAAATCTCTGTGGCAGTGTGTCCGTCACTATACAGTTCCTCATTTTGTTCCATTTTTCCCCCTCTCTGTACCTTTTAGAGGTAAATAACACCAAATGATTATTTTTACTCTTTAATGTTAACGATTTACAGGTGGACCATTCCTGACATTTTTGTACAATTGCTTTCCTGTTTTACCAAAGACAGCTATTCAACTCATTCCAAGTCAGTTGCCCTGCCTCATTCATTATCTTTGCTGTTTCTTCCTATTTATTTATTGACTGGTTGATTTTTAATTCCAGTATGGTTAGCATGCAGTGTTATGTTAGTTTCAGGGGTACAATCTAGTGATTCGACAATTCTATATACTACTCAGTTCTCATCATGGTAAGTGTACTCTTAATCCCCTTCACCTATTTCACCCACCCCCCTCCCTCCCCTCCAGTAACCACAACTTTGTTCTCTGTGTTTAAGAGTCTGCTTTTTGTTTGTCTCTTTTTTCCCCTTGTTTATTCTGTTTCTTAAATTCCACTTGTGAGTGAAATCATACGGTATTTGTCTTTCTCTGACTGATTTTTCTCACTTAGCATTTTCTCTTCTAGATCTATCCATGTTGTTGCAAATGACAAGATTTCATTCTTTTTTGTCGTTATTGTGAATTGTGCTGCAATCAACATAGAGGTGCATATATCTTTTTGAATTAGTGTTTTCTTATTCTTTGGGTAGATACCCAGCAGTGGAATTACTCGAACATATAGTAATTCTATATTTAGTATTTTGAGGAACCTCCATACTGTTTTCCACAGTGGCTGCACTACCAGTTTGTATTCCTACCAACAGTGCAAGGGCGTTCCTTTTTCTCCATATCCTTGCCAACACTTGTTTCTTGTGTTTTTGATTTAAGCCATTCTGACAGGTGTGAAGTGGCATCTTGTAGTTTTGATCTGCATATCCTCGATGACGAGTGATGTTGAACATCTTTTCATGTGTCTGTTGTTCATCTGGATGTCTTCTTTGGAGAAATGTCTATATTTTAATTGGATTATTTGTTTTTTAGTGTTGAGTTGTATAAGTTCTTTATATATTTTGGATCCTAATCCCTTATCAGAAATATCATTTGCAAATATCTTCTCTCATTCAGTAGGTTGTCTGTTGTTTCTTCTTCAGTTTTCTCATTTACTTAGTATCATGTCGAGACTCAGCTCAACATGTCAGATTTCCATTTCTTTCTTTCTCCACCTCCTCCATGGTTGATATTCTAGGTAATGGTAGTTTGCTAATTACATTTCTTTAAGCAGAGATTCTCTGCTAACTTTTTGGTGACAAAGACATAGTAGGTATATCAAACTAATGATTTCCAGGTTGACAGTTTATGTAATATGCTTCTAGGGCCATGTTGCTGCTTTTGTTTCTGGAAAAGGTCAAGTTTACCGCATGTAAAATTTGCCTTCTAACCTTGAGGCACCCTTTACACAGTTATTATGGTATCTTGTAATCTTTTGCTGCCCTGCTCAAAGAGAAAATAAATATAATAAATGAATTCAATGTATAAGGTAGTGATTTCTAATCTTTTTTGAGCCATGTACCCATTAGTCAGTTTGAGAAAACTGATGGTCCCCCCTTAGCATATTGTTTTCGCTTGCATACTATAAAATACATCCAATAAAGGAAACCACTTATATTGAAATACAGGCATCAAAATATTTTTATATTCCTCTTTATTCATTAAAAAACAAGATTTGGAGATAGGTCTAATACCCATTGTAATTTCAAAGCAGTGAACAGTGATACTTTATATCTGTAATACTTGTGATATAAAAATACCTCTAATTTTTATAGGTATTCAAATCACAGGTAGTGGTTGATTGATTGCATTCATAATTGAAGGAAATGCACTTAGAGATTAATTAAAACAAAATGTAATATTTTCCCCATGATGGATACCTTGAATTCTATCCATGGATCTCTTGAATGGAATTAAGATGAACACTTTGGATAGACTTAAGAACTGTTACAAATTGTAGGTGTCTTAGTGTTTTACTTCTCTTTAGGAATTTGCATCTTAAAATAAGGCTAGGACAAGAAAAATTCCTTACAAAAAATAATAAATGTATAATAATAGAACTTCAAGCATTGTACAGTCTTTTTTTTATGGGCAGGACCTTTTTTTTTTTTTCTGTAACAGTGGTACATTTTTTTTTTAATGTTTATTATTGAGAGACAGAATGAGCCAGAGCATGAGCATGGGAGGGGCAGACAGAGGAGGAGACACACAGTTTGAAGCAGGCTGCAGGCTCTGAGCTGTCAGCACAGAGCCTGATGTGGGGCTCGAACCCACCAACTGTGAGATCATGACCTGAGCTGAAGTCGGACGCCCAACCCACTGAGCCATCTAGGCGCCCCATCAGTGGTACATGTCTTAACAAACATGACAAACTGAAACACACATGAATGCTGTTTTTATCAAAGTTGCACCTCCATGGGCTATAATCACAGTTGCGTAATATTTCTAACTCCAGAACCTCTTTGGGAAAAAATTCTTTCTCAACTTTCTTTGTAGAGAGAGTCCTAATCTTTTGAGTCCATGATAAATTTTCTTTCAATAACAGATTTTATTTTTAGGAAGAGTCCAAGTCATGATGAAGTAAACTGTTTAGGATTAAAATTAAAAGGGTGTAACTTTTTTATATATAAATGTTTATTTATTTTGAGACAGAGAAAGAGAGAGAGAGAGAGAGAGCAAGCATGTGAATGCGTGCATGAGCAGGGGAGGGGCAGAGAGAGAGGAGAGAGAGAATCCCAACCAGACTTGTCAGCACAGAGCCTGATGCAGGGCTCAATCTCACCACTGGTGAGATCATAACCTAAGTTGATATCAAGAATTGGACGTTTAGATGACTGAGCCACCTAGGGCCCCCTATAAATTTATTTTTAAGTTAATTCTAAAAGAGATTTCCAAAATATTTGAAGACTGGCAGAAACATTAAATAAACATATGGACTCTCCAAAGTAACTTCTTTGTAGATAACATCGTCTGACCTCACAGGCCGTGTGTTATAATGTGGGAGCAGAGAGACACTCCCACGGAATTTAAATTCCATGGTTTAGGCATCTGTCTTTTTGGCTTCAACATTAAATTAGTTCTGGTTACGTAAATTCTGCCAAATTCCAAATGAAATGGGTCACAATTTATGGTCATGTCCATTAGTTAGGAACTGTGTTTCAGAATTTTCTGGGATTCTGATGCTTGAAGTGTGCTGTGATTTACATTGAGATGCCACTGTGGTATTGTTTGAGAAGTCTTTAGCAGAACAGAAACAAAGTCTTGTCTAAATTGGTCATCAGAAGTAATCATGCTCTCCTTCCCTCCATGAGTATTTTGTGTAGGTGTATTGAGTGATGGATTTCATTCCTCTCTGCTTCCAAATGCCTGAGTGACAAACAGCCTATAGAGGCAAACAGACGTCTCTCCAACCATTCCTTTCTCTCCTGCCCCAGGGGTACTGATGATTTGTCAGCTTTTGGTGGACACTGGCAGCCTTGAAATCTCTGGAAATTTTTGACATCCCTCCCTCAAACTTGCTGCAGATTATCAGAGGTAGCGGTCATCACTCTCTCCCTTCTTCTGCCAGAGAGGACTCAAGGCCCTCCCCCGCAACCTTGCCCAGTTTCTGATCTGTCTTCCTCTTCCAGTGTGGTCAGCCCACAAGAAGGGGTAGGAGTGCCGTGGGAGTGGACTTGGAGTGTCTTCTTGAAGTAGCAAGTGGACCCTTCTCATGTGTCAGCTTTCTGCTTTGCACAGTTGCTTTTGCAAGAATATTCTATTACATGCCTATTAAATTGAATTTTCAGTACAATAGCTCTAATTTTATTATTTAAAAAAAATTTTAAATATTTATTTATTTTTGAGAGAGAGAGTGAGAGCGAGAGAGAGAGCGTGAGCAGGGGAGGAGCAGAAAGAGAGAGAGAGAGAGAGTTACAGAATCTGAAACAGGCTCCAGGCTCTGAGCTGTCAGCACAGAGCCTGACGTGGGGCTCAAACTCACAGACTGTGAGATCATGACCTGGGCCGAAGTCAGATGCTTAACTGACTGAGCCACCCACACACCCAGATAGCCCTAATTTCAAAAGGCAAATTGGCTTTGTGGATTTGACTGAGAATGTTAGTGTATTATTATGGAAAACAACAACAAAGTAATTGGCAAGTAAACTTAGTTTCTCCAAGTTGAGAATTGCTGTAGTTTACTTTTTCTCTGGTTAGCCCTAAAAGCACATATTTTAATCAATTTTTGTAAACCAGATCACTGAGTTTGTGGGCCCTAGAATAGTGATTCTCAAATTTTAGAATTTCCTAAATATTTGTTAAAACATCCACTGCTGGGCTGCACCCCTAGAGTTTCTGATTTAACAAGTCTGTGGCAGGGCCTGAGAATTTGCATGATGTCATGCTGCTGGTCAGGAAGCAGATTTTGAGAACCACTGGCCTGGAGGATGGGCCACAGATCTAGAATTACTGTTAAACTCTAATATAATTTGAACCTCTAATTTTCACGGAGTATAAATTTTATTTTTTATTTTATTTAAAAAATTTTTTTAACATTTATTTATTTTTGAGAGACAGAGACAGAACATGAGCAGGGGAGGGGCAGAGAGAGAGAGAGAGATAGAGGGAGACACAAATCCAAAGCCTGATTCACGTGGGCTTGAACTCACGAACTGTGAGATCATGACCTGAGCCTAAGTCTGCTTCTCAACTGACCACCCAGGCACCCCAGGAGTATAAATTCGAAATTCTTCTAGCAAAGACACAAATGAATGTGGATGCGTCCACTTACAATTTATATTTCATTACTAATTTTCAGGCTTGCTATCAGATATTAACTCCATGATTTATTTAAAAAAATTTAATGTTTATTTATTTTTGAGACAGAGGGAAACAGAGCGTGAGTGGGGGAGGGACAGAGAGAGACACACACACACACACACACACACACACACACACACACACACACACACATACACACAGAACCCGAAACAGGCTCTAGGCTCTGGGCTGTCAGCACAGGGCCCGATGCGGGGCTTGAACCCATGAATTGTGAGATCATGACCTGAGCTGAAGTCGGACGCTCAACCAACTGAGCCACCCAGGTGCCCCAACTCCATGATTTATAATGAAACATTTTTACAAACTGGCAATAAGTGGGCGAGTATTCACGAATTCACATTTTTAATCTGTGCTAAACCAACCAAACTCAACTTCCTCACAGCCATTACTTTTTTTTTTCTAATTTTTTTTAAGGTTTACGCATTTTTCAGAGACAGAGAGAGACAGAGTGTGAGGGGGAGAGGGGCAGACAGAGAGGAGACACAGAATCCGAAGCAGGCTCTGGCCTCTGAGCTGTCAGCATAGACGTGGGGCTTGAACTCACAGAGTGTGAGATCATGACCTGAGCCGGAAGTCAGGTGCTCAACTGACTGAGTCACCCAGGTGCCTCTCCTCACAGCCATTCCTTTTGCTTTTGAGCCACACTCTTGTAGGTAATGTTTTTCAGCAGTTGTAAAATCTCAATTTCCACCAAGTTTGTTATCTTGTTAGTTTGAAGTTGATAAGTTTTTTTTTTTTTTGAAGCACTATTGATAAATGGCTCCCAAGATGTACCTGCTGTGATGGGTGGAAAACATAATTGATTTTATAGTAGTGTTGAGTGCTCAGCTCTGGGACCTGCTTACACTTTGCAGATGTGTGAATTGAATCAGAATGAAAAGTTCTGTTGCTAATCACCACAAGCCTCCAGACTTGGTTTGGGAAGTGAATGGACCTGGGATTGCTTTGCATTCTGGAGGAAAAATGAAATCAAAGCCATAACATGTTTTTTTTTTTTTTTTTTTTTTTATGTTGGCTCTCATGTTCTCACTTTAAAAGACACATACCTTTTGATCACTGTGCAGGTATCTTAGTTCAGTTGTCTTCCTGAAAGATTAATGCTTTTGGGTTGAGGAGGTTTGCACCTAAGTGAAAGTAGCCTGGGTTAGGCCTAATTCATGCAAAGTAATGAGTATGTGTCTCTCTTTTTTTTTAATGGTTATTTACTTTTGAGAGGGGAGGAGGGGCAAAGAGAGAGGAACACAGAGGATCTGAAGCAAGCTCTGTGCTGAGAGTAGAGAGCCAGGTGTGGGGCTCGAACCCATGAACCATGAGCCCATAACCTGAGCCCAAGTTGGACGCTTAACAGACTGAGCCATCCACCTGCCCCAATGAGTATGTCTCTTTGTTCCAGTGTTCATACTGGAAACTTCTGCATGCTGTAAAGTATTCACACAGCTGGGAAAGCAGAGTGGCATCTATGAATGAGCCCAACCTTGGGGACAACGGTCTTGGGTTCAAAGGCCAACTGTGTCATTTGTTAGCAATGCTACCTTGGGCAGGTATTCAGTTTCCTTGTCTGTCAAATAATATACAGCCTACAGGCTCTGAGGGATTAGAAACTCTTGATGTAAAACACCTGGTGCACAGTAAAACAGCCAATAGATGGAACTTATTATTATAGACAGAAATTCTTAAATTTGCTCATAAATTTCAAATTTTCTGACTTCTTCATTTGCAAAAGCACAGCTGCTGTATTAATTGAGAAAAAAATTTCCTAAGTCCCTGAATGATAATCAGAGAAATACCTATGTGCTGCCTACTGAGTTTTTTCAAGATAATTTATGCTTGTTTTTCCTTACTCTCATCTATTGTGTACAGACGGATTTGTGATTGGTTTGTGGAATTTTAATAAGCACATTAGAACTTTCGCCAGTTTGAATTCTTTAAAGCAACTTTTAATGACATGACAGTTGTAAAGGGAATTGCTATTAGGAGTCTGGTATATGTTGAAAATCCCTACCATGATGCGTAGCACATACCATTTACCCAATAAATAGTGATTATCATTTGTGACTGTAATATTTAGAGGTTCCATCATACATGCCTCCAGACTGAAGATGTTTTAAAAAAGTTAGAGTGTTATTTTTTTCTGACCAAGTCTAATATGGGTCCAGAGTCAGGATGCAAGATAAGGATACTACTTCAGAGAGATCTCCCAAAGAGCTGTTTCCTCTTATTCCTTATGGCTCCCTGGCCTCCTGGCCCATGAAGGCGGTTTTCCCAGTGACTGTGAGAGTCACCACCAAAACAGCTGCCTCACAGGTAACTCTCTAGTCTGCCGGGTAATACCTCCCAGAGGCCAGTCTGCAAAGTCCACTGAAGAGCTGCATTTATCACTCAAGTTTCACTATACTTAAAAGAAGAAACTTGATGGGGCGCCTGGGTGGCTCAGTCGGTTGAGTGTCCGACTTTGGCTCAGGTCATTATCTCGCAGATAGTGGGTTCGAGCCCTGCATCAGGCTCTGTGTTGACTGCTTGCTCAGAGCCTGGAGCCTGCTTCAGATTCTGTGTCTCCTTCTCTCTCTGCCCCTCCCCCACTCACACTTTGTCTCACTCTGTTTCTCAAAAATAAATAAATGTAAAAAAAAAATTAAAAGAAGAAATTTGAATATGGACATTTAACCCTGACAGAGCCATTTTATTATTATTATTATTAATATCATTATTATTTATAGCTGACAAATGGTACAAAGGACAGGAAGAAATTAACATGGATCCCAGTTAAGAATGTTGTTCAACAATAGGGTACATTATTTCACTGGTTTTTAGCCTACTCAAGCCTCCTGCTCTGGTGAGCCTCAGAATGATACGTTTCTGACTTCTCGGAAGAAACACTTAGCTCCATGCACCCGCCTATCCTTCCTCCCTCCATGAGCTCACAATGCATGGAGGTAACCAAGAGGGGTGACTTAGGGTGGAGGGCCCCAAGGCCCTTCACTATAATCCCCATTAGCCTTCTCCAAATCACCCCAAATAATTGGAAATGTCACTGAAAATCATGCTGAATGTGCACTTATCTGCAATGTGGGGACAGTGTGTTTTTCTACTCAGTTTAAGTCAGGTTGGTGTCTCTGGGCTTTGTCCAAACACAGCAGCATTTGGTACCTTACACTGCTCCTCCCTCTACAACTGCAGTGGAGGAATTTTGGATCTATAATTTAGAAAGTCTCCTGGACCAGCTTTTTGGAGGAAATCATCTCTAGGGCACTGCAAGTGGGATTTAATTAATAGAAATGCAATGTCACACACACATTTTCTGAAATAAGGCATGTCTGTAACCGATGTTTGGAAGATCTCCTGCTGGAAATGAAAAACAGGCCAATAGATTGTCTCTAGGTGGTCTTTTCCAAGCTTCAAAAAGTACATTTTGCATAGCGTCCTGGAGGTATTGCCAAGATCGAAGCCGGAATACAAGTTCATCTAATATAGTCCTGCATGAAAAATGTCCATCATGTGTATTCCCCAAATGAGGTAAAACAACCAATCATCAGGACTGGTTAGTATTGTCTCTAAGCTTGGTTTAGGCTACTATTTTCTGGGGGGAGGTTGGGATTTGTCAGAGACAAGAACTTTAATGGATTCTTAGTTTTAAAAGGATAAAAGGAGAAAGAAAATCAAACTGAAACCTGCTTCTTATAGCAACTGGATTACTATTTCCTAGCTCTTCTATTTATGAGGAGCAAAGGACTGAAGTTTATGAGCTACTCAGAGTGCCTTTTGCATTAGCCTGAGTGAGGAAAGAGCCCCTTTCATCAGACTTACTCTTCATGTTGATTTGCCAGGCACTTTTACACTGACCGTATTTCAGACTTTGTCTCTCTCTGCTATACAAAGCCCAAATTATCAAAGCTGTGATATTATCCTGTATATATCCTAATCAGCTCCAGAAAAATGATCAATCCTCTTGACTGTTTGTAATTGTCTATTTATACCAGAGGCTGGCAAATCTCTTGTGTAAAGAGCCAGGTAGTCAATATTTTAGACTTTGTAGGTCATCACTGCTCAATCCTGTGGTCATAGTGAAAGACAATATGTAAATGAGTAAGTCCGACTGTGTTCCAATTACATTTCATTTTCCCAAATAGGTGGCAGGTCAGAATCGGTCTGTGGGCCTTAGTTGTAGATCACTGATTTAAACCATTACCGGCAAGTCTATAAAATAGGTTATCTTAAAAGCTTCAATACTCAAAATAATTATTAGGGGTAATAGTGCTTGAAATGCATAGCAAGCTCAACTTTTCCTTAAAAAAATTAAAAAGAGGGGCGCCTGGGTAGCTCCGTTGGTTAAGCGGCCTACTGCTGTTCATGATCTCGTAGTTTGTGGGTTCGAGCCCTGCATCAGGCTCTGTGCTGACACCTCAGAGCCTGGAGCCTGCTTCTGATTCTGTTCTCCTTCTCTCTCAGCCCCCTCCCCTGTCACACATGTCTCTCTCTTGCTCAAAAATAAATAAGAAAAAAAAATTTTAAAAAGAGTAGGAGGCTTTTAAAACCACATTGTCTACAGCAGCCAGAGACTGTGTGTCTTATTAATATTAGGGAAAGGCGAATGCCATACATCAATACACATTGATGAGAAAGGCCAATCTCTCCTTAAACTTAGAACACTGATGAATCTTGGCACAGCATTTCTAAAGTTTGCGCGCAAGAGAATGCTTTAAGGAACAGATGGATCAAGCTCAATCAAGAGCATTTGTCTTCGAAATACATGGCTCAGGACATATGTTTCTCTGCCAGACATATAGTTGGATTGTTTAAACTATTATGGAGCATTTTTCCATTAATGAGAAAATAGCTTTACGTGTGGGTCAAAATGAATAGTTTTCTCTATCTGGAATCCACTTTGCTGTGGTCTAGGTTGTTCTCGTTTTCGCTCAGCCATTTAACAGAAAAATGTAATCGTGACCTGAATAGGTTGTGTGCCCACATGACCCACTGTCATTTTGGCAGAAATGTTGCAACCAGCTCCATCTGAGGCTCCTGACCGGCAGGGGGTTCCTTGTGAGTGTACCTGCTATGGCCTTTGAGACACCCACTCCTTCTGACTTTCACAGATTAGGATACAGGTGCTTGAAAATGGATTTGTAATCAAGTCATTTTCTCTATTTTCTCCCTAAAAATTTGTGCTCATAAAATGAGCACACAGGTTCTAAGCAGTGGAAGCAGTTCCCTAGCATTTGTTATAGTCTTGGCACCACACATAGAAATAGTGTTTCCAAATTTAGCAACTAGAAACGCAGGAGGCCCAGTGGGGTGTGAATTGCAGATAAGTGACAAATAAATTTTTTTTTTTAGTATAGGTATTTATGGCCAATGAAATACTTGGGACATACTTATACTAAAAATATTATACTAAATGTTTGTTGGGACATAATTATACCAAAAACTTACTTGGCATTTATCTGAAGTTCAAATTTAATCAGGCATACTAACGTACTGAGGCATGTTCAAGTAAATGGAGTTTTAGCCCATACAAGGGTTTATACTGGATACTGCTACAATTTAAAATGCAAGTGCTTCTAGGGGCGCCTGGGTGGCGCAGTCGGTTAAGTGTCCCACTTCAGCCAGGTCACGATCTCGCGGTCCGTGAGTTCGAGCCCCTCGTCAGGCTCTGGGCTGATGGCTCAGAGGCTGGAGCCTGTTTCCGATTCTGTGTCTCCCTCTCTCTCTGCCCCTCCCCCGTTCATGCTCTGTCTCTCTCTGTCCCAAAAATAAAATAAACGTTGAAAAAAAAAAATTTAAAATGCAAGTGCTTCTAACAGACAATTCTTTTTTTTCCTTCTGTTCTGAACATGAATGTTTATGCTGTGTATATAATTTTGTTCTTTTTGGAAGAAATCTAAATCATAGTAAAACATTATAAACTGAAACTTGACTACAGTCTGGATATTTATTGTCTCAAATTTAAAATACATGTAAAAAAATCACAAATTTCAGAGGATACAAAGTAATACATTACAAAGGATCACTACCTCTGTCGTGTATAACACAAAAGTTGCATTCTCTCTTTTTTTTAGGATGATGGAATTTTAAAATTTATTTCATTTAGTTTTAATTATTTTTATTATTTTTTAAAATTTACATACAAGTTAGTTAGTACATACTGCAACAATGATTTCAGGAGGAGATTCCAGTGGTTCATCCCCTATGTATAACACACAGTGCTCATCCCAGCAAGTGTCTTCCTTAATCTAGCAGACAATTCTTTTTTTTTTTTTTTAATTTTTTTTTTCAACGTTTATTTATTTTTGGGACAGAGAGAGACAGAGCATGAACGGGGGAGGGGCAGAGAGAGAGGGAGACACAGAATAGGAAACAGGCTCCAGGCTCTGAGCCATCAGCCCAGGGCCTGACGCGGGGCTCGAACTCACGGACCGCGAGATCATGACCTGGCTGAAGTCGGACGCTTAACCGACTGCGCCACCCAGGCGCCCCTAGCAGACAATTCTTAATACCTTGATGGTGAATCTACCTTAGTTGAATGTCTACCTCTAAAACACCTTTTGAATGCAAGAATGGGAAGAAGGCTTTTACTGTGGGAATATTTTTCCATAATTCAGGATGGGCCAGAAAAGTTTAAAATGATTGAGTATACTCTCTGTCTTAATGATAGATTTTCTTTTTCATTCTAAGACTTAGGGCATTTTTTTTTTTTTTTTTTTTGAAATTAGATATAAGAAAAAAAAAAGAACAACGAAAGAACAAAGGACACTTATACTCATCCATACTGTGACTATCCAGAGAAAACCACCATAAACCACTGTAAACAATTGGGGGTTTATCAGCACAGCCTTTTGCATGTAATGTACATAATAAGTAGGACAGTTAAGATATCTCGAATATTCAAAAGTACTTCAGCTCTGAAATCACCTTTACTTTTGATTTCCAAATAAGTAGGTTTGATTCTCCTTCCCCCATATTGTGGGAAGTCCAGGGCACCCAGAATCTTTGAAAAGATTCACCCAGAGCATGTAACCTCGGTTTCATAGAACCTCTTGCTCCCTGTTTCTCCTTTCAGGGACTCTCATCCATCCCTCTAGCTGTCACACCTCCACTTTTCACGTTGTTTATTACCATTAAAAACTGTCCCTTGACAGCCTTCCTCTGAATAACGTTAACACAAAGATGTTGGATGCATATAAAAAAAAATGTATAATTATTATTGACTTGTACAGAAGGTTAGAAAGTTACTGGAGGTGAATTATACAACATAGCACAGGATGGCAGGTAACTTAATACTGACTACTAGACATCCTGTTCTTAGAAGTTTCTCTGCCATCACCAGCTGTGGGGCTTTTTAACTTGGGCTCTGGCCACCTGCCTTATTATAATTCCTAACCCATTGCCCCCTTCCCATAGCCTCCTTCTGCTTTGTCATTATCGTTCTAGAGCCCTGACATATCCTTCCCCAGACTGTCTGCTTCCTTTCCCTTTAGATTGGAAGCCTGAAAATTCTCGTTACTTTATTATGCAGAACACCTAGTAGATTCTTTGTTTATCTTCTCCCTGCCCTGGTCTTTCTCAGTGCTCAGACTTTCTCAAAAAAAGATTCTATTTTCTTATATTTACATTTTAAATTTATACTTTTCGTACCTTTATATTCTGACTTTTACAACCAAGTCAGATTAGTCCCTTTTATTAACCTTTAAATATCTACCTATCTCTAGAGATAGATATATAAATTTTTGAGAAAAATTTAATTTTGTATAAATTATTTATACATAATTTATTATATTTATGTAGGTATAAGTTACATATAACTTAATTATATATAAATATATATATACACACACACGTCTGTGTGTGTGTGTGTGTGTGTATGTGTATGCCAGCTACCCAAAGAACCAGAGAAAACTTTGAAAGTATGCTTTTTCCTTAACTTGAGCCAAACTAATTATTCTTGAAGACCCTCTTCATGCCAGTCATACTTATGGGTGAAAGAACATTTATTCTCCTCCTTTTATGCCCTGCTTTCCCTGATCTTGCTCACCCCAGTCTCACAGAATCTGTTGCAAATGAGCTATATTTCAACTGTCAGATTCATGGTATTATGATTCTGTCTAAAGTGCCCTTCAAGACTCAAGTGAGTCTTATTTTACTTTATTTTGGGGATCAGTCTCCCCACTGCCCTGATCCCCTCTGGCACTGGCACATCACTATGTGGTGGCCTTATTTATTTACTAGTCTTTCTGGGGTCTTCCTGCAAGCAAGGGTTACGTTTAACTCAACTCTCACCGTTTGCTCACCACAGTGCCTAGAAAACAGTAGGTCCTCAGTAAATAACTTGACTGCATTGGTGAACCACTATATGGAGGAGTCAACAGACAGATAAAGTCTCTGTCTTGCAACCTCTCTCCTTGACTACCTACTGATGTGATCAAGCGTTGCTTAGTATCACAGGAAAGATTTTGTCCTGAAAGTAAGTTGCTGTTTAATTTTGAGGAGGAGGATTCTGGGGGAGGTGCTGTCTTCATAATCTGAAAACACTCCTAGATTTTCATTGGTAGCAGTGAGAAGGAGAACCTTCCATGCTTGTGAAAATTACATGGAGTATTTGATATTAGTACCTGTGTTTAGAGTTTCAATTGTAAACAAAAGAGTAGAAAGCAGTGGAAGCTCTAAATCAGTGTTGCGCTCAAAATGTTTTTATAAGAGAATTTAAGACACTCTGACTTCTCCAAGATAGATTTTTTTTTTTGATACCCATAATGAGTCACAGTGGTTCCAGTGTTATTTATCTTGAAGCAGAGCTGTTTGGTCCTTCACCTGTGTCTTCGAGCTTATTATTAATATGTTAATGTAGTTTGGACATATGACAAAGAGAAATAATGAACTTTCCGTATTAATGGAAACTTCTTATCTACCCCATTCTACCTTATTCTTCTCACTCTTGGCCAGAGATTACTATCCTGGATTTAGTGTTTATAATTCTCATAAGAATTTTGTGATAACACTGCATATAATCTCTACAATTATATATAATAGGTTTTGCATTAAAAATATTACACAAATTTTATCATGGGAGTTAATTTTTATAATTTGTTTATTTTCACAATATTATATTTCTAAGAGATAGTTATGTTGATATGTATAATTTTGGTAACATTGCTTCGTACTATTTCAATGGAGAGATGTGTCTTATCTATTTATTCTTAGGATGATGGGCATTTATTTTATTTTATTTTATTATTTTATTTTACCCTATTAAATTATTTTTTAAAGTTTATTTATTTATTTTGAGAGAGAGAGAGAGAGAGACAGAGAGAGAGGAGAAAACAAGCACAAGCAGGGGAGGAACAGAAAGGGAGAGAGAGAGAGAGAATCCCAAGCAAGCTCTGCAGTGTCAGCACAGAGCGTGATGCAGGGCTTGAAATCATGAATGGTGAGATCATGACCTGAGCTGAAATCAAGAGTTGGACTCTTAAATGACTGAGACACCTAGGCACCCCAAGTTGATAGGCATTTAGATTATTTTCTTCTTGTTTTCCTGTAACGTAAAGCATCAGTAAAATATTTACGTACATGATTTCTTGGGGGCCGGGTGCAAGAGTTTCTCTGGGTATGTACCTAGGGATGGGGTTGCTAGGTTAAAGAGTATATCCATATTCTCCTTTTCTGGGATATTGCCAAATTACTTTCCAAAGTGGACTTACCAATTTGCTCTCCTATTAGCTATATATGACATTACCTGTTGTTCCACATCCATGCCAGCATTTGGTATTGCCACTTTAGTGGATAGGAAGTGATACTTCATTATGATTCTAATTTGCTTTTTCCTGATTACTAGTAAGAATGAATGCCTTTTTATGTTTTGTTTTTTTGGCAGTCATGTTTCTTGTTCTGTGAATTTCCTACTCCTATAATTTGCTAATTATTCCATTTTTAAAAGATGATTTGTAGAGCCCTTAAAATATATTTTTGACTTACAAAACCTTTTTTTTGATTTTGTGTTTTGCAAATATCCTTTTCCCATCTATGGGTTAGCGTAGTAGTTTTGCCATCTACTGATTTTCATAGCAGTTAACTCATTGTGTAATATTTGGTGTTTGCCTGTCTCTCATAATGCTATGAAGGCAAGTGAGAGCAGGGACAGACTTTTTCATTTTTATTTCCTTAGTCCCTAGCATAGATAACACCCAGTAAAATTGCTTGAATTTACATGAGAGTGCTGCTTAACTTAATTTAGATGCTATTTTAGATTTCAGTGTTTTACTTAAGGCTTTCAATCTGAGGGCATTTATGTCAACATTGGCATGTGATACATACAGATGCTTGTTCATATACATATACACATATACATAACACACACGTACACACATACATACATTAATACCACTTGAAAGAGCGGCACTTTTGCAACCAAGTCAGATTAGTCTCTTTAATTAACCTTAAAAATAGGGCATCCCTCAATTTCCAGGCAAATAATCTCTTAGAACACTGCTCAGGTCAAGATAGGGAAATATATTCACATGGGATTGAAATAACAGACGCATTGCTATTTCTAGTCCAGCATTGTTGCAGAAGTAGAGACTAAGGAGGGCGTATTTGCACAATACCTTGTCATCTTTGCAGCTCATCAATATCAGCAGCTGACACAGGCAAGTGTTTGTCAATGAGTTCTATTGGCTGACGCCGACCTCGCCGTTACAACCACTGCTTTCTTGACATCTGCTAGTTTGACACGTGGCCCCAGACTCTGTGTGCAGCTGGTATCTTGGACTTGAATGTACTGTGAGTTCTCTGGCATTGTTAGTGCAATTCCTTGCTTTTGTCACCATGTCACACCTTTGACATCAACGAGAGCTGTGTACTGTATCTGTGTTTCTTGTTTTGTATTGCAGTAGCTATGTTTTAGTTGAGGTGACTGTTTTTAATGGAAGCAGACAACAGATGTTAAATTAGCTATGGGCTGATGCATGCTCAAATTTGGATTTGTCCCGGGAAAAGTTGGTTTTACTGTAACTTAAATAATTAAAAAAATATGTAAATTGTAGGCTGGAGTGAGCATTATGAATTCGAAGAATTGCTTTGCATTTAGGTCGTAACTATTTCTTAAGATTAAACTTGGGATTATAAACTTTAAAAATTTTTAAGAGTTATAAGTAGGAAGAACTTGGGAATGTAAAAATGTATCATGATTTGAATGCTTTGCTATTGAAATACATTTGAAAATGCTTTTCTAACTTCTTAACATGTTCTTAGTTATATGTTGGGATTACGAAATACCGAAGTCATAGTTCTCAGTTTTCTCCCTTTGTCCTTCCTTGAACTTTCTCTCTCTCTCTTCTGGCCCCCCTTCCTATCCCTCTTTCCTAACTTGGCATCCAAACATCCCTACATTCTTCAGGTGAAACTTAGTGCTCCAATTATAAAGTTTCATTCCTTGTTCTGCACCCCCCAAACCCCCCAATAATGTCCTTTGAAACTAAGGGTTATCCACAGTACTAACTGGAAATAGCATTGCTGTTTATGGTGCTCTACATAATTATGTTTACTGTTGGGTGTGGCAGACGGACTAATAAATGGGTACTGAATGTTCCTGCAGCTTTTATTTGTGAGGCATTGCTCATGCAGTCAGGGTCACATTACCTAGATGTAAGTGAAGTAAGACAGGGAGAAGAGGATTTATCTAATCTACCATGAATGCATTCCTGAGTGATTTGATTGTTTCTCTATGCCTTCCAGCAGGTGGATGTTTGTGCGTGTACCTTTTTTTTTATTTGGTTAAGAAGGAGAGAAAAGTACTCTTTGTCTTGCAAATTCAGGAATTTTTTTTTTCTTCTTCTAGAATTTCTCAAATCAGGAAGATTAGCCCACTTTTGATTGCTTTTTCAGTGTACTCCCCCCAGGGTAGTACAGCCATAACCACTCCCAATATATCCTGGCCATTGAAAAAGCCTTTTTTTTTTTTTTATCTCAGAGTCACGGGGCAGTTGAATAGGGAATTTTTAGTCCAGAAGTTCAGCCATCGTGAATTTCTGTAAAATTTTGTCTCTGTCTTACTTCTTTTCTGTATAAAAGTTATATGTTAAGACTTGAAGCTTATTTAAGATGATGCCAGAAGTTACTCCAGAACTGTGTTCAGATTCTGTAGCCAACACCCACTTCCTGAAGATGCAATAGCATGGATGGATCTGATTTCAAATCCGCTGCACTTCTCCTGTAGATAACGATTGACAAGGCATTTCATCCATGGGAGACTTTTCATTGTTAGTAAATCCCAAGCTCCAAATGCAAGTTCCTTAAATGGATGGTAGAAGGACATGGGCAGGCTAACTGGGAGTCAGGTTCATCTCTATCTCCCTCCTCTCTCTAGATTCCAGTCTCACAGTTTCTACTGGCTCCTGTCTCAAATGGCATCTCTGAGAAGCATTGTAGGATAATAGTTAAGATTACAGTGCCAGAAAGACCTGGATTTGAGTTCTAGATCTGTCATTCACTTGGTGTATGACCTTGTGAGAGGTTATTTAACCATTTCTCAAAATTATAAAGACTTTATTTTTTTAGAGCAATTTAAGGCACACAGAAAAATTGAGGGAAGCTACAGACATTTCCCACATACCCACTGCCCTCACATATCCATAGCTTCTCCCATTTTTTACATTCCTCACCAGAGTGGTACATTGGTTATACTTGATTAATCTATATGGAGAGGTTATAATCACTCAAATCAATAGATTACCTAAGGGTTCACTCTTGGTGCTGTACATTCTAGGGGTTTGGAAAAATACATAATGAATGTATCAATCACTACTGTGTCATACAGAGTACTTTTACTGCCTTTAAAAGCCTCTTTGTTCTATCTATTCATCCCCTCCTTCTCCATCAACCCCTGGCAACTACAGATCTTTTTACTGTGTCCATAGTTTTGCATTTTCTAGAATGTCATATAGGTGGAATTATACAGTATATAGCCTTTTCAGATTGGATTCTTTCACTTTGTAATATACATTTAAGTTTCCTCCATGTTTCTTCATGGCTTGATAGTTCATTCCTTTCTGGCACTGAATAATAATATTCCATTTTTGTTGCTTCCAAGTTTCAGCAATTGTGAAGAAAGCTGCTATAAACATCTGTGTGCAGGTTTTTGTGTAGACTTTTTTTTATTGACATATAGTCGACGCAAAATGTTACATTGGTTTCAGGTGTACAACATAATGATTCAACAAACTTATATGCTATGTTATGCTCATCACAAGTGTAGCTATCATCTGTTACCATACAACGCTATTATAATACCATTGACTATATTCCGTATGCTGTACCTTTTATCCCTGTGACTTATACATCCCATAACTGGAAGCCTATATCTCCCACTCACCTTTGATCATTTTAGCCATCATCCTAACCGCCCTTCCCTCTGGCAACCATCAGTTTATTCTCGTACTTATCAGTCTATTTCTGCTTTTTGTTTGTTTATTCATTTGTTTTGTTATTTAGATAACACATGCAAGTGAAATGATATAGTATTTGTCTTTTTCCCACTTATTTCACAAATGCAAATCAAAACCACGAGATTTTACCTTGTACCCATCAGAACGGCTAGAATCAAAAAGACAAGAAATGGCAAGTGTTGGTGAGGATGTGGAGAAAAAGGAACACTTGTGCACTATTAGTGGAATGTAAATTGGCACAGCTACTGCGGAAAGCAGTACTGCTTTTGGAGGTTCCTCCAAATATTATCCAGTGATTCCACTAATGGGTATTTACCCAAAGAGAATGAAAACACTAATTCAAAAAATATATGTACCCCTATGTTTACTGCAACATTATTTTCAATAGCCAAAATATGGAAACAACCTTGGTTTCCATTGTTAGATGAATGGATAAGAAAGAGGTGGTGTATATATATATACAATGGAATATTACTCACTCATAAACGAATGAGATTTTATCATCAAACGTAAGTTTTTAACTCCTTTGCGTAAATACCTCAGCCTGCAATTGCTGGATCATAGCAGAGTATGTTCAGTTTTGTAAGAAACCACCAGAGTATCTTCTTAAGTGGCCATGCCATTTTTCATTCATACCAGTGATAAATGAGCATATCTGTTGCTCTTCATCTTTGCCAGCATTTGGTGTTGCCAGTATGTACGTGTGTGTCTGTGTGTGTGTGTGTGTGTGTATGTGTGTGTATATATTCATATATATGTGTGTGTGTGTGTGTGTGTGTGTGTGTGTGTGTGTGTGTATTTTTTTGTTTTGTTTTGGTTGTTGTTGTTTGTTTTGTATTTTGGCCATTGTAATAGGTATGTAGTAGTCTCTCATTGTCTTAATTTGAATTTTCCTGATGACATATCATGTGGAGTATCTTTTCATGTGCTTATTTGCCATCTGTATCTCTTTTGCTGAGATGTCTGTTAAGGTGCTCGGCCCGTTTTTTTACAATTTTTTTTAATATTTATTTATTTTTGAAGGAGAGAAAGGGAGGGCATGAATGGGGAAGGAACAGAGAGAGAGGGAGACACAGAATTCAAAGTAGGCTCCAGGCTCTGAGCTGTCAGCACAGAGACAGATGCAGGGCTCCAACCCACGAACTGGGAGATCTGATGTGAGCCAAAGTCAGACGCTCAACCGACTGAGTCACCCAGGCACCCCATGTGTTTGGCCCATTTTAAAATTTGGGTGTTTGTTTGTTTTTTAATTTTTGAGTTTTCAGTGTTCTTTGTTTATTTTGAATAACTGTGCTTTATCAGATGTGTCTTTTGCAAATATTTTCTTTCAGTCTGTGGCTTATCTTCTCATCTTCTTGACCTTGTCTTTTGCAGAACAGAGGTTTTTAATTTTAATTGTCAGACATAGGAGTTATTTCTTTCATGGGTAATGTATTTGCTATTGTATCTAAAAATTGCTTACCGTATTTGAGGTCATCTGGATTTTCTCCTATGTCATTCATTGTTTAGGAGTTTTGTAGATTTGAGTTCTACATTTAGCTTTATGATTCATTTTGAGTTCATATTTGTGAAGGGTGCAAGGTCTGGGTCTAGATTTTCTGTTTGTTTGTTTGTTTGCATGTGCATGTCCAGTTGTTCCAGCACCATTTGTTGAAAAGACCATCTTTACTCTATTGCCTTTGCTCCTTTGTTAGAGAACAGTTGGCTGTATTTATGTGGGTCTATTTCTGGGATCTTTATTCTGCTATACTGATCTATTTCTCTAATCTTTCATCAATACCATACCAATTGATTACTAAAGCTTTGTGGTAAGTCTTGAAGTCAGGTAGTCCTCCAACTTGCTTCTTCTTCAATATTGTGTTGGCTATTCTGGGTCTTTGCCTCCCCATGTGAACTTTGGAGTGAGTTTGTTGATGTCTACAAAATAACTGCCTTGGATTTTGATTGGGATCACACTGAATCTCTAAATCAAGTTTGCAAGAACTGACCTCTTTACAATATCGAGTTTTCCTTCTATGAACATAGAATATCTCTCCATTTATTTAGTTCTTTGATTTTGTTCATCAGAATTTGTAGATTTTCTCATATAGATCTTATGCATATTTCACTGGATTTATGAAATATATATATTTCATTTTGAGGGGTGCTAATGTACATGGAATTGTGTTTTTAATTTCAAATTCTTCTGTTCATTGCTGTTATATAAGAAAACAATTGACTTTTGTATATTAATCTTTTATCCTGCCACCTTGCTATAATTGCTTATTAGTGCCAGGATTTTTTTTTTTGATTGATTTTTTTCTGACTTTCTATATAGACAATCATGGCACCTGTGAACAAAGACAGTTTTATTTTTTCTTTCTCAATCTGTATACCTTCTAGTTCCTTTTCCTCTCAAATTGCATTAACTAGAACTTCCAGTACAATGTTGAAAATGTGTAGTAAGAAAGGACATCCTTACCTTGTACCTTGTACTTAGTTGGAAAACTGAGTTTCTCACCATTAAGTATGATATGAGCTGTAGAGTATTTTGTAGATATTATTTATCAAGTTGAGGAAATTCCTCTCTATTCCTAGTTTACTGAGAGTTTTTTTTTTTTTTATCATGAATGGGTGTTGGATTTTGTCAAATGCTTTTTCTGCATCTATTATTGATCTTGTGATTTTTCTTTTTCAGCCTATTGGTATGATGGGTTACATTAATTGATTTTTGGATGTTGAACTAGCCTTGCATAAGTGGGATGAATCCCATTTGGTCATTGTGTATCATTATTTTTATACAATTTTAGATTCAATTTGCTAAATTTTGTTAAGGATTCTTGTATCCATATTCATGAGAGATCTTGGTCTGTAGTTTCCTTCCCTTCCCTTCCCTTCCGGAAATTTCCTTTGCTTTCCTTTCCTTTCCTTTCCTTTCCTTTCCTTTCCTTTCCTTTCCTTTCCCTTCATTTCTTTTTTTGTAATCTCTTTACCTAGTCTTGGTATTAATATAATGCTGGCCTCACAGACTGAGGTAGGAAGTATTCCCCCTACTTATATCTTCTGAAAGAGATTATAGAGAATTGGTATAATTTATTCTTTAAGTGTTTGATAGAATTCATTAGTGAACATACCTGGGCTTTCTGTTTTAGGTTATTAATGATTCAATTCCTTTAATAGATATAGGCCTATTCAGATCGTCTGTTTCTTTTAATGTAAATTTTGGCAAATTTTCTATCCAGGAATTAGTCCATTTAATCTACATTATCAAATTTGTGGGCGTATAGGTATTCATAATATTCCTTTATTATTCTTTTAATGTCCATAGGATCTTTAGTGATGTCACCATAAACCATCTCCTAGATCAAGCAATAGAACCTCACCAACACCCCAGAAAACCCTTATTCTCCTTGCCTTTGAAGAGGTCATTGTGTATGGAGCTGCTTACCAGTGGTTGGCCTTATACAAGAATACATTTTCTTATTCAGGTTTAAAACTTTGGAACAACCTCTGACTCCTCTTTCTCTTTCATACTCCAAGTCCAGTTTATAAGCCTCATCATGGCTCTATTCTCAGAATATATCCAGTCTCTGCCCAATTCTCACTTCCTCTATAACTACTCTCCTGGTCCCAAATTCATGCTTTCTTGCCTGGATTAGTGCAAAATCATTGCCTACTCTCCTTGCTTCCACCTTTGTCCCCTTTTGGAGTATTTTCTTCTTTTGTTTTTTTAAATGTAAACTTTTATTCTCTTGCAAAGCTTCAGATTTCTCCATTCTTGTCCTTTCCCAGAATATTGAATCATAACAAATCAGTTAAAATAAGTCAATGCAGTTAATATCTGTTGCCAAATAATCTGTTGTACGTTCAAAATAAGAAAGTAGTGATAATTCAGGTGCATTTTTGTTTCAGGCTAACGAAGAATTCATTACAGCACAGTAAGAAGTGATATTTGTGATTTGTTAGAACTAATATATTTTGTACAAAATTTTTAACGTATATATTCTTTTCATATTTTTATCTTTTTATTAAAAAAGTCAAAGCTTCAGAGAAGTTCCAAGAAAAGTAAAATGGAGACAAAAGACCTTTCATCTAGATTCACCAGTTCTTTAAACATTTTGCCACAGTTGCTTTATACCTCTGTCTGTTTATCTATCTACCTATCTACCTATCTACCTACCATCATCTTCTTGTTCATTTTTTTTAACCAGTTGAGAGTAAGCAGTGGACATCGTGATATTTGATCCTTGAATACTTCATCATGGATCTTTTAAGAATATTTTCTTGTGGCACCTGGGTGGCTCAGATGGTTAAGCGTCTGACTCTTGGTCTTGGCTCAGGTCATGATCTCATGGTTTGTGAATTTGAACCCTGCATCAGACTCTGCACTGATAGTACAGAGCCTGCTTGGGATTCTCTCTCCTCCCCTCTCTCTGCCCCTCCCCTGCTCTCTTTCTGTCTCAAAATAAAGAAATAAACATTAAAAAATAATATTTTCTTGTATAACCCCAGCATAGTTGTCAAATTTAGGAAATTTAGCATAGATACAATACTGTTTTCCAACATATTTTCTATATTAACTTCCTCCACAGCTGGTACCCTGCTCCCAAAATCCTCCTTTCTTGCCTGGATTAGTGCAAAAGTAGTGTATTGTGCTTTCTAGCATTGTTTCTTTTCTTTTCTTTTTAAAAAGTTTTTTTTTTAAAGTTATTTATTTTTGAGAGACAAAGACAGAGTGTGAGTGGGGGAGGGGCAGAGAGAGAGGGAGACACAGAATCTGAAGCAGACTCCAGGCTCTGAGCTGTCAGCACAGAGCCTGATGCAGGGCTCGAACCCATGAACCGTGAGATCATGACCTGAGCCAAAGTCGGGTGTTTAACCGACTGAGCCACTCAGGTGTCCCTAGAATTGTTTCTTTTCAATCCAGAATGCAATCCAGGGTCCTGTGTTATGTTTAGATGTCTTTTTTTGTTTCCTTTATACAGGACATTTTATCAGCTTTTCTGACATTGATATTTTGAAGAGTACAGAATTCTTTTTGCAGTCCTTTGATTTGAGTGTGGTTTTTTTGGATTGTTTCCTCATGATTAGATTGAGGCTATTATTTTTGTCCAGAATGAAATATAAGTGATATATTCTTCTTACCATATCACATTGGAAGACACATGGTTTTAGTTTGTTCACTTAATGTTAACATTGATCACTTGGTTAAGGTGATGTCTACCATATTTGTCTATTGTAAAGGTATTATTATTTTTTTTGTAATTAATAAGTGATCTGTGAGGAGATACTTTGAGACATACATCTGTTCTTAAATAAACTTTCACTTGGTGGCTTTGGCATTCATTGAAGAGTCTTTCCTGAATCATTTTTTATAGTGAGAGCTCTAAAGTTGTGATTTTTGTAACTGTAACATTGCTTCTATTTTTAGTTAGTGATCTGCTGCTAGGGAGTACAGAACTACTCCCTACCCCATCTAGTTATGTATGTGTGTGTAATTTTTAGTATCATTTTGCACCTCTCTTGACTCAACTTTGGAATCAGTCATTTTTCCAGATTTGGTTAGTTCTAGGGGGATATGGCATAGAGGAATCAAGATTTGGGTGCCTTGTGTGTTTACTGCTTCTTGCGTGTCATTGCTTCTAGATCCTTTCAACAGACGAAGCTAGGAAAAACAAATGTCTTTAATGCTATCCCTAATAGCCAACAGATCAGGGTTCTTTCTTATTGTTCCTCTTCATATTTGTATCTGTTTTCTCTCACAGTGAAGGGTTTACAACTGCATGCATCACTATGGATTAATTGTACGAATAAAACATTTTAAAAGTTTGTACTGCATCCATTTATAGAGTAAAAAAAAAAAAAAACACATGTGACACAAATCTATGCTCTTAGAAGTCAGAATAGCAATTAGCCTTAGCAAAGAGATGGTAACTGAAAGGAGGATGAAGGTTTTGGGGTCCTGGTGAGGTTCTGTTTCTTGAGCTGGGAGATGATTGTAAGGGTATGTTCAATTTTATAAATTCTTTGAGTTGTACACTTATATTTCCTGCATTTTTTGATATCTAAATTCAACCTCAAAAATTACTTGGATTGCTTTCTTTTGTTTTCCTTCGTGTGATTATGTTGTCAGTTCTATTTCTGATTAGGTTAAATTTGTCGTTGTTTATATTCACTTTTTGAGTCCTTTCCCATTATTGTTAACTTAATTTTATTTTTTCAGACACGTACAACATTAGCATGATTTCAAAAGTCAAAGCTATATAAAAATGTGTACTTGGAGAAGTACCCTTCCTCCAGTATCCCTCCTGCTTTTCCTTCCCCTCCCCAGTAATCAATTTGTTCATTTGTGTTTTATCATTTTCTGTTTTCTGTTCCTAATATAGCAGCCAGAATGATTCTTTCAAAGAATAGCGAGATAATGTTACAGCGTTGTTCCCAATATTCCAATAGTTTCCCATGCCACTCGGAGTGAAGATTAAAGCCTTTACAGTGGCTAAAATGACCCAAGCAGTCTGGCCCCTATCTTCAAGCGCCACAGTCCTCATCTCTCTACAGCTCTTCCCCGGGATCACTCATCCTAAGCCACCAAGCTCTGCTCTTCACCCAGATATTCTTTCAACCTTGGGTCCTGCCTTTTGCTACCCTTTCTTCATTGAGTATTTCCCCCTAGATAAATGCATGACTTTTGTCACTTCCTTCAAGTCTCTTCTTAAAAGTCACCTGGGTGGCTTTCCTGTCCAGTTTATTTAAACCTATTGTACTCCCACCTCTCCATTCTGGCACCCCATATGCATCTTCAAGCTTATTTTTTTCTCAGCACGATCGCAGTCTAATACATAACTTATTTGTATTATTGATTGTTTCAAGAAAAGGAAGGGTTACTTGAAGAAAAAAAGAAATAGAAAGGAAAGAAATCAGGAAGGAAAGATAGGGCAAAGGGGGAATAAATGCAGTAAAAGGAGCCAAGGCATTTCAAAGAAGTTGGGACACCCTTGAAAGCTCTTGGTGGCTTCCCCTGAGTGCACCTGCTTCTTCAACACGGGGCAACTGCTCTCTGAAGTGTGTGACAGTGAGAAGGAAGAGAATCCAAGCTCTCAACCCACATGGGTACATTTGTTGGAAGAACATTACCTCACCTTCAATAAAAGAAAGCAGATTTGGCCTGGGTGATGCTGTTATTTACTGAACTGATTAAGAAAACTTTAAAAAGCACATGATATATTCAGATGCTTATGACGGAAATTCCTCTTTTGGACTCTTCTGCAGTTTGAGATCCTTGCCCTTTGCCAGAAGGCCCATCTGCTAAATGGCAGCCAGACTTTCTATAGAGCCTAAACTCTCCTTGGGGAATGTGTCTAAAGAGAAAACACCTGGGTGGGCTGAACTTACTCTTTATTGAACTCAACTTCTTGAGCTGAGCAGCTCTCTTTGGGAATTGTCAGAAAGGGCCAGGGTATTATTTTCACTTTAGCTCTTGTTCCAAAGAGGAAATGTTCATATGCTCATGCTCATGTGTTTCCCAAACTCCACTCATTTAGTTTATAGCAGGTGGTTTTAGAATTGAAGTAAAATAGCTTATTTTTTCTGAAGAAAATCCAAGGAAAAGAGAGAAACTTCTGTGCAGTCTCTGAGGCATCAATTCCCCTGAATATGTCAAAGGTCAGACGCTGAAGGTTCAGGGAAGAAAGAGATGAGCATATGGCCTGCATAGGAGATCTGAGAGACAGGGCAAGGCACATCCATATAGGACTGGCAAAGTGTTGACTTATTTTACCCTTCTTTGCTTCCCCTGGGGTTTTGGGGCAGATGACACAATCTTGAAGCCAGAATTGGATGAGGCCAAAGAGCGTAACCAGCCATAAAGACTGTGTCATGATTTAACCTTATACATGAAGATAAATGCCACTCATCCATCCTCCCTGCCTCTCTAGCCTCTTTTTCTAAATCACAGGGCATCAGAGAATGCCTCCTGAAGCACATCTGGCTCTCTGATGTTAGGCAAACCTGCTTCTCAACTTGGGTATTGTGTACCGATCCCTGTTAAGCTCAAAAACGTTGTGGCATTAAAATCCGCTGCCGTGCTTGAATAGCTAATTGTACCTATTGCAGTGGTTTCTAACTGGGTAAGCACATCTCAGTGGTGTTGCCCGGTTAACCATTAGGGCATCAGAAGAAATTATTAATCTGTAATAATTTTAATTTTCACCACTTCAGTATCCACTTAGGTACATGTTTTACGTGATACATCTGTGCAGGGGTACAGACAGGGGTACAGGCACAAGATGATCAACAAACCAACAAAATATGCATGTATGTGCCCAAATTAATTTTTTTAATGCGTGCATACTGTGGAAATCTTGGAGACCACTGTGTCAGTAATGATAGACTACCTCAATTTAAGTAACCTTTATGTACTGACACCTTGAGACTGAGACTTCCCCTTCAGTAAGTGTTTAACAAACACTTAAGTGCTTTTTGTATCCTTAACATGGCCGAGGATGCTGACTCACTGGGAGGGATTTTCTTCATTTATTTATATATTTATTTTAATTTTTTTTGATGTTTATTCATTTTTTGACAGTCAGAGCGTGAGCGGGGAGGGGCAGAGAGAGAGGGAGACACAGAATCTGAAGCAGGTTCCAGGCTCTGAGCTGTCAGCGCAGAGCCTGGCGCAGGGCTTGAACTCAAAAATCATGAGATCATGACCAGAGCCGAAGTTGGACGCTTAACCAACTGCACCACCCAGGTGTCCCTCTTCATTTATTTTTTTAAATGGGCATGCTCATTCTTATGGGTGGCAACTCAATACATTTCCTCAAAATGTTTTCATTAAGAGTTCCCCCTTGTCCCCAAAATAAACATTTATTTTTGAGGCCCATTGCAAAGAATCGGAATTGTTTCTAGTGGAACCCAGAAAGAAAAAAAAAAAAGAAAGGAAATAAAATATTTAGACAAAACTATGGTGATTTCAAAGAAAAAAGTATATTCAGAAGTGTAATGTGGCCACCTTTCTTTTCAAAGACAGCTGAGTGTCTCTAATGGTTTTAGTTGGATTAATAATAAATTGACTCAGGATTTAAGAGGCATCTACGAATTTGCAGAGATTGTCTACACCATTACCAATGCGGAGTTATATAACTTTAATTATTAAACAGAGAAGTCCTTTCACAATAATAACATTTCAACACAGCAAAAATGCCTATTTTCAGGACATAAATACTATGGGGAACTACCTTAGCTGAGCTTGAATTTTATATTGCCAGATTAGTTTTGTATTCCAAGGCCACATAATTTTACTCTAGGGGTTCAAAGCCTTACTTTGTCTCTTAATGGTGTACAGGATGTGACTGAATATACATTTCAGTTCTGAGCAGTTACAGGTTAGCTCAAGTCCTTGGATTTCAGGACTAACTACCTCTGATGGACAGTGTATACAACACAGGTCTAATTTGGAGACTGTCCCTTCTATAGAATGTTCATCCCTGACCATTTGAATCTTTCAGGAACCAGACTCAGAATCCTCTTAAAACAACATCTCAACAAAACAAAACAAAACAAAACAAAACAAGACAAAACAAAACATTATGTCCCATAACACCAAATATACTTGAGGAATTTGCTAAAAGCCTAAATGAAACCCACATATTTGAGTTTATTTTTTAAATTCCAATTTCTATTGAACAAACTTATTAAAAAAAACATTTAGTTTTCACTGCTGTCAAACTTAAACAGTTTTAAAAGCTATAAGACTGCAGTAAAATGAGAACTTTCTTATGGGAAAAACAAAGCAAAACAAAGCAAAATGATGGAACTGCAACAGAACAAGCCATCAGTATTTTCTCCCAATGTAATTGGACTTGACCCAGTACATTTGTCTTAAGTCTCTGAATTAAACAGCACTAAAGTCCTCATGGTGCCCATACTACCACATTTGATTTTCTCATTAATCTATACTGATAGCACCTCTCCCCACTAAAAAAAAATTGTTTAATGTTTATTTATTTTTGAGAGGGAGAGAGTGAGACAGAGTGTGAGCGGGGGAGGGTCAGAGAGAGGGAGACACAGAATCCCAAGCAGGCTCCAGGCTCTGAGCTGTCAGCACAGAGCCTGACGAGGGGCTCGAACTCATGGACCTCGAATTTCTGGACCTCGAATTCATGGACCGCGAGATCATGACCTGAGCTGAAGTCGGAAGCCCAACCGACTGAGCCACCCAGGTACCCCAAACCTCTCCCCATTTTAAATAACCTTGTCTCTATTTCAGAAGCAGCATTCACAGAGGGATGAAAATGAGTCCAATAATCTGTCGGTTCTTCTTTGTTTTCTGATTATTCTTTCCTTGTGCTTTTGCACGCTGAATGTGTGAAGAAACATGAAGGCAGGGCTCGCATTTTGACTTCCCATCATCAGAGGCAATCTGATCCTTGAGGGATTTAAATTTTCTCCTCAACTCTTCCATCGGTAATAATGCCCGTAGCATGTCTCTGCTGGCAGGAAGTGCTCAGACAGCTGTATAAAGTGTGCCCGCCAGCTCAGAAAGCCATCTTAAGATACCAAAGATATGCCCAAGAGTTACATCAAGGATGTCTATTCTCTGTAGGAATAAACTAGACTTAAAAAAAAATTACTCAGTCCCTTCCGGGAACATACTACTGCCTCCATTTTCCGCACGTTTGACGTTCTTCTGTTTTTCACTATAATTTGTTTTTATATTCACTTTACGTACAGAACAACTTTCTTTGATCATTAATACTTCTGACTCCAAGTCAGTCATTTTAACCCTCTCTATCTGAGCAGATGGCTGGAATGGGAATCAGTCTTCATAATGGAATAAGCACCACTTGTATACAGGGCACTCTATCTGGGCTAAGTGTTTGTGTGTGTGTGTGTGTGTGCGTGTGTGTGCGTGAGAAAGAGAGAGAGAGAGAGGGAGAGAGGGTCACAGATACACCACACACGTGGGTGGCAGTATGGCAGATTTTGGTGTTCATGACTTTAAAATTCTCAAGTAATCCTGATGTGTCCAGTTGTAGAGTCATGACGTCATCTTCAATCATCTCCTCCTCAGATCAACGCTCGTGGTCCTTCTAAACCCGAGGCCTCCAGTTATACAGATCCCTTTTAATTATACTCACACGTGTTATTTGAGAACTTGAAAACATTCAGCACGTTCAAAAATTCGTATTTACTCTCCTACTTCTTCATGCTTAACTAACTTCGTGACTCCTACTTTTAATTCTTCGGTTTTCAGAGCCATATCCATATTGAGCAACATTGGCACTACACACAAATTGTGTTTCTGAATACTAATCCATGAAGATGGTTTTCAGACGGGAAATTGCAGCTAAGTGAAGCGCTGATAATTTGTCAACCGGGATACTTTTTACAACGTGACTTGACTCAGATCCGAAATTAAATACCTGGGAGAGAAGATTAAAAATAGAATGGGTTTCAGTTTCAGAAAGTGAATTCTTGAAGTGTCTCTCCTGTCCTTTTCATTCAATCTATCACACACCCTGGCACTACTATTTCTGCAAATGAGGGAGGGTTTCCTCTGGGGCTTCTAGATTGCAATGGAACCAAAAGGGCTGAATTCTTTTGGCTGGATTTTTTTTTTTTTTCTGCAGACTGGTGATTTGCTGTTTCAGGGCAGATCATAATATATTGGCCTAGCCAGCCATAGCATATACTGTTTTATTTATGTGTAGGCAAATAGTACCAAGAAAATCAGGCAGTTTTTGAGAACTTATTTCTTTATGGATCGTATTTTCCCCATCAAAATATAGTTAATGTATCATTAATATTTATTAATATACTAATAGTGTTATAATAATGATATAAATAGCATTGTCATCCATGCATAGTATCCTAGCACCGAAGAATTCATGATACAAGAATAGAATGGTTTTAAACAGTTTCTTAACAATTGCAGAAATTTAAGGTGCTGAGAGGGTTTGTAAGAATTACAGTTCTATTGATTTTACAGTGCTTCAGTGTATGGTTTGAGCAGTTTTACTGTAGAACAGGTTACAGAATTATTGAATCTTAGAGCTGTGCAAAACCCTCAGATCACCTTGTCTAATGGTATTTGAGTTTGTGAACTACAAATCTACTGTGTGTGTGTGAGTGTGTGTGTGTGTTCATATAAATCTGAAACGGTCTCTGAAATAGTGCTTACTGGGATATTTTCTATTAAATTCGATTCTGTTCCATTCTCTTTTCTACTTCATTTAAACAATGCAGAGCAGAATTCATTCATAGCCCCACCATGCAGCTTGAAAAACACAGATCTAATAATCTAGCAGCTGTGTTTTACAGATAAGGAACCTCGGGTCCTCAAACATGAAGTGACTTGTCTAAGGTCAAACAGCTCATTAGCAGCTAACGTGACTGACTGTTCATTTAAAAACACATATGGAATTTCAGATTCAAGTCATTCAGCATTTGGCGCTTACGCAATGCTTTATGGCGAATCCAGAAAGTACTTCCAAACTGCTGTGCTGGAAGTCAGGGGGCGGGCATTTCCTAGTACCACTGCGCATGCACTCACACACTTCCTGATCTCTGTTACAGGCCCCGTGGCACCCCAGGTCTGGAAAACCTGACCCATATTGTTGGCTTTTGGTTACCTTCGGATCTTTAGTACAGCTGTGGGAGAAACAAGAAATTCCTGCGTTTGGCTGTATTTCTAACTCTAAGACTTGGGGAACCTTCATGGACTCCAAGGCCGGAGAAGTTTCAAGAGCAGGTGCCAGGTGAACTTCCGGCTCTGCTCCAGGCCACTGTCACAGGGTGTGACCTTGAGCAAGTCTTTTGACATTTTGTACCTTAATTTTTCTCATCTGCAATATGGGGCTAATAGTATCACATCATTCTTCCTCCCCAGCTTTTATTTTGAGGACCAAATGAGAGAAGAGAATGGAAGCTTTTTCAAAGACCAAAATGATACCTACAAAAAAGAGGATTAAAAAAAATTTCCTACTTGCCAAAATGCAGTATAATTTTTTCTTTATTTTTAGAAAAATAGGCATGAAAATGATTATTTGTGATTGTTCTTGTATCTGAAGAAATGACATTAGTAAAATCAAAAGTTGGGTTTGCTACTTATATTTTTCCATACATACCAAAATAAATGGAGCTACTAAGATGTTTTTATGTATGTCTCCTAAAAGTATCTTGATAACAGCCAGGGGTACACGTATTGCACTGAAGGTGGTGGCGGTGAACAGCAGATGGGAAACTAGGATCTAGCCCCGCCCTCCGCCTGCTCCCTGTGTGAACATGGACAAATAGCTCCGTCTCAGACAGGCCTGGTTTCCTCACTGGAGAAATGAGGACGCTCCTGCCATCTTCACAGTGTTGTAAGGATGTTGAGGACGTAATGCAGGGGTTGGGAGACCAGCTCTACTAGGCCGCACCTGGCCCACCATCCGATTTTGTAAATAAAATTGAGAACATCAGCATGCCCACTGACTTGCATATTTTTTATGGCTGCCTTTACTTCAATGGCAGAGGTCAGTGGTTGTGACAGAGATGGTATGATCCAAAAAGCTTAAAATATTTGCTCTCTGGCTCCTTATAGAACAACTTCGCCAACTCCTGACGGTTATCTGATAAGGAATGTAAAGAACTTTACCGTTTCTGCCACATGGTAAATGAACCTGGATAATTTTCTTATATCGATGGCCTAATTTTTTTTTCTTTTTCCTTGGTATCAAAATTAATTCTCAGGAAAGTACCTGAAACTTGCTATAAGATAAAAGAATGAACCTCAAGGTGTTTTAGGCTTAATCAGCTGGTGGAGGGAGGTATTTGAAGGGCAAATCAGACTTGCTCTTTGTCCATTTCTGCAAAAGTGACCACTAATCTCTTCATCCTTCATTTTTTCATTCCTCAAACCCCTTTGAAAGTATCTGTGGAGTGTTCCTGAGGGATTTTTGCTTTTTCCTAAGAACACATTATCACTGTGGGCCAGACACCTTCACCTGGGTGGGTCCCTGGGATGAGTCCAAGTCATTTTCCTTTTCCCCGTTGATTTCTTGGGAAAAATATGTTTCCCTTGTCTGAAAAATTTTTTTTTTGTTAGATTTACAAGCCTAAAGAAAGGCAAAGAAATAATTTCTGGTTTTTATTCATAATTTCTGAGCTACGGTAAGTTTTCCTATAAAGTGGATACTTTTGCTATCTCTTTGGCCTAAAAAATGTAACCCTTTCTTACCACCTATGGATCCCAGCTATGTCTCAAAGTAAATTAGATGCACTCAGAAACTCAGCATCTGTTTCTTCTCCCAGTTATACATTCAGAAATAGGATCTGTCTCTCTTTTGAAAGCAGTTTCCCTAGCAACTAAACCACCCTTACATGATCAGAGCAGTTTGTCACTTTTGAAGTTTGACTTTCTGTCAAGGCCTTCTGGCTCAGGGGGGTGAAGAATACAACATCCAAACACAAACATTTCAAAAACACTCACGTGGGGAATTACAAATGGCAACTGCACGTAGGTGACTTTTCTGTAGACTGTGTGTCAGTCCCCAACACCAGCACCCTCCCTAAGCGACCAGTGAAGATAGCGATCTCTTGAAGTAGCTATCTTTGTAATAGAGAAACAGATGGGAGTGATTCTTAAAGTGGCTAAATTACCATAAAGATATATTCTGGGAAACAGCGGGTAGACCAAGATAGGGGAAGATTTGCAGCAGGCAGCCACACAAAGTGAACTCACCTTGTGATTGTTCAATCATTCTTATCTCAAGGACAAAATAAAAGTAGTGGTCACAGCTCAGCTACATCCTTGGAACACAGACTTTTGCACCCTCTGCCAGTAAAGGGTATGGACAGAGCAAGAGGGTGGTGGATCTTGGCTAAGGCTCAACTGGCTTTTCATTTATTACTTTTATTAGTTAGCCTTGGTTACTTGCCCTCTTGCTGCTGTCCTGTGTGCCAGTGACCAGAGTCAGCACCTCATGCAATTCCAGGTCTCCTTCTCCTCCACCGTCTTCTTCCAGGTCCTGTATCTAATGTAACTAGAGTGCACTGGGGGGTGGACAGTGTTTGGGGCAGAAGCAGGGAGTAAACAAAAAAGTTGCCTGTTTTTTTTTTTTTTTTTTTTGTCATTTTCTACTTACCCCTTTGCAAAGGGGAGAGAGAAACTTATGAGACATATAAAAATGTATGAGACTCTTGGAGTCCACCAGCTGAGCTTGGGGTGAAAGAGAATTGGGACATACGAGAGGAGGGTGGAAACAAAGTGGAAGCTTAGCTTCCTCACAATGAACTTGCTTTCCTGATCTCAAGACGAATGGCAGGTTTTCTTCCTTGGAAGACTGTCCACTGAGATCTTGGGGATTCATTATATGGAGTTCAATGAAAAGGGCATGTTCTGCAAAACAAGGGACTTAAATCTTTTGTAACACCAGTGCTGATTCAAAGCAACTTCTGAGTACCTTTCTAAGGCATGAGTGGATGCATTTTAAGAATGTCATACAGATTATATTTTTTAGGTTAGGCAATGAATACGTTGTATAAAGTATTCTACAAATATTTATCTCACCTCTTGTAGGTTTAATATTAAAAGTGGTATTGGGGGAAGAGAAGCATAAAGTCCAGACCCAGGGTGGTGGACACAGAGATGTGGCATCCTGCTTGCCCTTTGAGGCAGGTCTTGTTGCCAAGCAGTAGAAATTGTGGCTGGCAGATGGCCTGCGGCTGTGACCTCCTCCCAGGCCACCTCCTCCTGGGGAGATGCTTCACTGAGGTCACACCTCACTAAGGTAGCATTCATGGGGTGAAGACCTGGCTTTTTGGGCTGGATGTGGGATGCTCTTGGTAATACTCATTCCCCAGCTCCCTACCAAGCAGCCAGGGCTCTGTCGGATTTATATCATGGTTCAATTTCTTCCTCTGCCAGGTCCTGTTTCTGCCCCTTTCTTCTCACCAGTGTTCATCCCTCACAAATAACTGGCACCCCAAACTTTGTCTGGGGATCTGTTTCTGGAGAACCCAGCCTGCAACACCTGGTTAAGAATGACCTTACAAAGAATTCAAAAGATGAGATTATCTGATGGGCACAACTGATAATGTGGAACAGAATATAAATGCTACAACCTTCAGATGAGAGGGAGAGGGTTGAGCGCCTCAAAAATCAGATATAGGTTTCTGGTAGGTTGGAACCTCGTAGGTTCAGCAAAGCCAAGATACTTGAGGGTGAGAAGAGAACCAGGTAAGAGGAAGAGTCTGAGCCAAAGCAGCTCAGGCAGACCCTGCGGGAACCACTGGTCTGGCTACAATGAAGGATGCACGTGAGGTAAGAGTTAGACATTGAAATGTTAATTCACTTAAGGTTAGAGCTTCCTGTAGACCAGAAAGAAATTTCACAATAGATACTTACTTCTGTCTTGCGTAACAAACAAACAAACAAAATAGTTACGAGGTTGTCAGTCCTGACCTCTATTTGACTGAAATCAAGAAGGAAATGCCACACTTTTTAAAAGAGATTTACTTGTAATTACATTTCATTGGCCATAGCTTAGTCACATGGCCACACCTACCCATAAGGAAGGCTGCAGAATATAATCTTTAAACTAGGCAGCAATGTATATGGTTAAAAAAACTTTTTAAATTACAGATGAAGAAGACAATAATTATAGTTGAGGAAGACATATTTTCCTTCAGATGATGGAAATGATTGAGATAAAATAATCAAAAGGCTAAACTATGGTGTCTTGAAAGTGATGGTGGCAGTAAAACATTTCTAGAATTTATGGAGAAGGAATTATTTTACGTATGTGTATGGAATGTCAAAATATTTTGGATGTATTCAATTGGACATTAATATTAATAATCAATCGTCTAACATGCCAAGTCTTTTCTCTGTCCTAGGAACTATGTCAAATGCTTTATATCTGTTGTATTACTTAATGGAGGCAATAAGGTAAATTTTCTACATGATCCATTACAAATGAGGGAATGAAGATTTTGAGAAATTAAGAAAACGGATCAAGGTCATGCAACTTGTAAATGGCAGAGCCAGGACTCAAACCCTTGTTTGTCAAGCTCCCCAGTCCAACTACTTGCTTGTATTAGAGCCAGCAAGTGAAACCCCAAAGAGAGGAAGCTGAAGCTGGGGGGAGAGAGAGAAGTGGGAGTGAACTTGGAGAGCCAACCAGCTCTCTGGAATGTTGAAAGGACAGAATACAGGACAACCATCAGGGAGGAGAGAACTCAGGCCAAGGAGAAGAGGCATTAGGTGCTGAGTCTTTGAGCTCTTTCTCTTGGAGGATGAAGGGTAGGAGAAGCAAAGGAGTGACTGGAGAAGAACCAGGGCAAGGAGTGCTCAGAGAAGACCAAGAGAAAAACCCTCTTAATGTTGAAAAGAGCCAACAATGTGTATACCACAGATATTCAGAAAAAAGTCAATGATTTGAGAAGCGAGAGGTCATTCATTGATTATCTTTAAGATTATCTTTAAGAGGGGCACCTGGGTGGCTCAGTTAGTTAAGGGCTTGACTTTGGCTCAGGTTTATGGTTTGTGGGTTTGAATACCATATTGGGCTCTGTGCAGACAGCTCAGAACCTGGAGCCTGGTTCAGATTCTGTGTCTCCCTCTCTCTCTGCCCCTCCCCCACTCTCGCTTTGCCTTTCTCTCTCTCTCTCTCAAAAAAGTAAACATTAAAAAAAGAGTGTTTTAAGTGGGATGCAAGAATGGGTGGAGGAAGGTTGGAAATAATGAATGACTGTTTAAACATCCATGGTCACCCTATTGTTAGTACTAGCTGATAACAACACTTAATATTTATAGAATGCTTACTCTCTGCCAGCTACTGTTCCCAGGGTTTATGAATTCATGTAACCACAGCCCTGTGAGGCAGCTATTCTCTTTATTCCTATTTTGCAGATGAGAAAATTGAGGCAGCAAGAAGTTACATAATCTTTCTGGCTGCAAGCTCATGGTTACTACTCTAGAAAGGCCAAAGGTTTCTATCAAAAGTAATGAATTGGCAAAAGGCCACAGGTTGCTATTTTTTTTCATGTTTATTTTCAAAGGAAACGTTAAGTGTACTTAGTGATTATTCATCTTTCTTTCCTCAAAAAAAAAAAACTGTTTTGTAAAGGAAGCAGTTTTGCTTCATTTTTTCTGATGTCAGTCTCTAAAGGAAAATATTTTTAAAAATAATTTTAGTGAAATTTGAAATCCTAAGGGAAAACATGTTGTATTTTTCTAGTAAGCCTATTGAGAGAATTGAAATGATACATTATGGACCTTAGTAAATGTCTTCAGAAAGAAAGGGGGCATTCTATCTTTACAGGAAAACATTTTAGTAACTGTGCACTGGAACAATGATTTTTTTGTGTATCTCAAATTCCTCTATGCCTACGGACTGCTCAACTGAATGTCATTAGAACCTTTAGAACTTATTTTTGCATAGTTTGAAGCTTTACGCATCTCCTACACAGTCACATGTTTATTTGAAAAAAAAAAGTATGTATACATATCTGTGCATAATACAGTATGGGTGGCGTCTCGGGAGCTAAGACTCACAGATCGTCCCCTGCTCAGCGTCCCTAACCCTTTTCAGGTAACCAGACTTGTTCACATCAATACGTGCTTTCAAAAGACTGAGAAGTGATTCCGAAGTATTTTTGCCAGCAACACTGTAGTTAGATTTTTGGATAAAATAATACTGTGATATCAACAAACAAAGACTCTTGAAAAGGGATTCTGTGTAGAATGTGTTGATAATTAGAACAGGCAGATCTGAAGGGAATAGGTTTGCCTTTCTATGTAGACTTGCCAATTAACAAAATCATAAGTAAAGATAGTTTCATTGTCTACAGAGATGTAAACTATAAAGGCAAAAAAAATTGATCAGAAAAAAGAAAAGTACTGATTTTAATGAAAAGTACTTTGGAGTATATATTCAGCAGTAATGATTTTATGAAACTTAAAAATGATGATTATGTAACTGGCATTATTGGTTTTAAATATATAACTAATGTTAGATTGCTAGTTACTTTGTGCAACTGAATATTACACCATACAACTACTACAATAACTAGTTGTTATTGAGATTTTATCAGATGGTTGGTATCATGTTGGAAATATTCCATGTATAGTTTTAGTTAATTATCACAAAATCCCTAAGAGTTAGATAATCTAGCTTCTTTATGGAAATGAGGGGGCTATTTTTCATTGTAAATTTTTTAATAGTCTTTTTTAATCTGTTGGCAAACTTGGTAAGTAGGTAAAGTGCTTTTTTCATGTAAGAAGGTTGTTATTTCAGTTTCCTTTTCACAATGTATAAAATACCTTTAAATGATCTATGTTAGTGACTTGAAATTTTTCCTTCTTATATCCTGTGTATTTTTCCATCACACACTGTGACAAGTAAATAAGAAAGAGTTTTTTCTTCATGTTGTCTTCTTTACTGCCTCTTAATATCTCAACTTTGAGATGGTAGCCATTTCTGACCTAGGAAGGTTCCTATCATCTAATGGGCTTTAGTCAGAGAAGTGCCAGTGGAAGGTTAAATTTCAGTTGCATTACCATTAAGTAATGTGAGTCACGGGGAGAAAAACTTTGTGTTCTGTCTTCTATTTCTTTATACTTGACCCATAGCACCTTTATTTCTTACCTCTTACTTTTGTGAGGGTAAGCATATACTATTAATTAATTCTTTCAACAATTACATAATAGTACCTACCAAATGTTAAGCACCAGGGATGCACTGGTGATCCAAGACCTCATTAACTCCTGTCTTCATGGAAGACTGCATAGAAGCGTGGGGCCCAGGACATCTCTCATCTCGTGGGAATACATTGTAGTCATCAACTGCTTTTCCCTTGGTTGAAAATTACTAAGTGTCAACCCTGAAATCAAAAGGAAAGACCATCCTAATATAATTTGACTCATATGCAACTCTTCACCCACTAAATTAATTTTCTACAAATGCATATGTACCTTCTTTCGAGATAATCCTTAAGTCTCTAAGTGGTGATTGATTCTGGAGGCTATGGAGCTAATTTTGGGTCTATTAACTTGCTTGTTGACTGTTGTGTAACTCCTGATGAAGCTGGTTTTGAGCATTTGTGGGCAAGCCACAGGGTTTGTAGAATATCTTTAGGATGATGGTAGATGAGGGTCAAGATGGTTAAAATCCAGCTTTCTGTATTGTTTTGGAGTTAAGGGGATGAGGAGGACAAGACTGTGCAAGTAAATGTGATAGTATTATGACACTTACATCACTTAGAAATCTTTGTTAAACCTCATCCATTTTATCTATCCTAAAAAGACAGAAAGAAATCATACACATTGTGTGTCTCCTGTGTGGAGAGCCATACACTAGGGTTGTAATGTGTCATCTCATTTTCACATTCACTCTGAGATTTGGATGCTTTCATCATTCCTATTTTATAGATGAAAAAAACTGAAGTACCTTATATAATATCATCAGTTAATTATAGGTAGATTTATTATTTGAATCTGATTCTGGCTCCAAACTCTATTGTTTCTATTAGTCGAATTAATCAATTCTAATAAGTTAGTAGCTCAAACATTGTTTTAGATGTTTTTGAAGATAACTATTGTCTAATAAATATATTGAAATACTTATCATAAACACAATTTGCCATATTTAAATATTCAATAATATTTTTCTGTGTCCGTATTTTACTATCCATATTGAAATTTATGTACCTTTAGCACTTATACCGATGACAGTATAATTGTATTTTCTGGTGATATCTCATTTCCATTTTAAAGTTATGTTGCAAAGTAAGTATGCATTGCTTTTATTGTTAGAACTGACATAGACATCGTAAGAGAATAACAGCTATGAAAGGCAGAAAAGTCAGAGTATGTAGCCACATTTGGAGAATGAATACTGGAGGCTTGGAGAAAATGTTCACCGTTGCCCAGTTCTTCTGGGTAGAAACGATGTTAAAAACACAATCCTTGCTGGCTACTGCATTGTACTGTCCTGTCCTATTGCCTTCCTTATGACTTTTCTATGAACGAGTGTTTCTAAGGTAAGGCTGGCAGAGCAGTCAGCAAATAAGAGTCAATATTACCCTGGGTTCTAGCCAGGCAGACCCAAGTTCAAATCCAGCTGCATCACGTGCTGGGTTGAGCAAATAATTTAATCTCCCTTAGTCTCATTTTTCTTGTCTAATGGACATAATAATTCTTTTTCTGGTTTGCCGTGGGAAATACGAGCGATGGTGTATATTTAGTGTCAAGAGCAGCGTCACATCAAACTTGTTCAGTGGTATTTACATGTATTGGAGGAAGGATAAAAATCTGTGCTCCGGATGAGTGGGTGAAGTGTGTGAGGTAGCCAAGGTGACAGTCCATGGCTGCCAGGGGTGGGAGGGGAAATCTGGACCAGAGATACTTTTCCCTATTTTTCTTCATGTGCCCTGGCCCTTCACACACCCTGATAATGCTGATTCCTTCCACGTGCTCCTAAAACAGTCACAGTTCTTTTTTTAAAGTTTATTTATTTATTTATGTTGAGAGAGAGAGAGAGAAAGACAGAGAGAGAGGCAGAGTGAGAGGGAGAGAGAGAATCCCAAGCAAGCTGTGTGCTGTCAGCATGGAGCCTGAGGTGGGGTTCGATCTCATGAATTCTGAGATCGTGACCTGAACTGAAATCAAGAGTCAGATGCTTAACCGACTGAGCCACCCAGGCTCCCCAAAACAGCCACAGCTTTGACATCCAGTGTGGGTTGCTATTTTTATACGTGCTCTATCTTCAAAGCAACACAATTATCCAGTGATTTGGATAAGTTGACTCTTATTTCTCTATGGGTCCTGACACTGTATGTTCCTTGAAGACAGAAATCTGTCTTGCCTTCTGTAAGTCTTCCATACAACTATCATGAATGCACATAATAATTTTAATTGTTTAATGGACATTTATTGATCCCCTCTTATGTGTTAGGCACTACATTAGATACTTTGGGTACAGCAAGGAACAAAATAGAAAATTCCCATTGTCCTGGTGCTTATGTTTCAAATGGGGAATCGGATACTAAAGAATTCGCTGTATAATCCTATAAATTTAATAGCAGCAAATGCCATGGAAAAGTACAAGTTGCTAAGAAAGCGTGCGACAGGAGGCTGTATCTAAACTCCACAGTCAGGAAAGGAGTCTTTAGGTAGTGATTTTATGAAGTATATTGTGCTTCAGAAATTGTGTGGCCCTCATGATGCAAATTAGAATGATTCATCTTGGAATTTCTGAGTTTCCTAGGACTCAGTGTGGTACAGAGTGGTTAACTAGGGAGGAGATTGCTAGAGAGTGTTCCAAGCAAAGTCGGGAGCACCTGTCAGTCACCATGCTCCATTTTTTCAAAGATAATACAATAAGCCCTTCATATCACCCCTACCCTCAACCAGTGCCCAATTGCTATTTATGAAAAAGGAAGAATAACTTACTGAACACATGAATTGACAAATTTCCTGTATATCATATTATATCATGCCACTTTAACCTCACAACAGTACTGAGGTATTGTATCTCAATATCGCAAATAAGTAGGCCGATTATGTTTGGTTTGCCCACAATAGTCCCATTTATGCCTGTTGTCCTAAAGTAATTACTAATAATGCCTGCCCCCTTACCCTTCAGGCTCAAGGGAGTCCCACTTTGTGTGATAAGTTCTATGGTCATAAATAAACGAAGGTCAGGAAGATCAAGGATCTACTTTGGGTCACATAGCTAGTAAGTGGGGAGGGGGATATCACACCAGTACTCTTACTTAAAGCTCATGTTCTCACTACTGTATTGCAAATGCAATTAGTTCTACACTTACATTGTTCTCTGTTTTATTCTTCCAATCAGTGATAGGTAGCCCACAACAAAACTAACAGAAACTGGCTGACATCTTTGTGCAGTGATTCTGCTAAGAGTCATGTATTTCTGTAGAGTTTATAGGAGAGGAAATGATGTATCAAGATAAACTATAAAATACGAGTAGTAAGTTGTAGTTATTGTTGTGATGTGCTTGTCTTCATACTTGTATTAAGCCTATTCTTTACGTTGCTCAAGTATGAGAAAGCTAATTTAAAAAGCTGGGGTGCCTGGGTGGCTCAGTTGGTTGAGCCTCTGACTCTTGATTTTGGCTCATGTCATGATCCCAGGGTCGTGGGATTGAGCTCTGCCTCGGGCGTGGAGCCTGCTTAAGATTCTTTCTCTCCCTCTCCCTATGCCCCTCCCCTGAGCATATGCACACGCATGCTGTCTTTCTCTTTCAAAAAAATTCAATTGCTTCTGAAAGTCAACATGTGACTCTAATGACAAAACATTGGTAATTGATCTTTTCTCCAACAAGATACCCTGTGGGTGGTGAGGGGGGTGCAGTCCATGACTCGCCCTGGTGGGTAGTGCCTAACTGTAAAGATTGTAGAGTTTTTAAAATAATCAATCAAATCCTTTTATGGTTGAGCCATTTTAATAACACTTTGGAACACACTTTTCCTCATGTCTAAACTGAGGAATACAGATAAAATTTTTATCTGTAGCATATGATGAAGGCTTTTGAGAGCATTCTTCATACATAAAGATACCTGAAACATGGAATGCTATTGCTTCCTCTTTTATTTTAAATGAAAATGTGTATAAATCAAATTATACTAACAGTCATATTAAAAACAAATATTACTTTGTCATGTTTCTTTATGAAATTATAATGTAAATTGTAAAGATGCTGGTGTCACTCTCTGCACTTAGAAATAAGATTTTATGAGCTATATTCTGAGTCAAAATTTGTTTCTCTTATGATGTACACAGAAATGATTCACTATGGAATCTCTGAGTATATCTATTAAACAATATGTCTTATCTCTAAATGTTTACCTCACAGTTTGTTAGTGCTTCTTTGAATATATTTTGAGACCTTCTGGTCAATTCATCATTTATTTAATTCATATTCCTGTGCCCCTGAATGTTGCTAGTGAAGTAGGTGGGTTTGGCATAGGTGGGCTTATAGTTGGTAGACCTGGAATACATACAGTGTCTTTTGTTTCTTTCTTTGTAACTCAGAGATCATCTGCTGATATCCATCTAGCTCATGTGTTCTCCTTCCAGATCATGAGTAGCACTTCATGTAGTAACTATGTGGAAACTCTTTTTTGTTTGTCTGTTTGCCCAAACTACCTTCTTTTTATAGATTTATTAACTATCACAGCAGAAAGAAGTCTGTATGGATTGTCCAGTTCAGTAGTTCACGCTATGAGTGGGGTGTTGGTATACGTCAGGCAAGGAAGAGGTTCTGTGGCCAAATAAATGTGAGAAACTATGGGCTAAACCAAGCTTCAAAGGCCTCTTGATTGTGAGACTCCTTCTAAAGGAAGATATAGAATATTCCAATTCCTAAATTTATTTTACCACAGAACCCCTTTGTTACCCTTCATCTTCAAGGCTGGTATTCTAAAGAAGGGGCATCAGGCAATACTAATTGGGGGTCTTATTTTATAAGGAAATTGTCCCTGAGAAGTTAAGTGACTTACCCAAGACCTCACAGCTATTTGGTGGAAAATGTGAGATCAGAACCTATTTTGTCCGCTTCTGACCTGACTTTGGACAATCCATTGCTTTGAACATCCTGCTATCTTCTGTTACAGGTATTTGTATGTAAGAGTCATGGGGAGGCAGCTGGCTGAAATTATCTCCATCTTGCTTCTTCCTTTAGCCCCTAAACCTTTGGTTCTCAGTAAGGACCTGTGAATACCAGCAACAACCGTTCCAGTGGAACTGAGAAACTTGAGGAGATTGGGCTGATTCTGTTTACTTTCGGACAGCTGATTCCAAGTTTACCAGAATTATTATCCTTCTCATTAGAAGAAAAGTATAAGAAATGTCCACAAATAAAGAGATCACTTTCAGTCAATAAGTTTATTGGAAAAATATCTATTGAATGCTTATGAGTGCCCCATACTATTCTAGCTGCTAGGAAAATAATAGTGATCAAAGCAAAAATCCTTGCTCTCATGGAGTTTAAAATCCAATAATGAAATCAGATAATGAGCAAGCATTAAAAGCTGGTGAGTGCTCTGGAGAAAAATAACGTGGGCTAACAGGGACAGAGAGTGCTAGCAAGACCTTAGAATTGGGGTGGTAATTTATTACAGAGATTAGTGAGGAATGTTTTACAGTTTAACTAATGTTTGAGGAGAGACATGAAGAAGTGACGGAACTCATGAGCTTGGGAAAAACATCCCAGGGAATGGGATTAGTGTGCTCTAGGAATGCAGGGAAATCACTGTAGATAGACATGAGGGAGCAAGCTGAGTGTAGCAGTCACCAGATCACGTTGACTGTAGGCCATTGCAAGGATACTGGCTTATCCTCTGGGTGACAAAGGAAGCCATTGGAGGGTATTGCATAGAAAAGCGGCATGGTCTGACTTCTGTTTTAAAGGCTCAGTCTTGCTCCCGTGTGGACAATAACTACAGGGAGGTGTGGCAACAGATTAGATTCCCAGGAAGCAGACTCTGAGGTGGAGAGTAGCATGCAAGAAGTTTACCACACCTGTGGGAGTGGGAAGGCAGCAAGATTAGGCAGGGAGAGAATTGGGTTGCAAGGCAGACTGAACAAAAGCTTAACTGACCTTGTAAGATCGCTCTTTAGAGTTGCCCTAAATTGGAACGAGAGTGGCAGGCCTTTATATGGGTGTATCAAGTAGCCGTTGGATGCAGGCTGCCCTGGAGAAGGGGGAGTGGCTTTGGGCAAGACGCTTTATTCAACTGAGAGCAACACTTGGAGAGGACAGACAGCTGAGCACTGTTACAGCACCTCCAGCAGCTGGGGAGTAGTCCTTCAGCCTGAAGGGAGGTCTAGATGGTTTATCAGAGCATCCCTACAGGAGGCAAAGAGGAAGCAGGGGAGATTAGTTAGGAGGAAGTGATTTGGAAAGGAGATGATGGTAGGTTCTGTTACTAGGATGTTAGAAATAGAAGTAGGGTTCTGGATTTATTTTGAAGGGAGATATACCGATAAATTGGTGGTGGGGAATTATGAGAAATCAAGAATATCAGAATATTCACCAATACTGATATATTGATGGGGGATAATGAGCAACCAAGAAAAGTGATGTAAGCTTATCATTTTTAGCCTAAGCAATGAGAAATAGGAATAGCTATATGCTGAGGCAGGGAAAACTTGGGGGCTGTGGCGGGCAACAGTTTCAGGAGAAAAACAAATAATTCAGTTTCAGATGTCCATGAGATATCCTAGTGAAGATGTTAGCTGGATACATGAGGGTATTACCCAAAGAAGCCATTCAGGCTGGGGATACAAATCTGGAACAAACGTTATTTAAGCTATTAAGAACTGGATGAAATTATCCAAGGAGTGACTTCTGGGCTACTTCAAAGCTTAAGGGTAGAATAGCACAAAGCAGACAGGGGAGTGTTTTAGGGGATGGGAACAGGACTAAAAGGAGATGGTGTGCCCAAAGCCAAGTCAAGAAAGTGATTCAACAAGGGGAGAGTGGTGACCAAACTCTTATTCCTGTTGGATAAATGTTTCTTATCATTGTCTCTTTTCTCTTCAAATTCTGCCACGTGTAAGGCCTATTCATTTTGTCTGAATATTTAACTATGTCACAGTCTTACTTAGGTGCTAGGTTTTCCTCAATACTTTGAAGCTCCTAGTGTATTTGAATTAAGGGGGGCTACTAGTATCCTATTAACTAAGAGCATAAACCCCAAAGAGGAGAGAACCTATGAGTGCGGTAGTACAAGGAATAGATGCAATCCAGATGAGACCAATACAAATGCTTGATATGGATGGAGCCAAACTTAGGCTGTGATGGAATCTCACATATTTTTTATATAAATTTTTTAATGTTTATTTATTTTTTGAGACAGAGACAGAGCATGGGAGGGGGAGGGGCAGAGAGAGAAGGAGACACAAAATCCAAAGCAGGCTCCAGGTTCTGAGCTGTCAGCACAGAGCCTGACACGGGGCTCGATCCCATGGACAGTGGGATCATCATCTGAGCCGGATTTGCACGCTCAACCAACTGAGTTACCCGGGCTCCCCAGAAACTCACATATTTTTGATGAGAGGTCAGAATTCCCTTTAAATATAAGACACTCAATTCTGAGTCTGTGAATTGGGATGGCCCTGATTAGCATCCCTGGAATCACCTATTGCCCTGGAGACAGGAATCCAAACCCCTGGTGATTCCCATTTGTGGAGGAAAAATTCCACCTACAGCTAAAACAGAATAAGTGTCCTAGTATTGATCACCAGAAATAGGAAGTAAGAGTGCAGAAGCTAAGAGTGAAATCTCCCTGGGAATGGCTTGACACCACTTTCCCATACAGTCTGTCTTCAGCACATCACCTTGCACTGTCCTCAGACCTCACTCATGACTCATGTAACTTGTGTCTCTTCATAGGACTATAACACATGTTGAGAATAGAGTCCAAATCTTCTCTATCTTCATGTCCCTCAGAGCTTAGACTAGTCTCTGGTACTCAATAGATATTTATTAAGATAAATAAATGGGTTTCTAGTACCTTCTTTTATCAAGCACAGAGCATAGGAACAGACAAATGGGTGTCTAGCCTTGGCAACTGGATCTGTTTAATCCCATGCTTCTTGGAAAACTTTTGTGTGCTAATCTGCTTTCCCCTCAAATTTGTTTCCCATATCAAGAAGAGGGACTATTTATTCCATATTACTTATTTTATTTTATTTTATTTTAATTTTTTTTTCAACGTTTATTTATTTTTGGGACAGGGAGAGACAGAGCATGAACGGGGGAGGGGCAGAGAGAGAGGGAGACACAGAATCGGAAACAGGCTCCAGGCTCTGAGCCATCAGCCCAGAGCCCGACGCGGGGCTCGAACTCAGGGACCGCGAGATCGTGACCTGGCTGAAGTCGGACGCTTAACTGACTGTGTCACCCAGGCGCCCCCATATTACTTATTTTAAAAGCAATACCTGAAGAATCTTTTGGCTGGAAGTTACTGTAGTAATATCTGTTTAATAAGAAGGTGAAAGAGGTCCTACTTCAGCCATCAATAATGCCAAAACTTAAAGAGAAGTTGGAAACTGTTGCAAACTTTGACAAACTTTATTTACTTTTGGAAAAACATTATTCAATGGAGTATTTTTTGTTCTGCAGTGGAAGAGAGATCATTAAAAAGTGTGTGTTTATACAACAAGATGGAGAAATAAACATGTATGTTTATGTGATGCACAACTGGCTTAACCTAATTGAATAAATGCTTATATAGAGCTGTGAAAAAAAAGTTTGTATTTATAAATGCTTCAGGGTTTTCAGAAACCCTAATTGACATTCATATACATAGGAAAGTGGTTGTAATTGGAGAATAGACTCCTCCTCCCCACCCTTCCATCCTGTGTAAGTAACTTACATGCTCTTCATCATCCAAGACTGGGGCCTGTTTTTTGAACCATGTCATTATTTTCTATTCAAATGAGGATGGTTTCTATAGAAATTGTCCTAAAAACATGTGCTCTTTGAGGCTATATGTAGTTACTAACCAGATGGCTAAAGCATGCTGCTAGAATGCATGACCATTATGTTTTTTTAACTAACAATTATTACTTCTATCAATATAACAAATAGTCTGTAACACCAACAATTATTAATAAAACAAGAGAAAGAAAATGATTAGAGAAAAGTTGCCAAGGAGACACAGAGCAAAATAGCAAAATAATGGGTGAATTTAATTGGTTCCCATGTTGTAAAATGATTCAAGGAAGAGTTTAAATAGGGCAAAAGATAGGGGCTAAAATATTTATTTCCTCTTCCAAAGTTGACTTGCCAACATGTGTAAGTATTGCTTTAGTTGGCGGAGGGAATGAGAGAGACAAGACCAGAAGGTGGACAGAATGAGGTATGGGAGAAGAGCTTCATGGTTGTTTGAGTCTGCTTGGCATGAACAGATCGAAATATTGACAAGGGACTGGACTGCTACTTCCCCTTGGGGAACCACTCACTGGAACTGAGGTGTGTGGCCTTTAGGGTTTATATGATTTCACCTTCATCCTCGCCAGAACCCTGTGAGATAAGCACTCTTCTTATCCACATTTCACAGGTGAAAGGACTGCCTTTGAGAGGTCCCCCTGGGTCCCATAGCCAGTGAATGACTGACTCTAGGATTTCATCCTTTATGAATAGACTTGCTGCTTACTGCTGTTCTGATAGGTGCCTTCACTCAAGCTTTTATCTTTGCTTTGAAATAACTGTTATTCTATCCCACATTCCTAAGCCCCCACTCCCCAATGCTTCTAAGTGTGGCCCCGATGCCACTTTATCCTTGAATTACTCCATGTGGCTGTGATCTCCCCTCTCTCCAAAAGTTTCTCCAAGTCTCTGCTACTCAAAGTGTCATGAACAAGCAGTGAAACATCAACTGGGAGCTTGTTGGAAATAGAGAATCTGGGGCCCATCCCTGATGTCCTCAAGCTCTCTAGGTGATTTATGTGTAAAGTTTGAGAACTTCAATATGGAACTTCTCTTCTCTTCTCTTCTCTTCTCTTCTCTTCTCTTCTCTTCTCTTCTCTTCTCTTCTCTTCTCTCCTCTCCCCTCCCCTCCCCTCCCCTCCCCTCCCCTCCCCTCCCCTCCCCTCCCTTCCCCTCCCCTCCCCTCCCCTCCCCTCCCCTTCCCTTCCCTTCCCTTCCCTTCCCTTCCCTTCTCCTCTCTCCTTTTCTTTTCTGTTCTTTTTTGCTTTGTATTTCTATTATTTGTATATCTGTTTTATATTCTTAATTGGACTGTCAGCTCTTTGAGGGCAGGAGAGTGTTATGTTTTCTTTTGAGTATCCATAATTATACTTGGCATAGAGGAACACATAAATTTGTTTAGTGACATAACAGCACTTCTATTCGGAAATTTAGATAACTTTCTAGGTCAAAAAGTTCTATGTTATTTGGAAGAATTTTTGCCAGTGTGCTAGTAGAATCACTTTTGGCAATTACCTTACTTGTAATGTTTCCAAAATTCAGGCTTTTTTGTTTGTTTTGTGTTTTTTAGAACCTTTTTTGAATGTTTGTTTTTGAGGGAAAGAGCCCACAATCAAGTGGGAGAAGGGCAGAGAAAGAGGGAGACAGAGGATCTAAAGCAGGCTCCAAGCTCTCAGAGCAGAGCCTGATGCATGGTTCAAACTCACAAACTATGAGACCATGTGCCCCTTCAGACTTTTGATAAGGTTGAAAATTAAGAGATATAATCCAGATCTCGAAAATAAAATCTTCATTGCTTTCCATAGCCTTTGGTCTATAATCAGCCCTTGGGCCACACCACCTTTCATTGCCAAAGCACAAACGTAGGTTTGTGCTTTCATTGCCAAATCCAAACAGATTTGGAGAAAAATCAGTACATAAAAAATATAGAACTACTAAATCTGAAGACTCCAAACAGTTTCGTGTGTGAAGTTTTGTCTGCAGTCAGGACACTCAGCATCTTCCAGGAACCTTGGAATGGAATTTTTTCCCCACAAATATGTGATTCCAAGCTTTATTCTAGAGCTAATTTGATTAATAGCAGAACTTCAGTCACTACAGATGCTCCCGCTGCTTGCATTTACATGCCCACGGCCGATCATATTATTGATTTTTTTGAAATGATCACTGTGTGTTGTGTCGTTCTTTATTTAGACACAGTGTTTGCATGTATTTGTGTCTCTAAATGTTCTCAGTGCATGTGACCACCTGGTTCCTGAGATTGGCAGATGCTTGGGCCCTTCAATCAGCTTCTCGTCGCGGCACAATCTGGCTTCTCTCTTCTTTTTGCAGAATATGTAATTGGAATACTTGCGTGACAAGAAAAGAGGGCAAACACATATAGGTGGCATTTTTTTTTTTTTTTTAATTTCTACTGGCTCCATTTCAGCAGTCGGTATGACCTCTCATGAAGTGCCAAATCTAAAAATTGTCTAAACATAAATCTACTCTTGGGAGCTGACAGGATTCTTCAATTCAGGGAGGATTCCACTTTACCTCTTTTTAGAATTTTTTTTTTTTCCCTGTGTGAGTGTGTGTTGTTTTAGTGAGAGGCTCCCTTCCCACACCTCAGTCATCGGTTTGCTCACTCCCTTGTGTGATGAATCAATGCTTCCAGAACAGGGGCTTCCGAGGGACTGCGGGAACAATTACTTCCAAATGAACTCGTGCGTCTTAGCAGGGAGCATTCAGACCACACCCCAGGTAAAAGGAAGTCTTTCCTTAATGTTTTCAGGAACTTTTAAAGGCTGTGCACTTCGTTGTTTGCTGCAAGAGGGCTTGAGGGAGAGCTGCCTGGGTATAGATAAATTTGACTGTATGTCAAAATGAAATGTTATCTACAGTTCGTGGAAGGGGCCAGCAGATAAAAGCGAACTGCTCACTGGCCAACCAAAAAAATGCTCAGGGCTGCCCTCGGCATAGTGTTGAAGCTGACACCCAGGGATGCCTCTGCTCAACAGGAGGCTGGTGGACATCTGTGAGTGTGGGTGTTGACATGGGAAGGAAGAGAACTTTTAGGGAAATAGTAGACAGGAAGGCGTTGCAGCCTGAAACTGAGCAACGGAGCACTTAACCTGCATGGTGTGGGAAAACACAATTTCCTAAGTTCCTATTCGCCTGTCCGGGGAGAAGGGGACAGTCTCAAGAGATGTCGAGTGCTTGAAACCATTTTTAGGGCGAGAGTTTAATCCGTCTGGGTCTAATTCTATTATTAAAGTAGTTTCCCAAGAACAAGAACTAAGATGCGTTTTTAAATGGCATTGGCACCTGAAAGTGTTAACTGGCATTTAACAAGTGCAGTGGTATTAACGTGCATCTGTTTCTGCTTTGTGTGGAAAATGATTTTTCATCACCATAGCGATTCATTTCTGGGCTCCCCTGGAACTTGGCCACCGTGTGCAGGAAACAGAAAAAAAATTTTTTTTTCTTCTTTTCTGAACCGGGGATTCAGCAGTCTATCAACTAACACGTGGCTCTACATCTAAATGTTACATAGTATAATTTCACATCCTTTTCCAACCTAAATTCTGTACAAAAAAAAATTTGTACATCATTGGTTAGATAAGAGGATGCTAGGTAATAGCGATGAAAAGAGCCCCATGCTAACACTGTACTCCCAGCTTAAAAGCAGATACCGAACCATTGCCCTTTTTGTGGTTGTGCTTCTGAGGATATGTGTGCAGACGGGAATTTATCCCTGATCTTTTTCTCCAACAGTAACCTTGGAAGATGAATACGTCTTTAGCCCTATTAGATTTACCCTTTTATGTTATTCTTGAATGACATCATGTATTGGTTCAACTAAAATTAAAAAAAAAAAAGTTGTTCTCCTACACCTACAAAAAGACATTTTATGTAGGATATGGCTGTGTCTGTAGGAAAATATGACAATAAAATAGAAAGGAATAATTTTATTTTGCTGTTGCTTTCATTGTCAACTTGTGGTTATGCTTAGAAATTCATTTAAGGGCATTGTATTAAAAGCACACCTTATGCACTGAAACGTTAGTGTTCACTCATACTTTGTTTCCATTTTATTCACTAAAATTATAGCTATTACCCTTTAAAAAGTCTATAATTTATGGGGTATCAACAGTAGAGATCTATTTGTATTTTGGAGATTTAAGTGGGATTGCATTGTACAAATTGTACAAGGCTGGAGAAATGAATTTTCGTCATCGTGTGTGTTTTAGAAGGCAAAATCACTTACTGTTAGTAATGGTTGTATGTATTTCATACTCATGGGGCACTTAATACTGAACCCTTTCATACGTTGGTATTTAAATTTCATGGGGATAGAACATAAGACAGACTTGTAGTCATCATGTGGGGAGATGATGGGCCTATAGAACCTGGGGATAAGTTCACAGCTTCACTTCTTTTTTGACTCCTAAAGCACTGTCTTTATTTCCTACCCACATGAAATTCTGCGATGAATTATCTGAACTACCTCTAATGATTTTGTTGCTAAAACCGCTATCTATCTTGATATTTATGAGATTAGTCATGTAAAGAAGCCTTCCTAGAAAATAATCTATCTAGTAAGTGTGTCATATTGTTGTTGCTGATAAGACTAATGGGCTTCCCAAATCTCACAAGGGATCTAATGTTCCTCACTACAGAGGAGAGCATTGATTTATTATTTTCGGATGATTAGTTGCAACCTGGCAATTTTGACATGACTGCAATGAAGGAATAATGACAACTATCTTTAAAGGCATAAAAGAAGGTTAAAGAGTGAGAGATGGTTCAGAAAGGTTTGCCTGTGTGTTTTATATTCCCTAAGGAATTGTTTCTAGAAGGCATGGCTGTTTTAGTATTTTTAGTTATCAGAAAGCTGTACCCTATAATAAACTGGCCTACAGTTAGTTCATTAGACATATAACGTGGGTGAAATCTCCTGTAAGGATACCCACTTCTCTTTCTTTGATTACATACTCACAAAGAAAATACCTAATAATAATCTAGTGTGTCAGATAGCCTGATCCAGGTACCTCCTGACCCCAGGCTCACTGAGTGCCATCATGCTCTCAGTCTCTCTGTCCAGTCCAGTCTTGTCATCCATGGTGGCTTTCATTGTCACCAGAATGACTTTGTCAACCTTCTTGTCTCACAGTTACTTGAGCTTCCCAATCTCAGTGCCTTTTCTGTTGTTTTTTTTTTTTCTTCTGAGATACTCAGTCTCAAGGTCAAAGCCTTAGACCACATAATCGTCCAGAATTACCATACATCTAAATCTTAAACTCTCACATACCGTACTCTAACCCCACGTCATTCTTCCCAACACTCACCATGTTATCAAATCTGGTCTCTGAGCATCAGAGACCACTGGTCCCCTGAATCTGAGGGTTCCTCTTCTGTACCTCTCCAAACTTCACTCCATGATGTTCGCTTGCTCTACTCTCACTAGAGCCCTCAATTTCCTCATGCTCACAACATCCTTTTGCCCAAACTGCTTCTGAACACCAGCTCTGTAAGTGCTACCATTGTTTTTTTCTGTTCCTGTGATGGGTAGTTTGACACATCCCTGGAGAAGATATCAAATGTCCAAGCAAATTGCTTCACTACTACGGGTCCTCGGCATATTCTGTCTCTCCTTTTGTTTATAGTCAGGCATCTTTCCTATTGCTGTCAATGACGTTCTAGTCTTTTCTGTTTTCCTTAAAATCCCATGTCAATTTTTCTAGTTCTTCATTAGCTGCTTGATAACTTAGTGTTCCAACTCTGGAGGCTTCAACCTTGGACCTCTTCTTTTCCTATTTGTGCTTACTACCTTGGTGATCTCTTCTGGTATTGTGGTTTTAAATACCATGTACAAGTTAACAATCCTAATAATTTTATCTTTAGCACAGACTGTCCTCTAAACTTGACTTCCATACCCACAATTCCACTTGGATCTGTATTTGGCATATTACTTTTGATCTTTATTCTCAGACTAGCTTCACCTGTTGTTTTCCCCATTTTAGTAAATAAAATTTCATTTCTTGTGGTTATTCAGGTCGAAAATTTTGTACATGTCTAGATTCTTATCTATCTTTTATATCCCACATCTAATTTTTAAGATAATTCTAGGTTTTCCTTTGAAATCTAGCCAGAACCAAGGTACCTGGGAGGCTCAGTCGGTTGAATGTCTGACTTTGGCTTAGGTCATGATCTCACAGTTCCTGAGTTTGAGCCCCACGTGGACCTGTTGCTGATAGCACGGATCCCACTTCAGATCTTCTGTCCTTCTCTCTCTCTGTGCCTGCCCCCCTCACGCTCTCTCTCTCAAAAATAAATAAAACATTACAAAAAATTAAAAAAAACTAAAATATAGTCAGACTCTTAACATTTCTTATTGTGATTACTGCAACAACCCAAGTTCAACCTACCATTTTCTCTCCCATGGGTTACTGCCATAGCCTTATAGCCAGTCTTCATAGCTTCTGCCTATTGAAAGTAATATATATTTTACATATTTATTTTGTTTACTTCTTTCTCCACAGAATGTAAACTCTATTAGTGTGCTCATCATTACATCGTCAACACCTAGAGTGATGTCTTAGCATTTAGTAGACATTTAATAAGACCTTGTTGAAAAATTGAAAGTAAGTAGAAGGCATAATACTCAAGTGAGGGTTGATTTTAGTGGGATCATAGTGGCAGGACTGAAGGCTACTCGAAAGACAAGGATGTGGGTGGGTGAGTAGATGTAGTGATGGGGACCTTGGAAATTCTTGTTTGACTGCTCTAGTTATCTCAGTGAAATAAGAAACCAAGTCATCGGGTCAGAGTAAGACCATGGAAGAAGATATTGAGGGTGTGAAAAAAGGAGAGGGTGTGAGTTTTCTAGGCAAGTGGGAGAGTGAATGGACTATAGAACTGTAATATGTTTATAGAGCAACATTGAAGGGCCTGCTTGAGGCTCAGAGTCATAAATTTGAAGTGAAACCGGTAAGCACAGTTGTGTGATTTCTTCCAATTACATACCTTTGTGGTGAAGGGGTAGATTAGGTAGCCCGTTAGATTTAGTGAGGACTGTGATTTGCCCAAATGGGAGGGATGATGTGAGAGAGGGCAGGGCACTTGAGGAGTATGCATGGGGTAAACGCAGTCACTGAGGCTGGCTAAAATAAAAAAGAGGTATGGGAAAACATAATGTTGGAGAGATCAGTAGATTTTCCTTCTGGTGGGGTCTGAGAAATGTTTCAGCTGGAGTATGAGAGGGAGGTGTGGAAAGAAAAGAAGTGGAGATCAGAGAATGGAAAATGTGACATTACAGAGGGCTGGTGGCTATTGGTTGAGGCTAGGGATTGAGGGGCAAGAAGGAGCAGAGGCCAGGTCAACACAATATGAGGAAAATTACCCATGGGCTGTGATACTGGGTATTAAGCAAAGCATAGTGTTAAAGGGAGTGGAATTGAGCCACGAACTAAATCTTCAAAGAAAGAAGAGCTTGCTTAATTTGGGTGTGGGCAGATGACAGTGAAGATGAGAGGTCATGAGTGGTATAGACTCTTGACATGAGATTCACATCTGGAAGTTTCTAGGTAGGAGGAAAGAAGAATGGTCTGGAAGTAGTAAAGGGGAGTGAGGAGGACACTCTTGTACTTCCAGGTCCAGTGTGAGGGAAAATAGCAACCATTGAACAAGCTTCTTAGAGACAGAGCCCTTCAGAGGAAGCAGTGGTTTGATTAGAGTGAGGATGGAGAAGAGCTTAAGGACATGGGAGATTGTATGATGGCTGACTGAATTTCAGAATGTGTATGGTAGAAATACTTCATGAATTGGGATGGGGCACAGATGGGAAAAGAATGAGGGGGTGTGCATAGCACACAGGAATTGCGGGATGACTCCAGCCTGGGTTCCTCATAGGTGCTGACATGGATGGGGTTAAAGGGAAGGCCACAATGAAGCCTGAGAGGTCCAAGGCACAGAAAGTGGGCACAGTTTAAAGGGAGAGGAAAGTGAGGGTCCTGCCGGGGTGTATCATATTTCCTGTGACAGAGGCATGGAGGTAGCCGAGGGGCAGTGTTACTCTGATTAGATGGGGTTGATTTTACCATCAGTGTTGATTATGCCACCTTTCTGCTTCCACCACTGCACCACATTCGTGAGATTTTCTGTATCTTCATTCATTTTCTCTGGACTCAAAGGAGGCCATGTTCCTTCTCCCGTTCTCTTAACATATTTTGCCTGCTTCCTCCAGGACGTTGTTTTGCTTTCCTTCTCTTCTGGCTCCTTTCCCAAGTCTACAGATATGTTCAGGTCCACCCTATTACATGCCAGCAGAGGCACCTCTTTGACTCTCCTTCCCTCACTAACTCCTCTCAACCTCCCTCTTTACCCTTTATCCAGATTTCTAGAAAGAAAAATTTACAGCTGGATCTTCTCTTTTTCCCTTTCATTTAGTCCTCAATCTATTGCTCTTGGTTTTCTGTGCTTGTCACTAGTCACATGTCTTTTAAAACCAGAGTTATCGGGGGCACCTAGGTGGCTGTGCGTCTGACTTCAGCTTGGGTCATGATCTTGCAGTTCATGAGTTCAAGCCCCCCATTGGGCTCTCTGCTGTCAGCACAGAGCCCACTTCAGATCCTCTGCCCCTCCACTGCTTGCGCTCTCTCAAAAATAAATAAAATGTGGAACAAAAGCCCAGAATTATCTATCTAAAATTCTAATATGACTACTTCATTTCCCAATCTACGGTGCTGTAATTGTTCTCTGTTGTCAATCAGACAGAATCCAAGTTTGATATGTACCCCCCACTGCTGCTGCCCTTCCATGATTTCAATCATCTGGTTTTCTTAGCCTGGGATATCCTTATCTTCCTCTTCCCTGGGACGAAATTTCAGGTGTTGCCTTTTATAGAGCTTCCTAGATTGGGTAGGCAGGCATCGCTCAACACTTTTCCCTTAGTGGTTTGTGCATCCCCTTTTTTCTTCTTGTGTGTGATCTACTGACTATTTCCTATTCATTATGGCATCCCTAGCTCCTTGAGTTCCTGCCACACAACAAATAGTAAACACAATCATTCTGGTGCAGCCACTCTGGGGAACAATATAGAGGTTCCTCAGAAAACTAAAGACAGAACTACCCTACAATCCAGCAATTGCACTATTAGATATTTACCGAAAGGATACAAAAATACAGATTTGAAAGGATACATGCACCCTAATGTTACAGCAGCATTATCAACAATGGCCAAATTATAGAGAAAGCCCAAATGTCCATTGACTGATGAATTGATAAAGAAAATGTGACACACACACACACACACACACACACACACACACACACAATGGAATATTACTCAGCCATCTAAAAGAATGAAATCTTACCATTTGCAATGACATGGATAGAGCTAGAATGTATTATGCTAAGCAAAATAAGTCAATCAGAGAAAGACAAATACCATATAATTTCACTCATATGTGGATATTAAGAAACAGCTGAGGGTTGATGGAGGGGAAGTGGTGGGGAGATGGGCTAGATGGGTGATGGGTACTAAGGAGGGCATTTGTGATGAGCACTGGGTGTTGTCTGTAAATGATGAATCCCTGAAAACTACTTCTAAAACCAATATAGTACTGTATGTTAACTAAAATTTAAATAAATTAAAAAAATAAACACAATCATTCTTGAATTATTAAAGCATGAATGAAAGAGAAAGTGTGTCCTCAAGGAGAGACATTGGTGTTCTAATTGCTAAAAAAGCATTCTTTCAATTTTAAATCCAGTTTTTAGTATTCTCATTAGTGATACATGTTGGAAGTTTCTTGTATGGTTGTGATTATGAGTCAAATTGAAACTGCTAACCCAGGGTTAAATGAATAAAAGTCAATTTTGAAACAGACTAGATGCTGTGTTTGTGATGATCCTACTGAGGTAGAAGTGCCCTATAATATTCCAAAAGACCACCTAGCCAATCTACTGTTTTGTTGCCATCCCCCTACAACAGGATCTTTCTGGGGTTGTACTGCTTTCTCTGATAAATGGAATCATAAAAAAAAGGGGGGGGGATCTGATCCACTGTGACTGTTTTTATAGCTGTTTTTTTTTTTTTTTTTGGCAACCATACACATGACCACAGGATAATAGGCAATTTATCAAAATAACTGAGATAAATATCATGGGGTATAGAAAATACAGTCAAGATAAACCTTTGACAGGACTGAAGGTCTAATTTAGTACATGTCTCATAGGTCTCTTCTGGTGATTCTGAAGCCAAACCTCTGATCTTCACATTTGTCCCCACTGTCAGAAGACTACCAACCCACTCTAAGTTGGCTGATACCTCTAAATTCCTTGTTAAAATTCCTGAGGAACCAAGTGATAAGAATCCAGAAGCTGTAAATAGGGTAGGATTATTTTTATTCTTTTTTTTTTTATATTAAGCAACTTTATATTAAACATTCAATTGTCCATAATAATGACTTGGAAATTTGTATGAATGTTTATTTCCTTTGCATAAAGTGAGATGTCTGTGAAATGTAAGGTTGACTAAAAATATAAGTGTGTAATAGTGTGTGTAATTATCATACCCCTGCTTCTCTCTAATATACTATTCTCAACTCATGAGTTGACACCCTGTTCTTTGCTATTCACATGACACATTCTGCCTCCTGGCATTTTCCCTTCTCCCAAATATGTCTTAAAACAATAAAAACAAAATTTCCCGAGAAGTTTGAATTTATCTTGATAGAAAATACAAAATAAAATGCTGAGACATTATTGTTTTACATGCAATAAATTAGCAAAATTTAAAAAGTGTCATATCCAGTACTGGGACAGTTGTGAAGGTATTGGCATGCTCATGCTTTGCAGCTAGCTCTACGAATTTATACAACTTTGGTGGAAAGCCCTTATCCATAGTTTTAAAACTGTCATAATTTTCAATAACTAACTCTTAGAAACGTAGTTAGCCGGGGGCCTGGCTAGTTAGCCTGTAGTTAGCCTGGGTGGCTAGTTAGCCTGTAGTTAGCCTGTAGTTAGCCTGACCTGTAGTTAGCCTGGGTGGCTCAATTGGTTGAGCATCTGGCTCTTGGTTTCGGCTCAGGTCATGATTTCACAGTTCATGAGCTTGATCCCTTCATTGGGTTCTGAGCTGACAGCGCAAAGCCTGGTTAGGATTCTCTCTCTTCCTCTCTCTCTCTGCCCATCTCTGGCTTGCTCTCTCTCTCTCTCTCTCTCTCTCTCTCTCTCAAAAATTAAATAAATAAACATAAAAAAAAGAAATATATTTTAAGGAAATAGTACAAAGGCAGAAAAATGTCATTTAGGAAAACAATTAGGGAAAAATAAAAATAGTCTAATAGCTAATAATCAGAAAAATAAAATTAAGAATATGATAATAAATTACTTTTACAAGGTTATAATTATAGTGATTATGTAATTCCATGGAAAGTATTAACTTTATAATAGTAAGCAACGACATAGGTTATAAAATTGTATTTATACACTCATTATGCTTATCCAAAATGAGACCAAAACTGGAAATAAAATTAAAACAGACAAAAAACCCTGATAATGACTTATGTTAGCACAATGACAGTTTGGCTAAAAAACCCTTTCTCTTTAAAAAATATATTTAAGGGGTGCCTGGGTGGCTCAGTTGGTTAAGTGTTCAACTCTTGATCTCACCTCAGGTCTTGATCTCAGGGTCCTGATTTCAAGCCCTGTGTTGGGCTCCATGATGGGTGTGGAACCTACTTAAAAAAATGTATTTTAGGGGCGCCTGGGTGGCGCAGTCGGTTAGGCGTCCGACTTCAGCCAGGTCACGATCTCGCGGTCCGTGAGTTCGAGCCCCGCGTCAGGCTCTGGGCTGATGGCTCAGAGCCTGGAGCCTGTTTCCGATTCTGTGTCTCCCTCTCTCTCTGCCCCTCCCCCGTTCATGCTCTGTCTCTCTCTGTCCCAAAAATAAATAAACGTTGAAAAAAAAATGTATTTTAATACTGTCTTATTATGAATAAAATGTGACTGGGGGATTTCGTGGTGTTCTTGATTCACTAAAAAGGGGCAAAATAATCTGATTCACCTTGGGTGTATGAAAACATCTTATCTGGAAAGCTATAATATATCTGTGATCCTGAGATTTTTCAATGCTACTGCCTTATTTCAAAGGCTACTAAGGCCACATTATTTCAGGGAGATCCTACACACGACAATTGGAATGTCCAGGAAATTTCTCTCTAAGAGTTCTCAAATATGTATACACACACACACATAGTTATGGTATCCTTTGTTATAGGTGCTATGAGCATATGAGATGACTGTGGACATATATATTAATCTTGGTTGCAAACTTCCAGAGCTTCCTGAGACATTGATATTTATTTGCTGATTGCACTGAAATGCACACAACTATATCTTTAGAATATTCAAGATTTTTCTTCCTATTTTTTAAATAGTTCAATATTATAATAGGGCAGGCTAAATAACCCCTTGATAATTTATATATTCAACCACTGTTTACTGAATGCATTATGTGTTTGGTGCAGTGGATTCTGAATTAATAAAGTCAACTCCTGTAACTCATTATTGGGAAGGCATACAATAAACAAAGTGAAAAGCATATAATGAAATCTCAGATAATGATAAAGCTGTACAAAAGTACATCAAACTAAAGGAATAGAGAATGATGGACTATGGGGAAGGGAATTATTTTAGATCACTAATAAGGTTTTCGAAGACTAGTTCAATTTATGCCATCTTTTTAGTTATTGTTACTTTTTATAATAAGCAATCTGTCTCTGAATCCTTAATTTTCTTAAAAGTTTATTTATTGTGATAAAGAGAGAGAATGAGCAGGGGAGGAGCAGAGAGAGAGGGAGAGAGAATCTCAAGCAGGCTCTGCACTGTCAGCATGGAGCCCACCTTGGGGCTCGATCCCACAAACCGTGAGATCATGACCTGAGCTGACAATCAAGAGTCAGATGCTTAACGGTCTGAGCCACCCAGGCGCTCCTGAATCCTTTTATATTTAATTTAAACTTCTTTCTAATTTGGGTTTTTATTATTGTATAGCATTATAATTTAATATGTGAAATGACCATTGTCAGAGAAATCCTAATCAGAAGCAATTTACGTTTATCTTGACTAAATCATCATCAGCTAAGAAATGTACAGTGGGTATATAAAATCACCTTTTTAGTTATATATAATCAGTAGTTTGACTTCTATTTTTACACATATGATATATATGCATATAATAGCACATGTTAAGTTTACTACCACAGTTGAAATTTCATTTATTTTAGTTTATTTAGTGTCTTCTTTATTATTTTTTATTCTGCAGTAATTTTAGACCTAAAGAAATGTTGCAAAGAAAAGGATAGTAACCACAGCATGGTTATCAAAGCCAAGAAAATAAACGTTGGGTCTTTTAAATACAATCTTAATGTACAGTACAGTTATCATTTTAGAAAAAGATGCTTGATAGTTTGATAAAGCTATCATACTTTGGTCTTGTAAACCCTCTCTGTACTCATAAAAAAATTGGATGGGAAAAGATTAGAATTACAAAATAAAATAGTGGTGAAAAATACTTTGTACTAAAAATACTTTTTTTTCCTGGTGTCTGATTCTTGAGTTCCTCCCAATTAGTTTAGATTGTTTTGTTTGAATACCTACACATTTTGTTCTAGTTTTATTTTTCCTCTCAGACTTTCAGAGAGATTTGTACTATTTTAGGAACTTTCAGTGGGGTTTCCTTTCTCTCTGACTTATACAGGTTTTGCCTGACCATTAACTAAACACTTAACCAACGCCCATTTGTTTCATGAATGCCTTCATGGGAAACATTGCTATCTCTATTTCTTTTTAAGAAATTATATCATGATTTATTTTAAAGCAGGTTTACTTGATATTGATTCTGAGCTTGAAGTTGTTTGGGCTTGGACTAGGACAGACAACCGGGCTAGTAAAAGTGAGCCATTAACTTCAGGGGTGCCTGGGTGGCTCAGTTGATTAAGTGTCCGACTTCAGCTTGGGTCATGATCTCATGGTTTGTGGCTCAAGCCCCGCACTGGGCTCTGTGCTGACAACTCAGAGCCTGGAATCTCCTTCAGATTCTGTGTCTACCTCTCGGCCCCTCCTGAGTTTGTGCTCTGTCTCTGTCTCTCTCTCTCTCAAAAATAAAAATAAACATTAAAATTTTTTTTGAAAAAAAGTAAGCCATTAATTTCAATCCAGCCTCTCCTAAGTCAACCTGATTTTTAAATATATTCCTAAAAATTCTAGTCTTTGGAAATCATAAGCAGGTTAAACTTTTAAGAGTACAGGCAAAACAGAAGCCAGTGTCAAACCAATGTCAATGCTTTTATGTCTCTACATTAATTACAGTCTGATTCCAATGAGTACTTGACCTTGAATGCTGGGAGCCAACGGGAGAGAGACCAAGGAACATTGATTTATCCTTCAGAGGTCAGTGAAAATATTTCACAAGGAAGGGGACTCAAAGCAAACGAACTTCAAGGAATGCAGCAAAGTGACCTCTTTAAAGCTGAATATGTCTTTGTTGTGGACTCGGAAGGGGAAGATGAATCTACCAGTGGAAAAGGTGAACAAGGCCCCCCTGGAGGGATGGGCACCACAGCTTCTCGGCCCAAGTCTCTAGCAATTTCCTCCACTCTGGCCTCTGATGTGGTACGTCCCAAAACACGGGGGACAGACCTCCAGGCCCCATCACATCCTGAAATGTCTCATGGGATTGCCCCTCCGCAAAAGCATGGGCAGGTAGGTTTTTCTTCTTGTCATAGAATAAAAGAAAATGTTTACATACTCTTTATCCTAGGCTGTCTGCAAAGGCCTTCCTGTTTGAAGCAAATAAAACTCTCAAAGAGAAAAGGTACTAAAAAACCCAAATCCCAAGATCATAAATCATCAGAGTAAATATAGATAATTAATTCATAAGACAAAAAAGATTATATAATTGTACTGCGAGTTGGCTGAAGAGAAAATGTAAAATATTCAGCTGGAGTGGATCTGGGGGAATGTTATCTCTTACTTTTGAATAATTCTTGGAAGAGGTTGATATTGGGACTTTCTTAGGAGACAGTGCTGGGTGAGCTGGCTGCATCCAAAAGCATACTTCAGATAGGAGAAAGATCCTGTGGGAAGACATCAATTGAATATCAGATGTAGACACATTACTTTTAAACTGCTGAAAGAGTAGTAAAAGAACAGGCTAGGAAACAAGAGTGTGTAAGAAAAAAGAAATCTCACCTGTGTGTCTTATGGAGAGAATCTGTTGTAGTCCTGAAACCCACCAGTGCAGGGCTTGCCTCAGCGAAATGGGGAGAAGATTCCACCCCAAGACTTAGCAGCAAAATTGAAGAGTTCCTTTAAGATGGAGAACCTATTTAAGACCCATTTCTGTGATGGGCAGGAAAGAAAGGAGGTGGATAGAGAGGGATTTTGAAGGGAAAAATATGAAGGATTTGCCATTGGCTGGCTAATTGTTATAATGAAATTATAAAATGGTTTTGACAAGGCCTAGGTAGAATGTCAGGAATGCAAAAGGCTGGCTTTGGGAATGGATAGTGGATACAAAGTTCTCTTTTGTAAAGCAGGAGTCAGTATCATGATGTCCTATTTAGGATCTGTTAGACAAGGCACTTGCAAGCATCTCAAAGTAGTTGGGAGAACATATTTATTGGTGAGTTGGCCCTTTGGGGCTGATAGGACCTATGCATAATTGTAGAGTAGGCATCTTATTTGGGTGTCACCCTATCTTCATTTCTGCAGCTTTCACTGAATTCCTGATGCTTAATTTATGTCACTTTTAAGTATCCAGTATCCTTAGGCTACTCTTTCATGGTAGAAGACTCTCACTAGGGTACCCCCATCTTGGTCTACTGGACTAAAACATTTATTTCCTCTCAAAATTTATTCTCAATGATTGGAAATGTTCTAATTATATAATTAAACATATTCTCGGTAAGCAGTGTTAGGCTTAAACATTTCTTTCTTGCCTCGGGAAAGATGATGGAATCACCAAGTTGTAGACATGGGGGCTCTCATAGTCAGGGGAGGGTAATTTTATCTGGCCCCTGTGAAGAAGAACATAAAGGCATGATGATAAAAAATAGGAGAAAACAAAGAAAATATTCTTAATGAAGGAATTTTTGGATTTTTGATTCACTCCTTCCCCCAGTTGTTAGGTTTTTTTCCCCCTGAGTTGGTCATTTAACTTGTTTTTATGTGATCAAATATATATAAGTCAAACTAGAGACTGGATACATATCTTGGGATCTTTTTTCCAAAATATATTATTTTGCAGTAGGTTATAGTTCATGTTATCAAAGCTCCTAATGAAAAGGCAAAGTTCAACCTAATTCACTAGCAGTGGCTGAAAATTATGGTTACCACTAATGGAGCTTGAAAAGTTTGGGAATAACCATTGTTCCTGTTTCCATTTCCTATAATAATCCATTTGAGTGATGAATAGTAGAACATCATCAAATAAAAATAAGATGAAATAAGGTAACTGTTACCCACAAATGTTTACATCATTTACAATGATCCAGGCACCAAAGAAGGCATTCAGAATTTTAATGTAGTCAGTAGTAGGAACAACAACTCTAAAGAATATCCTGATTGGATTACTTCATGCCAACAACGTCAATTTTTCAATCAGAAATGTAGTCATTTAAGTGAATTAACTGGTAAAAATGAATCCATGTATAGAACTGTCTACAAATTAGCACTATTAGCAACAATTTATTAAGCTATTCTAAAAAATGCCTTCAGTTCCTGGTTTGGCTTTTAACTTTTCAATAAACTAGCTTAGATGTCATTTTCTGTTCACATCTTGTACTTCTCTTCCTCAGTTCTTCTGAACTATCACAAAAGTACTCATAGCTTTCCATCCCTGAGCCCCTGATTCCTCTTTGTAAAGCTTATTTCTTCCCCAGACCCATCTCCGTTTTGGCCTGGGCTACTTAACACTAAGCTCAGCAGAAGGAGCACCTCTTCCGCTTTCCATGTATATTTTTAGCCTTTTTAGAAAATCTCTATTATAACTCCTTTTCACTGTGTTGTAATGACACATTATTTTTTCTTCCTCAGTAGGCAGAGAACAACTTAAGTCAAGCTCTATCTCATTTATTTCTGTGTTTCCAGCACTTAGTACAGTGTCTTTCACATAGGTGAGGTTCAGTAAGGTGTGTAAAAGGAATAAATATTTAAGTATTCACAGCTTTGGAGTCCTTGCACAGATATTGACCCCTTCATGAAGTCAGCTTTGGTTCTCTGAGTCAGAATAACCTCTCTCTCAATATGATTCTGATAGCTTTTTCTTTTTGTCTTTTTTTCTTTTGGTACATCTTTTATAACAATTATCCTATTTCAGCATGTATTATAACTATTTAGGTGCATACCTTATCTCCCCTAGCAGATTGTAAAGTCTTTAGAGGTAAAAGTCCATGTTAAATCCATTTTTATTAAACATGTTGTTCCCTATAGTGATTATTATATTATCATGAATATAGTCAATATAAATATTGGGTTGAATGTATTTATATACCAAATACTTTCACGGAAGTGGCATGTTTAAATAAAAGCACATTATGTTAAAAAAATCACTAGACAATTAAAAACTTTAAAGTGTAGGTCAAAAGTAAAAATGCTGTATAAAATAAGCAATTGAATTAAAATCCTCTCAAATAAAATTCAGAAAGAAAGAGTAATATTTTTGAGTGTTGACATCTTGAATGATGATATAAAAGTCTAAGAATCGTCTTACCTAGGGATAGTATTAAGAGTTAACAGAGAAGTGAATATACACATAACAGAGTGATTTGGCTGAAAGACATATGATAAAGCCCGTAGCTGAGGCAAACAGTGGGAATTAAAAAAAGAACTTACAGGGTAAGCATTTTTCATTGACATATATGGGAAAAATCAAGGATGAACGAAATTTATAACCAGGGAAATTGGATGAATGTTGATATCATTAGTTAAGGGAAAAGTAATAGGTCTTGGGAAGGGATAGCAAGAGATAAGACATCTGATGCAGAGTTTGTGATGCCTTGGTGGCACAGCTTGATTCCCTAGGAAGGAGCTGGAAGTATGAATCTGGAAAACAGAAGAGGAATGCGGGACTGGAGATTTTGCTATATAAATTGATGAGGGTGGAGGTATTTACTCATGGAAAGAATGTAGAACAAAAAGACATAAGATACAAACCAGAAAAGGGGCGCCTGGGTGGTTCAGTCAGTTGAGCGCCCGACTCTTGATTTCAGCTCAGGTCATGATCCTGGGGTTGTGGGATTGAGGCCTGCATTGGGCTTTGCTCTGAGCCTGGAGCCTGCTTCATATTCTCTCTCTCTCTCTCTCTCTCTCTGTTTCTCTCTGCCCCTTTTTCCCACTTGTGCTCTCTCTCTCTCTAAAACAAACAAGATACAAACCAGGAAATAGCAAAATGTGAAGGGTCTATGAAAGACTAGAAGCCAATGACAGGGACTGAGGGGACAAAGGAAGTTGCAGAAAGGGGTTTCATGCAATGAAAGCTGGAGGGATGGTGAACAAAAAGAATAGCCTATAAACAACATCAAACAAATTAAAAAAATAAAATATAAATAATGCATGAGGAAAAATAAAATACAAAACAAGGTCAGATAAAGTAGGACCCTCAAAGCCTATTAAATCTGGGAATCAGAAGGTCATTTGGTGACCTTAAGGAGAGCAGTATGAGGGGGGTGATAGGGACAGAAATGCAGCTAAGATAGGGATAGATGGTAAGGAAAGGAGACCATGTACTGGAGAGATAGTATGGGAAGGCAGGAACGACAGAGGCATCATACTGGCCATGCTCCTCTGGACAGTTACTTGGAATATTAAACCTTAGTTTCCTCATTTGTAAAATGGGGTAATGATATCAACCTCCCTTGTGAAGATTAAATGAGATAATATATGTAATGTGCCTAGAACAGTACCTGGCTCGTGGTATATTCTCCACAGGTGATTTACTATATTTAAGAAGTTTGAGAGGGGCTCCTGGATGATGCAGTCAGTTAAGTATTTGACTTCTGCTCAGGTCATGATCTAGCAGGCAGGTTCATGAGTTCAAGCCCCATGTCAGGCTCTCTGCTGTCAGCACAGAGCCTGCTTCTGATCCTCTGTCCCCCTCTCTCTCTGCCCCTCTCTCACTTGCACTCTCTCTCCATCTCTCTCAAAAGAAATAAAAAATAAACAATTTGAGATGGCAGTGTGTTTGGGGGTTCAGGGTAAGGAACTTGTAAGGAGGCAGAGGTTTTATATTGGTTCAACTGTAGCTTGGGCGTAAGAACAAAGGAGAAGACATGGAAAATGAGGTCAAAAAACTGGCTGGGGTTAAATAAAGGTTGTTCTTACATAAAAGTGTGGGAAATTAGGACACTGGCATGCATATTTATTAAGTACCTAGATTTTATGGATCCATGGCAAAGAGATTACAACAAATTATTTGGCTAGGGCATTAGACATAGAAGCTTTCCTTATGCCCCCAGGCTTTAATCTGCTCTGTGCTGGCAGAACCCTTGAGATCCCCCAGTGGTAGCAGGTTGTTTCCTCTGGATGAGATCAATTGTGCCATTAGCCTAAGGGGCAGAGAAAGTACATTCATGGAAAATCAAGTTGCTTTGACGATTCCAGCAGAAAGTTGATGGCTCCTATTAAGAGGAGTGTCTCCTGACTTGTTGATGTCAGAATTCAATTTTTTTCCTTTTTGGCGAAATAAAGACTGAACCGGATGTCAGAGTCCCTGTTCTCCCCTTCCTCTGCTCATCTTCACTAATCAGAGGCTAGAGCAGAGCAGCATGGGTGGCTCAGTCGGTTAAGCTCCTGACTTTGGTTCAGGTCATGATCTCACAGTTCGTGAGTTTGAACCCCCATTGGGTTCTGTGCTGATAGCTTGGAGGCTGGACCCTGCCTTGGATTCTGTGTCTCCCTCTCTCTCTCCCCCTCACCTGCTCACACGCTGTCTCTCTCTCATTCTCTCTCAAAATTAAATAAACATTAAAAAAATAATAAAAAAAGAACAAGGAGGGACAGTCACTGATGAGGCTTTCTTCAAAGAAAGGTGATGAGACTCTAGGTCCTAGCAGTCTGTCATTCTGTTCTTATATCCACTAGACACTTTGTTTCTTCATTCCTGCATGAAGGTAATATGCCAGGTACAGGAGAGTAAGGGAATTAATTGTAAAAGACAGGACCTGCCTTCAGGGGATTTGAAAAAGATGCACCTGAAAACAATGACAATGAAAAAGAACACGTTCTAGGAACAAGGGGAGATTCAGGGGGAGGATGCCTAGATCAGCCCGCACCATCAGGAAGGTTCACACTGTAGAAGCCCAATGTGAATGATGAATACAAGTTTTCTTGGCAGATACCTAGGGCCTGGACATTTCAGAGAGTGCGACCAACCAGGGAAGTGCCAACTTATAAGAAGCGGGTAGAAGAAGACAAGGACTCTGAAAAGGACTCATCAGAAGACAGGAGATAAAGTAGGAGACAGTGATGAAATAAAAGCCACAGATAAAACAGCTTTAAAAAGGAGAGAGAGATAGGAGGTCAGATTGTATAGAGAAATCAGAAACGATAAGGCATTTGTTTTGCCCTAGTGCCTCTTGGGCATAGAAAAAAAAAATCACTGTAGACATTGGTGATAACAGTTCCTGTGGAAGAGTAGGGGATAAAAACTCTTTAGAGGTCACTGGGAAGTGTGTTAGTTTTCTATTGCTGCATAACAGATGACCGTAAATTTCTTGGCTTTAATAAAATATCTATTTATTGTCTTAAGGTTTCCGTAGTCAGAAGTCTGTGCACAGCTGAACCGGTTCCTTGCTCAGGGCCTCCTGAGTTTGAAGTTAAGGGATCAGGCTGCCCTCTCATGTGGAGGCCCTGCAAGGGAAGGATCTGTTCCTCAACTCCCTCTTGTTATTGGCAGAATTCTTTTCCTAGAGGCTGTAGAACTCATGGCAGCTTACTTCTTAAAGCTGACAATGAGAAAGCAAATCTCTGACACTGTAATCTCTAAACTTTTGACCCTCTTTTAAAGAGCTCATTTGGGGCGCATCTGTGAAGCGTCTGACTCTTGGTTTCAACACAGGTCGTGATCTTATGGTTTCCCGAGTTCGAGTCCCACCATTGGACTTCATGCTGACAGTGCGGAGCCTGCTTGGGCTTCTCTGTCTCCCCCTCTGCTTCTGCCCCTCTCCCACTTACACTGCCTCTGTCTCTTTCAAAATAAATTAATCAACTTAAAAAATTAAAGAGCTCACTTAATGAGGTCATGCTTACCCAGGATAATCTGTTGGTTAACTTAAAGCCAGCTGACCAGGGACTTTAATTACATCTGAAAAATGCCTTCACCTTTGCCACATTCTATTAGAAGCAAGTCATGGATTCTGCTCCTTTGAAAAGAGGCGGGGATAATAAAAGGGTGGGGCTCGTTAGGAAGTCTCTTTAAGGTGTGTTGGGTGAAGTAAGGATATCAATACAGTGATTGTATGGTACAGGTGTCAGAAGAAAACAACATGGGTCTGAAATGAAGGGATGCACAGGATCCACAAAACTCTTGGTGCACGTGTGTGCACATGTTTTTATCAGTTAGCATTTGCTGCATAACAAACCAAGAAAAATGTAGTGTTTTCAAACAGCTAACATTTATTTGGCTCAAATATCTACAGGTGAGAAGTTTGGCTGTGTTCAGGTGGGTGGTTCTGCGTATCTGTGATAGGGTCAGCTAATCTTTGCTGTGGTTCACTTGTCTGCAATTGGCTGCTCGGTCAGCTGGTAGCTGGTTAGCTGAGATGTGGTTTTGTATCCTCCGGTAGACCAGCCTGGGCGCATTCGCGTCATGGTGATGTTCTGTCCTCAGCAAGCCAGTAAGCTCCAAGGCATTTGTGTCTTTCAACCCATTGCTTCTTGTGTCACATTTGCTAATGTCCCACTGGCCAAAACAAGTCTTAAGGCCAGTTGAGATGGAGGTGGGTGGGAAAGGACTTTGCCTTTTTTATGAAAAGAGTAGAGAATCTGGGGCATTTTTATAATCTACCGCATAATATTTATTACTATGTTTTTAAAGTTTGGAAGCATTCTGCTTTATATTTATGAGACAAATGAGACAGCTAATAAAAAGGAAAAAGGATGGCTACGTAGCACAAGGGGCATAACTGATGAAATAAGATTCCAAAGAAGGCAAGAGCTGCTGTGATTCAGAGTACACAGGGAAAATTTACCTTTTAAACAATTGAAAAATCAACATTTTCCCTTAGAAGGAAGGAGAAAGAATAAGAATAGATGTAGAAAACAATAGATTTTCCTGTTAATCTCCGTTTTCCTTGGAGAAAGTGAATCTAGGTCATCTATTGAGTACAACAAGAGGAGTGGTGAGAACAGGGTTTATGGAGAGTGTTAACTTTTGGAAGACCTGTTGTTCAGGGCAGGATGGGAAGCTGAGGACAAAACAAAAGAAAACAACAACAACAACAACAAAATACTGACAGGCACAGGGCCCAGTTGAGACTGTAAGACCTTAACTTTATGATGCCAGTCTAAAGTGCCTTCTAGCTCATATGAGAGAAAGATGCCTTCCTCTGCACAGGTTCAGGGAATTCAGTTCCACTCTCAGCTGATATCTGCATAAGGGACAAGTTCCTAGGTCAAGTGCAGTGGCCCTGCCAATCAAAAGGGCTGTGTTATTTTTTATTTCTTTTTTTCTCCATTTTTTTTTTTTTTTACATTCCAGTATAATTAATGTGCAGTGTTACATTAGTTTTGGGCGAGCAGTACAGTGATTCTACAATTCTATACATTATTCAGAGCTCATATGATAAGTGTACTCTTAATCTATTTCACCTATTTCACCCATCCCCCAGTCACCCCAGCCCTACTTTCTCCCCTCTGGGAGAAATTTGTTCTCTGTAGTTCAGAGTCTGTTTTTTCTTTTTTATTATCTCTTTTTTGTTGTTGGTTTGTTTTGTTTCTTAAATTCCACGTATGAGTGAAATCACTTATTTCACTTAGCATTATACCCTCTAGATCCACCCATGTTGTTGCAAATGGCAAGATTTCATTCTTTTTTGTGGCTGAGTAATATTCATGTGTGTGTGTGTGTGTGTGTGTGTGTGTGTGTGTGTGTGTACCACTTCTTCTCTATCCATTCATCTATCTATCAGTGGACATTTGGGCTGCTTCTATAATTTGGCTACTATAAATAATGCCGCAATAAACATAGACGTGCATTTATCTTTTGCATTTAGTGTTCTCATATCGTTTGCATTTAGTAGTAGAATTACTGGATCATATGCTGGTTTTATTTTAAGTTTTTGAGAGACTTTTATACTGTTTCCCACAGTGACTGTACCAGTTTGCGTTCCTACCAACAGTGCATGAGAGTTTCTTTTTTTTCCAGTCCTTGGCAACACTTCTTTTTTCTTGTGTTTTTGATTTTAGCCATTCTGACAGGTATGAGGTGATATGTTATGGTGGTTTTGATTTGAATTTCCATGATGATGAGTGATGTGGAGCATTTTTTCATACGTCTGGATGTGTTGGAGAAATATCTGTGTATGTCTTCTGCCCATTTTTAATTGGCTTTTTTTTTTTGGTGTTGAGTTGTATAAGTTCTTTATATATATTTTCTGGATCATAACCCCCTATCAGATATATCATTTTCAATTATCTTCTCACATTCCATAGGCTGTAAGTTAGTTTTGTTGATTATTTCCTTTCCTTTCCTTTGCAGAAGCTTTTTATTTTTATGTAGTCCCAATAGTTCATTTTTGCTTTTATTTCCCTTGCCTCAGGAGATACCTCTAGAAAAATGTTGCTATGGCCAATGCCAGAGTAATGACTACCTGTGCTCTCTTCTAGAATTTTCATGGTTTTGGGTCATTAATCCATTTTGAGTTAATTTTTGTGTAGGTGTGAGAAAGTGTCCAGTTTCATTCTTTTGCATGTAGCTGTCCTGTTTTACAAACACGATTTGTTGAAGAGACTGTCTTTTTCCCATTTCCCATTCTTGCCTCCTTTGTTGAAGATTAGCTGGTCATATAATTGTGAGTTTATTTCTGGGCTCTCTATCCTGTTCTTTTAGATTCATGTGTTTATTTTTGTGCCAGTGCCATACTGTTTTGAGTACTACTACTTTGTAGTATATCTTGATATCTGAGATTGTGATACTTCTAGTTTTGTTCTTTTTCAATATTGCTTTGGCAATTCAGGGTCTTTTGTGGTTCACTACAAATTTTAAGATTATTTGCTCTAGTTTTGTAAAACATGCTATTGGAATTTTGATAGGGATTGCATTAAATCTGTAGATTGTTTTGGGTAGCATAGACATTTAACAATATTTGTTCTTCTGACCCATGAGCGTGGAAGGTCTTTCCATTTCTTTGGGTCATCTGTTTCTTTTATCACTGTTTTGCAGTTTTCAGAGTACAGGTTTTTCACCTCCTTGGTTAAGTTTATTCCTAGGTATCTTATTATTTTTGTTTTTTTATCCATTCCATTACCCTGTGTCTTTTGATTGGAGTGTTTAGTCCATTTACATACAAAATAATTATTGTTAGGTTCATACTCATTGCCATTTGTTACTTGTTTTATGGTTGTTTTCGTAATTCTTCTCTGTTTCTTTCTTCCCTTGCTCTCTGCCCTCATGGTTTGCTGGTTTTCTTTAGTGGTATGCTTGGATTCCTTTCTCTTTATTTTCTGTATATCTATTACCAGTTTTTGCTTTGTGGTTACCATTAGAATTATATATAACATCTAACACATACAAAGTCAATATTAATTTGATGGTGGCTTAAGTTTGCACCCATTGCAAAAGCACGAAATTTCTACTTCTCTCCCCACCCCCACCCCCACATCTTAGGTATATGGTGTCATACTTCACATCCCTTTTTCTGTTAATCCCTTGACTGCTTTTTATAGATATACTTAATTTTACTGCTTTTATGCTTCCAGCTTTTCTTACTCCTACTTATATCTTTCCTTTCCACTCAAAGAGTCCCCTTTATATTTCTTCTAAGGCTGGTTTAGTCGTAATGAATTCCTTTAACTTTTGTTTGTCTGGGAAACTCTATCTCTCTATCTATTCTTTTTTTTTTTTTTTTCAACGTTTATTTATTTTTTGGGACAGAGAGAGACACAGCATGAATGGGGGAAGGGCAGAGAGAGAGGGAGACACAGAATTGGAAACAGGCTCCAGGCTCTGAGCCATCAGCCCAGAGCCCGACGCGGGGCTCGAACTCACGGACCGCGAGATCGTGACCTGGCTGAAGTCGGACGCTTAACCGACTGCGCCACCCAGGCGCCCCTCTCTCTATCTATTCTGAATGATAGCTTTGCTGGATAGAATATCGTTGGTTGTAGGGTTTTATTTCCTTTCAGCACTTGGAATATATCATGCCACTCCTTTCTGGCCTGCAACATTTCTGCTGAAAAATCCACTGATAGCTTTATGGGGTCTCTCTCATACATAACTGTTTTCTTTTCTCTTACTGCTTTTGAAATTCTCTCTTTATCACTACTTTTTGCCATTTTAATTACTATGTGTCTTGGTGTAGACCTCCTTGGGTTAATTTTTTGGGGGTCTGTCTGTATCTCCTTGATCTGAATTTCTGTTTCCTCTCCCAGATCTGGGAAGTTTTCAGCTGTTATTTCTTCAAGTTAATTTTCTTTCTTCTTTTCTTTCTCTTCTCTTTCTGGGTTCCCTATAATGTGAATGTTATTATGCTTGATAGTGTCGCTGAGTTCCCTTAATCTATTTTCATTTATTGTTATTATTATTTTTTCTCTCTCTTGTTCAGCTTGATTGCTTTCCATTACTCTTCCTCCAGGTTGCTGATCTGTTCTTCTTACTTCTTCTTCTCCACTATTTATTCCCTCTAATGTACTTTCAATTATAGTTATTGAGTTCTTCATCTCTGATTGGTTACTGTTTATATTTTCTGCCTTTTTGTGGAGGGTCACAATGAGATCCTCCACTTTTTTCTCAAGTTCAGTGACAGTCTTTATGACCATTATTTTAAATTCTCTGTTAAGCATATTATTTATCTCTGTTTTATTTAGCTCTCTTGCTGTGATTTTGTCCTGTTTTGTTCATTTGGGATATATTCCTCTGTCTCCTCATTTTGTCTAACTCTCTGTCTGTTTCTCTGTGTTAGCAAAGTTGGCTATAAGTCTCCTAGTCTTGAAAGTAGTGGCCTTGAGAAAAAGAGGCCCGCAGTGCCCCACAGTGCAGTGTCCCTTGTTCACCAGAACCTGGAAATTCAGAAGTGTCTTTTATATATGTTGCATGTTCCCCTATTATTGTGGCTGAGCCTTCAGCTTAGTCATTTTCAAAGGCTCTCTTTGCCTGTTGTGGACAGAATTAGGCCCCTATGTTGTTAGTGGGTTGGTCTGGTGTTGCCTTGGGCTTGAGTTGAGTCAGACAAGACACTTGCCAGTGCTGTGGTGGTACTAAATAGCAGAGTGCTTTTGCTGTGTTATTCTCTGCAAAGCTTGTTGATGGGTATTGCCTGCACTTAGAGAAGATATCTGCCTCCAGCCCATTGTTATGGCCAGAGTTGAATGTTGTGTGTGATTTTCTTCCCCCTCCCTGGGGAAGGAGGCATTTTGAGGTGGTGCTGGCCCCTTTCAAGGCTGCTTTCACACTGCCATGCTTGTAACATGGCTTTGCATGGACTCCCTCCAAGAGCATGTTGGATGAGGTGAGTTTGCAGAAGAGCAGGAGGGTGGGGCATCCTGTTAGTGAGCTAGGTGGATAGTGTTTGTTCTATGCTGGTTCCTGCACATATCCCTGTAGGTAGGCTGGGGGGTAGGCTCTTTTATTTTTAGAGGTGTCTCCTAAAGATACCTACCTCTCCAGCACATGCTCTGAGATTAGTAAGCAAATCTGTGTACCCCAGGAATCTTTCTTTTTCTTTTTTTAAATTAAAAAAAAAAGTTTATTTATCTTCAGAAAGAGCATGCAGGAGAAGGGCAGTGAGAGAGAGGGAAAGAGAATCCCAAGCAGGCTCTGTACTGGCAGTGCAGAGCCTGACTTAGGGCTCAATCTTACAAAACCATGAGATCATGACCTGAGCCAAAATTGAGAGTCAGACACTTAACCGACTGAGCCACCTAGGCATCCCAACTCCAGGCATTTTTCAAACTGCTGCTTTTATGCTGTGTCTAAGCAGGGCTATTTGTTGTGCTGTCTCTTTAAGGGTTGGAACTCAATTTCCTATTGTTTTTCTGGTCTCCCAGAGCTGAGCCTGCTGATTCTTAAATTTCCAGGTGTCAAGCCCCTCTGATTGTAAGCACTCCTGAAGTTAGACTTCCTAGTTTTCAAAGCCAGATATTATGGGGATTTTTCTTCCCACTGCAAGTACCTTGTGCCCAGGGCACGTGGTATGGGGTCTGCTCCTTTCCCCTGTCAGCACTCATGGTGTCCCTCCCTCCTAAGGACAGTCCCCTGGGTCAGTTTGGCTCCCAACTGTGTCTCTACTTTCCCTACTCTCTTTGGTGTGGCCTGTTCTCTACAATTAGCTGTGGAGAGTCTGTTCTGCCAGTCGTTGGGTCTTTTTCTGGGTTATTGACACTGATGTGGGTGTTATTTAGGTGTATCCCTGGGATAAAGTGAGCCTAGGATCTTCCTACTTCACCATCTTCCCGGGAAGCCCTTTGTTATTATTATTATTTTCATAGCCGCTTTAAGTAGATTAGGTGTAGGAGCATAATGGCAGCAGGATGGATTTAAGATTGAAGATTTGGCAAGTGGATTAGAAAAAGAACAAGGTAGCTATAATGTTGACAATACTGGCCGGAGGTTGAGATTGAACAAAGTATTTCTAAAACCTGAGATGGAAAATAGTAGGAGATGAGAGAGATGAATTGAGATAGCAAGAGAGGGGCTCTGTCATGAAGGAAAGTTACTTAGTTCACATTATACATGGAGAAAGTTTTTTTTTTTTTAATTATTTTTTTCAACGTTTATTTATTTTTTGGGACAGAGAGAGACAGAGCATGAACGGGGGAGGGGCAGAGAGAGAGGGAGACACAGAATCGGAAACAGGCTCCAGGCTCTGAGCCATCAGCCCAGAGCCCGACGCGGGGCTCGAACTCACGGACCGCGAGATCGTGACCTGGCTGAAGTCGGACGCTTAACCGACTGCGCCACCCAGGCGCCCCTACATGGAGAAAGTTTTGATGACATCTTGAGTGTAGGTGTGCTCCGGATTAGGTTTTAAAAAGTTGCTCTAATGCTAGGTTAAATGGGAGTGCAACTAGAGGTAGAAATACCAGAAATATTATTTAAATTGTTAAGGTTTGAAAGGCTGAGAATCTATCTGCCCAGTGATATTACGAGTGTTCATTAGTGAGATGACCCAGAAATAGGTGTGTTTAGGAGGCCAAGGTGTTGTAATGTAATTACTGCATATAAGCTCAAACTGGAATCTAAAGTTTTTACCTTGCATGCTGTACAGATTTAGGAGCAAGAGCTCTACTATATGGATCAGTTTCTTGTGCCATCCTAATCTTGGGAACTATTCAGACAGCAGATCAATCACTCTTGCTTTTATTCAGATGCTTTGGAATCTAAGACTCATTAGAAAAAATTGAATATATACGGAAGCACTTAATTTAGGTTGACTAAAATTATAACAGCTCCACAAGAGAGATTGGTTGTTAGAATAACTGGTGGCTTCTGTTATACAGGATCCAAGAGTGGATTTAGCATTCATATCATCCACTTGATGAGAGCAGAACACTACAAGAATCTTCTCTTACTGAGATTATTGTGAATGTATTCCAGAATTCAGGATAGTCTTTCTAGAAGAAGAAGGTAGGAATAACTTTGGAAGAAGTATATGGTAAGGGAACTCAAGGAATCAGAAGAAGGCTGTGAATTGGAGAACATAGTTGAGGGTAGCTTTAGAGAGGTGTTTAAAGCAAAGAGATCAACAAAGATCACGTTAGAAATAAATGACGAGGAAGACAGAGAATAGCTTTGAGGAGAAGGAATTAGAGCATCATTAACAAACCTAGAAAACAAAACAAGATGTTATAATGGAAGAGGATGAAGGGATAGAAATTTGTAGACATCATTAGAGAAGTTAATTATCACTGGTAAAGGATCTATAGGGTAGTGGTAAATGAAGGACCTATTCTGAGCTGACTGAGCATTTGACAGGTATACATTCTTTCCTTCTGCACAAAGTTATTCATGTCTTTAACTACTTTTTTTTAACCCATTGAGAGGAATTTAGGAAAATGAATCTTTTTCATTAAAAAAATAATTCTTCACTCCTGGGAATTTTATAAAAGTATGGTGCTGTATTTTTTAATTAATGTAAATTAGGATAACATCTGCTGTATTTGCAAATTAGAAACAAATATATTGCAAATACTTGTTAATATATTGAATAGGAGAATACAATAAAAATGTATGTAGGTTAATACAAACACAACAAACATTCTTAGACTTTTCAGAGTTGTTTCCTTAGAAGTTCTTCAATAATCAACTATTCAAAAGTGCAACAAAATGGAAATATTTATATGACTCACTGCAGTAGAATGTTTGGTAATTAGAAGCCATAGTCTTGAGAAAGTTGAAGGGAACAGTTTTTTCTTCTGAATGAGACCTTCAAAATTATAGCCTTATGATTTTAACATCATAATTTCATGGATAATCTGGATGAATTAATGAATTTGTTGTATAAATTGAAGTTATCTGGAAATATTACTGAAAAGGGAATGGAATTTTGTGGCTGTTGTTATTAATTTACAAAATTCTTTACCAAAAACTATAGCATATGGGGCGCCTGGGTGGCGCAGTCGGTTAAGCGTCCGACTTCAGCCAGGTCACGATCTCGCGGTCCCTGAGTTCGAGCCCGGCGTCAGGCTCTGGGCTGATGGCTCAGAGCCTGGAGCCTGTTTCCGATTCTGTGTCTCCCTCTCTCTCTGCCCCTCCCCCGTTCATGCTCTGTCTCTCTCTGTCCCAAAATAAATAAACGTTGAAAAAAAAACAACAACAACAAAAAAAAACTATAGCATAACATGCAAAGACACCCTACACAGTCTTGAAATTTCTTCATTCTTTTTGTGAGAAGAGCGCAATCATTGGAAATAATCACAGAAGAACTTTCACTTATGTCTAATCACATGAATCAGTTATATGAACACTGGCTAAGCAGAATTGTTTCTAAGTAAAGCTGATGTGAGGGAATTGTTAAGCTTCTTTCTCAGTTTGATTGAATTCTGCTTGATTATCAAATTATCCCTGATTTTCAGATATTCTGGGTAATGCCAATGTATTCAAATGTTAATTGTGTAACAAGAATTCTGTGTTGCAAGTACACATATGAATTTACACATAAAACGAAATATCTATTTTAGGTATGTTTACTTGAAACTTAGACGTTTAGGGTGAGTTGTTTGCATTTATCAGTTTTAAACATTTTCAGGATTCAAAAGTATATGATATGAAAATCTTTACAGTAGGTCTGATGGACACTTAACATATTACACAAAAAATCAAGAAATATCTTTTAATGAATTTGTAAACCAGGCTTTTGCTAAGTTTAATTGTTGGGTCATATATTTTCTTTCCATGTAAGGCAATATATATTATGTACAATAAGATATTATATAGTATAATATCATTTAATAAATATTAGCATTTTGAATAACTGATATTTCCTGAATTCTCTTATAAGTTGATAGAATCAAAGAAATAATTTTGCAGGGAGACCTGTGTTTAAAGATTTGGCTTTCAAATCATTTATAATTTTAGCATTTGTCTTTAGTACTGTCTTAAAGTACTGGATGATCTTTAAAATAGCACAAGAGTACATACACCCAGTTATTTCACAGGCTCTTACTAGACTCTATTGAAAATGATCGTTTCTTTCTTCCTTCCTCCCTCCCTCCCCCTCTTTTCTTTCTTTCTTTCTTTCTTTCTTTCTTTCTTTCTTTCTTTCTTTCTTTCTTTCTTCTTTCTCATTTTGTTTTGTTTTGTTTTGTTTTTAATATGTCAGGGGATTGGTGGGTTGCATTGTTTAAGGCAGATTACATTTGTAAAGTACTCTGGCTTCTTTTGATATGAAAGCATACCTATCTTTTTCCAGTAGAAGCCATATCATTTTTTAAATGTTCATTCCGGCAAATAATTAGGGAACATGTTTTTTGCTCTCTTATTTCAAGCCTTGCTTTCACTATCTCAATTTATCATTGTTGATGTTGATCATGTTGATGTTGGGTGCTGCATCTTTTGAGTTCTGGTCATTTTTTTAACTTGTACAACATGTAGAAGTACCTCAAGTTTTTAGAATTTTAAACATTTTAAGCATGTTAAACTTGTTAGGGTTTGTAATCATTATTATATTATTGTAGTCATTGTATTATTATATTATTGTATTATATACTATTATATTTTTACAATGGAAGAAAATCTATTTCAGTTTTCAAAGTGAAGTTTGAAACTTACTTTGGTGATTTAAATCTTTTCAAGTCACACAATTCCAAGTCAAGATAACTATTTTAGATTTTGTCAGTGAATTATTTTCCAAATGGAAACATCCATATACAATTTTATATTAATGTCCTTACAGGGAATAAATGAGGCATAATATGTAACACTTCACAGTTTATTTATATTTTATTTCAAATTTAAAGCAATGAGCAATGCCTCATTTGCAAAACAGAATTTCTTCCATTTTTATGGAGGTTTAAGGGGCCTGTTTTGTGTAAACTAATAGGACTGTTTGCATTAAACACACGTGACAAGAATATTTTGATAGTTTCACAAGTAATCTCCTATTACAATCTGTCTATTTCTCTTTCCTCTAGTTAACTTCTCCCACTACCTCTGAGCAGCTTGCCTGTAAACCACCTGCTTTCTCCTTTGTTTCTCCAACTAATCAGAAAACGCCACCTGACCCAGTTAACCTCGACGGAGCCTCTGTGCTAGAGGAATTCCACACTAGGAGGCTGGATGTCAGTGGGGCCTTGGTGGAAGAAACAGCTACGTATTTTCAAACTTCTGCTCACTCTTCACCCTTTTTTGCATCGAAGGGCACCTCCTCGACGTTACAGTTTCCCCATTCCACTCAGTTATCAGGTTCTAATTTATCCAGTCCGAGTGCAGCAGATCAGAAACCTGGACTGGCGTCTGAAGTTCTGAAGAAGACAACAACTTTAAGTTCGCACGTCCTTAGCCCCAGAGAAAGCCCAGGAACCACTTCTCCTTCACCATCCTCCAGTGCTTCTCTGAAGTCAAATTCGGCCTCATACATACCAGTCCGTATTGTCACGCATTCACTCTCTCCAAGTCCAAAACCATTTACCTCCTCTTTCCATGGCTCTTCTTCCACTATCTGTAGCCAAGTGTCATCCAGTGGAAATCTCTCAAAGTCAGGGGTGAAATCCCCAGTGCCCTCCCGGCTTTCTCTTCTCACTGCCATCCTCAAGTCAAATCCTTCTCACCAAAGACCCTTTTCCCCTGCATCCTGTCCCACTTTCTCTCTTAACTCTCTGGCTTCTTCCACACTCACTCTGGATCAAAAGGCAAAACAAACCCCACCCACACCTAAGAAATCTCTCTCTAGTTGCTCCCTGAGAGCAGGGTCTCCAGAGCAGGGGGAACACCAGGTTTCCGAACTTAGGCAGCAATCCTTCCACTTACCTTTTCTGGCCAAATCTACTCCCCTTTCTCAGGCATGCTCCCTTTCTCCCACAAAACATGACAGTAGCAGCCTCATTTCTTTGAATGTAGAGAAAATGTCACCCACTTCTTTGAAGAGCAACCCAACAGTCTCCCTGCTACAGACTGATACATCCAGTTCTGCAAGACTTCCTCCTGTTCCACCAAGTGTTCCTCCTGTTTCTTTGAAGGGCAAACAGGATGTTGACCTCAGGGGCCCAGAAAAGCCCAGGAATATTCACATACATCCTACATCAGTCTCCTCTGCATTATCTTCTCTATCTCCTCCCACTAACCAAAGAGCCATGCTCTCCTCTCCAGAGAAATGTTTCCATCCTTCCCCAGCTCTTTCAAACCTGATAAACAGATCCAAGAGAGCAGCCCCACAGCTAGGTGGCCAGGGGCAGAACCTTTCAACTCCTCTTTCAACCCCTGTCTCCAGTGCTAGCTCTGCCTCTCTTCCCAAACTGGGGTCCTCCCCTCTCCCTCGTGCTAATCTGCCGACCCAGGCGCTCCAGCTCAGTCCAACGCTGTACCCAAATTGTGGCAGTGGTACCTTGCCTTCAAGACTTGGAAAATCTGAAAGCTCAGTATCCAACCACAGGTCATCTGTTTCAACCCAATCACCTCCCATCTCTCTAACAAGAACCAAGGAGCTGATTTCACCTTATGCACTGTCCATGTCAACAGGCCCTGAAAATAAGAAACCCAAGGTATTCTTTTGCATGTTGCATGGTGCATGCTTATTTTGAAATATGGGAGAATCTTTTTTTCCAGAGGAAAAATAATTATGCTATTCATTCTGCTTTTACAAGAGTTATAGAAAGTGTAAGTAGAGCTAGGATTTGGTATATTTTAATGTGTAGGTGAATTATGATCTATCTAAAATGTGCATGTTTTGATAAAACTCTTTGATTTTACAAATCCTCCTGTTACAGTAACTTCTTATATCTATGACTCCAAGGTATTTTTTTTCTTCAGGCATAATGAGTTATATCATTGATCACAAAGATGGGATGGATATATATAGCAGTTGGTTTGAATTTGAGACTATGATAAATTTCCGATTATTTAATTTCATGGACCCTATTGTCCATCAAAACAGCCTGTACTGAGAATAGTAGACAGGATAAGTGTAAAAATTTCCCCCTTTACCAGGTTGATTTCTTTTTTGCTCCCCCTGAGCACCACCTAAAATCCATACCAGTATGGATTTAGCTATATACATATAGAGCAAAAAGAAATAGAAATTTCCTTTATATGTGAATATTATATTTGATTTATTTTGAACTCTAAATACTTAGTAATTATGAAATACTGAAAGGGTAGGTAGGCTGGGTATAAGAAAATAGAATTGAGAGAGGAGAAATACTGACTTCTAAATGCTCTGAAGCAGCCCGTTGAGCAAGAATGGAATACTGGCATACATTCATTCATTTATTATTTTTATTTTTTATTTTCTACTTTTATTATTGAAGTGCAATTGACATACAATGTTATATTAGCTTCAGCTGTACAACAAATTGATTCAAAAGTTTTATGCACTGTGCAGTGCTCACCACATAAGTGTAGTTACCATACAATGCTCTTAGACTATTACTGACTATATTTTCTATGCTGTATTTCCATCTCTGTGGCTTATATAACTTATAACCGGAAATTTGTACTTCACCTCCCCTCCGACAACCATCAATCTGTTCTCTATATTTAAGAATCTGGTTTTTTGTTTGTCTTTTCTTTTGCTTTGTTTTTAGATTCCACATATAGATGAAACAATGTGGTACCATGCACTGTTTGTGGAAATATAAATTGGTACAGTCACTGTGAAAAACAGTATGGCAGTTCCTCAAAAAATTAAAAATAGCAATACAATATGATCCACTAATTCCACTACTGGATATTTACCCAATGAATACAAAAATGCTAATTGAAAAGATATATGCACCCCTATGTTTGCTACAGAATTATTTATAGTAGTCAAGATATGGAAGCAAGCTAAGTGTCCATTTACAGATGAAGGTACAAAGAAGATGCAACACACACACACACACAAACACACACACACACACACACACGGACATTATATAGTTGTAAAAAAAGGAGATCTTGCCATTTGCAGCAACATGAATGGACCTATACGGTATTATACTAAGTGAAATAAGTCAGACTGAGAAAGAGAAATACCAAATTATTTCACTCATATGTAGAATCTAAAAAAGCAAAAGAAATGACAAAATAAATTAAAAAGAAGAATCAGACTTGTAAATACAGAGAACAAACTGATGGTTGTCAGAGGGAAGTGGGGAGGAGGTTGGGTGAAATGGGTGAGATACAGGCTTCCAGTTATAGAATGAGTAGATTATGAGAATGAAAGGAACAACATAGGGAATATAGTCCACGGTGTTGTTACAGTGTTTTTTGGTGACACATGGTAGCTGGTGACACGTGGTAGGCGTAGCATAACAGATAGAGATGTTCAGACACCATATTGTACGCCTGAAACTAATGTGACATTGTGTGTCAACCTTATTCAAATGAAAAAACTTATAAAAAAAAAACCCTATACTCTGAAGACTGGCATTTGTTTTAATACGAGAAGGGAAACATATGAAGATGTAATTCATAGAGTTCATTTTTTCCTGGTAGAAGGGCAACTCTGCTCTAGAGCGTGCCAGCTTCCCAACTATTCTCAAGTACTTAGGATGTGGATCGTATAGAACCAGAATTTGGTTGTTGTATGACTCAAATGAAATTCTGAAGTGCCTGTATGGGGGGGGGTGGTGGGTGGGGACTACAATTTTTAGGGCAGTGCAATCAAGTAGCAGTTCGAGAACTTCCAAATTCCATGGAGATTGTGTTCAACTCTGTCATTGTTTGAATGATGAACTTAAGATGGGTGGGAAAGATAAAACAACCCTCAAGTCAAATCCTATCACGTCCAATCTATCGTATTAATGATGTTGCGGTACAATTCAACGTAACAAACATGCATAAAACTTCTGCTGTATGCCTACCACCATACTAGCTTTTTTGGGGATGTGTGTTTGTGTGTATGTGTGTTTTAAGGAAAGTAAGAGATAATTCTTTGTCCTTAAAAAAGAAATTTTATTCAGCAGAAGAAAATATACAGATACATGATGTGGAGAAGCTATATAGAGTTATTAAATCCATAATAAAACTAGAAAACAAGTATAGGGTAATATTAATATAGTATAGTACATATTATATACAATTGCTCACTGAATTCAATGTAATAGAACTATTATTATGGGATATGGTTAGTGAGGGAACTTATAACAAATGGCAGGCCTGTGGGAAATGTTTAGGATTTAGCTTAATGAGGAGGGAAGGAGCTGGCATTTCAGAAATAGTGAATAACCTGACCAAATATACAGAAGATGAACCCAGAGGAGTTTATGTGAAGACATAGGAAGATTGGGCTTATTATTAAACAGTGACAATTGTAATAATAATTATTTTAAGAGCTACCACATGCTTTCTGTATATAAAATTTCTATATATAAAATATACAAAACAGTTAAAAATTAATTAGAAAAGATTATGTCAGGGGCACCTGGGTGGCTCAGTCTGTTGAGCATCCAACTTCGGCTCAGGTCATGATTTCATGGCTTGTGAGTTCAAGCCCCATGCCGGGCTAAGTGCTGATAGCTCAGAGCCTGGCACCTGCTTCGGATTCTGTGTCTGTCTCTTTCTCTCTGCCCCTCCCTCACTCATGCTTTGTCTCTCTCTATCTCTCAAAAAAGAATAAACATTAAAAAAAAAGTTGGAAACAATTATGTCAGTTAACTTTTATGACAATATGAGGTTGGCAGTACTATGTTCTTCATATTATATACCAAACACAAAGCAATAACTCCTATTAATAATCATTTTAGCCTAATTTAATAATTCTCATGAAAGAAATCATCATTATGGAATCATCAGAATTATAAATTTCTATAATGTTTGGGTCATTTAAAAATGTATTTTTAGGGCCCCTGGTGGCTCAGTCAGTTAAGTTTCCGGCTTCAGCTGAGGTCATGATCTTCATGAGTTCAAGCCCCACGTCTGGCTCTGTGCTCCAGCTTAGAGCCTGGAACCTGCTTCAGATTCTGTGTCTCCCTCTATCTCCGCCCTTCCCCTGTCTCCCCTACTCTGTTTCTGTCTTTCAAAAATAAATAGTAAAAAAAAACAAAACAAAACACAAAAAACCAAAAAAAAACCAAACCCCAAAACATTAAAAAATGTATTTTTAGAAATTATTTAGTCCTTGTATTTTACATTTTCAAAGCATATGGGATGGAGAAAAATTTAACATTTTCTATAATTCTGAATCAAAACTTATTTATTTGAGGTAAAATGACCTGGTGATTATCTAAAAATACATTTGTGTGACTATGGAATTCATTTGTGATATATTAAAAACAACCTGGTGATGTAAACAGTACTGTCTCCTGAATTTATTAACAATTATTTCTTAAACCATACTGCCAATATGTTTAAATTATTCATTACCTTTGTGAAAAGTGATTTTACCTGAGAGGCTTCTTCTGAGTGTTTCTCTTTGTGATTTATTCTGCTTAGTTCACGTTTTGTCTTGTTTTTTTTGGAGAGTTGGAAAAGGGTGAGCCCAGAGGGCTTTTGATCAAGTCAAGTTCTTTTTTGTCCTAAAATCAAGTTTGTTGAAGATCTGTTCTCCCACAGCTCACTTACTGTTCCCAATATTAAAGAATTTTCAACATTTGCTTTATTTTTAGTTTTAATTCCTAAGGTAAAAACATCATGCTTATAGAAGTGCATGATAAATTTGCTGAACATGAAAATATCAGGAACCATGATAATTTATCTATTTTTACCCTTTTTATTGAACAAAAAATGTTTCTTATAATGGGCAAAATTCATGATAACTTCTGCAAAAAATAGTTGCTCCCTGAGACATGCTGTTCTTAGTTATATTTATTTCTTCCTTGCTTCTTGCTCTTATCTCTCCAGGTAAAAATCAGCCTACCTTTTTTTTTTTTTTTAATTGCAAACTATTATTTGCAGGATTTGTAACTTGAGTATAAAAAATTCATTAAAATGGATGCTGGAATAGATAAATCTTACCCCAGTTTCCTTTGATGTTTGACTAGTTTTGCTTGAATTGCTAAGATTATTTTATAGATTGATAAGAGGAAACAGACAAAAGCTTTGGGATATCAAAGAACTCATATGCTCCTATGGATTGTTTCTTGTCTTGTTCCTTCCACTGTGGTGCTAATCCAAGCACAGGGCTCTCTTTGAAGTCAAAGAGCTTCAGATTTAGATCAGCTTCACTCAGCGCCAGATCCCAAAAGGAAAGAGGTCCTGGAATACAAATGGCCATCAAATTAAAACATGAATGCTTGAAGGGTATTAGTTCAAAGTGTGGGCCCTACTGTCCTTTGATATTGAAATAGAACGGAACAGCTAGAGTATACTGAGCTAATTTCAGATATGAAGCATGCTTGATATTTCTTTTTTATAGATAGAATCTTAAGGTTCTGAATCTGTTTACATTAGTATGGTATAATTGATATACTTTAATTTCAGATACAGTTTTAAAATATTAATTCACATTATAATCATGGTCCTAGACAGGATGAGCATCTCTCTGGATGTTGTTCAGTCTACTCTTTGATTAACATCTATATTGTTTGAGACGTTTCTGCCCCTTGGGAAAGGGAATATCATAAAATTAATTCCCGGAGTTGTATTTGGGTTCCCAATATATTTGGCCTTCATTTATAACCTAATTTAAAGTTTTCTCCTAGGGAGTTAGCATGGTGTTCCCTAAGGGGATTTGAGGCCCTTACCTCAAAACTTTAAACATCTTGCCACTTACTGAAGATGATTTGAAGCTCTTTTCTGACTATGAGAGCTCCAGTGATGTGCCTGTCTTGGCCTTACAGCTATTTGGACACATAGTTTAGGGATCAATTGGGAGCTTTTAAATGTTTCATGACCTTTTATAGTTGGTGTTTTATTTATAAACCTCATTCCTTGAAGACATCAAAACATTTTCAATTACATCACCCTGAAAACTTGGTGACAATAGTCTCCATGTGACTGTCTCCATTTCTGCTGATCCACATGTAATCTGGGACATGAGCAATATGGAATGTACCCCCATGAGCTAAAATGGTCAATCTGGTTCAAGCAATCGATGTGCATTGAGTGCTTATTATGTTCAAGACACGTTACAAAGTCAGGAGGATGTTGCAACAAATTGCAAAAATGCTTGCTCACAGAAAGGTCTTGGGCAGAAGAGAAACAGTCAGCAATGACCACTTCCACCTCCCCGACTGCCATAAGTAAATTTTCTTGTGTGTTAGATAGATGGAGAAAAGTATAGCAGGGTATGGGGTAGTGTCACAAATTTATACTGGCGGTCATGACAGGTTCCTTTGGGAAGGTGACATTGAAGGGGGTGGTGCTCCTTAAGAGAGTATAGCCAGGAAAAATACCTGATGCCAGAGAGTGCCTGGCAGGTACAAAGGTAGGAGAGCCAGTATCACAAGAGTGGAGTTCGTATAAGGAGGTTGAGATTGTCAGAGGGACATGTAACTGCGAGCTGGGTCCTGTGAGGTCTTGTGTGCCACTTCTTAGTCACTGATTTTTAATTTGAGTAAGAAGCCATCAGAGGGTTTTGAGTAGATAATTGGCACAATCTTGTCTATTGCGGCCGTGTTAAGAATAGACTGTAAGAGGGTGAAAGCTGAAGGAAGGAGAATTTAGGGGTCTGTTGGAACAATCCAGGCAAGCGACGATGATGGCTCTGGTGAGGTTCTAGCAGTGAAGGTGAAGATGATGTATCTGTATATATTTTGTAGGTAGGGTAACAAACCTTCACAATCATAGGTGAAATGATAGAACAGCTGAAACTAGGTATATGTATCTTCTTGTTTGCTTTTCTCCTTTTGTTCCTCCTCCACCTCTTTACTTCACCTCTTCTACAGAATTCTTGGTGCCTTTGTGGAGAGTCTAGATTTTCTATGATTCTCCCATCCCTGCTATGTGTCACTTACATTTCTGTACTAACCAATTCTGGGTCCCATTCCCTTTGTTTCTCTCCAGCTAGCCTTTGTTAATTGTGCTTAGCAGTGATTCACACTCAAGTGTCAGTAATTGACAAAAACCTTTTTTATCCCTTGAGGAATTTTTGCATTTTAATTCAGGGAGGGACTTGTGCAGTTTAACTTAAGCAAGGTATTAAAAAACATAGGGATGGGGTGTCTGGGTGGCTCAGTGGGTTAAGTGTCCCACTTAGGCCTAGGTCATGATCTTGCTGGTCTGGAGTTCAAGCCCTGTATCAGGTTCTGTGTTGACAGCTAAAGACCTGGAGCCTGTTTTAGATGCTGTGTCTCCCTGTCTCTCTGCCCCTCCCCCACTCGTGCTGTCGCTGTCAAAAACAAACATTAAAAAATAAAACTAAAAATAAATAAATAAAATAGGGATTCACGGTCAAGAGTTCAAATCCTGAAACTTCGTTTCATTGAAGGACTTTGACAATTTAATATATTAGAAATGCCTTCGGGGCATACTTTGAAGTGGGAAGAGGGTCTCTAATCAGCCAGGCTTGTCTAAGACTTGAACAGTAGATGAGGAACTAAAATTTTGTTTTTTCATGTCCTCTGAATCTTTCTGTAATTTTCAATAAAATACTTCAGGTTAGGTCAACAAATATGCGCTGAATATCTGTTCTTTGCCAGGTTGGTATACGATATTGGAAATTGTATAAAATATCTTCTCTAAAAGACCTATCAGGCTAATAGGGATGGCAAAATATTGTAATACAATAACATATTGCATATTTAGAGTACTAGAAACACAGACAGATAAATCAGCCATGGAGACCGCTACTGGGAAGAGAGTTGTTCAAGGAAATTTCTCCCTCTCCCTGCCCTGCCACCCCTTCCCCACTGCTTCAGTTCTCAGGATAATCATAGAGATTATACTCTGCCAGTAATCCAGATGTAAGGGAGGTCTCTGGGCAATTGGATCAGGGCTTGGGTTAAGCTTTTGTCTCAGGGAGATTCTGACTCAGGCAGTACATGCATGGTCACTGATGAACAGGAAGGTCTCTCTTGGAGTGCCTGGGTGACTCAGTAGGTTGAGCGTCTAACTTCTGCTCAGGTCATGATCTCACAGTTCAGTTTCTGTGTTCAAGCCCCGTGTCTGGCTATGTGCTGAGAGCTTGGAGCCTGGAGCCTACTTTGGATTCTGTGTCTCCCTCCCTCTCTGCCCTTCCCCACTCATTCTTTCTCTCTCTCTCTCTCTCTCTCTCCCTCTCTCTCTCTCTCTCTCTCTCAAAAACAAATAAACATTAAAAATTTTTAAAAAAATTAGAATGATGATGCTCTCATTTATACTTGTGGATGCTTCAGGAAAGAGAAGTTGGCCCTGGTGGTAGGGAAGCTCTTTTATTCAGGATTCTCTCTTGTTCATGTAATCTGAGGTTCTGCCCTTCACCTATACTTAAAGTGTAACCATGAGTTCAAATTTCTAATTCTCAAGGCAACTAATATAGTTTGCTTTGAAATCTCATGGGTCCTTATTACTGGAGCCTGTGGTGGAATTTTAGCCATCAACAATAGTGGATGTGATAATGGTGAGAAATATTTTCTGAAGGGGAAAGGTGTGTTTTTGCTGTTCTCACTTTCATACTTGGGATTTATGTTGCAATTATCTAGGATAAATAGAATTTATAAATAGGATTAGCTCTGAAAAAACTTCTAGGGTAAAATACCATTTCCTTTTCTAAACCTAAACTTTACTCTGCCCCTTTATGTGGTAGATATTTAAGAAATATTTATTGAATGTTGACCAAAAACATAGATTACAAATTGGAGAGATACAATAGGTATCACTGAATGTTTTCTGGATTCAGGGTCAGGCTGGTCAGTTCTACTTTCTACGATTAGCTGATGGTGATTCCAGCCAGTATTACTACAACTTACTATTCAAGTTATATTTACCTTGACTAGAGAAATTTGTAATTTTAAACCAAGGAGAGGGAACCAGTGAATTTAATTTAACACCTGGAAGACTTGGAGTGCTAAAGAAAAACTATATTCCAAATTAGAATATTGTTAAGAGAAACCTGAAGAAATATGGTGAACCCAAAAAGTATCTCTAATGGCAACAAGAATGATTTTCAGACTGAAAAGGAAAGACTACATATGTCTTAAGCACACATAAAACCCCACAGATGGGAACTAGAAGGAAATATCTATATGCTCTAAGTTCCTATCTCCTGGTTTAGATAAACTGTATCTCAAACAAACCAAATTTCTACTTGTATTGTAAATGATGGGAGATAAGAGATTTGCCAGAAGAAGAAACGAGCCATATGTTCTATTTATCACAAAAAAGAGGAAGGTAAATTCTGAAAATGATTGCCTATATTCTTAGTTTGTGATTGTTTACAGAAGCAGTTATGACTGAAAGTCAGACATTTTTTTCAATCAACAGATGTCTGTTGGATTGCCTTCCAAATTCTAGCTTTTGTGATTTTTTTTTGCTATGTCATGAATAAAGAGAGATCTGTGAAGTGTAATGACATCTCCAAACTCAGATTTGTTCTGAGTGCCCAATCTAAAGCATCCTGCATGTTACTTTCTGTGCCATTATCCTATTTTAATTTTCTGTGTTATTACTTATCTCGCTAGGATATTTCTTTTGCTTTTTTGTTTCTTGGCTTATGGTTTGTCTCTTTGGGTGTAAGCTTAGTGTTAAGCTCTAGAGAGCAAAGGCTTTGGATGTTTTGTTCACTGCTGAATCTGTAGTACTTAGAGCAATATAAGTCACAAAGTAGATAATCATTAATATTTTGTTGAATGAATCCATTAGTTGAACTGCCATATCCAAGTAGATTTACAGGATAGATTGATGTCCACCAGGTTGGTAGAACCCAGGAGGCAAGAGGTCCTGATCCTTGGTATATGACTTGAATGAATAAAAATGACATGCCTAACAAAATGGTTGATGAAATAATTATAAAAATTCTTATCTTCATAGTTTACAATAACAAACCAAAACTGATCAGATGAAATGGGATAGACATAATGCCTGAAGTACTATTTTGGGATCTAGAGAAGAATAACATAACTGCAGGATGGAGTTTAATTTCAACAAATGTTAAACAAAAAAAGATGAAAGGATTAGGGATTTTAGGTGGTAGCATACTCAGTGTGATCCAACAATATGAAATGACTCCAACTTCACTCTCCTGTATGTATATTCTTCACTTATGACAAAAGCAAGGAGACAGTTCCAGTTACTATCATCTTCATTGTATTAATTGAGTTTATTATCAATAGATGTCACAGAGGTGATGATTATATTCTATTTTGTGTTAAAAATACATCTCGCTAAGTGCACACATTTTCAAAATGTAAAGGAATGTTGACAGAAGAAAGTGATGGGGATAGTGAAATCTTCAACTGAGGATCAGTGAGGATGGGTTGGAGGAAACAGCAATACCACTCTCGTGCAGAAGGGAGCTCTTCACATGTGTCATCATTCTAAGGTGGGGAGAAAGGACCAATGGAGTAAGGTAGCAGGAAGTACATCTGGCTCAGTATAAGGGAGAATTTTGTACCAATTCCAACAATGAGGCCTAAACATGTTGTCTTGGGAGATAGACAAGTGTTCATGTGGTAGCTGAACAGAGGATTGATCAAAGAGATACGTGTCTTAGATGAGGGTGTTAAGCCAGATGGCCCTCAAGATCACATCTAATTCTAAGATTCGGTGGCATTATGTGTGTGTTAACAATATATCTCTTTGTAAAGGCTTGTCCAACTATATACTTTAGGGCATTTGGGGATAGAAGAACAAACATTGTAAATTATTGTGTGTCCTGCAATGAGAGGCAAGGGCATATGGTAGATAATTGCACAATTGTTGACTAGTGTGCCTGCATCCAAATCCCAGCTATGACTTACTACCTAGTGACCTTAAATAAGTTACTTAACATCTGTGTACTTTAGTTTCCATATATAAACTGGATATAATATAATCTACCTAATAGCTTGGTTGTGATAATTAAAAGAGATAATACACATAAAGCTTTTAGAATGGTACCTGGCTCATAGTGATTATTAGCTATTATTATTATTATTATTATTATTATTATTATTATTATTACAACTATTATTAGAGTTAAGTATTCATAAAACCATCATGGAGTATTAATGCTGTAATGTTATGTATTACTTGTCTGCTTAGGTATACTTTGAGAGAAAATGTTATCTTCTAGAGGAAGCAAATATATCTTCTAAAGGAGGCAAAAAGGCCTGAGTTCCATACCTGTTTCTGTTCTTTATGGACTATCTTAGGCAAGTCACTTAGCCACACTATGCCTCCTTTCCCTAATGGTTCTGTAGTTATAGGGCTTCTGTAAAAGTAAATGTAAAATTAATTTGCCTAGTAATAAGTGCCAGCTGTTATTCTGCACAAAGAGATGGCATTTCATTTTCAGTTCTTACCCAAAATATGTCCTATGTAGATTATAGTAGTGCAAGGTCAGTATAGAAACCAGGGCTTGAAGGGCCCTGAGACTTTTTTCCTCCAAGTCTGGCATTTTGATTTTTCTCTACTTAACCCGCTTTATAAGGAAAATGAATGTGCCAGCCTCTTACCTTCCTCACACTATTTTAAAGGAAGATTACTTCAATTATATCTATAAAACTCACAGGTTTTATTTTATTTGACTATCATGTCTTCTTCTGTAGATCCTGTGGTCTGCTTTCCAGGGGACTAAGACAGCTTAGAGCTGCGTGCCAATTTCTAGCTGGGTCTGGGCCCTCTGGGGAAGCTGCCTGAGACAGGGGCTTTTGAAGTGATAGGAGCCTTGAACTTAGTTAAGCAGCTTGGGACCCAGGGCAATATCAAAACTGGGCTTTTTATTATGCATAGTATCCTGATGCATACAACTTCCTCATGCTCTACCCTCTCTCTCAAATACTCCCAAACTATATTACTCTGAGTTTTATTAAAAGCTCAGGATGTTTTAGCATTTGATTCATTAATATAATTGTATTAGAAAGAGCAGGACATGATGATGTTTAAAAAGGTGAATTTATGGGGCACCTGAATGGCTCAGTTGGTTGAGCGTCCGACTTCAGCTCAGGTCATGATCTCACAGTTTGTGGGTTCGAGCCCCGTGTTGGGCTCTGTGCTGATGGCTTGGGGCCTGGAGCCTGCTTCAGATTCTGTGTCTCCCTCTCTCTCTGCTCCTTCCCTGCTCACACTGTTTCTCTCTCAAAAATGAAAAAAAAGATTAAAAATTTTTTTTTAATAAAAAAAAATAAAAAGGTGAATTTATGATCAGAAGTTTGGCCTTCTAGCTTTTTCATTATGGAATTAAATTGCTGATATTACTTCTATTCACAATATGCTACTTAATAAACACTGATGGTAAATTTTATGTGTTCTGACCCTTGTTTTTATGAATGATGCAGGAGAATGTATCAAGAGTTCAATTAAATTTGTTGGAAGAATGTTTGTTAATTATGGCACTATAAAAAAGAACCAATTTCCTTTGAGGATCAAGGAAAAAAAAGCCCACTCACATTTATAGACTATGAGGGGCCCACTGCTCATGAGATATTTATATATAACTTTGCAGAAATGGATGTTTTTAAGTTCTGAAACTGTATAGCACATAATTGCCTATAATCCCTAGGCTGATATTTTACTGTGATGTTTCTTTTTTTCTCATTCTAATAAAATATTAACATGGTAAGCTAATTTGTTTTCTGTCAAAAACAAGTTGTAATAACTGTTTTCTTCATTTGATAACCTGTCATTTAACTTGGTAGCACTAGTCTAAAATTATGTTCTATTCTTCCCTCTTTTCATCTCCACTCTTGCTTTCTGGTTACTCATTCTAGCAATACAAGACCAAGTCAAGCTACAAGGCTTTTGCAGCAATCCCTACAAACACATTGCTTTTGGAACAGAAGGTCAGTGTTGGTTCAAAAGCAGAGGGATTTTTATGTTTCTAGTGTCAGTTTTGTTATATGTTCTAAAAATGTCTGTTTTAAAGTTCTGCTTTTACTAAAATTTGCTCATAGTTTAGGGTGACATGATGAAAGCATCTTGGTGAATAGAATTTGACACATCATTGCTTTATCACCAGCCACTAAATATGAGCATAGAATTTATCACCAGAGGCTAAATATGAGCCCAGAATTGTCTAGTTCATTGTAAAGCAGTCATGGAAAACCTGATGCAGATTTTGATACACCCCTGTCCTTTGGAATTTTAAGTGATTGTTGTATTCAAGAGCTTCCACCTCTTTTCACACTGATCAAAAGAGTGAGGTAAAATGGGGTTACATGTGGGCGACTTGGTCAAGACTTGGTCACTAGTAGTGGCTTCCATAGGGTGGAAATGTATTAGCTGAGTATCCAACGTAACGGCTTTGATCCCGGCATGGGCTAAACCTCTTTGTCCATTCTCACCAGCCATTGATCCTCCTTCCATGAACCGGAGGGAGGATTGAGATCACTTCTAGTGACCCAGCTGCTTTCACATGCCTTTAGGGCATTTTTGCTTTGCTATTAAAAGTCATTAATTATAAAATTACAGGCTCCTGCTTCAGTAGGTAAATTAAATTAAAGCCTCTTGTTTAATAAGCACATTACCTATGCTCAAATGAAAGCCACATGGAGGATTATATCAGAATGGAAGTGAAATCAATTACCAAGTGTATGAAATTATTCACTCCATGTTATTTTTATGATATTTATTTAAGCAACTTACCTCTCAGTGCATTAAGCCTATTTTCTTCGGCGTAATTATAATATTTCAAATACTGTTATTATCATTTGTCAAAATGTTAATGTTTGCCAACCAGGTGGTATTTTGACCACTGATTTATGAATATACTTTCTTGTTATGTCACTATGATCTGGGAAATAAAATCTTTGCATGATCTCTTGTCTAAAATGTAGTAACTGTTAGTGGGAGATGCTTTGTAGCGTATAGGTGGGCATTGGTGGGCAGCACCTCTGCTGTCATATATCTCTGAGAGCTAATTCCCAATTATCCACATGTGGCCCAGTCTACGCTCTATATGTCTGAATGCTTTCAACTAGGGGGTTGAGGAGTTGCTGGGCTGCAGAGAGATCTGCAACGTTTTCTCCAGCTTCTCTTCTGAATCCCTACCTTTCTTAGCTCATGAAAAGATGAGATGGGCCTAAAACACTGACTTTAGGAGGCTCAGGAGGATGCAGGAGGTGATACTTTTGCCAGTTGTCCCTTATCCTATTGTCTTGGGTTGTCACGTTGAGTGATAGCGGCAATATTTTCTCACCGCAGACCCTCTGCCCATTTTAGACGGACAGTTTCTGAAATCTGGTCACAGTGTCTCCCTCCACAGAAATGGGAGAAACTCTCCTCCCAGCAGCCGGCCAGGCAAAGAGAATAGACACCTGTCGCTGTCCCTCCATCATACTTGTCTTACCTACCCTAGCACATTCTCCCATACCTGTGTGCTACCACTGTATCCATTTTCTGTTTAGAGAAATTACAGTTAATTCTTCTTGGAAGACTTTTGTAAGATAGGGCTGGATATCATTATTGGTTCCAGAATCTCTGTCTACCAGCTCTCTTTTCTTCCAATTAAATGGATTTTAGAGGTTATAACCTATTAGTTGGTCATTAAAAATGAAAAACCATTAGTTTAATTTCCAATTTCATCACAAACCCATTCCATAAATGTGTACTGTGGCATCACTATGTATTGAGCCTGATGCAGTTTCATATAGGAGAGGTTTTGTGTTTTATTTATGTATGTATTTATGTTTAAGGATATTGTCTACATAATTTATTCTTTTTAATGAAACAGAACTGCAATACCATTTTAAAATAGAAGTCTATGTTTCATAATATTTTTCTTCATTTATTTTTAAGTCAAAATTTATTTATTTAATTTTTAAATTTTATAATTTATTGTCAAATTGGCTAATATACAGTGTGTAAAGTGTGCTCCTGGTTTTGGGGGTAGATTCCTGGGGTTCATCACTTACATACAACACCCAGTGCTCATCCTAACAAGTGCCCTCCTCAAGGTCCATCACCCGTTTTCCCTCTCCCCCACCCTCACTCCCCAAAAGACCTACTCTTTTAGGAAGCATATTTTTATTTTTTATTTTTTAGCACAACAGAATATAAATGTCATGATGTCTAATTTAAAATAGTGTTTTTCTAGGGAGAATTGAAACACTAGTGGAGAAACACTAGTGTGGATAATTGTCTTTTGGCTAAGATAAGTTGGTTTTGGACCATAAATACTTGAATTGTTCAAAGGTCATGAAACTTGGCATATGTCTGTTTTTTCTTTAGAGCCTTTGTATAATTTAATTTATTTCTTGTTGGCTTTTCCATGACGTGTGTTCCTTAATGAGGAATTTTAATTTGTAAGAATTTTTAAATAACAAAAGTCTTATCTTTATATTTTATCAGCATTTATTTCCATTTTCACTAATATTTCTTGAATGATATTATGGTGCTCCTTTCATGTTCTGTAGCTTTAAGAAAAAAAAATCTGGGGGTCACCTGGGTGGCTTAGTTGGTTAAGCATCCAGCTTCAGCCTAAGTCATGATCTCCCTTTGAGTTCCAGCTTCACATCCGGTTCTGTGCTGACCACTCAGAACCTGGAGCCTGTTTGAGAGTCTGTGTCTCCCTTTCTCTTTCTGCCCCTCCCCCACTCACACTCTGTCTCTCTCAAAAATAGACATTAAAAAAATTAAAAAAAATAATAAATAAATCTGATAATGTACGTCTTTTTATCCATCTGTTTATATAATAGAACTCTTTCTATGCAGTTAAAATCAAAGGGATTTATTTCTGAATTGAGTAGGAAAATTAAGACTATACTTAGCAGAAACTCATCTATTTTGGGAAGGATTAATACTTTGGAATATTTTCTGAGATCCCTTTACTATCACACAGAGTACCACAAAAGGAAGGGTGCTGCAGTCCCATTATAGTATTCTGTTAGGATTTACGCGGTGGAATGCCTTAAAGATAGAGCCAATGTATTTAATTCAGTTTAACAATTATTCTCTCCCCTAACCAGATTAAACTCATGGTTGATATTTTATACCACATTTTGTTTCATAGTATATGGTATAATTAATGAGGAATCAGAATCGCTTTAAAAAATAATGCTATCTTTTTAAAACGCAAGGTTCTCTCCACATTGAAATACAGGCATCCCTTTCAATCAGATATTAAATTCTCATGGAATCACTGGATTGGTTTCAGCTTTAATCACTCCTAGACGAAACCCATAATTTTCAAAAGAGTACATTTTGTTGGCAGCGGACCTGAGGTTTCTGGTATTTCTGTTTTGTAATTTATTGTCTGCATCAAAACTTAAATTTATAGCTTATTCTGTATTCTATCATTTTTCTCCTCGTGAACATTTAGGAAGAAAGCATTTTTAGCTTAACTAAGGCTTTATAAGAAGAGATAAATGTAAGACATATTTTAACGTGTTAGCTTCAGAGTCTCTGGCTTCATCTCCTGCCAATAATCATCCTCTCCAAGACTGAGATAAGGATGAAATACAAGTGATTACAAAGCAGGAACAAAGTAATCAGATCAGCTTACATTTGTGACTGTCCATGAACCTTATTATGATATATTCAACAATATAATAGAGGAAACAACTTTATACATTACTATTTCGTCTTGTTATGTGTACTATTGTTCTGTTCAGAGAGTGTCAAAGGTCTTTCTCTTATTGACTAATTTTTCTTCTTCCCATCTGAGCCTGATAGCAATAGGTAAAAAGTTAAAATTAAACTGAAGGACTCATGTTAGTATTCTAATTAATGGCTTTTTATTTTTATTCTGAAAATATATTAAGAAAAGGAAAGATGAAGAAAGGAGTATTTCCACAAAATAAAATAGTATGCATCTTTATTGTTTCACAAGTGATTAATATTTTTCCAGGAAAGCACTTTTTTTTTTTTTTTTTTTTTTTTTTTTTTTTTAGAGCAGTTGAAGTTCTCCGTTCCTTTCTGCACAAGTATTCCTCAGGATAAAATCAAAGTTAGAGTTAGGTACAATTTTCCAACAAATAGCATTACTATCTGCCAATTTCAAGACACGTTTAATTCATAAACTGTGTGAGTTTGAAAGAAGAATGATAGGGTAGCTCAATTTTATAAATAGCACATATAAATTGTAGGGTTAATTATTTACATAAAAGTTAAGGTATAAAAATAATTTTATTTTTCCTGGTAGAAGGAAGTTAAAGAGAGCCATTTTGAAGACGATTGTAAAAACTGTGCTATAAAAATGGAAAGGTAAAGATTTGAGATGTCTTGTCAGTTTTCAAATCAATTTATTCTAAATTGCCAGCTTAAATTTTTTAAACATGAGTTGGTAAACTTTAATCTGATTAAGCATACGTCTTTGGGTGAGAATATTTTAAGGTCTCTGAATGTCTCAAAAATTTAACAAAATCTGTTTGCTAGCTTAGCATACGGCCTATACTAGAGAGGCATCTCTTACTTGATGGAAAAGTGCCCAGGACCCACAACTATTCCAGTTGGTTCTCCTCAGGCAGTTGTATACCATGCACATATCTCTTTTAAAGCACTTGCCAAACCATAATTATGCATGTTGGTGGTTTTTTTCCCCCCACTACAAACTATTTGAGAAAATATAGTAGTTTTTTGTTAAATGTTCATTGAATGAATTACTTGGGTTTGCAACTGGGTAGGTCTCTAAAATTTCCAATTTTATTTCATAGGATTATAAGGCAAATTTTTGCTCAGAGGATTATAAAAATCAAGGAGCTTAGTATTTGATAACTGAGACAATGATAATTAAAAATCTTTCTTTAGGGTGGAATAAGCTTCATAAATTCTACTTCCATGGAAAAACTATAAAGAACCTTTTTCTATAAGGGAATTGAGTTGATTTTAGATTTGATAACTTTTAACAATTAGAAATACAATCACAATACTTGCCATGTTGAATATTCTAGTGAATCTGGCACTCAGCTAAATACTTTACTGTCCTCACAACTCTGTGAAGATTTTGATGTTCAAAGATACCAAGTAAATTCCCCAAAGCAGCAGAGCTCGTAAGTTACTGAATTGGACTTTATGTGATTATCTCCCAGCCTTTCCCCGTTCACTAGGCAACAGTGACAGTGACCAGCTAAAGTAAAATATTGACCAAGAAACGATGATTTTGGATTTCTGTCTACAATACTTTCTTTTATTACTTGCTAAAATATATTTAAATCCTCATCCAATTAGAAACCAAATCTTCTTTGTTTTTTAATGAGGAACAATTAAAGAGACTTGGAAATTACTTAGCTCTGAGTCTTGAGTAAGGGAAGTTTACAAACTAACTCAATCCCTTGAGTTACTGAAAGAGATGAAGCGCATTCCAGTGAAAGAGGTTTGGGCTGGAAACAGGCACAGCTTTCTGATGTCCTTAATTAAATGAAGGAAAAGTATGAATTCTTCTGCCTCTGAGACTAGATGAATGGGTTTTTAAAAGGCTATAATGGTTTGCACAAACTCCCTTCCTTCTGTCTGGTAGGGACAGACAGTCAACCCTTCAAAGATTTTGGGATTATAAAAGCCAAGTAGATTTCCTCAATTGTTGAAGCTTTTACACCACTCATGAAAATAATGTAATGATAAATATCTCTATATCTTTAAAGAAGCTGTGCTTTTAAATATAAATAGAAAGCCCTTTCAGCTTACAGTGTACATTTCCCCTTTTTCTTCAGATCTGAATGCTATTCAGATCTGAATCTCCAACTATATAATCAAAGTGAGATTTATTTTCCTGAGACTATCTCTAATCCTACAAATGGTTTTGTACTAATGATTGAAAATCAAACAAGGCTTTTGTAGTCTTCAGAGGATTTATTCTACCAAATACATAGCTGGTCAGATTAACAAAGTATAGGAGTGCTTAGGTTTAGCATGAATCATTTTGGGGGTGGTTAATTTGATCATGACTAAAACAGAGTCACCAGCCCATGAAATCTTTGAAATCCAAACTAATTAGATAGTTTAGGCATCACAAAAAGTTTATGAGCCCTGTTCGATTATTCTCCCTTTAGAAGTAGTTTACTTTCTAACTTCATTTGGAGTACAACTGATTCATTCTGTCTTCAGATTTTTAGACCTTAATCCTACTTCCAGAGCGGAGGTTAGACTGATTAAATATCTCTGACTTAAGAGTGCTTACAGTTCCATCAGAGATCTCCTTTCAGGGAGAAACACCCATGATAGTTTATTGGCATAAATTCCCATAAGAACTTTGATTTACAGTGGTTGGTCACAGTCCTTGGCTCTTAGTTGTAATGTAGTGCTGAGCTCAGAAACTATTTTCTACCAAAAATGCGATTTACTAGCTCTCATTTTGAAAACAGGGCCCCACGGTTGGTTATTCTGCACAAAATATAATGACTTTTAATGACAATATTACTGATAACTTACATTAGTTAAGAATCTTTAAAAATAGAATTCAAAGCATGTGCCATTTATGTCTCACTTGGTTGTAGTCCAATCTGGCAGAAAATATATGTTTTTAATAAAAATATTTTATTGGAGAATGTTCTGACACAACTTTATTCAAATTAATAAATCTAAAAAAAAACCCATCAATACACTCCTGCTGGCTAAGGTGTCAAAAAGCAATTTATGGTTACAGTTCTTTTTAATGGAGATTTAATATATTTTTATTAAAATATATTTTGTATTACAGAGAAAAAAACCCTACTCTTTGTGGCTGCTAGGAGTGAATCAAGATGATACATTTGACAAATAACTACTCATCAATTTAAAAAAAAATCAATTTTAGTAAACTTCTAAGCTATTTAAACTCGAAATAACCTTTCATCCAAATTTTAATGCAGTCTGAGTATTGCTCTATTTCAAAGTTGCAGCATTATTCACCTAATACAGTTATCTTTCTTGATTTTACAAGGGCTCTGAGTAGTTTTTTCATTTTTTGAGTAAATTTCAATATTTTAAATAGCCTATTGAAAGTTGTGTTTGCCTACTGTGAGTTCTCACAGAGTAACTAAGATGTTAACCTTATTTGATTTTGGCTGGAAAAATACCTGCTCATTAAACTAACAAAGATCATATGCTCAGATCTTTGATGGTAACAAATTGAACTGAAATGCAGGAAAAAAAACTATTGTATTTGTTATTTAAAATATTCAAATAGTTTAAGCCATTTCTCTAGAGCATGTTGCTGAGGATTAAAATTGTATTATTTGCATGATTCATTTATTCATTTCATTCCATTCAGTTGTTAGTTTACCCTTTGAATTCATCCTAAAATCTTTATAGATTACATTTCATTGGCTGTAACCTGGGGCTGCAATGATAAATACCATATTTTTCTGACTGTGATGGAGACAAATGGTTGAGCTGGGTATAGATACTGTTGAAAAGTAATTATGCAATTATATGCTTAGAGTATGTCAGAAATGATATGGTGCCCGAGGAGGAAATGACAGACTTTTCCTGGTATGAAGTCCAAAAATACATCATAAGAGAATTTGATTAGGATCTTTAGGATGCATAGGAGTTTTCTAAGTGAGCTGGGAGTGAAGGAAGGACAATCTAGGTGGAGTTAGTAACATGAAGTTAGAAGGTCAAAGGACTCCAGTGGTTTTTTGTGATTGAAAGACAGCATGCAAGTGAGGAGTAGGTGGAAGGCATGGCTGGAAAGGGGAGGAAGGGCTAGATCAAGCTTCTCTCTTGAGGAGTTTGTTCTTAGTCCTTGTCCTTAATTTCAGACTTTTTTCTTCTCCATAATTATCATTATAATTAGAAGCCATGTGTGACATGAAGTTTAAAATTAAGACCCCATCTTATGTGCCGTCTTGACATATAGTGAAAGAGGGGCCTCAAGTAGCCTAATTGCAAGTTCCCCTCCCACTTGCCACCCACAAATAAGGTCCCCTAACCATCCTTATCAAGCTGACCAGGTGAAGTTCCTGCTGATTCAGACAAGCCAGTCACAGCCTTCTGCAAACAAGGGGACATGTATGTCACACTCTTATACTACAAAGCCTGCTTCCCCCTAGTTATATACTTTGTTCCTGAGCACAACCCTCATGTGGCTGAGCGTGCTGTGCAGCATTCCCTTCCCCTGGGCTGTGAGTACATGTGACTAATAAACTGTTGTTGATTCCATCTGCCCAGTGGTAGAGGTCAGGTATTTGGCCATCCCTATAACAGTAAGATTGGGACCCTTCCTCCTTACTCACTGACAGGGTAAATAGATGATTGTAACGCTGTGTCAGGGAAAAATTAAACTATCTGAACACCAGCTAGGAGTTATCTTTACAAAATTTTCTGTTCCTGCTATTCATTGCTCATGACTAGTAAGTTTAGGGGACAAAGGAGGAAAGCGAAATAGAAATTCTTATGATAAGAAAGAGGCAATCTCACATGTTTCTATTAAGTTATCATAGACAATGTTTTATATTTTGTTATTTAATGCAGAATAGTAAATTTTGCAAAAAAAAGTTCCAGACAATATTTTGCTTTGTGAGTTATTGAAATAAGAAGATGATAAATTCTTATTTTTAGAGGTAACTTTTCTGAATTCTTAGGAGGTATATCCTAGGCCAAAAAGACAACTAGCATGTGGACATGGTTCTTGTTGGTGAAGATTAATAGTTCTGGGTCTCTTATATCACTGGCTCTGTTAGAAGAGGAAAAATTGATTCTGCTGAACCTTAGATTCCATGGTTCCACAGCTGGTGTGACACTTTCTGGTCAGGAAATGGATATATTAACTGATAATGAAAAAGTGAGGAACAGAAGTAAATCTAAAGAAGAGGACAGGGCAGCCTATAATTTTCAGTTGAATACAACAGTTTTATGTGGTTCATCCCAAATATAACGCCGAATTCACAAAAAGTAGGGGAAATCCTCATGGGTCGAATACCAAAAGCAAGCTGAAATTCAGAATGTTTGTTTATTCTGCCGGTATCATGCTCACTAACTGTAGGGATTGCGTTTTACTATGAACTCAGTGAAGGGAGAGAAAGATTTGGAGCTGAGTGATATGAGGACTGGAATTGCCTCCTTGTCATAGAGCCAGGATCTTTGAAGGGTTACCCTCTAAATTACAGGTTGGATAAGAAGAAAATTGCAAAGGGAAATGACAAGCAAATATTCTTATATCATCTGAACTCAGTGTAGGAAAAAGGAATCTTTAACTCCAAGCCTACCCCGAAGTGGGTTTGAGATTTGAATTTACATAATCTCTGCTAATAAGGAAAATTTGTGCTGAAAAATTAAAATTAGTTTATCTCATGATGCTTATAGAAATTGAAGAGTAGCTTGAATTGGACCAACTCTTGTGGATAACAATGATAAACTGTGGGCAAAATACAAAAAATAAAATTGTTTAAAAGTACTGGACCAAGTGATCAGTAGAAACTGCAGTAGAGTCCATGCTTGTAAAGACATAATGGAATTGAATGTTTTTTGAGATTTTATGAGTTTTGCACCTAAGGGAAGCTCTACCATGGAGCAACTAAAACTCAGCAAGAAACCAGCAGACTTACCGAATGAGGAATCAGAGAAGACAACATAAGGTTACACAGGAGCTAAAAAGTGAGGGGAGAAGCCAGGAAAAGAATGAGTCACAGAAAAGAAGTCCCATATGTTGCATGTAAACTCTGCCCATACCCATGGATGACCACTGAGTTACACATGTGCCCGTTAAGCCCAGCTAAGTCGAGGTAAGGATAAATTACCTGAATGGAGATTCTAGCTGCTGCCCACCAGCAGGAAGGCAGAATTTGGAGCCAAATTAACCATCTGCTAAAACTAAGCAACAGTGACAAAAAGACTCTTCAGGGGACCATAATAGAATTTGGAGTCTTTATAACATGTCACTCAAGATAGCTAGGCTACAAACATTTCTAATCTCTGGACATACAAAGGAACAGGATAATGTAAACTATACTCACAGAGAAAGTATAAGTCACAAAGATTGACCCAAAGATGTTCCAGGCATTGCAATTAGCTAGCAAGGATTTTAAAGCTATTCTCAAGGGTATAAAGGAAAATATGTTAATAATGAATTATATAGGACTTTCCAAAACTAGAAACTATAAAATATACTCAAATGGAAATTCTAGGATCGAAAGATGAAATATTGATGAGGCAACTGGGTGGCTCATTGTTTAAACGTCCAGCTAGCTCTTGATTTCAGTTCAGGTCACGATCTCACAGTTCGTGAGTTCAAGCCCTGAGTCGGGTTCTGCACTGGCAGTGTGGAGCCTGATTGAGATTCTCTCTCTCTCTCTCTCTCTCTCTCTGCTCCTCTCCTGCTTGCTCTCTCTCTCTCTCAAAATAAATAAATAAACAGAAAAAAAGAAAAAGGAAATATTGGAAATAGAAAATTACCTGGATTGGTTTAAGATAAAACTGGAGAAGCAGATGTGTTGGTGAACCTGAAGATAAATTGCTAGAAATGATCTGATCTGAATAAAAAGGGAACACAAGTAAATTAAAAGAGTTCCAATGACCTGTAGGATGGTATCAAAATGTAATTAGAGTCTCAGAGGGAGATGAGAGAGAGAATGGAGCAGAGAAAATATTTGAATAACTAATAATCAAAATCTCTCCAAATCTAGTAAAATATATAAATGTATAGTTTTAAGAAGCTCAGATAGTCTCCAAAGTGTTTGATTCAAAGAAAACCATGACTGAGCATATCACAATTCAACTTCTACAAATTAAATATAAAGAGGAGATCTTGGAAGCAATTAGGGGAAAATAATGCATTACATACAGAGGAAGAACAATACGATGATGGCTAACTTCTCCTAAGAAACAGTGGAGGCCAGAAGACAACAGAATGACACCTTTAAATGCTGAGAGAGAAAAAGAAAACTAAATTGTGTAGCCAGGGAAAATTCCTTCAAGAATGAAGACAAAATGAAGACATTTTCAACTAAAAGAAAACTAAGAAAATTTATTCATAAATTTTATAAATTAAATAAATTTTATAAATAAAATTTATTAATCATACAGATTTGTATGACAAAGTATGCTGAAGGAAGTTTGCCAAGCTGAAGACAAATAATGTTGAATAGAAACTCAGAACTGCAGGAAGGAATGCAGAGCATGGGAAATAATAAATATGTGGGTAACCACAATTTTCAAAAATTCCTTTGAAATACCTATAACTGTTTAAAGCAAAAATTTTAACATGATGATATGTTTGTAGCATAATTAAATGTGTTTAAGGCAATTGGAACATAAAAACCAGGGTAGGGGGTGAAGACTACACGTATTCTTGTATAGTACGTGAATTAAATCTAGATTTTGTATTGCTTGGTTTCAACTTAGGACGAATGGAAAACTTTCCAAGACTAATTTGTAAAAACCAGCCTATAATATTTGTATTAGTTTTAATGTAAGCCATACTCACTGCCACAGTGGACAGACCCTGATATTTCAGTGGCTTAGCACAATCATTGCTTATTTCCTTCCCACGTCACATTTTGGTAGAGTTCATTTTGGCTCTCTCACATAAGCCCCAGTAATTGAGTGATTCGGGGATGTAACCTGCTTCCATCTTGCATCTTAGTTATCTGAAGGTGAAAAGAGAGAAGCCAAATCTGTTTCTAGCTGCCTTGTGCCAGAGGTAAGTAGGTAGATGCAACCTTAACAGAGGTTATATATGACTTCTACTCACATTTATTTAGCAAGGATTAGTTACAAGCTCATACCTAAACTCTTGAGACCAAGGAAATGTATTTCTGTGTTCGAAAAAAATCAAAGTACTTGGTGAACACCTAACAGTGTCTGCCGCAATGTCCAAATTGGTGGAGGGAAAAATGAGTAAGTAAAAACCCCCAAAATTTAATCAGTTAAAACATCCAAAAATTGAATAAAAATGAAATAGAAAAAGTGAAACAAAAATAAAACAGATATGTTGGAAACATTTAAATGTGTAAATAATTGTAATAAAAGAAATGTTAACCTCTTTAATTAAAAAACAATGGAGATGAGACTGAATCAAAAAATGAATTCTAGACATCTGCTTTTTATAAACCACGGATTTTTAATGTTCGAATGCAGGATGTTGAAAATAAAGAGGCAAAAACTGATAAACTAGTAAAATGCTAATTAAAACATTTGGTTGTATCAGGCAAAATAGATACTAAGACATCAAGCATTACTGGGGAGATAGAGGGTCACTTCGTAATGGTAAATATTTAATTCATGAGGCAAGAATACTTCTAATTATGAATGTAGCTAATAAACTGGCTTCAAACTATGTTGAGCAAAAATTGCTGGTATCACAGGGAGAAATTAACGGACCCATTATAATTCCCTGAGATTTGATGATGACACTTTCAGTTACTGATAGAATAAGTATGTAGAAAACCCAGTAAAACTAGAGATAATTTGAACAGAACAATGAATAATTTCGATCACACACACACACACACACACACACACACACACAGAATCCCACAGACAACCTCTAGAAAATAGATATTTTCTTAAATATAAATGAAATATTTACAAACACTATGTCTTATGCCATAAATCCCAAACTTCACAGCAACTTACTATTATGAACAAATTCCTTGGCCATAACATAACTAAATTAGTAGGTAATTCTGAAATTGGAAAAAATCCTCATATTTTTAAAAATTAAAAGGGAAAACTACTTTTAAATAACCCATGAATCTAAGAAATCTTAATAGTAATATTTAAAGATGTATTGAGAATGAATGGCAATGATCACACTACATATTTTAACTTGTGATATGAAACAAAAGGAATACAATGAGGAAAATCAGGATAAACCCAAAAACGATAGAAGGAAGGAAACAGTAAAGATGTGAACAGATATTACTGAAATGGGATATGAGTATGCCAAAGAAATTCAAGGCTAAAATTTAGTCTAAGAGAGTAGGAATTGATCATTCTCTGGAGAAATTGATTTTTTTTTAAAGTAGGTAGATGCAAATACATATGAGAAATGATAAAGGTGTGGGGCCAAGATGGTGACCTAGGAGACTTCTGAACTTCCCTCCTCCCACAGACACACCCAATATACAGCTAGCTATACATGGAGCACTTTCTCTGAGAGAAGTCCAGAGATTCTGTGAGTGACTCCAACACACTGGATGAATGACACTATCAAAACAGGTAAAAATAAATAAATAAAGAAGAAAGAAGGCTGAAACACACTCTCCTTAAAAACTCTAATCCTGGCATAGCTCCATGCAATTGGGAGAGAACCCCCACCTCCCCACTGTGGCATGAAGGGTTTAGAACACATATCTAACACCCCTGCTTTTAAGACTCTCTCCCAAGGGAGGGAGTGACTTATTAGATTAGGAAGGAGTTTCTGAAAGGAAACACCAACCACAAAGGAAAATGATGAAAACTTGACCACACTGCAATGAAAACTTACATGTGTTGACAAAAGACATCATGACAATCATGAAAAGGGGAGCCAAGACTTTGAAGATGTTTACATGACATCTAATTGACAAATATTTTGCATGCAGATTATATCACGTTTTCCAACAAATGAATAAAAATCAGACCACCCAGCAGAACAATGAGCAAATATATAAAAGAAAACATGAATAACCAGTAAATATATACTGGACTCTAATATTTTGTAATGCTTTACTTCTCATTCTCAATGGAGTAGGTACACTATACAGAGGGCCATCTTATTTTCTCCATTTATATATCTGAAGTACATCACAATAAATAAAAAAGTATGTTTCAAAAGAGGTTTGAGTGTCATTTGAGTCCAAATCTGGTGAATAAGGTAACCAAGACTTTTTAGATATAAATGATTAAAAATGAGGCAGGTTTGGGGCATCTGGGTGACTCAGTCGGTTGAGCATCCAACTTCAGCTCAGGTCATGATCTCACAGTTTGTGAGTTCAAGTCCCGCGTCGGGCTCTGTGCTGACAGCTCAGAGCCTGGAGCCTCCTTTGGGTCCTGTGTCTCCCTCTCTCTCTGCCCCTCCCCTGCTCATGCTCTGTCTTCCTCTCAAAAATAAATATTTAAAATTTTTTAGAAATGAGGCAGGTTTTTTTTTCTTGTGTGTGCATGTTTTTTGTAAATTGGCTCTGAAGCATTTCCTCAGACAGTTTTTATAATATAATAAGAAACGGCTACATCATTGTTTCTGTGTGTGGCTTCCCAAGGTGACTTCTTTGTAGGGGACAAGGCTCATTTGGATATACAAGATGTCCAAGTTCAAGTTTGTATGTTTAAAATCTCAGCCACCTTTCTTTATTTCAGCAACTTATATTGGAGATATTAATTACGTTGGAGAAACTAGACAAATATGGAAAATGCTTCCATGCCAAATAATAGCTCATCAAATGATTCAAACATATTTTTTTTTTTCTTTTTTGAGATGTTGAGAACTACAGGGCTTTCTTTGAAGATACTTTTCTACTACTTCTGTATTTGACTAAAAGCCTCACATGAGAACTATTTCATTTATCACTAGGCACTCGATGAGCCAGCCAAGACTGAAAGTGTCTTCAAGGACAACACATTAGACCCGCCTCTGGAGGTAATGACTTCAGACTACCCATGCTTTTGAAACAAAGATCCCGAAACTCATTGCTAACTCAGTACTGGTTTCAATTCTTCCAGTTTTGTTTCCCTGCACAGCTCAGACAGCAAACTGAAGAGCTCTGTGCTACCATTGATAAGGTCTTACAGGATTCCTTGTCTATGGTAATGCCTTAGACTAGAATGTGCAATTCAAACATTTGCTTTGCTTCTCTTCATTTTCCTCTTTTTGAGTAAGATGTATCATAGGCTTGTCCTTTTTTTTTTTTTTTTTCCAGAATTCTTCTGATTCTCCTTCAAGTTCCTCACAGACATTGTTGGTTTCTGACACAATGAAAGTATGTATATATTTAATATAATTTACTGAAACTTAAGAGTTAGCAGATCAGTAGTTTTAAACTGCAGGTTGAGGCTCCATAGTGAATTGGGAAGTTAATTTAGTTGAATATCAACCAGCGTTTTAAAAAAAGAACAGTAAGAATGTAAAATACCAGACTCTGTTCCAAGTAGTGAGTGGGTATTATTTACATATGTTTCAATTTGTTTACGTGTAGTATAGAAGTATGTGTGTACAGGGTTGCAAAGTAAATTTATTTCTAACTATGGCTTAAGTTCAAGACAGTTTGAAAGTCAAAGTATTAGACTATGTCCTTTTTGCTGGCATTTTAGAAAGCATCTTAAGAACAGCATATAGAATTTGTGGCTTATTCTTATCTCATACCATATTTTCAGTAGTTAGTAATTGATTATCACTTAGAATTACAGAGGTGGAAAAGGAAGTAGACTGAAGTTACATCAGGCTAAGAACTTTTGACACAGTTGTTATTCCTGGAATTTTTTTTTCTTTTCGTTGACTAAGTTTATTCATTGTTCTTTGACTCAGAGGGACAGAAACCTGGATGCTTTAGATGGTTAGGATACTACTAAGTCATTAATTGTTGTAATTGAGTATTTAATTATTTCCTTCTTGTAATGTAGCCATTTTCAATTGTTGGAATAAAAGACTACATTTCCCCAAATTACTATTTTCTGGATGCTTAATACAGATCTACTCATCAAATTTTCAAAATGGCTGTTTTTTTTTTTTCTTTAAAATTGTCAGGATTTTTTTCTTTTTTGTCGGCCTTATTTTTACTCTTGGAATTAGTATTAATGCTTTTTTCATGTTCCTCTTAAAACTTGTACATTGTGTATACAAAGCAGGTTTTATTTCTTAAAAAAAGATTAATGAAGGAGGGGCAGAGAGAGAGGGAGACAATATGAAGCAGACTCTAGGTGCTAAGCTGTCAGGACAGAGCCTGATGCAGAGCTTGAACCCATGGACCGCGAGATCATGACCTGAGCCATGGTTGGACACTCAACCGACTGAGCCACCCAGGCACCCCCCAAACAGGTTTTAAATGTACAGAATTGCTGGGGTGCCTGGGTGGCTCAGTCAGTTAAGCATCTGACTTGGTTTTGGCTCAGGTCATGATCTCACAGTTCATGAGTTCAAGCCCCGTGTCTGGCTCTGTGCTGACAGCATGAAGCCTGTTGGGGTTCTCCCTCTCCCTCTCTCTCTCTGCCCCTTCCCTGCTTGTGCTCTCTCTCTCTCAAAATAAATAAATAAACTTAAAAAAATAAATATACAGAATTGCTTATAACTAAAAGAGTAATTTTTAATTAGAGTATCATGGACAATTATCCATTAATAATGACTTAGAAACTCAGTAACCAATAATCATCGATATTAAGAAATTATATTTTAGTGGGGAGTACCTACAAATGGAGAATTGTGATTTTGTATTTATCTATTTCATTGTGTATTCTTTAAATCATTTAATCTAAAAATATGAAACATTGATTTGCCAGAGACTATATAAATTTTAAAATACATTTTTTATTCCATTTGTTAGACATATAAAAAGTACTTTAGGGGCACCTGGGTGGCTCAGTTAGTTAAGCATCTGACTCTGGATTTCAACTCAGGTGATGATCTTATGGTTCATGAGTTTGAGCCCTGCATCAGGCTCTGCACTGACAGCACTGAATGTGCACTGATTCTCTGCCTCCATTTGTCTCTGCCCCTCCCCTGCATGTGCTCCCTCTCTCTCTCTCTCTCTCTCTCTCTCTCTCTCTCCAAAATAAACATTTTTTTAAAAAAGGAAAAAAGTATTTTATATTATATTTTATAATAAAAATAAAACTTAAGTGGTAATATGTGAATAATAATATATATTATTGATTTATTTAACAAACATTTAATGCTCATGGTATTAAAAATAATTATTCTAGGTAACTAAATTTAAGATAACTATTTCATTCTAACAAGTATTTATTAAGTGCCTTCTGTGCGCCTGGTGCTGTGAGGCATTGGGGAGATAATGGCGAGCAAGACAAAGTAACCTAAGGGGAACCTAAGGGGGATACTTTGGCTATAGTGATCAGAAAGTAGACTTCAAGCTGACAGCAAAAATGAAAGCGTCCTCCATAGAAAGATCAGGGAGATTAGCCCTCAGGCAGAGGTGTAAAGCATGTGCACATTTCCTGAGACAGGAAGGAACTTCGTGTGCATGAAGGTGAAGGCCAGCATGGCTTCAGTATAGTGAGCCAGGGATGAAGTGTGTCAGATGAGAAGGGTGGGCGAGGGATAGTGATAGTTAACGCACACCTCGGAGATATTGCTGGTTCAACTCTGGACCACTGCGATAAAGGGAATATTACAGTAAAGTGAATCAAATCAATTTTTTAGTTCCCCAACGCATACAAAATTTATGTTCATACTATACCGTAGTCTACTAAGCGTGCAAGAACATTATGTCTAAAAAACAATGTACCTATCTTAATTAAGAATACTTTATTGCTAAAAATGCTAACCATCCTTAGAACTTTCAGCGTGTCATAATCTTTTTGTGGGTAAAGGGTCTCGCCTTGATGTTCATGGTGGCTGACTGATCAGGGTGGTGGTTGCTGAAGGCTGGGGCGGCTGTGGCAATTTCTCAAAATAGGACAACAATGAAGTTTGCTGCATCAACAGACTCTTGCTTTCACGAATGATTTCTCTGTAGCGTGTGATGCCATTTGATAGCATTTTACCCACGGTAGAATTTCTTTCAAAATGAGAGTCAGTCGTCTCAAATCCTGCCACAGCTTTATCAACTAAGTGTAGGTCACACTCTAAATCCTTTGTTGTCATTTCAACAGACTTCCCAGCATCTTCACCAGGAGTAGATTCCATCTCAAGAAACCACTTTCTGTGCTCATCCATAAGAAGCAGCTCTTCATCTGTTCAAGTTTGATCATAAGATTGCAGCAATTCAGGCACATCTTCAGGCTCCACTTTTAATGCTCATTCTCTTGCTATTTGTACCATGTCTGCAGTCACTTCTTTTTGCTGGTGGAGGATCTTGCTTTGATGTTGATGGCTACTGACTGATCAGGTTGGTGGTTGCTGAAGGCTTTGGTGGCTGTGGCAATTTATTAATGTAAAATGATAGTGAGTTGGGGTGTCTGGGTGGCTCAGTCAGTTAAGCATCTGACTTCTGATATCAGCTCAGGTCATGAACTCGTGGTTCATGAGATTGAGCCCTGTGTCAGGCTCTGGGCTGAGCATAGAGCCTGCTTGGGATTCTCTCTCTCCTCTCTCTCTGCTCCTCCCTACCAGCACTCTTCCTCTCTCTCTCAAAATAAATTTTAAAAATAACCATTTAAAGTAAAATAAAATAAAATAAATTAATAGTGAAGTGTGGCACATCCATTAAGTCTACATTTCAGGAATGATTTCTCTGTGGCATGTGATGTTGTTTGACAGCATTGTCCCCATAGTGGAAATTATTTTAACATTGGAGTCAATCCTGTCAAGCCCTGCTACTGCTTTATCAACTAAGTTTAGGTCCTATTCTAATTCCTTAATTCTCGTTTCAACAATGTATCTGGCATCTTCACCAGTAGTAGATTCCATTTCAAGAAACTGCTTTCTTTGCTCATCCATAGGAAGTAACTCCTTATCCACTCAGGTTTCATCATGAGCTGGCAGCATTTCAGTCACATCTTCAGGCTCAACTTCTAATTCTAGTTCTCTTGCTGTTTCTACCACATCTGCACTTACTTCCTCCACGGAAGTCTTGAACCCCTCAAAGTCATCTATGAGGGTTGCAATCCACTTCTTCCAAACTCTTGTGAATGTTGATAGTCTCGTCTCTTCCCATGAGTCACGGATGTTCTTAAAGATACCAAGAATGGTGAATCCTTTCCAGAAAATTTTCTTTTCCCCCCGCTTAAAAAAAAATTGCAACAGAGGTGACACATAATATTACATTAATCTTGGGTTACAACATCATGATTTGACAATTCTATATATTATGCTCTGTGACCACGAGAGTAGCTACCATCTGTCATCATACAGTGCTGTTATGGTACCACTGACTGTATTTCCTGTGCTGTATCTTTTCTTCTGGTGATTTATTCATTCTATAACTGGAAGCCTGTATCTCCCACGCCCCTTAACCCATTCTGCCCTTCCCTCTTCCCCCTCCCCTCTGGCAACCATCAGTTTGTTCCCTGTATTTAAAAGTATTTTACCTCTTTTGTTTGTTCATTTGTTTTTTAAATTCCACATATGAATGAAATCATATGGTATTTGTCTTTGTCTCATTTATTTCACTTAGCATAATACCCTCTAGGTCCATCCATATTGTTACAAATGACATAAGACTTCAATTCAACATTACTCCTTGATCCATGACCTAAAGAATGGATGTTATATTAGCAGTCATGACAACAGCATTCATCTTGTTGAACATCTTCATCAAAGCTCTTGGGTGACCAAGTACTTTGTCAATGAGTAGTGATATTTTGAAAGGAATCTTTCTTCCCAAGCAGTGGGTCTCGATAGTGGGCTTAAAATATGCAGTAAGTCATGTTATAAACAGATGTGCTATCATCCAGGCCTTGTTGTTCTGTTTATAGAGCACAGCCAAAGTAAATTGAGCCTAATTTACTTCTCAAGAATTATTCCTAGAATTTTCAGAATCATCCATGAGCATAGTCTTCAGTTTAAAATCACCAGCTGCATTGGCCCCTAACAGAAGAGTGGGACTGTGCTTGGAAGCTTTGAAGCCAGACACTGACTTCTCCTCTCCAACTATGAAAGTCCTAGCTGGCACCTTCTTCCAATAGAAGCTGTTTTATCTACACTGAATATCTGTGATTTGGTATGGCCACCATCATTAATTACCTCAGCTGGAGCCTCTGCATGACCCACAGCTTCTATATCAGCACCTGCTGCTTCACCTGGCACTTTAGTGTTATGGAGCTGGCTTCTTTCCTTATATGTCATGAACCAACCTCTGCTGGCTTCCAACTTTTCTTCTGCAGCTTCCTCACCTCTCTCAGCCTTCACAGAATCGAAGAGAGTTAGGGCCTTGCTCTGGATTGGGCTATGATTTAAGGGAATGTGAATGGCTGGTTTGATCTCAAACTCTTTCTCCACATCAGCAATAAGGCTGTTTCTCTTTCTTATCCCTCATGTGTTCACTGGAGCAGCACTTTTAATTTCCTTCAAGAACTTTTCCTTTGCAGTCACACCTTGGCTGTTTGGCACAAGGGTCTAGCTTTTGTCCTATCCTGGCTTTTGACATGCCTTCCTCACTAAACTTAATAATTTCTAGCTTTGATTCAAAGTGAGAGATGTGCAACTCTCCCTTTCACCTGAACACATAGAGGTCATTGTAGGGTTTTTGGTTGGCCTAATTTCAGTAATGTTTGTCTTGGGCAAGAGGGAGGCCCAAGAGGAGGGAGAGGTATTGGGGAATGGGTGTTGGTGGAGCGGTCAGAACACACTCAACATTTATAGATTAACTTTGCCATCTTAAATGGGCATTGTTCGTGGCACCCCAAAACAAATATAGATCACAGATTGCCATAGCAAATATAATCGTAATGAAAAAGTCTGAAGTATTGCAAGAGTTACCAATATGTGGCACAGAGATGCAAAGTAGCAAATGTTGGAAAATGGTGCTGATAGACTTGGGGTTCACAGAGCTGCCACAGACCTTTAATTTGTGAAGCGCACAATATCTACAAAGAACAATGAAGTAAAGCACAATAAAACAAGGTATGCTTGTTTTTGTCATGGCGTGAAGTTTGGATTTCCAGGAAAATGGGAAGATATAAAAACATGGGGGAATAATATGAGGCCATATGGAAATGATCATGATGGCTACTGTGAGTAGGCCACTGAGGTTCGAGGGCTGTCAGTGAGGACGGCCTGGATGGGGTGGGCCCAGGAGAGCTAGAGAGAAGCATGTGGGTTTGTGAGAGACATTTTAGACTTGCTGTGGGTTTGGATGTGAGTGGTCAATGAGACAAGAATCGTGGATGGGCTCCAGGTCTCTGCCTTGAGCATAGATGACTATGTGGAAGGCATAGTGAGATGGAGGGAAGAGGGTTATGTTCATTTTGGACACGCTGAGTTTGAAATGCATATCGGAGAGACTTAAACTTTGTGACTGGAGCTAGGAGGGAGCCGAGGATGATGTGCACATCAATGTTGCAAGAGCCCTACGCAGAGCTCCAAGGAGCAAAACATGGCAGGTCCAATGAAGGAGGTGGCGGGGAGCCAATAGGGGACAATGAAAAGAAATGTCCATTGTTGTAAGAGGAAAATCAGAACAGTGTGGTAACATGGAAGCTACAAGAGGACAGTACTGAAGAGAATGTAATCGTGGTAACTTCTGCCAAGAGGAAGACAAAGAGAAAGCTGGAGTAGTGTTTATTAGGTTTGACTTGTATATTCTGAAGCTACATCGCTGTTGCTTATGTGTTGGTGTTCATTCTTGTCCTTTTGATTTTATTACCTTTACCAGCATATATAATCCTTTTGAATCTGAGGTTCTTCTTCTTAATCCAGTAAGAAAATGGTGACCCCTGGTAGGTTTTATATATATATATATATATATATATATATATATATATATATATAGTGTATATAAATTTATGTTTTCTTAGATATAGCTTTTGTCACCATTTTCTATTACTTTTTTCCTTATTTTTTACTATTTTCTACTAGTTAAAAATCTTCTTGTCCCCTTTCATCTTATTATTTTCAGAACGACTTATTTCTGGATTTCACATTTGTTCAATCCAAAAGTCTATTTACCTGGGAGCTTAATTTTTTTTTTTTTTTTTTTTTACTTTCCTGCTTTCCTTCTGATATTTGACATTTACTAATTTGAATTTTTTTTTTAAGTTTTTGACTATTTTCCTTACATTTTTGTTACTTTTCTTAGTTACACATAAATTTTCAAAGGTAATAATTATGTTTATTTTCCTATTAATTTTAAAGCTTATAATATCTTTGTTTAAAGTTAGGAAAATACTATAGCACTTTTTCCTTCCATCCATTTTTAATTAAGATACACACAGACATCATTTGTTAGTATCGTTTTGACTTTTTTAACTGAATTTTTATGGTTATGTTTCTTGATCTCGTCTTTATTTAGATCCTGATTTCTCACACATGCATAGCTTTCTCCCAGATTTATTTTTTTTTCTTTGGTAGAATCTTGCTGAAAATTATATACAACAAGGTATTTTTGTGTTGATTCTATGGCCTATGTTTTTAAGAATATCTTTATTTTGCCCTTTCATTTAAATTATAGTTCTGTCGGGGCGCCTGGGTGGCGCAGTTGGTTAAGCGTCCGACTTCAGCCAGGTCACGATCTCGCGGCCTGTGAGTTCGAGCCCCGCGTCGGGCTCTGGGCTGATGGCTCAGAGCCTGGAGCCTGTTTCCAATTCTGTGTCTCCCTCTCTCTCTGCCCCTCCCCCGTTCATGCTCTGTCTCTCTCTGTCCCAAAAATAAATAAACGTTGAAAAAAAAAATTAAAAAAAATAAAATAAAATAAATTATAGTTCTGTTGAACAGAAAAGTATAGGTCCCATCTCTTCAGCACTTTTTTTCCCTTGGTTCTTTTTCTTCAACAACATATTTGTAAAGTATTTTTCCAGGATGATATTTACTCCTCTGTTACAGAGTGGTGGCTTACAGAGGGGCTCTGTAATCTTTTAGAGTTTGTTTTTTTTTTTGTTTTTTTGTTTTTTTTTTTTTTTGGCTATCCAGTTCTTACCTCTTGTTAAGTTTTTTATTTTAATTCCATTATAGTTAACATACAGTGTTATACTAGTTTTAGGTAAACATTGTAGGTTTTTTTTTTTTAAATTTTTGTTACCTTTATTTATTTTTGACAGAGAAAGAGAGAGACAGAATGCAAGCTGGGGAGGAACAGAGAGAGAGGTAGACACAGAATCCAAAGCAGGCTCCAGGCTCAGAGCTGTCAGCACAGATCCCAAAGCAGGGCTCAAACTCGGAAACAGTGAGGTCATGACCTGAGCTGAAGTTGGACACCCAACCGACTGAGCCACTCATGTGCTCCATTTTTAATTTTTTTTAATCCTTATTTTTGACAGAGAGAAAGAGACAGAGTGCAAGCAGGAGAGGAACAGAGACAGAGGGAGATACAGAATCCGAATATGTATACAATGTAGTTCTATACATTACTCAGTGGTCATCATGACAGGTGCCCTCCTGAATCCCCATCACCTATTTAACCCATTCCCCCACTCCCTTCCCCTCTGGTAACCATCAGTGTGTTCTCTGGAATTAAGAGTCTGTTTCTTGGTTTATAGAATTTTATCTTTATCTATAATGTTACTGATTTTTCCTATAATGCAAGTATGCATTTTTTCTCTTGTTTATCTGGATTGGTACTCTCTGTGACTTCTTCTATGAAGTCTTCAATCTTTTCTGCTCCTCAGATTCAGGATAAATTTTAGCCACTAATTTTTCAAATGTTTCTTCCTCCTGGGACTCATAAAGTGATTTTGTCACTTTTGCTTCTGTATTCTTTAAGTCTGAATCTTTATATATATTTTTTCTATTTATTGTTTCCTAATTCCTTCAAGGGGATTCCTTGATGTGATATTTCAGTTCTAGAATTTGTTCAGTGTCTCTTCTGTCCTTTAATCCCTGTGTTATTATGTTGGATATAGTTCTCCTTTTTTTTTTTAAGTTTATTTATTTACTTTGAGAGAGAGGCAGAGCACACAAGTCAGGGAGGGGCAGAGAGAGAGGGAGAGAGAGAATCCCAAGCAGGCTTCACACTGTCAGCATGGAGCCCAATGTAGGGCTCGAACTCATAAACTCTGAGATCATGACCTGAGTCAAAACCAAGAGTCAGACGTTTAACCAACTGAGCCACCCAGGTGCCCCTATAATTTTCCTTTTTAAAGTCATCTTTAGGGGCACCTGGGTTGCTCAGTCAGTTAAGCATCTGACTTTGGCCTAGGTCATGATCTCGACGTTCCAGAGTTAAGCCCTATATTTGGCTCTGTGCTGACAGCTCAGAGCCTGGGGCCTGTTTCAGATTCTGTGTCTCCCTCTTTCTCTACCCCTCCCCTGCTCATGCTCTGTCTCTCTCAAAAATAGATAAACATTATTTTTTTTTAAAAAGTCATGTTTATTGAGGTGTAGTTTACCCACTGTTAAATTTACCCTTTCAGTGTATAGTTCTATGCATTTTCACAAAGCATAATACAGTTGTGCAACCACTACCACGTCTGAGGTATAAAATACTTCCATCAAATGTAAAAGTTCTCTTGTGCTCCTTTATAGTACATCCCTCCCTCTAACCCAAGTTCTGTACAACGACTGATTTTTTCTCTGTTTCTATACTTTTGCCTTTGCAAGAATGTCATATAAATAGAATCATACAACATGTAGTCTTTTGACAAGGCAGTTGAGATTCATCCATGTTTTTGCATGTATCAATAGTTCATTTGTACTCCACTGCTGAGTGGTATTCCATTGTATGGTTGTACCATGTGTTAACTATTCACCAGTGATGGACAACTGGGATATTTCTACTTAGGTTCTATTATGAATAGAGCTGCTAAGAACACTTATCAACAAGGTTTTGTACGCACATGTGCTTTCATTTCTCTTGGGTAAAAACCTGGGAGAGGAATGACTGAACCATTGTTTTTTCCTGCAGTATTTCCATTTTTCAGATGTCTTACTGTTTTTCCACGGGGACTCAAAGTTCTCTGAGCATATAAGCTACCTTGGCTGCAAATATGCCTGATGCCTGAGATGCCAGATACTAAAGCTTGGTGCCTAGGATTTACCAGTCCTGCTGAGTTTTGTCTTTTGTTTATGTTTTATGAAGAACAGAAGGAACATGAGTCTCAGGCTGTAAAAAATATCTGATGTCAACCATTTCTCCCACACTGCTCTCCCACCACTCTGGTCACAGTATCCCTCATCTTTGCCCCCCCCCCCCCCCCCGTACCTTCCAGATTCTTCTTCAAATAGCTGTTCCCATTGTCTTCCCTGAGAAAAGCATCAGGAGTTGACCAAACCTATGCTTAACTGTCCCCTTCTCCCCAGCCAAGCTGAAGGACCACCTTGATATTGTTCTCACAGATACTTCTTTTCACCACCCTCACATTTTGATCCCTCACATTACCCCTCTGCTCTCCTCATCTCTGATGTTGGAAAGTGTTGTGAAGTGAGAAGGCAGAGACACAGTATGTAAAACAAACACACAGACAAAAACAACCAGTTTGAAAGGTTGGGCTGTGAAAGGGGGAAGGAGATTGGGTCTGGGAGGGTGGGGAACGGGTCAAAGAAGAACTTTTGGTTTGCTGTTTAAAGCTGAAAATGGCTGGGGCGCCTGGGTGGCGCAGTCAGTTAAGCGTCCGACTTGAGCCAGGTCACGATCTCGCGGTCTGTGAGTTCAAGCCCCACGTCAGGCTCTGGGCTGATGGCTCAGAGCCTGGAGCCTGTTTCCGATTCTGTGTCTCCCTCTCTCTCTGCCCCTCCCCCGTTCATGCTCTGTCTCTCTCTGTCCCAAAAATAAATAAACGTTGAAAAAAAATTAAAAAAAAAAATAAAGCTGAAAATGGCAAGAGCAAGTTGGCATGCTAGTGGGGTAGATGCACTAGAGGGAGGTGCTGATGATGCAAAAGAAAGGGAGACCCTGAAGGATGAAAAGTCCTCAGAAGGACATGGAACTTACAGCCTGATTAAAATAAATGTCCTTTGATAAAAAGCTGAAGGGGCACCTGGGTGGCCCCGTAGGTTAAGCGTCCCATTCTTGATTTCACCTCAGGTCATTATCTCATGGTTCGTGAGTGAGTTAGGCGCCACATCGGGCTCTGGGCTGACAGTGCTGAGCCTGCTTGGGATTCTATCTCCCTTTCTCTCTGCCCCTCCCCTGCTTTCTTTCTTTCTCTCTCTCTCTGAATAAAATAAATAAATAAATAAATAAACTTCAAATAAAAAAAGCTGGGAATGTCCACTATTGTAATAGGACAGAAAACAGAGGACATGTCAGATACAGGTGCAAAGCATGTTTGTAGGTGGCTGATGGCAAAATGAAGAATTTTGTAACTCATATTTTTAGTTACTCAATAACTAATAGTTTTCAGTGAAGAAAGGTTTAAGATTATTAACTGAGATTAAAAAGCAACCATATAATGGGGAAGAGCTTCAAAAAGGAAAAGTTGAAAACCATTATGTGTTCTGCTTTTGATTCTTCTCTCATTCCCTCATAAGTCCCTTCCATTCAGGCTTTGCCCCTACTGTGCTACCCAAACTACTTTCCCCAGGTTCCCATTACTATAAACTCAGCCCTGGTTGGGCTGTCATACCCACAGAAAATGAGACAGGTGATACTCCCTCCTCTTTGGCACACATTCCTCTAGTGCCTTCTAGGACACCCTGCTCTCTCAGCTTTTGTCCTACCTCACTCATCAGTATTATTTCTTAGGCTCCTTTGAAGATTCTTCCTCTTCTTCCCCAAACTATTAATGCTGGAGTGCTCCAGGACTCTATCTTTGGGCTTCTCCTTCCTCTCTACATTTACTCCTTTGGTGTTCTGAAGATCAACTGTATGCTGAGAACTCTCAACTTTATATCTCAAGTCCAGGATTGTCTCCCAAACTCCAGCTTCCAAATACCCACTCTCCATTTTCATTTAGATTTCTAATCAATATCTGAAAAATTTAGTCTAGATTTGTTCCCACAAAAACTATTCCAGGGGCATGTGGGTGGCTCCGTCAGTAAAGCATCTGACTTCGGCTCAGGTCATGATGTCACAGTTCGTGGGTTCGAGCCCGTGTCAGGCTCTGTGCTGACAGCTCAGAGCCTGGAGCCTGTTTCGGATTCTGTCTGTCTCTCTCTCTCTCTCTCTCTCTCCTCTGCTTGTGTTCTCTCTCTCTCTCTCAATAAACAAACAAGCAAACAAACATAAAAAAAAAAAAACAACTATTCCATATCCTGCCTACCCATGTCTATCTATAGACTTCTCATCTTTCATTTGCTCAAGGCCAGAAACTTTGGTGTCAAGTTCTAATTTTCTCTTTCTCTCATATTCCACATCTCTATTAGAAACCCTGTTGCCATCAATTAAAAATACATGTAGAATATGATTATTTCATAACTTCTGTACTGCTGAGCCATCGTCATGTTTTGCTGGATAGTGCAATAGTTTTTCCCCTTCAACCCTTGCCTCACTATAATTCATTTTGAACACATCAAAGAGGGAGATCCTTTTAAAGCATAAGTCAGATTATGGCTCCCCTCGGCTTAAAACCAGCAGTACCTACACATTTCCTGTAGCTATAAACCAGAGTCCTTACAAGTTCTTGGAAGGGCCTCTATGCTCTAGTCTCTGGAACCTTCCATCAGCCCCTCCCCTGCTTTCTTGCTTTCCTCACAACACCCCAGCCCTGCCTGATTCCTTGCTGTGGCCTCGAATGTGCCAGGCATGCTCCTGCCTTGGCACATTTTGTTCTTTCTTCAAATCAGTTGTGTCACTTTTTATAGTTTTTAGTTCCTTGTAAACATTCACAAGCTTAACTTTTATCTCAAAGGAAGCATGATTAAGTATGGTTGTTTTTGGTCTGGCTCAAAGAAAACAAATTTCTGGATTCTCTGTGGGTGTTTTTTGGTTGTTCTTTACTTCTGCCCATTCTCACATTGTCTTACCTGTTTGTGTATCTGAATCCGATTGTGTTGGATATGCTACTTGGAAGTTTATTTAAATAAATTATTTGAGGGCTAATATGATATTATCTTACTATGGATAGTCTTTTCTTTGCTTCTATTAGACACCAGGAGCATTAGCAAAGAAGGATAATTTAATTTAATTTTAAGTTTTGGGTTAATTTTTTATAAACAGTTGTCAATGGTTTGAGGCCAAGCTGAAGACTATATGAGGTCTTCTAGATCAGTCTTACTCCTGGGGTTCAATCTAATTTTGGTGGGTCATGGATTCTGACTTTTATCTCCCTACATCTCTGAAATTGTCAAAAGTTTGGATCAGCTTCTCGAGCAACTCATCGTTATTGTCAAACATCTCTAGGTCAAAAGCTGGTCTCAAATACTTGAGTCCTCTCTTTGGATTTCCATCTTCTCCTTATCTTGCCCCCACATTCTTTATTCTCTTGTTAGCTCATTGACATTTTTAATAAATAATATGTCAATATTGTTTTAAATATTTTACCCATCTTTTGTCCGTTTTGGAAGGATTGCTTTGAGTTCTTGAGCCACCATTCTCAGATGTGGAAATTATCTTTGAGCACTTTTAATTTGCTCCATCTAGTTGAAATGCTCTTTGTTTAGATGTTCATATCTCCAGCTCCCTCAGTTCCTTCAAATCTTAGCCCAAATGTCACCTTCTCTAGACTGACCTTCCTATTTGAAATTGTAAACCCTCAGCACTCTTGACCTTCTTAGTATCTGGGTTGTCTAAAAGAAGTAAGCTATTTGGCAGAAACAAAGAAGATTTTCTCTGGAAGAATATATTACCTGAGGCTTCAAATTATTTCTATTCTTTTGTTGTTGTTGTTGTTGTATAACATACAATGTAATATGTGGTATGATTTTTTTCTAACATATGGTACAATTTACTTATTTATTATTATACTGTTTGTCTTCTCTCCTGCTAGAACGTAAGCTTACCAAGCATAGGGCATCTTTGTCTATTTTGTTTACTGATAAGATACAGGGTGTAGAATAGTTCTTGGCACACAGTAGATATACAGTAAGTATTTACTAAGGAGATGAATGAATCAAATAGGCCATCTCATGTCAAAAAGTGGGAAAGTGGGCCTACAAGAGAAAAATTATGGGCTCACTAGGCAGAATTAAATGCTCACTTAAGGCTAATGACCATTAATTTATAATGAAATCAATTAGCTTGGTTGAGAGAGTTTCCTCAGGAATGTTTTACTTCTCAAGTTTAGAGAAAATGGATGATAAAGTCTATCCAGGGTTGTTGTTTTCTTTTCTTTTGTTTTCTTTTAAAGGTGAGTTTGTCACAAAGAGAGAGAGAGGCAAGAGAAATTAAGGTGTTAAAACAACTGAGAATATGAAATATATGTAAACTAAGAGGTAATAACACCACAATGGAACTGGTAAAGCTCATTAATTTCGAAGTCTCAATGAGGGACATTGAACTGGGGACATTTGAGAAGTGAAGATGGTGAATAGGAGCTCGAGTTCTCAGGGTAGGATGCTAAAAATTGAAATTTCACAGATATCCCATTTTATTTGTGAAGGCAAAGTCTAGGAATGGCTTTGAGATTGGATGAGTGAAATGGAATGGATGAGAATACATTTGGAGTTGGGAAGCTCAAAATAAGTGAGAGGGGTAGAGACTTCCGTGTACATTTTGAAAATGGCAAAAATCACATGAGGGTCCATTATGATCCATGAATGGATGTAATCAATAAATAAGGCAAAATTTACCAGCAAGCTGATACATAATGGCAATAAAAAGAATAATGAAGTGACATAGTTTAATAAAATAATTTTCAAAGGGACAAGGCTTTTGTATAGAAAAGAGACAAGAATGTTTAGAAAGTCTTAATAGCAACAAAAGGTGAACGCTTACCCCAGAAGTTGAATTACTTTTAGTATTTTTGTGGTTACTTCAGTAGTATACTTATTTTTATTTTTTTACAGATGCCTACAACTCTTCCGAGAGCAGCTGGTCGAGAAACCAAATATGTAAGTCCCTTCATAATGATACATCCTGTTTTTTTAATGGGTACATGTGTATGCTTTGAAGGGAACTCAATTATACAGTCATTAAAATTGAATTAGTTGATTTTTTCATAAGTGGAAAGGGATAGGATGGTGTGATCGGTCCAGATGTGGAAAATCAGGTTATGTCAGGTAAGTTTATTGAATAAATTCCATCTTAAGTGAGGTCTAGTTTGATTAGCTTGGCTAAATAAAGCAGAACTCCAACACCTGCTTGCTGTCTTTCTAATTATCGAAGCTTAGACGACATTTTCATTTTTGTAATGGTTTATTGTGCTTATTATAAATGAGCCAGCACATATACTCGAAACATTAAGATTTGTCTATTTCCAATGGGATTGCCAGTTTTGTTGGTTTTTACTCATTTGTTGCTTTCTTGCATTTAAATTATTGTCAAATAAACTAATTTCTACTTATGAGCAAAAATTGACTAATAGATGGGTAGATACAGCCTCACATACTTGATCAATTATATGGAGCTGTCTCTGAATGTCTTAATACAGATGTAGCCTCACTTCATTCCTACTCTTTATTCACCTCATGATCCACCATGTGGCCCACTTCTGTTTCTGATCAACTATATTCAACAGAAACAAGATTGTCTCCTAAGCAAGTGTTTAGTTTTTAGTTAAATAAAAAACCAGTAAATGTTTTCTTTTAGGTTATGCCTTATATTTTCTACTATGCTTTTTTCATCATCATCATCATCATCAAAGAATGAATATTTATTATATATTTTGTGATATATCTTCTTTCCAATTTATGCATATCTGTCTTTATTTGGGTCTCCCTAAGGAAAATAATAAGTTGGATGAAATCACTGAATTTTATCCTACTCAGGAAATGACATATAGAAGGTATGGATAGGAACACTGCTTAGAGTATTTTCATTCTTATGTTTTACTTTTATTGGAAGCCATTTGGAGTAACATAAGAGTAGAGACATTTGGTAGGCTGTAACCAAGTTTAAATCACAGCATGGCTGTTTGCTAACTGTCTGATCTTAGAAAGTCACTTAACTTCTATACATTAGTTTTTTCATCTATAAAATTGGGAAACTAATAATTGCCTGATGTACAATTTATATTGGTTAGTATATGAAAAGCCCTTAATGTGGTTCTGACATACAGGAATAAGTAATAGTTCTTCCCTCTTTTCCTCTTATCTTCCTTTGATTTCCTCTGCATCTATGCCTCCCCCTTTCTCTTCTTCCTCCCTATCTTGGGAAGAGTAGAAGCACCATGATTTAGCAGACTTCCTTGATTCTAAAGTTGGGTGCAAGAAAAGAAAGTTCTCTAAAGATGTTTCAATACTTTTTGTGACTCACGCATGCTACAAGAGCCAGACCTAAGAAAAAATAGCTGAAATGTTTTACTCTCTCATCTTCCTTTCTCACCTATTCCTATCTGTCACCGAAGTGCCTCTGATTGAGACTCATTTACAGTAAGGTGGTAAGGGGCTGGTACTTCCTCTCACCCCTCCCCAGGGGTGGTTAATTTGATAGCAGTTGGAATCAAAGTTGGAGGGGCTGCTTCAATCTCCATAGTTAAAGTTTATTTCAACTTATTCTTCAATCAGTTATCAAACTTAATTAAAATAGGTTAACATTTGCCCCAAACTTTGTGAGAGCATCTGAGTCACTGAAAGTTAACATTGAGTCATCAAATAGATTGAGTGTAGACTAGAGCAAATATGAACTCTGATTCAGATAAGATTTTTGGCTTTGATTAAATTTGGTTTCTTGAGTGATAAGCTCTGTTTTTTGCTTTCTCTTACAATGTGACATTTGAATTGTTCTTTGTGACACCTCAAATATGTCTGTCTCTTTTGGAAGATGATAAAGGATAATTTTACAATGGAATGTAAAACCCAGTTTTTTGGTGCCAAGGCATAAGGAAGTCACACTTGTAAATATTTGGCTGCAGTTATTACATTTACTAAGTGATGTCTGATACATTTATTTTGAGGAGAAAAAAATGAAATTTCATCTATAAGTGTTGTTGGTCTTAGGTGAACAATCAATTTTAAATACAGTATGTTCTGATTTTATATGTTCTTTCTTCTAGAAATTCTAATATTCGTATTTGCTGAGCTACAAGATGCCTCACCTTAAGTGTGACTTGAATAGATTTGACTCAATTAATTAATTAATTAATTAATCTTTTCCTATATATTTCTCTTTCTCTCCCGTGGAAGCTCAAAAGCAAATCTGAGAGGTCTTTTCACAGTATCTCATGGTCTCTCTTCACACTTTGAAGAAACTAGACATCTTCACAGTATGTAGCTGCTGGGACTTGGTGTGTCATTGACTTCATAGAAATTCTTAGATTAGATTCAAAAACAGAGATCACATAGTTTACCAACTCCTGCACCACAGAGGAAAAAAAGAAAAAAACTTAAATTCAAGCCAAGAAACAAACTTTTGTGACGTTTCAGGGTATTCTCAAGTAGATTAGCACAGACTGCTCAAAATTCTGACCTCTGGGGGCTCTCTAAAAGTATAGTATACAATCTATGATTCATAACTAGTAGAAAATATAGTCAGAATTGTTAAGCTCTATTATTCAATGAGCTTTTGCTCATTGATTCACCAAATAGTTACTGAGTGTTTACTATGTCCTAGTACTCACTGAGAAGTTACTGGGGTGAGGGAGCAACCCAATAATAAGATCCCCATTTCTGCAGCGTATAATGGGGGAGATAGTAAACACTTACAATAGTAAATGAGCAAGATACTTTCTTGTAGAAATTAGAGAAGAGCTGGCCATAGAACTGACTGATGTGAAAGCAGACTTACAAAGTTACTAGTTTTCAATGTATTCATATATCTATTGGATTTCCAGTTTTCCTGGGAAGATTATAATGGCTTTATTAAATAACGAGAATTTGTATGACTAATTCCTCTTTCTGGGGCTTTTGGTGAAAGGGTGCCTTTTCTCCATGGGAAAAAAAAAAAAAAAGAAGAAGAAGGAGAAACCAAAATGCAAATCAGTTAGTTTTCTCTTCTTATTCTTTATTGTACATATTGTTACATTTCACATAGTCTGTTTTCTAGGATGAGACAGATGCAGGAAAACACCATCAATTCAGTCTAATTAGTCAAAGCTTTCTTCAATTCATGGTGTACTTGAATTGCAAGTTATTTTAAAGTAATTTAATTGAACTTTTCTTAAGTGTAATAGAATTTAAACTAGGTTAACAACATGTCGAGTCACAGTGATCTCCACAGGTCAATTGCAAGATTGATTATCTTAATTTGTTATTAATATTACTTTCAATTGGTTTGAGCTCTTATCTTTCAAGTGAAGTTTAAGTATTTCATTTAACCTTATACCAGTCTTATGAGGTGGGTATTATTTCAAGATCTTCATATTATAAAGGAGGAAACCAAGTCTTAGAAGTCAGAGTAGGCAAAATCCTACCCAGGTCTCCCTCATGTCAAAGCCCTTACCATTAATACTTGTGTGAGAATTGGGGCCCCTGGATGGCTCAGTCAGTTGAGCATCCAACTTTGCTTCAGGTCATGATCTCATGGTTCATGACTTTGAGCCCCACGTCAGGCTCTGTGCTGACAGCTCAGAGCCTGGACCCTGCTTCAGAGTCTGTGTCTCACACTCTCTCTGTTCTTCCCCTGCTCATGCCTTGTCAATAATAAATAAAGATTGAAAACATTAAAAAAATACTTGTGTGAGAAGTACAGAGAATATGGGAATAGTTTGTTTTCCTTAAATATTTTATCCATTAGTATTTATATTCTGGGTCGAAATTATTTCTTCATGTTCAGTAATCTTCAGTGTAAACTTTGAATGTTTTCAAATTTAGTGACAATATCTAAAATGATGTTTACTATATTTCTAACGTTTTAAATCACTCTCATATAAATTAATTCATAGTTTATCAGATAATGTTTAAGAGGTACTGTTTTTTATGACACTTTAAAAAAATTTCTTTCCCTTTATGTAACAGAATGAATTTTCTATTTGAATTTCTATTTTATTCTGTTTTCACTTTACCACCTTTGAAGAGGAATGTCCTTTCTGCTTTTGCATTACATTTGTCTTAGTAAATATTTATTTTTCATTAACTACTACTGGTATAAATTATTTCATTCAAGTAATTCAAAGTCATAGTATGCTTTCCTAATAAAGAGCAAACTCAGAAAATAAGGCAAGTATTAGTCCTATTACTAGTTTATCAAAAAACCCTTAGTTGGAATCAAAATCTATAGATAAAAACTTATTTTATCAACTCTTTACATTTCATGAGTTACTTTTAAGAGCCAGAGAAATAACAGAGATAGGTCTGTTGAATATTATATGGTAAACAGGTAAGATCCCATTTTAATGAGCCTGAGGGACAGAAAAAATTCATAACAATGGAAGCATATTGCTTTCAAAATATCACAATATATTAAAAAATGTGTCAAACTTTATTAAGAATATTCCCCACTATATATACAGGTATTCAAATAAAGGTCACAGTCTCCAATTTAGTCAGCTCACATACTCCCTTTGTTGCTATACTTGGAAATGTTGCTATGCTGGAGTGTTCCAGAGGCACTGCATGCTTAATGTAGTCACAGATCTTAAGGTAAGAGGAGACTTCAATCTAGTCCATTTCAATCCAGACCTCAGTCCAGATCTGCTTCCGTAGGATGTGACCAAAGCTTTGATGAGTTACAGGAAGAATTGTGAAGACTTCAAGCAAGAAATTCCACTCTTCTGATTATTCTCATTTACTTCTTTTTTTAGTTCAGAAATATTTCTAATGTATGCTTATGTGAAAAGGGATGAAGAAAGAATTAAAGATAATTGTCTGGGTTCTAGTAAGTGAGGAGGAAGAGAGAAGATTTAACGAGACACTCTTTATGTCTTGCATCCTTCTCATCATCATTTTAGACTTTACCAAACACAAAGGTGCCATATTTCAGCCAAACTTCCCCTTGATGTGACCTTTTATCTCCTCATTTGCACATATAAACAGTGTCTGTCACTGGTCACTATGCCCACTTATCCTGCCTACTGATTATGTTCACGATAAGCTGGAATCATCATTCCTTAGCATAAAGACTCAAACTTTTTAAACACTTTCAAATCTACTTTTTGTATGTAGGTCTTTTAGGAATGTATTGCTAACTTATAAAATGGTTTCTAATGAGATAGTCATACAGGGTAATGTCTATAGATAGTTAGAATAAATAATGTGAAGCAAGAAAGATACGATGCCTCATAATGTATGTCTAGGGGCTTGGTGCCTAACATGCATACCACTGGATTCATTCTTTTGTGTCCATCGCGACTTATGTACAAATAATAGGAACACTCGCTAGGTGAAGGGAAAGACAGTATTTTATCATTTTATCATTTTATCATTTTATATTTCCTCAATACCAATCTCAGTATTCAGTGATTATTAAGTGCTCCATTAATATTTTAAAATTTGTCTTACTGCCCATGTGTAGAGTAGTCTTGCCTGGGAGAAGTATTAACACATTATCACTAATTACAGTTCTTTGAGCCATGAGAAAAGGAAATACAAGTTAATTAGTCAACAGAGAAAAGGTAGAAGAAAGACATTTTAGTGATATTGAACTGGTTGTTATATCAGGTGAGAGGGATGTGGCTGCTGAAAGGGGGGAAAAGAAACAAACAAACAAAAAAAAACCCAACAAGCCAAAAGTGGAAGTGTAGAGTGCAGAAGGCAAAGGCAACTGGAACCACTTGATCTTGTTCCATACCCCGGGGAGGGAGCTGGTGTGATACCAGCCAAAAGGACATGTGTCATGAATGGGGAAAAGCTGCACATTGCAAGCAAAAGCAATCTAGACACTGACAAAGGAGCTTCATTGTACTTCCTGGGCCTCGATATCAAGTCTTTGGAAAAGCAAAATGGTTTCTCCAAAGTTGGCTTGGCACAGTGGTGGCCTTCTGTAGGAATTTATTTTTCAGTGGACTTCAAATTCTCCTTTCTTTTCTTTGTCTAACCTCTTTTGCTTTCCATATAACCTAACTCTTTAATACATTTTCTTTGAGGTAAGAAATTTTGACTTTCACATTTTTTTGACTGTTGGTTTCTCAGTTTTTAAGATGACGATATATTGGTTAACACAGATCCTCCTTTCTTATACTTTCCTTTCCTTTTATGGTTAAAATGATGTTAGAGGCCATAGAATAGATTATAGGATTTTGTTTTGCACAACAGCCATTCTTACATTCCACAGTATCGTAGTTCCTCACAGTTAGTACTAATGTGGATAGACATGAATAACTAAAATCTTTAGTGTTGTTCCAATACAATTTCCAGTTTAGTTGTAGGTACATCAAGTTGCTTCTCTACCTTCATTTAGCTAACCTGTGAACAGTGGTTCGGATAGAGCTGCCTTCTCCCACCTTTCACTGCTCTAATCTCAGCTCACCAGACAATCTTTCCTCACTTTTCGGAAAATATTTGCTACAGTATTAATAACATAGTTATAGATGCAGCATTGAATAAACACTGCTAACCTGTATTAGGAAAGCAAAGCAAGGCTTCTCAAAGGGCTTGACATGGTTAGGTCGGTTGAAAGAATCTGGTTATACTCATTAAACACATAAGCCAATATTCTTTTTCTTGGATAAAGGATCTCTAGTGGCTTTATAAGTATTTACTCCACCCTGAGGTTCACATTTAATTCTATCCTTTCTCTAGGAATAGTTTCTCATAAAAGTGATGTGAAACCCATTATATTAGATAAAATAAAAATGGAATGGGGATGCCGAAAGCATCTTATTATAACATTGTAATTCCTAATGACGGAATTTGAGGGACTTATGGAGACTGAATATAAAGATATTTGGGTTTTCCCCTAATTTAATTAATGTTTTTCTTGAGCATTTTATTTTTTCCCTATGATCACTTGGTATTATTTAGCACCACATACTACTAAATGTTAGTAATGTAGTTAAATTGTACAAATATTTTGTTTTTAACGTGTAACCTCTTCTTTCCTATATTTATCGAGATGAAAATTTAGCTGTGTTGTGCTTTAGTCAAGATACCCACATTCAATTTAGCATATTTCACAGGAGCTATTAATTTAACTTAGGGGATCCATAGATTATTCTCTCATTATTGCAATAATGAAAAATTAGCTATAGGGAAACAGTAAGACTTTAGAGGAAATAATTATTACTTATATTGCATCGTGAGGTTAAACGCGAATCCCCAAGTGAACTGAATGTGATGGGCATTCTAAAAGGCAGTTTTCTGCAGCACAGAATAGCCATAAACCTCTGTGTACACTTGCCTGGTCACCAGCAATTAGAGATGGGGAACATTTAGCCAAAATACCCTGCTGCCATAGACCAACCATGTATGACAGCAAACAATGATAGTCCTTGTGAAGAAAGGCATGAGTGAAAAAGCAGAAAACAAACAATGCTGGGCACAGGGTGAGAAGGGCTGCAGGTGCCTTGTGAGTATGTTTGGTGATTCATACTTCTATATACTTGGCAATACCATAAGAACCACTAAGCTCTCAGTTTGCTGTTATCATTCATATCTCAGAGAGTAAAAACAGTATTGACACACCTCTAACAAACCTTGAAAACATTTGCAATTTCAACAAGAATGTAAATACCTTAGGAACACAACTTTATCATATTTCAGCCAAGTATACTTGTAATTAAGCATTTGTATGTTGACTATTTCCTGTCAAAGCTGAAGGCTGTTGATGTGGAAGCTCAGCCTCCCATTTAAATGCTGAAATGCTTGATAAAATGTAATTATTAAAAATGTTTATGTGGAGTGCCTGGGTGGCTCAGTCTGTTGAACATCTAACTCTTGATTTTGGCTCAAGTCGTGATCCCAGGGTCATGGGATTGAGCCCCACAGTGGGGTCTATGCTGAGTGTGGAACCTGCTTAAGATTCTCTCTCTTCCTCCCTCTTCCCCTCTCCCCAACTCATACTCTCTCTCTCTCTCTCTCTCTCTCTCTCTCTCAAATTAAAAAAAAAGAAACAAGTTTATGTAACCCAATCTAAAGTAAAGAAAGAGAAATGTTTGAATGCCAGAAATGGAATGGTAACTCCAAGTGGGGGTGTTAAGAAGAAGCTAAAGCTCTAGCAGAATGTAGGCACATCAGAACCTATGTGGTAGGAGCCAGGAGCTCAGATTTTAACTTTCAGTATTTAGTAAGTCTAAAACTTGTAAATGAATCCTTTGTATACATTCAGGAGCCCAGAAGTCCACTTTGGCCATGAAGCATGAAATAAAAAAATATATATATATATAAATGCTTCCACCATCTCATCCAACACTCTTAGTTGGTAAAAGAGCCATCAATGAGAAAATGGTTCTAAACTTCTGGAACATGAAGATGTCAGGTTCTACCACTCTTTAAGTTTAGGAATATTAAGATGATGAAATAAAATGGAAAGCAGTGAAAGTCCTAGAGTTCCCACAAGACAAACATAAAATGTACTGTAGGCACGGTTTCCCCGTCCAGGACTTCTCAGGTACATATAGAAATCACCACAAACATTATCTTGACTGAAAATGAGTTCAAAATCAAAAATAAATAGCCATAAAATGGCTAAAGAACATCACAGAGGAGAGGCATGAGGGAGAGTCAGCTGATACAAGAAACGGGAGATTTAGCAATAAGGAATTATAGGTAAATCTGAAATGAATTAATTGCTATAGTAAAAACGCTAAAAGAGTTAAATTGATGCCATCAAAATTACTTGAAAAAGAACCAAGTAGAACTTCCAGAAGTTAAAATAAAGCCATCAAAACATAAAATTCAATTGTCATGTTGAATGTGTTAATATACAATGGAAGAGAAATTAGTTAACGGTTAAACTTCTATGAAGAAAGGATTCAGAATGCAGCGTAAAGGGACAAAAAACATGAAAGGAAATTTTATAGAAATGGGGGATGGATTGAGCAGACTACATATATATTTATTAGACACTTCATAAACAGAGATGAGCTATAATGTAAGCAAAACAATAGTTGAAGAGGTATTCATGAAAGATTTTCCAGAATTGAAGGATATGCATATTCCAAATGAAGGACTACACCAAATCCCAAAAAAGACACATAAAAAGAAATCCACCCTCAGATACATCATAGTGAAGTTGCGGAATGTCATGGAGGAACATCTTAAACACTAACCAAATGTGAAGACAGATGATCCACCAAAGTTATGACATTTAGAATGACAGCTGTGACAGACGCCAGAGCTAGTGGGGTAGTGTCTTCAAAATGCTGCGAGATAATATCTATTCACCGAAAATACTGTGTCCAGAACTCTTGTCGAAGAATGAGAACAAAATAGAAACATTTTCAGACAAAGTCAGGACAATAAGGTCTGAAAGAACGACCACAGCATTTACTTCAGTAAGAAGGAAACCAAATCCAGACGGAGTGAAATTCAGGAACCAAGGCTGAAGAAACAATATTAGCCTCCTATTTACTGGGAAACAATTTTAAAAACTAAATTGTTTTCTTTTCCAAAGCATGAAAACTTTCCTTTGTATATGAAGATACTTTAAGTGAACATCTGTTATTTGTGTCGATTTGCTGGAAACAAATATAAATATCCAACAATGCTAGTATGTTTAAGCAAAATGTGGAGTATATAGAGACTGAAATATTATGTCATCTTGAAGAATTTTTGATGTCTTGTGATAGTGCTTATGTTAAGATGTTAAGGAGAAGTAACACATAAAACATCATGCTATTATATGAGCTGCATAAGAAAACATAGGAAAAATATTGTAAGGCAATATACAAAAAATGTTCAACATTTTCTGGTGGCATAATGATACTTTTCCTTTTACCTTATTCTTTTCAAAATTCTACAATGGACATGTGTTCTTTAATAATAAAAGAACTTCAAAAAACTTAAAAATATGGATATTTTGTGAAATTATGAAGTTCACTAAATAAACACCATGTTTCTAATTTTTCAGGCAAACCTGTCCTCCCCATCCTCTACAGTATCCGAGAGTCAGCTGGTATGTATCCTCTTATTAAGTCATGGACCTACTTTCAAAAATTCTGATCTCTCAAGACTGATTTTTCTGAGTGAAAGTGAACAGAGAATACATTTACTGCATATATTTGTTTGCCTGTCTAACAAAATTTTACCGATGCTTTACTGTAGTTGCATGGTGGTTGTTTTGTAGCTTACCAACATATATAAAAACCATACATAGACCTTATTTGCCAGGAACTTGCATCTTAGTAGTTTAGAGAGGGAGAGCGCTTACTTCCTGATAGGACAGAGGCAAAAAGCATTCAAGGACAGGTCATGTTTGATGATGTAGGGCAGGTTCTGGACTTCAAGAAATGAGAAATGGGATATTTCAGACAGGAAGGCTAGCATGTAAATGGTGTAGATCAGTAATGAGCAGGAGAAATATCATGTGAACCACAATGGCAAGCCACAAATGTAATTTAAAATTTTCTAGTAGCCACATTAAAAGAGTAAAAAGTAAAACACAGACCACATTTATTTCAATAATGTATTTTATTTAGTGATAGGCAAATACCATTTCACCAAATAATCAGTATAAATGAGATATTTTATATTCCTTTTTGGGGGCTAAGTCTTTGAAATATGCTATGTATTTCACATGTACAGCACATCTCAATTTGGAGTAACCACATTTCATTGGCTTAACAAAGGGCTATGGGCTAATGTGTTAGTACTGATCTAAACTCTAGAATCTGTTATTTATAGATGCAAATTTGATTACATAGAATTACTTTTCATCGTAGGGTTTTGTATTTTCTATTCTTTTACAGTGGTTAGCAAAGTGAAACCATGAAGTAAGTTGCCTAGACATTACTAAAGATTTCTTTATATCTTTTAATCTTTATTATTTATAATTATGAATTCCTGAACAATAGGCACCTTCAGTAGAATTACAAAAATTGCTAGTAAAGCAGTTTGAGATACTAAGAAGGCAAAATCACTGTTTAATACTGATTTTTCCCCTTTTTAAGCAATTGTTTTTGTGTTCTACATCCATAGCCAACAACAAGTCATCTTGTCATTGTTATGCCAAAATGATATTATTTTCATTTGTGATACTGAAAACCCATAAAAAGTGTAGTTTGACTCTTAAAAATAGCCTGATTAAACAAACTGCTTGGGTATATTCATTGGGTATATACATATGGTGTATATATGGGGCGTGTTTGCATGTGTATGTGTGTGTCCGTGTGCAAATAGTGTCCATTAGTTTAGAAGAGTGGCTGGCAGCATAGTATAGGTGAAAACATGCTGGAACGGGGGCCAGAAGAACCATCTTTTATTCCTTCTCTGACACTAGCTACTGGGCTGACAGTGGATAAGTCACAAATCTGAAATCTAGTCCTCAGTTTCCTAAATGAGCAACAAGAGCATTCTATTACCTACTTTCCAAACCTTTCCAGCACTGTGAGTCTATGATTACTAACAGTGCGATGTGAAGGAGTTGCCATGGAAACAAGCATTGAAATAACATAATAAAGTTGAATGGTTTCCCAGTTTATATATGGAAATATTACCACAGCTATTTTAATATTTAAAATAATGATATACTTGTTTCTTGAGATAAACGAGTGAAAAATATATATACATATACATACATACACATATATCTCAGTTCTTGGCTTAATATTATAAGAAACTATTTCAAAGAGGCAAATATATATAATGACTTCATAAAAAGAGACACATAAAAACAACTCACTGTAAATGTAATAAATAAACCGTTTCTTGCCTAATAAAATAATTCTGTGAATTTCAAGTTTGTGTTCTTTAGGGAGAAAAATACAAAGCACTGCTTTGACTGACTTTAATGATAATTTCTTTGCATTTGCTTTAGACTCTTTCTCTAAAGAGTTCAAGGAATTTCTTAACCAAGTTTTAAATTAAGTTTTAATCCCCAAATTCCCTTGAGATATAGGTTGGTTTGTGAAGGGATTATTATCAAGCAAGCTTATCACACACAAAAAGGAACATCTGGATTGATATAATCATTCGATTTAATCACTTTGACTTCTATTTCATGATACTAACCCTGTGTTTCATTACTTGGGGACGGAATAGGATAAAAATAATTGTATGCAAGGAATGCCATATGACATTTGTTTCTTTAGGGATTTATGATATTTTTTCTCTTAAGTAATATATGAATGAAATTATAAGTTTTCATTTTTATGAATGAATTTCCAATATTTTCCATCTTTAGTATTAACTTCTAAATAATTTGAGTGAGAATGCCTTTGGAAAACAAAACTACACACACACACACACACACACACACGTATATGTGCATTTGTTTATAGCATCACACATATAGGTGCCATACAATAGGTAATTTGATATTATACTTTGCTTTTTATAAAATGTGTGTGTGTATGTAGCACATAAAAACAAAATTTTGGGGAACATATGATAGATTATAGTTAAATTATGTAAGTAAATATGTTTTATATAAAATAAGCCATTAGTTAAAATTATTTTAGTCCTATTTTAGGGAAAAATATAATAAATTGGTTGAAGTGAAAATATACGAGAAATCACTGTGGTGATACAAGCTTAATACAGAAACCATTTTGCTTTTGAGATTTGGCATTTTCAGGATATGCAAATTTTTCATACTTTTTTCTTTTAACTTGGCTACCTAGTTGTTTGTTTACACTGCAATTGTGCCAATTCAACATTTGAAGGAAAAAAAGAAATGACCATGTCCCTGTGTCCCTTATTCTTAAGATACTTCCATTGTTTACTCTGGAAGCCAAACTATTTAGTATTCGGCTCAGGAGAATGGAATGGATATGGAAAAAAGTTCACCAACTGTGCCTCAGTTTCTCTTCTTCTGTTAAACAGCATCACAGTGCATGAAAACAGGAAAGGGGCTTAGAGATGAGGGTGTTGGAAACACCCATCTATAAAACGGGAGGTTGGAATAACTACTCTGTCAACCCACAGGGGGACGGCAAGGCTCATGTATCATAATATATGTGAGGTTGCTAATATAGCCTGGTACCTATGAGAGGTGTTATTATTGCACACATGACTTCTGAAGTATTATCTCAAAGATAATATTTTTTATGGATAAAGAAACAGAGGCCCACACAGTTTAAATGGATTATCTCATATCACAGCAATAGTGACCATTTTTGTTCTGGGTGACTTTCAAACAAATCATTATGAATTTTAGATAATTAAAAAAGAATAAGGAAAGGTTGATGAAGGAGTTGGGAAATTTGGCCTCCACAGAAGTATGAAATTCATTGGGCACTTCCAGTGTGGGCCCTGTTCTAGCATTTTCCCATAGCCTGAAAAGATATGATCACTTATGAAAGAGGAGGAGATTGGGTGGGGTCAATTTGGATGTGGATATTTCACACCTGTAAGTAGACTACTCCTAGCATAATAATGGGAGCAAAAGGAGAGGGATATAGCATACAAAACTTTGCTAATTCCTGAGCTGAGTCCTCACAATATTAACAGAGGCCAGTGGGGCCTTTTCTTTGGATGAGAAAATAGTTTAGGTTCTCCAGGATGGGTAAGACACTGGCCTCCCTTGGTGGTAGGTAGGGAAGCTTGGTTTAGAAGACATTTGGCTTTTGATTTTGATATTTAATGCCATTACAAAATGTTCATTGTTGCCCAAGATGAATACTGAATCTGGAGAGTACAAAACAATAGTTAAAAAAAAATGAGCCACATGACTATATACAGGTAAAAGCAAAATGCTGCTTACTGGAACATTATAAAGAAGAGTGCTTAAGCTTTCAGATACTTTGTTCCCAGTTCTGAATGCCAGCTGATGTGTCCTGCTTTAGTGGTGCATGAGTCATTGTTCTGAGGGCCCTTGAGGTCACTGTTGTTCAGAAAATGCAGCTCTGAAAGCTTTTGTGTAGAACTGATGTCTTCTTCAAGCTGAAAGGAGGTTTGTCCTTGACCAGTTTTCCTTGACACAACACACTTAAGTGCTACAGCATTTATCATCTACACCTCTTACATTTTGAGTCATGCTATTGTCTTTTCTTCAACCATTGGAATACTTCAACCCAGCCAATCTGTGTTGTTGTACACATTCCATCAAATGTTTCTTGAGCTAGGGGATGTGGTTTATAATAATTAGAGTCCTATGTATGTTTTTATTTTTTAAAAAAATATTTTAGGTAGGTACTTTGCTGGATGGTGTAGATTATTTAGAATCAATACTTTATATTATAAATGCAAAAAGAAGAGGAAAGTTTTTCCCTTTCAAATTTATTTTATGGTGTTTTTTTTTTCTTGACAAAATTCTGTCATGAACATTATCCTGTTAGATTCTTGCAATTGGCAGGAATTGTTATTCTGTTATTCTGATGAAAAAAAACTGAAGTCCACATATCTACAGTTGTGTGTCAGTAGTCCCATAGCTCATGGGTGCTATGAAAATCTTTCTTTTTCCCTCAGTCTTGGAAATTTTGCTCTGCACTATAGTGTTTTGAAATATGGGATATTTATTCAAGGGGTAGAAAAGGCTTAATTGTTTGCTCCAAGCATATAATATTATTGATCTTAAAAGAATGAAAGCTAATCAACATTTATTAATTGAACGAGTGAACCGGCTAAATCATTTAGAGAATATTGCTTTTGTCAACAGTTTTGACTGGTAGTATGTTTTTGAGTTTCTATGAGCTGGTTGCCACAGAAATTCTAGAATATATGCATATGTATAAAACACTGGGGACTAAAGACAAGACGGAAGCAAATGGGTAAAAGAAACACTGTGGTACTTTCACTAGCTCTTTGGATCCATCAAATTAGTAGAATTTCTATCCAGTTCACGGAGTTTGCTATATGCTGTGTTTATTACGTTCTTGCTTTTTATTGTACATTTTATTTCTTCTAAAAGATAAAAATAAACCCAGAAGAATGGAGACCCTGTTCTTTATTTCTGTTCTTCCCTCATTACACCACTGCAGGGCTTAATACTGTCATCAAAGGCAATTAAACACAGTCCAATAGTTGAAGTTACTAATTTAAGAAGAAGCTTGCTCTAAGAAGCCATTATTTTAAAATATTAATAATGGATTCTCCAGGTCAGTACTGGCAGCTAATTTTCAACTTTGGTCTCCAGCCAGAGGCAGTACTAACTTGTTGTCCTAGAATTATGATTTCAAGTTCCAAAGGACAGAAATAATGTTTATTTTCATGGTGCCCTGGAGTAGCAATGTTCCAGCATAAGTGTACACTTGATGAGTTATAAAGACAAATTAACAGCAGGCTCAGACCAGTGTCCCATGGGCCGTTGAAACCTTTCACAGGCCGCAGGAACTCTACATACTCTGGACTTTTTCCCCCTCAAAATTAGCAGTAGGTTTAAATGTGATCTCCTTACTTCTACCCCACCCTCAAATTCTTCAAAAGAGCCGATATCTTTCTCTTTTGGTATTAAAACTTTTATCGGTATCGCTATAAGCAAACGGGAGGAAGAACAACAATTGTTTTAAATGGAGAAGTTGAAAATCTTGTAAAGTTCCCAAAGAAGTGATCTCTGGCTTTGACTTCTCATATCCATCAGAGATGGGAACTTCAGCCTCTACTCTTACCTCTGACGGTGGAACTCATCAATCCACTTCCCTTCTTCTGGTCCTCTATTGGTGAAAGACCATATGGATCTTCTAGCCTGAGGATTTCTCTCTTCCTGAGTTATACTGAAATCAAAAAATCAATCCAGAAACAGTAATGGGAGACCCCAAGCTGACAGTCAACACCCCTTGAGGCCTTCATATTGGATAATAGCCAGCATCCTGAGCTCTTTCTGGCTGTCAATTAATTTATTCATTCTTCAGGTAATGTTTTAGCTCCTTCTAGGTTCCAGGCACAGTTCTAGGTGTTGGAGATACAACAGTGAACAAAGTAATCATCTCTGTCCTCATAAAGCTTACATTCTAGTGAAGAAAGCAAAACAATAGACACATAAACAAGTGTCATATTACAATAAGTTCTATGGAAAAAAAATAAAAATAGTAAGGGAGGGAAGGGGAAATTGGCATTCCAGGGAGAAAAGAGTTCTGGAAAAAGCAAAGAGCCCAAGTGTAAACTCCCTGGGGGGAGAGTATCATAGTGTCTGTGCTAGAGTGGGGAGAGTGGTGGGGACGTGAGAGGGATCACAGCAGCAGATAAGATTGGGAAGAGAGAGGCTAGTGGGGCATAGGAACAATTAGGTCATATAGCACTTGGTAGGCATTACCTTACAGGCATGGCAAGGGTTTTGGCTTTCACTCTATGTGAGAAAGTGAGGCATTAGAGAGCTTGGAGAGGAGTCAAGTGACACAACTCGACTCATAGTGTGATTATTTGGTGGCTTACTCAACTGAGTTGTCAGCCCTCTGAGAACAAGAGTTATACACACTATACTTCCTGACATAGATTAGGTCACAGTTGGCAAAATGGCTCCAGAGAATGTCTGATAGATGTGTGCTTCAGAGATCCAAAACAATGGTTATTTTGTCTTTGAGGTGCTTCAAAAATGTCTTATATTCAGTGTAGATCAGTTCTCTCTCAGTAGGTTCATCATAAAGGATTGAAATTTGCCATTTAGAGAAATTTCTCGTTATTCTTTCTGTTCCTTTTTTGTTAACTATGGGAGTCATTGCCTGTTTTTATTTCTCCACTTAGGCTGGTAAGAAAATTATGGAGTTGCTTTTCCTGGCATCATAAGAATAACAGTTACATGTATTAGTCATGAGTCTAGCTGGATCTATGGATTCTATTTAGAGAAAAATGAAAGAAGGGCCACTTTGGGCTTGTTTAGTTGCTGGCAATGACAATCTTATAGTAGCTCACCTTAACAGACTCTTCCAACTTGATTAATGTAATTACCTTTATTTTTGTTTGGACACAAACTTATGCCAGAATTAGAGAACAAAAATCTACTTGAAGTCTAAAGATATCAGGGGGCTATATGCAAGGATGCAATGTAGATAAGAAATCAATAAAAGACATTCTCCTCTAAAGGCTTTCTTTTAGTCTGGAGGCAAAGCTCAAAGTTAAGCAGATGTCTCTGGGATGGCAGACCAAGGAAGATCTATCTTTAGGTGGGTTGTACAACATTTTAGTGGAATGAGTTCTAGTTGAGGGCACATGAATCACCTAGAGATTTTGTTAAAATGAAGATTATGATTCAGTAGTTCTGGGGTAGGGCCTGAGATCCCGCACTTCTAACAGGTTCCCAAGTGATGCAGATGCTGCTGGTTTACATACCCCATCTTGAGTGGCACAGTGCTAGCAGAACTCTTATTTGGATAGATCCATTAGTTTACTTTGTGTTCGCAATTTAATCTTCAACAGATACAGATTACATAAGCATTTGACATTGAGGAACCAGCAGACAAGAAGTGCAGAGAAGAAATTAACTAATATTCCAAGAGATCCTTACCTTGCCAGCAACAGCACTGGTTGCTTTACTTAGGCTATTTTATAGATGTTCTAACAGGCACCTTGAGACAGTTGTTTGGGTGATGGATTTGCATATGCAGAGACAAGACTTATGTAAAAACTCTATGTGGTATGATGACGGAGAGGACAGGAATGTAAATAATAAATGTGCCATTACTCATTATTAAAGGACCTACTCATGGATGATTATAATCCTTTAGCTGAAAGTCCAGACAGGGAAAAGATGGAGAAGGTACCTTGAACAGCTTTTTCAAGGTCATACAGTCTATGAACACTATTGCAAAAATTAAAGTCTATAAGCTTGATGCCCTCCTCCTGGCAATATCATGCTGTTTTCTGTGAGTGTATTTTTAACCAAGTCCAGAGAGAGACATCAGTATAAATTTTATGTCTTGGCCATGCAAACTACAGAGTGCTTTAGTAAATGCAATTTGGTATGATGTGTGTGTGTGTGTGTGTGTGTGTGTTGTGTGTGTGTGGGGGGGTGAAAGGAGGATGTATGGATGTGTATATTGAATAAGAAAACATCATATCCTACAGTATTTTAGGAATGGTCTTTTGGCAGGAACTTTTTTATATGCCACATTTAAAGAAAGAAAAACCGGATTTAGTAAGACTAGTGAAAAGAAAGGTAAAATGACATCAAATGAAGTAATAGTGGCCAAAGTCAAGTATGTGTCAATGGACAGTAGAAATAAAACAGAAGCGATGAATTTAAAAGAAATCAAAAATATAAAAATATTGGAACTTTGTTATTGATTGGACAGAAGAAATTATTGAGGCGGGTATTTAAAAATGATTTTAAGTCTCTGTCTATGCTGTTTCTCCATATGTTTCTGTCTTACAGTAGGCATAGGAGTAATTAAAATCATGGGTTTGATGATTAGATCTGACCTGGATTTAAATCTGACTTCTTCACATATTAACTGCATGACTTCGGCATGTAACTTATTTTCTCTAAGTCTCTCACAAGGTTTTTTGTAGGGAATTGATGAGATAATCTATCTAAAATACTGAATATAGAGCCTGATCACATATAGGTGGAATATAGAATCTGGATATACGGGAGAATGATGGTGTCATTATCTGCAATGAGTCTTCAAGGATTTTGATATTGATTTCAAAGCATGTGAAATGGTATGAGCAAGGTGTAGAGGCTGTCATGAATATGACTTGTCCATGTACTATGATTTATGGATAGTGCATGAGGTTCAGAATTGGGCCACCAGTGTTCAATTTCCAACTTGACCATAGTGACCAAATACTGATCTCTGGGTGAGGAGGATATGGTTAAAATTTACAGAATGGGAAATGTGAACAATGTCCAAGGCAAACTATGTCTAGTTTTATGCTCAGAGTTGGCTTCCATCTCTATAAAATACTACTGAGTGACACCTAGTTAAGATGCAGGAGAAAAAACAGGACTGAGGAAAGAAGTGACAAATACAGTGTAACAATCAGGACAACTCTACCAAGGCCAAGTAGGCAAACTAGAATGAGGAAGCCTCAGACTTCAGGGACACAGAGTCCAAGAAAAGAGCATGTGGGACATCCAATAGAGTAGAGGAAATAGGGAAATAATTATTGTCAAATTATCAGACAACCATCAAATTCAGGAAATTCATAGGAACTAAGGAGCATAAAGGCTGGTAAGGAAACATATATGAAACATGGGTGATGATTCTGATACTAAAGCTACTTGCTATCTAGAGGATTCTCTTTTTTGGTCTCACCCTGGAGGTTGATGATCCCAAGAGAGAAGATCTGAGTGAAAGTCTCCAGGCTAGGATAACCCAGATTATCATCCTGCCAGCAATACAAGGGTCAGGGTCTCTGGCAGAGGTATTCTCTTAGCATATCAAGTGAATTTGGTGACATTTCTCCTCTCTGCCTTCATCTTTTTGCCTACTCCCACCAAGCTTAGCTCCTAAAGCTCCATGTTGGTTTTAGAACCTGGTGGGCCCCGAGTACTAGAGTTGTTGCATTGATTTCCTACCTCACAAAGGAGCAGAAGAGAAGGAGAAGGTAGAGTAGGAGAAGGAAGGGGAAATAAAACAGGAAGTCAAGTGAAAAAGAGAGGCAAGAAATCTGGACAACTTAGGATCATGACCCAAATATCAGGTGTCTCCCTCATTATAGGTGGTTATAGAAATCAGTAGCTGCTGAGGCTTTGTTCTTATGCTGAGTTTACTGCAGGGATACTGCTCTCGTACATATACTCCACGGTGCGACTTCATGCATAATTGGATGTTACTTGCTCATTTTTTTCCCTCTTGAGAGAAATCAGAGTTTCTTAAGTGGGAAATATTTCTCAGCCTGGGGAAGATAGAGACTTTTCTCACTCTGTACTTCCCTAGTTGACATAAATATGAAAGGCAACTGGGAAAATATCGGTTGAAAAAGTATTGCAGAGTGGCATTTATTCAAGCCTCAAAATGTATCAGGTGGTTTATAGAGCAGAGAGATAGACATAGTCCCTTAAGGCTTAAATTGTGAGCATCAGTGTTGATTGAGGAGAGCTAATTTACTATATTCAGAAAGGAAATGGTGTTGAGAAGAATGATTACGGCAAAATGCTCAGCCAGAGAAAGTGTCACAACTTTTTATTGAATTGTTGTTTGGGATGTTTTTGTAAATTTATCAATCATTTTGTGACATTTTACAGTGTAACAAGGTTTTGGTGTTTGTGAAACATCATTCTGAAATTGCCCCAAAGTAGATTTCTCTGTCTCTCTCATCAAACTGACATTGCGTACAAGTTTATGAATCTTGAATGACTAGTCTAGCTAAAACTCTTTTGGTTGCAAGTTACAGAAGTAAATTTGAGTTTTAAAAAGTAGAAAATCTTGTGTTAAAAAAAGGAAAGTCTCAGGGAGCCTCAGGACAAGAAATTCAGCTGGGCCCCAGGAATGTTTTAGAATTCAGTTCTGGAAAGCTCCCTAGTGTCTCTTCTCTCTAGGCTCCATGCACTTTGTTCTCTTTCTTGATCTCATCTGATATGCTTTTTATGGCAGATTAAGTCTTTCTTATAGTTCCCAAATTGACATATTATAATTTGAACCTTCCCAAGAAATTTCAGAATGGTCTATTCCTTTTCCACATTCTTGGAAGAGAAAATCTGGTTTCACCTCCCTAGCCTTTTAGGTCAGAAGGCCATCCCTGGTTTCATTATACATAAAATGAACATAGTTTCCAGGGACCCAGCTCTGTGGATGTTGGGGCATGGGGGGTAGTTTCCAGAAAAATAAATTGTTAAAGGCTTTGGAACTGTGCCAAATTCATCTCTCCTTACCAGAATGAGAATGCTGCCTGGTGCTAAGGACATTCTCCATAAATATTTGTCAGATGAAATATTTATTGGCTGAATGAACTGGTGAGGATATAGGAACACATTTGGCTAGATAAATGAGGAAGGTTTTTGCATTTTGAATGTCATGATAATAGGTCTTTATGAGTTCATTGATGTAATGGTTAACTTTAAAGTTATTTTAGTTAAAATCATTTGATTTCTAAGCTGATCTATGTATCGGTAAAATCATTTTAAAATTTAAAAATTATCATTTTTTTGTGAGAACATTTGAATAACTTAATGATATACATACTCATTCATTTTAATGGTATTTATTTCTTTATTTTTAAAAATGTTATTTGACATTCATGAAGACTAAGCCTGGAGTGATTCGCCCAGTACCTGTAAAATCCAAAATATTACTGAAAAAAGAGGAGGAAATTTATGAACCCAACCCTTTCAGTAAATACCTGGAAGATGATAGCGACTTCTTTTCTGAGCAGGTGAGCATACATAAGACAAAGTCTTTGATATTTTGACAAATAATTGTATAAGTAATGGAGATGCCTCTTGAGTATAGTATGTGCAAGAAAATGTTCATTTGATTGGAGTATCCTTAGTAATAAGAAAAGTTCTAATTTTTGCATAATAAAAAGAAATTCATATATTCCTAGGATGATATCTTGAAGTATTTCAAATTTAAAAAAAAAGTTTTTTCTACCTACTTCTGGCATTGTTTTGGGAACCACTCTCCGTTAAAAAAAGGCATCATGAAGTCACTGGTTGGATGGGTCATATAGGTGTTGCATTCTTATTTTTAAATTCCTGTATCTTTTTTTAAGAGCTGCAATATTTGATATTTAGCAAAGGATCTATTGTACAGATGCATAGTAACACAGTAGAGATGATACGAACCCCTAGATTGAGCAGTAATAGGGGATAGGAGTTTAATATATTTTAAGGCTTTTTTGGCCATTTGGTTTATATGTAAAAAAGGTATATTGTCTTCCTCTTATATATCTTATATGTTGGAGGAGGTATAATGGAAGATTTTTGATGGTACTTTGTAAGCTATTAGGGAAACATATGAAAATACACATTTATGTAGTATAAAAGTCCATAAATTATTTCAGAGAGGAACTCTGCATCTTTATTTATCCTATTAAAATGCAACAAATAGGCATGGGTTGTATATTTTATATCTCAAATACCATTCTATGGATAAGCAGTGGAAGGAATCTAGAAACCTTTCCCAATACAACCAAGGAATGTAAAAACACTACCCTTGGTAATGTGTAATAAAATATACTTATGAAGGAATATAAGGTGATATACTCCTTTTAAATTTCACTTTGGAAATGATAATTAAGAATATTCTTGAAATATTTGTGAATCATAAGGAATATCTTATCTTCCACATACGAGCTCTATAACATCTCTCTAGCCGTCAGTTTCTTCGTGTATAACATGAGGCATTGAGATCAGGTACTTTTTAAAGATCCTTCAAATTAAAAAATCTGGGTTTCTTAAAATCTAAGATTAACACTGATTGGGTCAGAGGTCCCTGAGTATCCTTATAAAAATTCACCATAAATTGTTATACTTTTTACTTATAAAATGGAGGTGATATTTCCTGTTTATTTATATGTATTTTGTAAAGACTGATATGATTTGATAATTAAACATTTTAGAAGGCACTAATATCATTGAATATGATAATTAAAGGCAGTTATTTTCATTATATAGAATAAAATGTAGTCGTCAATTTAAATTAGAGAAATCTTATTGATATAAATAGGATTGTTATCACTAATTCTACATGTAACAGAAATGAAAATTCATCATTAACAAAAACACTTGTTAAATATCTATTGCTTGCATGACACAAATATGTTAGAGGCTTAATGTGACATTTTAGACAGTATGGGATCATTATAAAAAGTATAAAAAATAATGTAGTCAAATGACAAAAATGCCAACAGTTAAAATAAACTTCACATATTATCCATGCAACTTACATTCTTCAAAATACCATCTAATGCTGTAAAATAATGATTTTGTCCTTTTATTTAGTATAATTTCAAATTTATGCATTTTAATTTAAACAAAGCTCATTGTAGAATATCAGGTTATCTATTTATCACAATTTGCTGTCTTCAGAAATGATAAATTCTATTTTCAAGTTTAAGAAATTGTCACTAAAAGGAGTTGCCATTTCTTTTCATTGCTTTTCCTAACTATACAGCAAGTTTAAAGCTCTGTTTATGTACAACATAAGCCTATGAATTTCCAGATATTTTGTGGAAAATTTGAATTCTTTTGCAAATATGGAGGTGCCATAGACATAATCGTATTTTTTCAATCAGTTTATTCTTGTTTATATCCCAACTTCTTTGTGGAACATAAAAAGGGGTCTGCAGGCTGTCAGAATTGAAAGAAGTATGGCATACTACTTAAAAGTGAATTCCAAACATTGCCTGGTCTTACTCATTAACCTTGTATGAGAGGGAAAATAATAGAAACTTGGGGTCCTTGCATGCTGGGCAACTACATGCACTATCAACTGGTCTCTTTATATTGAGTTCTAACTACCATCTTGGTGTGTCCAGAATCTATGATGGAGAAAGATAGCAAAGGCACATCGCAAGCGCAGATGCTTAGATCTACTTAAACTATCAATTGAGTAAGAGTAATTTATAATCTCAGCATTGCCACTTCATTAGAAGTTGAATAGAAGACAGTGCACTCAAGTTCACCAGTCACTATTGTGTTCTCCTTTACTACTGCCACAGAATAAATTGAATGGTTCTAAACTCAGTTGATCTCACCCACCCATGTAATGGAAAATTCTTTAGCCAGACAGTTGGGCCAAATTGAAGCAGCTCACATTCACTAATCTGCCTTGTACTGGGGACCGTTCCACATGACAGGAGATGCTGGATGGGATTGTTAAGTCAATAAATTTCCCCTAACAGCTTCACTGCCATAAAATATGATTTCAAAACTCTCTGTTACAAAATGTCAGACACTAAAGATGATGAGACCAGACGGAAATGTATTTACTGTAGCTTAAGAAGGTACAAGCAGGCAGCCTTTTGAACTGATAATGAACTGAAAATGTGCCTGGAGACAGCCTCTGAGTACTAAAAGCAAAGTTTGAAACCAAATGCATAATCAAATAATTGAGACTTATTAATCAACAGCTTTTACATCAAAATGGCATAGGCCAGGAAGCATCATTCTGTATTAGATGGGTTTTGTAACAAAGACTCTTCAGAATGAAGCTTATGCTTTTTTGAAATTACCTGTAAATCCATTATTGTATCAATCTGTGGTCCTTTTGACTTATCGCAAAATATCTCACACTCCACATTTGTATTTAAAACTATGGTGATGTACTTTGAAGCATACTCTATGGATGATCAAGGTCAGAGTTGGAAAGTAATTAACAGAATTGATTGGACAAATGGGCATCCAGAAGACACTGAGGCTTAGAAAATCAATTCACTGATGAGAATTAAGATACTAAGGAGCCCAATGAGTTTTAGTTTGTCTGACTATTTGTGAGTTGGCAAAATACATTGATTGTTTTCTGGTCATTTAGTGTATCTAATTAGATAAAGGTGATTTCTTCACTTAAGATCCTCAATTTAGTGTAAAGAGCAATTGCTAACCTCACTTGTATAGAATGTTATATGGAATATTCTCTTGTGTTCTTTATAAATTAGTAACTGAATCCATAATATTAAATATGTCATTTTCTTCTTAAACCTTAGAGAATTATATAAAAGAAAGCTTTGAACAGAATTAAGGAGGAAATATTGTTAACTCATCTGATTTTCCTGGAAATTTTCTTTTTAATGAGAAAGAACATTTCCCAGATGTGCCTCTTCATTTTTATTTTCCTTCTAATTTGCTTCAATAAGCAAAAGAACATGTTTTGTGTGAAAATGACCATTTAGTGAATTTCCTCCACACCACTTCACAGAGAACATAAAGGAATAATTATAAGGAATTTTCTTTTTTGCAGTATTTTCAGTCTTTCTTTTCTTCTGATTTTTCTTAGACATCTGACTTCCCTACCAAACTCTCTGTTTGACATTCAGCTTTGATGATTATGTGGGTGACTTTCACATTTCTATCTAATTATTCATAAAGTTGGATTTCTACTGTGACTTTCCCTTTCACTTCCTTGTGTCATGCATATGTTAATATTACAGAGCAAGTACTCACCGTTGTCCTAGGTGAAACTGACAATACCGCCTTTTATTCCAAATGACTTCTGGCTTTGTCATAAATTGCTGCTTTTTCAGTAATTGTTTCTCAATCAAGATGGCTTGCTTTTTTTTTTGTCATAAAAATATCTTTTATCACTGCTAACCTTTAATTAGAAATATTTTTGAATTTAAAATGTTTAACCTATTTAGGTCTAGAAGTGATTAAGTGGTTTTCTGAATTGTTTTAAGGGAGGGAGATTGAAATTCCTTGTGTTACATTTCTTTTGGAAGGGTTAAGACCAGAGATTCGGTTTCTCCACATTTTAGCAAGTTTATTCAAGTAATGAAATCTTTGTGAGTTTTTTCTTCTTTGTTTTGTCTTCCTCCCTCCCTTCCTTTCTTATTTCCTTCCTCCCTCCCTCCCTCCCTCCCTTCCTCCCTTCCTCCCTCCCTTCCTTCCTTTCTTCCTTCCTTCCTTCCTTCCTTCCTTCCTTCCTTCCTTCCTTCCATCTTTCCTTCCTGTATATGTAATAGGTAATAGACAATTTATCATAAACAGGTAGTATACTGCATGTAATAGATAGTTTATCAATATAATAAATTTTTTCTTTTCTTTTAAAAAAATGTTCTAGAGAGACAGAATTTGCTTTTTCTCTGGAATCTAATCAAATAGGATCACCTCTTCAAATTAAAGATTTCATCTCTCCCTTTTTTTTTCTTTCTTTCTTTCTTTTTTTTTTTTTTTTTTTTTTTTTTTTTTTTTTTTTTTTTTTGGTTTAAGCTTTCTCTTGACCTTGTGTAATTATTGAAGTTGGGAGACTGGAATCAGGGTTGCAATTTTCTGTTGCAGTTGTCTACAAGCTAAGAGAAACTTATTTTCCTGTCCCCCTTCCTTTGCCTTCTGTAGGGTTAAAGTCTAGAAGAGATTCTTACTTGCTTTAAAACAAGCAAACATACAAAGAGGACCCATTGCCACTTTGATCATAATAGATAGAATTATTCTAATAATTCTAATAATTAGTTAAGCAACTGAATTCTAATAATTAAACCCTGAGGCAATAGTTGCTTAACAAATATTGGTAGATATGGGGTATCTGACCATACCCTAATCTACCAGGGAAACAAAGACAATCTGAAAGCTTTATGCAAATGTGGTCTTTGATGTTTTGTTAATTCACGATGTCCCCATCTATCTTTATTTAAGAGGAATGGCACTGCCTTATTTAGAAACTCTCATGTAAATCATGTTCCAGTTTTAAGATAAGGTCTTGTGCAAATTAAATATTCTGTGTTATTTTTCTCTGATGAATGTCAAAAGAGAGAAGGTAGCTGTGTAAAAATATTTTAAGTAATATCCAGAGTAAACGTTAGTTAGAGATTAGAAAATTGTATTTACTGGCAAGGAAAAAGATACATTCTTATGCTTTACTTTACAGAAGTAAACTCCCTGAGCTTTGAGTCAAGGTCAGCCTGTAGGTAGAACTCTAGATGGTAACAATCACAGGCCTTTGGCATGGTTTTGTCTTCTGACATGCAAGACAGTGGTAAAACTAGTGCTCCTCAACCAGGACACTGTCTACAATACTCCCCTTCTCTCCTTACAAACTTTCGGTTCTACAACTGCCTTAAAATGGTTTGGAGGGTAGTTATTAATAGTGTTACAAACAAAAATAAAACCCGAGGCCCAAAATGGTATCACTTAGAGTTTCCAAACCCCTGCTTAACATGTAAGTGATTTGTAGTTTCAACCTCCCTGGAAAATGTAGTCTTACCTTGCCCGTCGTCAAGAATTTTTCAATCTGTGTCAATGAGTGCCTCTGGAATCATTTCCACCCACCTGTGAAAGGGGAAGTAATCTGCATGATAAGGATACCTTGCTTTTCCCTTGAAAGCCACCTCCAAGGAACATTCCTTTTCTTTTGCTAGTAATGTTCTTGCCCCACCCTTCTTATAAAAGGCTTCCCTTTTGTAGAACTCCTTAGAGCTTCCCTCTACTTGCTAGATGGAGTGCTGCCCGGTTCATGAATCATTTAATAAAGCCAACCAAATCCTTAAAATTTTCTTGATTGAATTTTGTTATTTAACAATAAATATCCTTAGGAAATGCAATCAGAGTGAGAGCCTTTTGATTTTCTTTTCTCTCTTGAACAATTTTCTTTGACCCATGACAAGTGGAATCAAGGTAGAAAGCATAGAGGGGGACCTAGTAAAAGGTGGATGTATTATCTAAATATAAATGCTAAGATTGATGTGTTTGAAACACATTATACTCTCTAAAGCACTAGGGACATTGTTGCTTATTTTAAAGTGTGGGTGAGATTAGACAGTCTTTGATGACAAATGTAAAGGTCACAGCAAGATATATAAGTCTGAAAATGAGTTATGTGAAGAGAGTTGGAAACCTTCTCTTTTCTGTGATCCAAGATAAAATAATTTAAGGTGGGTAATTTAGGCAGAGAAAACAACAAATCCAAATGAGAAGAGCAACCAAAAGAATGTTTGGAGAGAATGAATCAGAGATAAAAGTGGTAAAAAAAAAAATGATTTTTTGAATTTCATTAAAGAGCCAAACACAGCCTGAGTGAGAAGTCCAGCATATGGAAAATTGAATTCAGGCTGGTGAAACAGGTCATTTACAAAAAAATATATAGGAAAAAGAAAATGGAATACATTATACAAATGCAAAAATGTAGTTTTCTTTATTTCAAAGTCTACATGGAAAGGAAGATCTATAGTAAATTTATAAATTCAAAATTGGTGATTCCTTAGGGATGAAAGAGCTGACAGGTTTTTTGATTTTTTTGAAATAATGTTCTAATCTCCAAATATGGACATCCTAAGAGAAATATAATCTCTTGTAGCCAGGCCATCCAAATATCAATTTGTCTAATGGACCTTTAGACGTGTAATATGTTTTTTTTTTTAATCTTTACTCTTTCTTGAAAATAGAAAATTGCATTTGGTCTTAAAATAAACAACTCATGAGAAGCTGGATTGTTGGTTATCTGTATCTAGTAGAGCTGAGAGGCTTAACATACTTTACCTGTTCAAATAAAACCAAGTGTATATGATATCCATTGCATTTGGTGCGTTTGGAAAAATAGAGGTGGTTTTTTTTTTTTTTTTTTTTTTTCAATCTTTGGCTAATCCATTTCTGGAAAATATTGGGTTCTCATGAATTGCATTTGATAGAAGAACTGGCCTTTTGCAGGGTATTGTAGGGTCAGGCTAGTTTCACCTCTGAATTTAGAATCCCCATCCAGGCAGGACCTGATGACCTTATTCGTTCTGATGTATAATTGAATCAAAAGAAAACTAGAACAGCTTGGTTTTGCTGGAAGAGTTCTGAAATCTGGTTTGTAGTTGTGGAAGTGTGATTAACCAGCTCTACCCTTTGCATTTGTGAATCAGGAAACTCATCCATGAAGTAAGGGGATTGGGTGAGCCCAGTGGTTCTCAACTGGGGTGACATTGCCCTAAACGTTATTGGTTGTCACAACCAGGGATGCCTCTGGCATTTAGTGGGTAGAGACCAGAAATGCTATTAAACATTCTACAATATACAGGACAGTCTCCCACAACAAAGAATTTTCCTGCCTGAAATGTCAGTAGTGCTGGAATCGAGAAATCCCGGACCAGACCATTTCTTGGTTCCCTTCCAGCTTCAAGAATACTATGACTAATGAAGCTCAATTATACCCCTGCTAAGGGCATTTCAGTTCAACTGACAGTGACTAGGTGTCTTCTTTTTGTGTCTTAACTAAGAATTTTTCCCTATTTGATTTGTACAAAGGAGGTAAGTAAGCCTCCATTTATGGAATCTCCCACGTTCCATGTAGCCTCTACTTGTAATGATAGTCCTGTTAGATAAAGGGAATACATTTTCATTGGCTCTAGATATTTCAGCAACGTTATGGCTTCCCCATCTTCCCAGACATTTATTCCTCATTCTTGTATTTCCCCGCTTGTGAGATTTCAAGAAAATCAAACAAAAGGAGAAATTTTTGAATATCAGCCAGTCTGTATGAAAAATGCATGCTGTTGGATGGAGTCATTCCTGATCCTGGGCCTCATTACATACCTGCAAAATGTGGGCATTGTACAAAATACTTTCAACAGTGCCCTCTTACCCTGAAATTCTGTGTCTATGTCTTTAAATATTATTATAATATAGTAAATAGTATTAAATATTACTGAAATATTATTATAATATGATAAATATTATTATTAAATACTATTTAAATACTATTGCATGATATTTCTCACCCTTAGGTGATTTGAAAAAGGAAAAGAAAAAAAGAGCAAGTGTTACTTGGGTCATACCTTTGGAGAGATGGAAAGCCTTCTACTCTCCTGCTTAGGTCAAAATCGTAACAAATTGTTCTTATTGCCTGGCATGCAGTCCCTGCAGTGCTATGGTTTCCTGATGAATGGTGTTGCAGCTTCTCTCCACACTCATTCCTTTCTCTCTACTCATTGCATCCAACCTTTTAATGTTTGTGCCAGGCTCTGCAATAGATAGGAGAGACTCTACTGGAAAAGGAGCAGATAATATCCCTGCAGCATGAAGCTTAGATTCTAGGGGATTCTACATACTCTGAACTCTGACCTCAGCCTCTTTTGGCCACTCTTAACCTTCTCTGCAATCCTCCATACCTCCTCACTCATAACTGTCCACTGCACACTCGGGCTGCACCTGCCGTGGGCTGCTCCTCTGGTCCTCTGATCCATTAAGGGACTGATCTTGACTGCTAGTAACTGCAGTCCTTGACTCTTCTGCTTCCTGCAAAGGAAACTTTATGATAGAATGCAATGGAAAGAACATGGATTCTATGTGAGCCTAGAAACAGTGAACTTCAATTTCATCCTAGAAAAATGGGACTACCAGTTCCATTTGTAATGGTATGCATATTAATACCCATTTATGATTCCATGAAATAGTCACTGCAAAAGGGCTCTGGACACTTTCAAGGGAGTGCACATTTGAAATATTTATTGTTATTGTTTCCTTTAAGATCACTATAATTTTGGAAGAAGGGCACTGACTCCTTGCTAAAGGGTCACCAAATAGGTTCTCCTTCTCCCCACTGTTGGGAGAAGTCACAGAAGTCTCTCTTCTATGTTGCTTTTTGACTTCTTCAAATAAGTTGTTCCTCTCCACCAAATACATGTAGGCGGGCAACCTAAGACAAGAATTAAACTATGTGTATAGAAAAACATAAGACTCAGCATTTTAACGCTCTAGTGCCCACTGCGATTGATTACAGAATATTTTCTTCCTTGTCCTTTGAACACGTCGCCATCAAATATCTTCACGCTGATCTAGTTCATCTGCTCTGTGAAGCTTGCTGTTAGACAGTCAGACTCTAAGCCCTAAATAATCCAAAGCCTATCTTCAAAATTATATTTTAATCATTTAAAAACTTTTTTTGGGTGAGGGGGATTTGAAAAAGCTAAGCATATGCTATGTCTTTTCATACTTCGCAAGTTTACATTTTTTTGGTTCAAATGAGGATTTGAAATAGATAAGTGTGGCTTTAAGTACGTCTGTTTTTAAAATGCATATGAATTCTTCAGAATTAGGACTGATAAACAAGAAGTTATGCCATATGTTCAAAATTAAGAGACCTAATTTATCTTGGCTTGATCTTCGGGGAATGTAGATAATTACAGTCTCTTCTTGGTAATTTGGGGTTTCTGTGACAGTGTCTGTAAAATGCTGATACGCCTTTGGCTGAAGGAGTCACTGGTTACGAAATACGTTGTAACTGTTCTTCACTTTATGAAGGGGGAGGGTGTTGTTTCAAACCGAAACTGTAGCAGAAATGCTATAATTCTTTTCAACGTTTATTTATTTTTGGGACAGAGAGAGACAGAGCATGAACGGGGGAGGGGCAGAGAGAGAGGGAGACACAGAATCGGAAACAGGCTCCAGGCTCTGAGCCATCAGCCCAGAGCCTGACGCGGGGCTCGAACTCACGGACCGCGAGATTGTGACCTGGCTGAAGTCGGACGCTTAACCGACTGCGCCACCCAGGCGCCCCAGAAATGCTATAATTCTGATTTTTAAATTGTTACAAGCTCCAGGCAGGAAAGGAAAACTGAAAACAAGAGCTGTATTTAAAAATAAGAGGTAGAAGGGAGAGAGGATGTGGTTAAAGGCTCCAGCAATGTCACCCAGTGGTGCTCTGAGTTTCCAGGGGCACAAATAGCTGCATATGTGAAGTGGGGACAGAGGGAGCAGAGAGAAAGTAGATTTTCACCCTTTACTTTGGAACCACAGAAAAGGGGGTAACTTTCAAATGCCAGGATGGAACAAAAGAGTCTCAGATGTGCAGGCTTTAATGAAAAGAGCCCTTAGTGCCTTAAAATGCCCTTTGGTGTTGCAATGAAAACAGCTTTTGAAGTTAAATAGTTTGACTTGATGGCTGAATAGAAAGTAGGCTTTTTCTAGAGTGGCAAATGCAGTCGATATGGCTATAGCATTCATTTTTGGATGTCTGTGTCAATACTTAATTCTTCAGTATCTCCAGTTCTCTTAATAGACACAGCAAAATTAATGTATTCACTGCATATTGTCTGCTAAATTTTTCTCTAATGAACCAAGGTATTATTTGCTTCATAACTTCTTGCGATCTTTAAGGTTTTTAGGATATGATATAATCAACCAAAATAATTAATCCTTTTTTAAAAAACAAGCTCCTAAGTAAAGCTTATTTTACTCTGAAAAAATTTGTGCTGAGTATTTTTATATTGAAAATGACAATTCTCAAGTAAATGAAAAACAGTTTACAGCATTTTATTAGAAATAACTGTTAACATATCTCACTGATAGAAACACGTATGAGACAATTTTATGACTCCTGTCCTTCCCTCAAAAACTAGAACATTAAAAGATTCATCTATTGAATGCTAAAGCAGGGTAGATGATGTTCATTTTCAGGAATCATTTAGAATAGTGATCTCCAAAGTAGTATCTACCAACCTCAAGACAATTCATTGGGGTGGAGGTGGGGTGTGAGTCAGACATGGTAAAGATTTTATTGACTCTTTCAATCTAAAACAGGGGTCACAAACTATTACCTGTGGGCCAGATCTGGTCTACCGCCTGTTCCTATAAATAAAATTTTCTTGGCATACAGCTATGTCTACTCATTATGTATTACCCAAGGATGCTTTCATGCTACCATGGTAATTGTGACAGAATATATGGTTTGTAAAACCTACTACATATACTAAGTGGACCTTCACAGAGAGAGTTGGGACTTCCTGACTTAGAATTATAGGAAATATTTTAAGCTTTGCTTATTTATATGGGTTTACGATGGTGTCCTTTGTAAGCCTGAGAGCCAGATAGTCACAACGTACGCATTTTTAAAGTGAGATTTCTGGGAAAGTGTCAGCTCTCCAGTTTGGTGCATTGAACAGAGAGCCCTCACTTGGCTGTTGCTTAAGCCTTTTGTCCTTGATGGAAGTTCATGTGCCCAGTTGGACATATGATTTATCACATTAACTATTTTTAAGTAAAATAATCCTCATAAAATTAACAAGTGACTTTACCTTAAAAAAATCTCCCACAAAATAATCTAAATTGAATATACCACTAATATAGGAATACATAGCAAGACATGGCAGAGATGATATAATATCTATATGTAGTATAAGCTTTGTTAATAGCCATATTATTAATTCATTATTAATAATAATATACCCATTGCTACATTTATAGTTTTGTCTTGAGTTTTAACTAATAATTATATGATGGCATCATAAGATAGTTACAGAGTAGGCATCAGGACATGGAGAAGCTGTGTAATTTCAGTAATGTTTAAAGACATGAGGTATTTAATATTACAATGTTTAAAGTTTTATGGAAGTCAGTGATAAGCATCTTTTTTGAGGAATATTCATAAAGGAAAAATTAAAAACCCAATTTAATTGGAAATATATATGTTCTTCCTGCTGCATAAAATACTGTAAAATAATACAAAGAAAACTATAGAATGATACACTGAAATTCATTCCTTTGATACCATTAGAAATGCTTTGAAAATGCTTTGAAAACATCTCTGAATATTTAAAGCAGTAAGTAGTGAGCAAATGACACTATATTGTAATTTTATGATGCAGTTAGATCAAAGTATAAATTTAAAACTAGTCTCATTATATAGCATTTGTGTTCTAGATATAAAATAAAGAGAAAGTGACACTTTGGGGACCTAAAAGAGAAGTAAGTCAGAGAAAATTTACTCCCTAAAGTGAGTGACTTCTTTATAATAAAAGTACAGTTCTATGGGAAAACCGTGAATGTATAATCAGCAATAGAGTATATGAAAACATTGTAGGTATGAAGTTGAAGTTACATCAACATCCACAGATAGTTATGATGATAAGGATGATGTAGATGTGCACACACATGCACTATGTATACAGAGAGCCTGTTATATATGTTACATTAATATATAGTCAAGATTCCTATATATAGTAATAGAAACATAGGGGTAAAGCTATGTGTGTGTATATCTTTATAATAATGAGATGGAGATTATATATGTAATATATATTAAATATATAATATTGTATATTTATAGTAATGAGATGGAGAAGGACCAATAAAATCTTTGGAGTCATTCGGAGGTTCTAAAGTTATCTTATGACAAAGTATTTTAAAAAGCAACAAACTTCAAGATACATTACGACAATTTGGCTTTCCTGGCCATCTGTATAGTGAAAGATTTGTTTTTCAACAAAATTTTGATTAAAGAGGAAATTCAAAATAAAATTCCTACCTGGGAAGAAATGAAAAAAAAAGTAATGAAACTATTGTCTATTAGAACTTATGGAATACAGTTAAAATAGTCCTTGGGAGAAAACGTGCAACTCTAAACATGGTTAATGAATTAAAAAGAGAATAAAAATAAATCAATAAGGTATACAATGTATAGAATTTAAGAACAATAACGTTTCCTATGCATAAGGAAAATGAGAAATAAGTTTATAAGAATTGGCAAAAGAAAACTGGAAATCAGAAAGGCCATAGAAATCATAAACATAAAATGTTTTGGGAAAATACCTATAAAATAGTAGCAGTAGAGTAACACAGAAATTGTAAAAATACTTTCAAAATTCTGAAAGAAATTATTCTGCAACTTAGAATCCTATATCCAGAAAATTAAATGTAAGGGCAGAACAAAATTTTCAACATACAAAGGTCAAAACTTTTCTTCTAATATTCCATCCCCCACCCCCCCCCAAGAAGCTCCTTTAGGGCCCAGTGAATATGAGAGGAAACCAAGAAAGGCCTGGCAACTGGAAACAGCAGATGGCACATAACAGATAGGCAAAGAACATTTCCAAGGTAATGGTAAAGAGAATTGCAGGATGACAGCTTAAGAAAAGCATAGAAGACAACTAGCAGATTGGTGCCTCAGGTGACATAGATGTGGAGGCTGTCACCACCAAGAATCCCTTCTCCTCTGCACTGTATTATCAACCAGGCAGTGCTCAAGTGAGCCTGGCCAAGATTCTTAGCTCTCTATGACCTGTCCAAGTGCTGATACAATTCTGCTGTCCTCTCCCTGCCGAGCTGCCTGAAATAGCTGGTATCATCTGACCCCACAGAATTGCAGAGTTGACCGACTCCTGAGAGATGGAGGTTGGCCATAGTGAGCGTAGAAACAGGAAATGTTTGCTGCCTGATTGATTAGGCCTTAGCCCTGCCAGATTTCCCCCATATAAGAAACCCTCTGCTTCCCCTGCATGACTACAGACGTGGCTTCTGACATCCTTACAATGGATCTTGAACCCTCCAAGAAAAGTTGAGGCCAGAATATAAACCAGACTGTTCTGATCACCTTTTCCTAAGCACTGTCAACTGTCAATAATAATGTCACCTTTTTTTTTTTTTTTTTTTTTACACAGCTAGTCTTTGTGTGTGCTACTCAGTTTTCAGATTAATCACTTCCCACCCTGATTAAGAAGTGTACTTAATTGTTGATAAAATAATGGAATAGTTGTTTGAGAAATAAAACAAAATTAGAATACATTTCAATCTAAAAGCCATCTTTAATTCCATCTTTAATGGAATACTACAAGCATTCCATTAAAGTTGCACAATAACATGACTATTATTTAATAATGTTAGCAGTATTGGCCAATGGAATTAGACAAAAGAAAGGAATTACAAGTGTAAAACCTGGCAAAGAGGTGGTAAATTTATCACAATGTTAAGTGATTTGCTATTTTGGGTAATATACCTGGAACTTCCACGAGAATTCACTGAGTGACGATTACATCCGTGAGATAACTCAGTAATGTGTTTTGGTAGGACATCCAAAGCTTTCATGTACTGACATAGAAATATACCAAAGCTGTTGTTAAGGTGGGGGAAAATACAGAGAAATAATATGTAGAATGTTGTAAATAGGATGCTATCTTTTTTTTATAATTATGTATGCTTGTAGGGTGTGTGAGTGAAAATATTTGTATTGGCTTGATATGTAAAATAAATATTGCAGCACAAACAAGATACTAATTAGTCACCATTTCAAGGTTCAGAGGGTTATAACCTCTCATTTCTACAAAGTTAAAAGATCTAGAATTATAATTTTCTGTTTAAATTTTCTGAGTTTTTTAAAGTCAGTTTTGAATTTAATGCTTAAAAAAAGAAATAATACATCTACTGATACAGCAAACACATCAAGGTACATTTTAGAAAGCCAATCAGTGCCTTAAAAATACATTATTGGAAAAATGAACTAAACCTACATAACAAAATATTAAGTGTACAGTTTTAAAGTTGAATTTACTTGCATGCTAAATATAATTTTGAACAATGTGTATTATTTCGTACCAAATTTCCATTTCACACAAAACCAAATATACTCATTCATTGCTCATGGAGTAGAGAAATAACTGAATACATTATTGAACTCATAGAAAACATTATATTCCTCTGAAATTTCGGCCATTAACGCATTAAGCATCTATTGTATTAGGCATTGTACTTGACTCTGAGGCCACAAAAGTGGGTAAAGCAGATTTCACTTTATAAAATTCATGTCCTGAGGGTTTTTACTATAGAACAATCACTGCCAATTTATTTCCTTACATGAACAATTTCAGAAATATAAGAGGTGATTATTTATCTGCAAAAAAGCAGCCCTATCTTTCACAGATACATACATATCTGGGCCCTTTCTGCAGCTTTTCTTTGTAGGCTCAAGACTTCCCACTCTTATGGCTTCCTTGCCCCTTTCACAATGCCTGGTCTTATCTCTGGTCCTATTTCCTCAAAGTCTTTCACATTCATCTGCTTTCCAGGTTAAAGACTCACCCAAGGTAAGACCCCATTCCCTCTTTCTACACTTGAACTCATCTGTATGCACAATCTCCAGTTTCTCTCCAAAGCAACACACTGCCTGGCATAGAACTCATGGTTCTTTCCATTCTTGCCTATCCTGATCCCTTGCCGGTCCTCGGCCCAATTTGGCCATTTACTGTACCACGAATTAAACCAACACTTCCGCTCCGCTGCTTGCGCATTGATATCCTCTACGAGGCGCTCCTCTGTGTCCCCCATTTCTTCCCGACCAGATCACAAGTCCTCTTAAAATAACTTCCACTGTTACCTACCTCTTCAAGGAAGACTTTTTAAATCTCATCCTATCACCTTTGGGATCTCTCTCCTTCCTTAAACTTTTCTCCTCTTGATACTTTCAAAAATAACGACCTTGACACCCTTCAGGCGACACTACAGGTGCTTGTTTAGTTTGGCAGAAGAGGCTGGAAGAGGAGACTGACAGGAATTATTGAAAGAGACAAACAATATACTATGAAAGCAGGTGTCTGGAGAAGGGTCCAACTATGAGGAGAGGTTTCCTTCTTAGTAGTAAGAGATTCTTTTTTTTTTTTTTTTAAGTTTATTTATTTATTTTGAGAGAGAAAGAGAGTGAGCAGGAGAGAGGGAGAGGGTGAGAATCCCAAGGAGACTCTTTGCTGTCAGCACAGAGCCAGACTCAGGGCTTGAACCCACGAACTGTAAGATCATGACCTGGGCCAGGATTAAGAGTTGGGACGCTTAACTGGCTGAGCCACCCAGGCTCCCCAGTAGTAAGAGATTCTGACATAACGTCTATTATACTTAGACTTAATTCCAAGTGAGCTTGACTTTTGTCCACTAACATGTTCTTTATACCTTTCTTGTTCCCAGGATGTGACAGTTCCTCACAAGCCTGTTTCTCTCCACCCTTTATATCAGACTAGACTCTATCCTTCTGCTAAGTCCCTGCTGCCTCCACAGACTCTCTCACACGCTGACTGTCTTACCCCAGGACCCTTCAGTCATTTGTCCTCCTTCTCACTGAGTGATGAACAGGGGAATTCTCACACCCTGTTTAGTGGCAACACATATAATAAGGTGAGAATTCCCTGCCAAGGTGGGAGCTGTTCTGTTCTGTGCTGTGAAACTTCTTTATGCTTAGCTTTTTAAAACTTAAGTGTAGAAACATATATATTAAGACTATTAATTACTTGTGTTAAAGCCCACGACCTTATAAAAAGATAATAATTAACCTTGAGAAGTTAGTAAGTATTTATTTTTGCTTTCAAAGTCATTTCCTGGTTTTGTATTCCTCCTTGCCTCTTGTGCAAACCCCAAAGTGGAAATCCTGAGAAATTTTCCAGAACCTTACAAGGTGCCATTATTAATTTATCTTATAGTCTCAGTTCAATGTTCTTTAAAAAGCTTCTTTAAATTGCGGTGCCTTAATCAGGAGGCACTATCACAGCCAATGAGCAATGAAATAATTAGAATTTCTACGAATATCTGTAAAGTAATATTAACATCTTATTTTATTTTATTTTTTGAGTATAGTTGACACAATGTTACATTAATTTCAGGTATACAGCAGAGTGTTTCAACAAGTTTATACCTTATGCTATTAACATTTTATTTTAAAATGTGTCTATCTGCCTCACAACGCATAGTGATGGGATATGTAAAATGAGGTGTTCGGTACTTTAAAATATGTATATATGTATACATATTACACATGTATATATATTACATATATACATATTTTATATATCTATAAATATATACTCAAATACATATAATATACTTTATTAATTAATTTATTTTTTAAGTGTTTATTTATTTTTTGAGAGAGAAAGAGACAGAGTGTGAGTGGGGGAGGGGCAGAGAGAGAGAGGGAGACACAGAATCTGAAGCAGGCTCCAGGCTCTGAGCTGTCAGCACAGAGTCTGACGTGGGTCTCGAACCCACAAGCTGTGAGATCGTGACCTGAGCTGAAGTCAGACGCTTAACTGACTGAGCCACCCAGGCGCCCCTAAATACATACGATGTATTTTAAGTGAAAAATATTTATAGTTGGCTTTGGAATGCAATCACAAATGTTGTATTAGAAGCAAGCAGTCAACGGTGCCGCACAAAGCTTTTATATAAAAGTACCTGTTGCTTTTCTGACCATTACCGTAAGGACATCCTAGCTACTTACAGACTCTCAGATTCTGAAAACTTTATAAAAGAATTGATTAGTTAAATTTAACGTGCAGTTAATTTTTTTTTTGTAAAACTCAAAATCTTGTTTAAAACCATTTATTTTGCAAATTCTCTATATCTAATGGAATATACCCCTGTACTTGGAAATCAATAAAGGCCAGAATCAATATGTTCCAGAGTGTAGTGGTACAATATTCCTTGGGCCCCCCATTTTTTTTTTGAGGAAATGTTCATAAACTCAGTCTAAAGAGAGTCAGTCATCTAAAAAGTGAACATTACTATATGAATAATATTTTATCTTTCATATTTAATAGCATCTATCATTAGTGAATTATCAACCATGAATTAAACTTTAAAATATTCATTTTCTGAAAACAGAATATTTTTTAGATGAGGTTCAGGATGACATTTTTATGACTTTTGTTTGTTTCTTACACTTGGTTTAGAAAAAACAAATATTTCAGGGAAAGTATAATATTCTTAAAATATTTTCTATTATTTGAAATTGTTCCTGATTTAATCCTTGCCAACATTTATGAAATCCTTTTAGCTATAGAGTTAATGATTCTGAAAATAACATAACAATTGTCTTATAAATTATCATCTATGATGGGATTATAATTGTATTTTATAGATATCAATTGCATTAAGTAGCTCATTCTTTTGATATTTTGGTGCTGTTTTCTAGAACCATTCAACATTCACGGAGGTTCAAGGATAGGGTCAGTATTTCATCCATATTTTAACCTGTACTAGTGAGGTTGTAAAGAACAATATAGAAAAGTGATATGAGGTTGGACAACTGTTTTCATTTTATACAGTCCTCATAATAGATTTTGTCTTTCAGAGTCTGAGATTTATTGATACTGAATAAAGAAACAATAACATCAGAAATAATAATAATAATATAATCATAGTGTAAGACAATATTTCTTGATGGAAGATTCAAAACATCTAATAGCCTTATACTTTAATTGTTCCCATCAAAATATACAGATTACCCAATTTGATATCTATGTTTACAAATTTTGTGTCATAAATATTGGGCCAGTAGCATACCAGGTTTCAAGAATTGTTTTTTTTTACTTGAAATAGTTTCTTGCCTGCAATTGTAAAACATAATCTGCTATCTAAATTACCTTCTCTTCAATACCTAATGTCGTTGCCACACCTGCTTCCCAACATTAACTACTAGGCTTATCTCCAAACTCAAATCTTCCCATATATCTCCCTGGAGAGCCACACTGAACTTGACTTAACTACCTTTGATGGTCCCTCATCAACTGGGGCTACCAAAGGTGTTTAACAGGTTTTATTATTCTTCTGTTGAATCTGTACTACATTCTTTCTTCTAAATCTTCATCCCACTCCGCATGTCCTATATCTTTACCTTAATCCCTATCTTCTCTTAGTTTCAAGATAGAGCTCCATCATATGATGTCATATCACATGTGATGATGCTCAGGTACTTTCCTTTTCATCTTGGAATAAATTAGGGGGTCCTTTTTTTCTTGAGGTCTCATGAAGGGAGTTATTACTCTTCTTTCTTTAATTCCTCAAAGTAACGTAGCCCAGTGGATAAGAGCAAGATGTCTCTGGACCGTCTGTCTAAGTTCATTTCTTGACCCCACTCCTTCCAGAGAGTGATGTTGGTTAAGTCATTTAGGCTATGCATGCCTCCATTAACTCACCTGCAAAATGAGGATGATACTAATACACACTTTACTAGAGTATTATGAGATTAAGATGTACTAATTGATGCAAAGCACTGATACTGATAGTATCTGGGACATAACAACCATATAAGAATTAGATTTTATTACGCCTTCTTGGAGTGCCATTCTTAGCATTTTCTTGAATCTTCATTTGTCCTGTATTCATTGGACGCTTTCCCTTTTGTATGCAGAAACCTAAAAAAAAAAAAAAAAAAAAAAAAAAAAAGACAAAATGAACACATCTCCCTCCTTTTCCTTGATAGTGCCACAAGCGTAGTAATTTCAAGACTTTCTTTCTCTCAAAGTGATCAATAACCATTATCTTCATTCTCCCTCTATAAATTCGCGCTTTAACCCACTCTTGAAAGCATTCTGTCTTTTTGTTTCAACCACTCTATTGAAACTGCTCTCTGGAGATAAACTGCTTGTCAGCAAACTCAGCTGAATTTCCTCAGTCCTCTGTCTCTTTTATCCCTTGCAGCAGCTGACACAGTTGATCATGCCCTTTTGAATCTCCCTCCTCATCCTACTCTTGGGATCATGTCTACATTCCAACTCCCTGACTGCTCCTTCTTTGTTTTCTTGTGGACACTTCTTCCTCTACCCCTTCTCTCTAATTGCCTCCCTTCAGATACCCACCCACTCACAGGCTTCTGTGATTATCTTAGTCCTGATCATTCTCAAATCCACATTTCCTATTCTGTTTCTCCTCTGAGATTTAGTTTTATATCTTCAGCTGCTCTCTTGTCAGTTCCCCTCGGATGTCATGTTGTCACTTCAAACTCATCATTCATTATGCCTCGAACGAGTTCTGTTCTGGCTTCCTTACTTCTGTCGTTAATAACACAGTACTCAGTCCTCAAACTCAAAACTTGATTCAGCCATTATCCTTTTTCTGCTTTGATTTAAGAATATATCCTTTTTCTGCTGATCATTCACCAAATTGAATGGATTCTTCTTTTGTTATGTCTGTCATGTTGTTATCTCTCCCTACTCTTTCTTATTATTCTACTTCCCTAACCAATTGACTTCTTTCCCTCCAGGCATGCCTTGGGAATTTCTTACTGTTTAACTTGCTCCTGCATTCTCCTCATGTAAAATACCTTCCTGTTTTTCACCTTACTTATGCAAGGCAAACCATTCTCATCCTTTAGAGACTAGTCAAACCATCCCTGCTCCTCTTTGAAGTTTCCCCATTCATCAACATTCAGGGATGTTTTTCTCCTTTTAATTTTTATAATCCTTGCCTGTGCCAACGTATCTCCTGTATATTACAAGTTACCTTGTATTCATTTGATGTGATTGTCCTAGTGTCCATCTAGGGTGTGACATGCTTAATATGATACTTTTCACATTGTAGGTATAGCCATAAATAAATGTGTGTTCATGATGAACAAATCCTAAAATGATGCAGGTTATTCACTAGGAGCCTAAGATGCTTGAATATTTGGGATTATTTCCATTTTAAGTAGAAACTAAATATGAGTCAATTTATGGATTTATCAGTACATTTAATACAATTTCACTCAGTTGAGAAACTCCCTTTTTCTTGGGTTGCGTGCAATTTCCAGGGTGTTTATGGAGTGCTTCAACATAGAACATAGGTGGGGTGGGGAGGTGGAGGCAGGGGACATCTGATCTTTCTTTGCCATATGCGGGCTCTGGTATCTACTTGGGTGTTTTCAGTCCTGTCTGGTATATGACCATCAGTCATATAATACACTGCTGTTTCCTCCTTTCTTCACCTAAATGGCATGCCCTCATTGGTTCTAGATTAGTTACTTCTGAGCCCCTACAGTATACGTGGAAAACACAGTTACCTGCATCTTGGGAGCAGGTAAATTCTGTGAGGTCCTCTTAGAATCATCGATTTAGATAATCTACATATCCTTCTTTACTCTTCTTTTCCTGCCCCCTTGTTTGTAGAAAATTCTAGGAGTCCGTACTTAAGAATTTGACTACCCACTAGAATTTATTGGTAACCCTGAAAGCAATACTCACTGCACTTTTGTGGTCATCTGTGGACATGTGAAGAACAATGCAATATTTGATTGGCCTGTACACATGTTCCCAGTGGGGTGAACAAGGTGATGTTCTATTTTCTTGTTTTAGCTCTCATGCTATAAGCAATCATTCTCTCCATGTCTCAGTACCACAGATTTTGAATTTCTGTGCTTTTTCTTGGTGATTTCACTATTTAAAATGGCCTCTCAGGCATAGTGCTGAAGTTCTGTTTGGCGTTCTATACGTTAGAAGGCTATGATGTGCCTCGCAGAGAAACTATACATGTCAGGTAAGCTTTCTTTAGGCATGAATAATAGGGCTGTTAGTTGTAGGTTCAATGTTAATGAATATTAATGTATTAAATAAGATATCTTTAAACAGAAAGACACATTAAACAAGACTATATATGATTGACTGATGAAAACGTAATCAGACTCGCAGGAACTTAATCTTATATTTCATCCTGGAACAGTGGTTCAGGATTTGCTAATTCCATATTTGCAGTGACTTAATACACCATAACTATTGTGAATAATGAGAATCAATTGTGTCTTTTTTTGGTTTCCCTGAGAAGAAGTTTCATGTATGAGTAGTTAGTTTGGGAGGTGGTTCTAGGAAACACCAGTTAAGGAAGTAGGGAACTGAGACAAGGAGAAGGTGTCGAATAAAGGGTGTATCATCAAGCAAGTTACCATGTGGGAATTAGAGCTTGAGTTTGCTGGTGAATTCTAGGAGCCAATGTGGACAACTCAGAGTGAGGCAATCTGAGGTGGAGTGTCGGGGGAGGGCGGGCAGGGTGGGGAATCCTGCTTGTCTTTGTTTGAGGGTTGTGCCTGTGGGATGGGAGCATTAATCCCAGAAGAGCCCTCAGGAAAAGAAAAGCAGGGACTAGTCAAATGAAGTTCAGAGTCTGGTAATAAAATGTTAAGGCCCGAGATGACATAGGTATGACAGTAATTTATATTATATATATATTCACAAATCTATGTTTATGTTCTAAATGGGTCCAGGATCCTGTAAATCAAAACTTTGGCTATCAGAATGCAAGAGAATTTTCTTTAATTTTGACATGTTATGCCGTGGGCCATATATCATTGCTGATACAATAAAGGGTACAGAGGAGTTATAGGTCTGGGTGTGGAGGGTCATTATCTTACAACTATCTCATCCCCAGTCATTTTACCAATTTTTCCTCTATTTTGTAATTTATATAAAAATGTTTATCTTCAAAGTTAATAACACCTTCCACAGCATATCTGCTGATGTCTAGCTCACAGCCTAGTGGATCCACCCTCTATTTTTTGTTTGTTTGTTTGTTATTTATTTTTGAGAGAGATTGAGAAAGAGAGAGAGAGAGGCAGAGAGAGAGAGAGAGGGAGAAAGAATCCCAAGCAGGCTCCATGCTGTCGGCATGGAACTTGACACAGGGCTTGATCTCACAAACCATGAGATCATGACCTGAGCCAAAATCAAGGGCTGGTCACTTAGCTGACTGTGCTGTCAGGAACCCACACCCTCTATTTTTGAGAATTCAGTTCTTTTAGAAAGATTACTTTTTCTAAGCACCACTCAGATATCACCACAGAGGTCTCAACTACTCTCCTGGCCTTCAAGTAAGAAAACTAATCTGCATATAAAGTATGTAACTGAAAGCTGATCATTCTTCATAACCTTTATTCTTTCTTCATCCTCTGCCTCATTTCTTCTGTGTTGTATTCCCATTATCTCTGAGGCGCAGCTCTCTTTTTAATTTTTAAGTCAAACCCAAATCCCAATTCTTCTGGCTTACTTTCCTTTTCCCCACTTATGCACTCAGTTTTCTGTATTTTTTCCTCTTTTCTTATCCCAGCTCCATTTTCTACCTTGTTTTTAGCACCACCACAGGCCATGTGGACAGGAAGTTCTCTCTTACTGCCATCTCCCCTGGGTCGCTCTTCTTCCGACTTGCAGTACAAACGAACAAGAAAACACATGGCGGACCTATGAATAGTACTGAGAGGAGGGAAGGAGAACTAGACCTTCACAGTCAGGATGATTTTTCTGATGTGCTGGCAGGAGTGAGGCTGGGATTTCTTACTCAGGAAGGCTCTATTTACAGTGAAAGCTTGCAAGGCTTTATCCATGAGAACAGCATCTTTATAGACAGAGAGACAGCTTTGAAGCCCCAGGAGAACATTGACAGCCATTCTGAGGACATCTTCTCTTTCAGTTTTCGAAAAATTGTGTTATCTGGAGGCCTAATTTGTGACTATGCAGCCATTTTATTCACTTTTGGTTTCCTAAAACGCATGATCCTTGTACCTTGTTTGTGGCCATTTACCATTTTCTTTTATTTCTAGTCTGCTTCTGTCTCATCAAAGAGATAAGTGTGGCAGGTTTCCTCACATAGGTATCCCCGCATTGGTTCCACTGCTATTAAATTCTGCTGTATATTTTCTTTCTTTTTTTTTTTTTAAACATTTATTTATTTTTGAGACAGAGAGAAACAGAGCATGAACGGGGGAGGGTCAGAGAGAGAGGGAGACACAGAATCTGAAAAAGACTCCAGGCTCTGAGCTGTCAGCACAGAGCCCGATGCGAGGCTCGAACTCAAGGACCGCGAGATCATGACCTGAGCCGAAGTCGGCCGCTTAACCGACTGAGCCACCCAGGTGCCCCTCTACTGTATATTTTCTATGCATGTGTTGGAGCCAGCTTTTTCTAACACATTCAGTTGGAGTATTTCAATGCCTATCTCTGGAGTAGCCCCTTGAAAAATAGCTTTTACTTCAGAGCAGGAGAGCATTAGCTGTTCATCTCCTACTTCTGTTCTTCCTGCCCAGGACCCTCCCAGCCCTGATCACTCCAGCTTGCAGACCCCAGGCTGTGATCAGGACTGCTGGGGGTCAGGGCAAGATGTGAAGATCTTTCATGGAGAGAGGAAAACATATATTCCTGTGGAAGATGACACGTGTCCTGATCCATCCTGGACATTTTTGTAAAAGTGTATCTATTCTATTTTTCCTATTGTTTTGGAAAAAAAATACTTTTAAAAATAGTTTTTTTTTTGTTTTGAAAATAAATATCTTATAGATCTACTAGTGTAACAAACCATTTGTTAATAAATAGTTTTAACTATATGATTTCAATTATTTCTTTGCTCCTTGTCATTATTAGAAGTGTCCAGTTTGATCAGTAAGTAGACCTAGAGCAACAAAACTGTAGCCTCTAAACAAGTAAGACATCAGTTGCTGAATTAATCTTGTTGAATAAATGAATTGTTCTATGGCCATGTTTAGAAAAGTAATCCATGCTCTTGCTTTAGTTTCCTTATTTATAAAATAGCAATAAAAATAGAATCTCTAGGGGCACCTGGCTGGCATAGTAGATAGAACATGCAGCTGTTGATCTCGGGGTCATGAGTTCAAGCCCCACTTTGGGTGCAGAGATTACTTAAAGAAATTTTAAAAAATGTAAAAAAAATAGAATCTCTATCATAGGATTTTTACCAAGATCAAGTGGCAACCTGAAACTTTCATGTTCCAACTTAAGTTCTCAGTTTTATATATTTTTCCAGCATGCTGCCTGTTGTTTGTGGAATTTTGGTGCTGGAGTGAGGAAACAATCCATCGATATAACTGGGAGGACATTACTCTCATCTAAAATGTGTTTTTTCCTTGTATTACAACCTATTCATTCCTTTAATGCTTTCAAGTTTATTCCCATATGTATTTGCTTTACCTCTGATTTCTCACTCCCCTTTCCTTTTTCTTCATAGTCTACTATACTATTTTTCATTTGTTTGCATATTTTCTTCCAAATATTGCATTATTATTTTGTGTACATTTAATTTACAGAAATGATATTGTTGACACAGGTCACTCTTTTTCCATGAGTTTCTTTTTCCTCTGGAATAGTAGAATATTGGGTATGGTTCTAAAACTCTTACTCTAAGATCAAAACTGGGCTGTATTTCATGAGAATTATATGGGGAGCTTCAGAAGAATGCAGATTCCTGAGACCTACTTGAAACTCCTAAACTCAGGGGCACCTGAGTGTCTCAGTTGGTTAAGTTTCTGACTCTTGATTTTGGCTCAGGTCATGATCTCATGGTTTAAGCCCCTCATTGGACTCTGTGCTGGCAATGTACAGCCTGTGTGGGATTCTCTCTCTCTCCCTCTCTCTCTGCCTCTCCCCTACTCGCACATACACTCTCTGTCTCTCTCCCTCTCCCTCTCTCTCTTTCCCAAAATAGATGGATAAGCTTAACAAAAAAACCCAAAAAGCGAAAACAAAAAACCAAAAAAACAAAACAAAACACTCCTAAACTCATAACTTCCACTGGACTGGACGATCTTAAAAGTTTTTACGTTTCTGAAAATTTTGAGCTTTCCCTATGGTAGCAAATTGTTCCTCTTTCATCTTTTAAATTCCATAATGATTCAACAAGAAGATAAACTTCATTATGAGAAATAAATTTACAAAGAAAAACTATATCAACATGTTAAAAAGTGCTTGATTATAATGGTTGATTTTTCACATAAAACTTTTATCAAGTAAAAGGAGACACAAGTATTAAATGGTATATATACTACCTTAGGTCACAGGATTTTTTTTTTCTTAATTAAAGAAAGTCATAACTGTTAGGTTGAATTCTTAATCAAAATTGCTCCCATGTGCTTGTAACATTTACCATTGGGCTGAGTGTTTATACGTCCAGTATTCATGGACTTAACTGAATCAGAAGGTACATTTTTTTTTCCCCCAGAACACTGCTTCAATTATTAAAAGTCATTTCTCTTTGAAAAAGTACTGTAGCTGCCAACATGTACTTTATGATTTACTTTTTAAGAAATTAAAATGCCTTTTTCATAAAATGAGATTTTAGAATATACCGATCCTTTATATTAGAATTATGTTCTTGCTAAGAGAGGTGAAACATTTAACTTGAAATGTATCTTATCTTTATGATGTGTCAACACAATATTTACTGATCCGTTTTTATTAGCCTCTTTTCCAAGCAGCTGCTCTTGAGATTATAGATTAAGAATAAAGAGGAAATATAACTTGTCTGCAATGACAAAATGAGAGGAGAGTGAACACAATGGGGATATTTCAGTCCAATTCCATTCATTATTTGTTTTTTTCTACATAAAGGATCACTCAGAATAAGCCGAAAGTGAGAGACAGTTATTAGAATAGTGTGGGAACCTTTTTAGCCAAATGTATTATGGATAAGAAATACACAGTTTAGGGAATAGGCATAGGAATGTTACACCTAAATGTAATAGACAGTGAACTTATCAGGAGATTCAAGCTCTATTGTCTTTTATTTTCACAAAATGGAGTATTAGGGGTTGGCAATGGACTCTGGAACCTCTGATGAGGTTTCCTGGTAGTGCTGTACTGTGTGAATGAACTAAGAAGACAGAAGAAAGGAAGGCAACTTTTATATCCAGGATGGGTAGGTAGGAAAGGATCCTCCGTAAAATGGCTTTGGCTTGTTCCTAGGTCAAGAGCATGCTTCCTTTAAACTCGTTGGGTCATCCACCCTATAAATGTTGAATTTTCTCACTTTCTTTTCCTCCATTTGTTCTCCTACTTATTTATTTTCAAATTCAGTCAACTTGTAAAGTTTCTATTGTGTCCATTATTGAGACTATCTTAACTGGTGATATCATTGCATGGCTACTCAGAAAACTGACTCTACAGACATGTGATAAGTGAATTAAAATTTTAATATAGGCATGTTTCCAACGTGGGTTAAATTTTTTAGTAGCTCATCTGAAAGGAGATTTTTTTTTTTGAGACTTCCTCTGATATTTCAACAGAGATTAATCAACAGAAGTTAAAGCAGATTGTGATTTAGCTGCAGAAGGGAAAATCTAAAGCAATTCTAACCTTCACCTACTGGTTCAAAGGCTGAGGGGGCTTTGAAATAAAAATTTGTTTTTCTAAGGTAAGCTGTAAATATTTAGATCTAAAGATGTGAAAAGTCTTTTCCAGAGGTATTTTAAGAATAAAGCAACACTCCTTTGAGAGAAGCCGTTTACAATTGCACCTAGCTTCAAAATGAGAAAATGAGCACTAAGTTAAGTGATTTGGTTCAAGGTTACAAAAACCTTGTCTAAGTAAGAGCCTAACTCCCTACTGGTAATAAGGAGCATAAATTTTGCAGCTTTTTTATTCCAACATGAGGTCTCGGAACCCTGGAGTCAGGAAGTTGACAAATTACTTATTTCACAAAGATTTACTAAGTATCCCTTAGGTGTCTCTGCTGGCCATACACGGAGATCAAGGTCAGAGAAATGTGAGGGGCCTTTGCCAGGTACGTTCTTCTCTACTTGGGAGAAGCAGAAATTAAATATGCAAAAAAAGCCCATTACTTAATGATAATTGTGGCAAGTGTCACATAGAAGACAATCAAGTAGTTATGAGTGTCTGTTACAGAAGTCCTGCTCTAGTCTGATGAATCCAGAAAGACGTAATGAGGCCACGATGTCTGAACCCAGGTCTAAAAAGAAGCCATTTGGGGGCCTGCTGGGCACTCCAGTTAGAAGGAACAGCAGGAAGTTTTCCAGGCGGGAAAGAAAAGGAACAGGGCCAAGCGTGAGGAAATGGAAGCAGGCCAGCGTATTGAAGAAGCAACTGGAACCAAGACCTATCGTTTGAAGTTAGCCAGAAGTAAGACTTTCAGACAGCTTCTGCATCCCAGGGGGCACTGGGTTAGCTGGATATGTGAGCAGAAGGCAGGGAGTGAGTTGAGGGGTCACTGAAGTTTTGTAAGAAAGAAATTCATACTGGGAAAAAGTAGGCATACGTTCCACTTTATTTATTTATGTTTATTTTATTTTATTATATTATTTTTTAAAAAATTTTTTTTTTCAACGTTTATTTATTTTTTTGGGGACAGAGAGAGACAGAGCATGAACGGGGGAGGGGCAGAGAGAGAGGGAGACCCAGAATTGGAAACAGGCTCCAGGCTCTGAGCCATCAGCCCAGAGCCTGACGCGGGGCTCGAACTCACGGACCGCGAGATCGTGACCTGGCTGAAGTCGGACGCTCAACCGACTGCGCCACCCAGGCGCCCCTATTTTATTATATTATTTTTAATTTAACTTTTTAATTTCCGTATAGTTAACATACAGTCATATTAGTTTCAGGTATACACTTTAGTGATTCAACAGGTCTTACAGTACTCAGAGCTCACCACGCCGAGTGCACGCTTAATTGCCTTCACCTATTTCACCCCACCTCCTCTCTGGTAATCACCAGTTCTCTAATTTTTAGAGTTTTTGTTTTTCTTTGTTTTGTTTCTTATAACCCACATATTAGTGAAATCATATGGATTTGCCTTTCTCTGGCTGACTTATTTTACTAAGAATTATACCCTCAAGATCCATCCATGTCGTTGCAAATAACATGCCACTTTATAGACAGCATTTTAGTTAAATTTCAAAGCATAATAAAGTAGGTTTTATCCCCTTTATTTCACATACAAAGAAACTGGGCTCAGAAAGTGTAAATAATTTGTATAAAATTCCAGCAGACTAGCTCAAAAGCTGGCACTTGACTAATTTTTCTTAAGACTCTCCCTTCAAAACAAAACAAAACAAAAAAAACTATCAAGGAAATAGCATCATCAGCTTCACCAACACCACCACTCTGGAATCATAGACTTCTGTCTGGCCAAATAACAGCCATTTACCTCAGGACAGGAACTAACCACTGAGGTCATGCGCCTTCCTTCAGTTCACAGATGAGGAAACTGGAGACAAATGTTGCAGAATAATACTCCTAACACACCCAAGGCCATGACGATGTGAGTTATTGGAAGAGACTGGGTTTATCATGAAAGGCCACAGTGCTTTTCACCTTACAACCCCAGGCTGCAACCATGTTTCTGCAGCAGACTCAAAGGTTAGTGCCTAAGAGAAACACTGTACATCTAATACTTTGACAGACTGAGGCCGCCATATTTACTGAAAGAAGTCATCTTGAGGGGCCCCTGGGTGGCTCGGTTGGTTAAGCATCTGACTTTGGCTCAGGTCATGATCTCGCATTTTGTGGGTTCCAGCCCTGTATCAGGCTCTGTGCTGACAGCTCAGAGCCTGGAGCCTGCTTCAGATTCTATGTCTCCCTCTGGCTCTCAGTACCTCCCCAACCCGTGCTCTCTCTCTCTTTCTCAAAAATAAATAAATGTTAAAAAAAATTTAAAAAAAAGAAGTCATCTTGAACTTTAGAGGCAAAAACCTCATTTTATCCTCCTCCTTGATAATATCTGTTTTTGTTTCATCTACATAATTAGAAATCCTTCTGTGTGAATAAACCAAGAAAATTTATTTTCTATCATCCCAGAGAGATAAGCCACCTTGCTCTCAATTCCAAAACTTTTCTGGAAACTTTGGGAGTTTCTGGGAATTGGATAACTATTCTGATACTGTAGAACAGAAAACCTTTGAGGTGGGCGGAATAGGAGAAAAAGCCAACTCAAAATTGGTTTTTAATGTTTTTAGATTTTTCAGGAAACCAAAACAGGGGCACTGTTTGCCTATGCCAAATTGTTTTCAGAATGGATGAATCTGTATATGTTCATAAAGAACATTCTGTTCAAAATGGGTAAATGCAAATTAATTGGGCTTTTAACATTAAAAATGAATGCCAGGGAGCAGGTATCTTAAGAGAAACAGTTCTGAAAAATCAAGTATCAATCATATTTAGTTAGGTTCTCCACTAGAGGGCAAGAAGGACATTTCAACACAACAGATGCCTTAATGACAGGCTGGCATTTGAGACCAGGCATGTTTCAGGTTATCTAATCGCCAGTGTTCATTCTTAAAATGTACTTAGTGTAATCACAAACAGTTGACTTTTAAATTTCCTCCAGGAAATCAAGAACAATCAATTCTTATACCTCTGTCTCTGAGCTCATTTGTTGTCATCTATAGCTAAATTTTTTCATTGTAACATTTTTAATAAAATCATTTTAAAAATTAAGAACTTACTAATTCATAAGAACTGTGCAGTAGGAGGCAGGCTGGATGGCAATTTTAGTGAGGAAAGGTACACTTGGACAAAGATGATTTTTAAAGCTCTTATAAAAAACATACTGGCTCCTTAGAATCTATTGACCATACTTGTGTTTTATAGGCATAAAGAAAATAAACTGCCATCAAGTTGCACCTTGTTCAGATAGAGGCACAAAGGAAAAATGAGTTCCTTGTATATCAGAGCACTCAGCTGCCACCTGCCTCTTCCCCAGTGCATGGTATCTAGAGCTGTTTCCTTGGAAACAGAGCCCGAGACAAGGGTTCAGGTGTTTGTGATTTACTGAGGTTGTGCTATTTCCTGTAAAAGAGAGAGTGAATCCTCATTGAGAAGGACAAGTAGCAGAGCAAATGTGTTCTCAGGTAGAGGTGAGCCTTGGCCTAACTCATAGGGAGGGTAGCATAGATTGCAAAGTTATCCACCCTTGTGGAAAAGGTGCTGAACTTTGATCCCCACTGTCAGTCAATCTTTGGTTGTGGACCATGATGTGGGAGAGTGTCAAGAAACTCAGCTGAGGGCTAAGGGCTGGTATCCTCAACTGAGGGCAATGGTCTATAGAAGGAGGCAGCTGTAGGCCCTGAAATATGATAAAAACCCTTGTGGAGGCATTCATCTTTGTAAACCGAGTTTTTATAAATTGAGTCTCCATATATACATATACACACACACACACACACACACACACACACACACACATACATATATATGTTTATCTTTGAGCACAGTTGTTTGTCTAAACTTCCTTTAATGCTATGACTTATTTTTCAAATGTCTTTTGTATGAGGTTGATCCACATCCAACAGTTCTTGACCTACAAGAACATCAATTTCATCAGTTTGATATGGTTCAACCTACTTTTTTGTCTCATTGCTTTAATTTATTTCATTATTCTTTTACTCAATGTAACAAAAACCACATATACCATGTGGTATGTGCATCATGGAGGAGTCTCTTATTTTGGAACTTCAGGGCAGAATGTTCCTATGTGGCTTCATCTTGCTTAATGTGATCACTGTTTTACTCCTTTCACTAAAATATAAGCAGAACATTTTTTCAGATTTTTCAATTTGTTGAAGTTTACCCACGTGTGACTGATTCAATACAACTCAGAACATTTCCTTTACAGCTATCAAATAATAGTACCCATTTGCCCTCAATAAGCCTTATGTTCCATATGTTCTGTGAATCAAGTAGAAACCTTTTGTGGAAGGAAGATATGACCATGGGGTTGGACCCTTCTTCAGGTTGTTTAAAAATATTTACTTATCTCCCATTGGTCATTGAAACACTATCTTAGTTCTATTGAAGCATTAAAATGAAGCATAAGGTCTCTCCTTTGCCCTCAAAGAATCAGAGGTCAACCACTAATCTCAATACTTTGTATTATTAAGAATATATACTTATGGTCAGATCTTCTTGTCCATTGAGTTTTTTTTTTACTAGTATATAATGTATTTTCTTGTCTCTTATAATTTTTTTCTTAAGGTCCATCCGTTTATAAATATAACATTGCTATTCCAGTTTTATTTTGTCTCATTTTGGATAGATAAATCTTTTCCTCTTATTTTCAATTTTTATACGTTTTCTTGTGTGTGTGTATTTTTTATTGACCAAATATTCTCTGGTCTTGATTTTTTTTTTTTTTCAACGTTTATTTATTTTTGGGACAGAGAGAGACAGAGCATGAACGGGGGAGGGGCAGAGAGAGAGGGAGACACAGAATCGGAAACAGGCTCCAGGCTCTGAGCCATCAGCCTAGAGCCTGACGCGGGGCTCGAACTCACGGACCGCGAGATCGTGACCTGGCTGAAGTCGGACGCTTAACCGACTGCGCCACCTAGGCGCCCCTCTGGTCTTGATTTTTAATTGTGCCTATAGAGATTTCTCTTAATGTATGAGATTATCTAACTACATGACCTTAATATTGTCATATTATTTTCCATTTTCCATTACTACAATTTCTTTTCTCTATAGCTTTCCACCCAAGAGATTTGGTTTTAGTTTACTAGTTTAAAAGTGATTCATTCTATTTTGTTGTTATGATTGCCCTTAACTTAGGGTCCACATTCATGTTCATATATCCTTATTAATATCTAAATCTTCTAGTAAGACAAGTCTCATCTTGCCCCTTCCATTACCTCTCATCATGTTGATATATTTCATTCTCAATTTTTATTTCTGCCATTTTATGGTTATAATTTCTGTCTTTTACATGGTCTTTCTTTTTTCTATTTTCATTTTTTAATGGCAAAACCATACTCAGAGTGCTTTATTACCCTACCTTTCTGAATTTCCTACTTCACCCTCCTGCATTTGTTTCTCTTCTTGATCTAAGAAGGCCTTTAAAGCGGTCCTTATTTGGCAAATATTCTGAAGCTTTGTATGCCTGAGAATGCATTTTATGCTTCAAAATTTCAATAACATTTTAACAGTTTATCAAACTGTAGGTGATAAAAATATTAGACAAGTATGTAGTATTATAAGCATTTTTATCCTAATTTGCAAAAGATCTCACTCTTTGGAAGGGCTAAAACCTACTAACATAACATAACTAAACATAGGGGTTTTCTATGGACTTCTAACTTAGTAAATATCACATCCATTATGGTTTGAAGTTTGAATAAAAACTACCATGGCTGTTAGGATGTGCTTTTGCCGGGAAGATAGCAAGGAGTAAAAGGAGACAGGTTCTCCAGGGATGAGATTTTAGAGATGAGATTCTCCAGGGACGAGGGCTGCCTCCAGTATGTAGCCTGTCTGCCCCACTTCCTTGGAGGTGGACCCCATTCCTCCATCTTTATATACACTGCTTCACACTACATTTCAGGAATGACATGAGCCCCTCCTAACACTCTTACCTTGTCTTCCGTATACCTTGAAACTGTCACTACACTCACTGCCTAGCCCCCCATCTTGCCCCACCTACATACTGCAGTGCCTATTGTAACTTGGTCTTAGATTGCAGCCATTCCTGACATATTCTGACAGCCTTGCTCTCCCGATCTTAAGTCATACAGTCCTCAGCTCATTTGCTCTCTTCCTCTTCAACCTCTCCTCCTTACATTCTCAAAGATGCTGCTGGGAGTGGAGTGTTAGGGGAGAGCAGAATGGGGTCTGGTAGGGGGGTGTTTGGAAGTCGGGGAGAACACAGTTTGACCCCATCATGTTGGTGCCTGTTCCTCCTAAGAAACACTTTTCCAAATTTTTGTAATACATCGCTTGACATCTGTTGACACACTCCTGGGTCCTGGGATAGGTTTCTTGCAACTTGGGAATAACTAGTTGCAAATTAGGAACAGCTGGAATTGGACTGAAAAATATTTATGAGGCTGAATCTTAATACCGAGCTGTATTTTTTATTATTTGTCCCATTGGAATATAATAGCTAATAGCCCTTATGTTCTATGGAAAAGAAAGAACAGGGGAGAAAAATATTCCACCAACATTATCTTTTGTGAAGAAAGAGTCTTTTGGTTTATGATTGTATTAGAATGAGTATGATATCAACAACAATTGAAAGCGATGTTTTGCTTGTAGTACTAAGCAAATAATTGTGCCCTTGAAGGTTAGAGGAAAGACAGAGAACAAATATGCTTCCTTGTCAATTCCAATTTCAGTTTCCCAAATTTGAATCCCGAATTTGAATGGTGTTGGAATATAGATGTTGTTCCATTTTCATTACAACCTGGGAGCTGTGCAATGAAAAAAGTGAATGGTGTAGTTCAACCCCTTAGGGAAGTCATTTTCTAGTTGAGAAAGAAGGAAGTCTAGATGAAAAATGTGAATAAACACAGGGATGTGGTATTTGTTTTCAAAACAGGCTGAACACAGAGTAGATGAGAAAAAAAATTCCATTAAACTGCCCTTTAGAAAATGGTCTTTAGAGGAAGGAATTCTAACTGTCCCAAGTCTATCCCTCCTGGGATGGAAGAGAAAAGGCAAACAATAAAAATAGTTTAATTTGTAAATTTTCAACCATATCTAAAAAGACTTATTACAAAGATCAGAGCAGAAAATTCCTGTTTTCTTACTGGTCTTAGATTTACTGGTACTTAGACCCCAAAATAATGATATTAATGATCAACACTCAATAGGAAGTTTTCTCTGGGTTTATAAAACAATGAAACTATACCAAATGCCAACTGAGTATATGACAATACTCAGGGAATGCACAGAGGGATGTTGTGAAACTTCATAGTATTTATAAAAGTTCATACATACAAGGAGCAAATAGCACAGTTAAGAACTGATATTAAGGATTCCAGATAAGATTCTTTTTTAGTTTTAATTTTTAATGTTTATTTATTTTTGAGAGAGAGAGAGAGAGAGAAGGAGGGAGAGGGAGAGAGAGAGCACAAGCAGGGGAGGGGCAGAGAGAGAGGGAGAGGGAGAATCTGACAGTGCAGAGACAGATGCAGGGCTCAATCCCGAGAACTGCGAGATCATGACGTGAGCTGAAATCGAGAGCTGGACGCTTAACCAACTGAGTCATCCAGGTGCCCCTCCAGTTGAGATTCTATGGAGAGTTCATCTTTACCATTGATGGAGGTACAGCTTCTAGCTCAGCTGTGGCTCAGTGCGGGAGATTCCAAGAAAGAAGCAATTTTTTTTTTTTTCTGAGACAGCATCGTTTATCCATCAACAGAGTTCCTTTTATATGTCACAGACTCACCGAGTTATCTGAGTAGAGGAGGTACCAGAACTCATCTAGTTAGGGCCCAGAGTTTAAAGATGAGGAAACCAAGGCCCAGAGCCAAAGTGATGTTCCCTAAGTCACACAAGGAGTTAGTGGCATAGGAAAAAAAAAAAAAATAAAGATTTTATTTTTGAGTAATCTCTACACCAGCATGGGACTTGAACTTACTACCCCAAGATCAAGAGTCACATGCTCTACCAGCTGAGCCAGCCAGTCACCCCTGGCATGGGAAAATTTTTAATACTTTTCGGCATCACCAAAAAAGAGATGCTGCATCTTTAAATTCTAAAAATAAATATTTAAATTACTGATATTCCGTAGGTAATTTTTCAGGCTAGTGCAGAAGAGCTCTTTAAGACATATGGGTAGGAGTAGTATATTTCTCCCTGTCATTGAGAGCAGGTTTTTCCTCATAGCACATGTCATAAACTGCCCTCAGTAATAGAAAACTTGGATCACTCCCATGTTTTGTTCAAGGCATAGACTTTTTAAAAAATTTTTTAATGTTTATTTATTTTTGAGAGAGAAAGACAAAGCGTGAGTGGAGGGAGGGGCGGAGAGAGAGGGAGACACGGAATCCAAAGCAGGCTCCAGGCTCTGAGCTGTCAGCACAGAGCCCGGTGTGGGGCTTGGACCCATGAACCATGAGATCATGATCTGAGCTCAACCAACCACACTCAACCAACTGAGCCATGCAGATGCCAAAGGCATAGTCTCGAGCAATAAAGCGGATCCAGTGTTTGGTATACAACTGCTAGGGTATGACGGGTCCTACCCTCCAGCAGCTCGAAGTCTTTATGGGAAATAAGACAAACCCATATTTCGTACTCTTCATTCCCTTACCAAGCATTTTGAAGGACTTCCACCTTTACATCGTAAGTGGAGTGGTGGAAGAAGTTTGCAAGACATTTAAGCAGTTCAAGAGAAACTAGAAATACAAACCTGCAGGTAGAGTTGGTCGCCTCAAACACAACTAAATTCATTTACTTTTTGGGCAAAAGAATTGTGAGTGTTAGGGTTCCTGAGTGGCTCAGTCGGTTAAGTGTCCTACTTTGGATCACGTCATGCTCTCAAGGTTCATGGGTTTGAGCCCCACATAAGTCTCTGTGTTGACAGCTCACGGCCTGGAGCCTGCTTTGGATTCTGTGTCTTCCTCTCTCTCTCTCTGCCCCTCCTCTGCTCATGCTCTTTCTCTCTCTGTCACTCAAAAATAAATAAACATTAAAAAAATAAGAAAAAAATTAAAGAAAAAATTGTGAGGGTCAAATAGAACACATGTGCATGATAGTTCTAGCTCAGAATTCCCTTGACTTGCAAAATTTCATACAAATGAGTTCTTTAGGAATGCAGTAAATGCATCCTAATTCTTCACTAATTCAGAATTCTTTAATTTTGCAAGTCAGAAAATCCTCTTTTCCATAGCCATCTCATTCATTCTTTCTTTCCTTAATTTATTTACCCAGTAATCATTTGCTTGTACTCTGTGCTGGGCAGGTCCTGTGCCAAGTGTAAAGGTCCTAAAACTGAATGACACAATCCACGTGATGCCCAAAGGCTTACACTTTCATAATGACAGCATTATATACCTAGGAAATACACGATTTGCTGTAGGTATTGCTAAAATAGTTTGTCACATCTATTTTGAGGGATGTTCTTCAGACGGTTACACTGTAACTTGAGTGGTTCACAAGTCTACACCAGGAAACGAAGTGGAAGTTACCGTTTACCAAAGATGAATGGAGTGAAGGAGATTTAGAAGAAGATATAGCTCAGCTAAGAAGCAATCTCAAAGGAATGAATTCTGAATAGCATTTGTAGCACTCTTGCCAATTGTAAAATGTTAACATTTCTCACAAATTTTCCTCTGCTTCATAATTTCTGGTAGCCAAGAAAACCCCCTTCATCTTCATGTGGGAGGCCACCAAAGTTAGAGCTTTGAATTCCATTTCTCATGTGGAGTCAAGACTTAAAGAAGTGATTTGACCACATTTTGCATGTTTTCTTTTTTTCTGGTTGTCGGGGTTCTGATTTCTTCAGTTGGTTTGAGCTCATTTATCTGTCTTTGTTAGAGAAGTTCGTGTTACCTTGGGAGAAGAAGTGACATTTATGAGAAAGCCCCACACTGGTAACAAACACTTCATAAGGCTTTATATTAGTGTGGTGGCAGCTGGGATCAAGAGTGTAATAAAAATCAACTGAATATTGTATTCAAATACCACTTGTTGATTATCCCACAGTAGTGAGTGAGCAAAGGTCCAATTACTCTGTGATACAATATCCAGGACATGAGTTTGCATCCAGGATAAAAGTATGTTGTGTCTCATTTCACCTGAGCTTTCTATCTCACTCATCCTTCTATGCTGAATAATGCTCTGATGATAAAATTACTAACTTTTCAGTTTTTTTGAGGCATAATAGTAATATGCTTTCCAGAACACTTAGCACCAAATAAACAGTCTTGAATGACTCTGTCCTTCACCATACACCTACTCACTGCATAGCAAGCCACTCACCTATGTAGAATTTATTTTGTTTCATTTTTCAAGTAGGTTCTATGCCCAACACGGGGCTCAAACTCATGACCCTGAGATCAAGAGTCACTCGTTCTACCGACTGAGCTAGCCCAGGTACCCCTGTAGAATGTATTTTAATGGTTTAGCTTCATTGTTACCATTCTTATTGTGAGAAGATTTTCACACGATATTTTATTGTCCTCTGCACTTAGCATCTCTAGCCCTCATGCGGTACAAAGTCTCTCTATTCAGCAGAGATATCAACACTCAACATTAATTTTCTCCAAGGCTTCTCAGTGTGTCTTCCCTAATCGGTAGGGAAGTCATATCAACATGTCTACCTGATGCTTCTTCACTCATCCTAGGGCATAGGGGGTCTAGAGTCACCCAGGAAACTCTTGAGTCTGTTCCACACTGTAAGGCAATGCTTTAATATAAACCTTCTTCTTTATTCTCTCTCTTGGATTACATAAATCTTCCAAGCCCCCCAACCTCTCACTCCACTTCCACAGCCTTCCATATTTTGCACATCAGTCACGATGACTTTCTCTCTTCTTCTTTTTTTTTTTTTTTTTTTTTTTTTTTTTTAATGAAAATCTGATCACACATGCCCCTTTCTTGCTTAAAGTACTTCACTGGTTTCTCATTGCCTGGAGAATGAAGTCAGACTCCTCATCTGACACATAAGCTCCATTGTATTATGTCTCCGGTGTGGCCTTTCATAACTATACCAGACACTCCTGACTGCTTCTGATCTCTGAATGAGGCACTCATGTCTTCAATATGTGGCTGTTCCTTTTGCAAAATGATGCACCCCACTCCCTTACCCTGGCACCCCTGTCCTGTCTCCTGAGTAACTTCCCGGCATATTACCACTGTACCCTTGCTTTGAAAGCACAGTCTCTGAAACTTTCATCCTGGATTCCAGTCATGGCTCTGCCGCTTTCTAGTTCTGGACCTGGACTAAGTCATTCTGTCTCTGAGTGCTTTAATTTCCTCATCTGTGAAACAGGGTAATACCAGTGCTCACTAGAGTGTTGTGAAAAGTAAACTAATATGTGTAAGGAATTCGTCATGTGAGTGCATAATAAATTGTTATGGCTAAATCCATTAACCTTCAAAGATATTATTATCACATTTTATTTTACATTTTTAGTCAGCTTGAGGATAATATAAAGGCAAACCCACTGTGATAAAAAAAAAATCATAAAGAGAAGAAAGCATTCCAAAGCCAAACATAAATGATGAGGGAAATACCAGTTAATTTGGATTCGTCATTTTCTGTTCTCGTCTGTTGATTAGGGTAGTTAACACACAGTTTCTGAAATTAAAGATTAAAATGAAATGGATATAAATGAATGAGTGTCTATATTGGAAAGAAGGAATGGAGTATAAAAATAGGTATTACAAAATTATTCAATTACTTTTGTAATCTTAGCTGAAAATTTTATTGGAAGGTTTCCAACATTTTTAAATTTTTGGATATTTATCCTATTATATCTTAAGCGACTAGGAGAATGAAAATTTGCCATTGTGCAAACTCTAATGATTTATATAATTACCCTAGAGCTTGGCCTAGGTATGCTAAAGATTCTGCTGCCTCCAGGACCAATTACCTGGGTCTAAGGTTTGAAATGGTACATAGAGTCCAGTCCTGAGCCATACTTAGGATCTCAGGAGACCTCAATGAATGAGAACTAAGCACTTTCAGATGATTTCTGGAATGCTATTTAGATCTGTAGTTGGCTCTGGGACCAGATCATGCTTCTATTTAAAACAATGGTCTTAGGCAGCTAGGAGTCTTGATGTTACGATACCCAGAGGATTTCATAGTTGGGAACAGAGTGTAATGTTTGGGATTTAGTGAAACTATAGCTTTAAATAAAAGCAGGCTCCATTTGCGAAAATCTGCTGGAACAGAGGGAGGGAAGCCTGAGGAGATGTGGAACAGGACCTCCTTGGCTATCCTAGCAGCCAATGATGGCACCCTCCCTGGGCCAAGGCCAGATTGTTGGGCTCCTCTGAATTTTACTGGAGGATTAGGAACTAGTCACTGCTCTACTGATTTAGTGATTTACTGATCTCACCCTAGTGAGAGTGAAAGGGGGGCAATTATTTTCATAATCCTGATTTGCCCAGGACAATAGTAGGAACAAGGAATGCTCTGGCAAATCAGGTACTGTGGTTCCCCCGAAGTTGAAATGAGGAGAGATGGTGAAAAAAGGGGGGCAGATTTATTATGAATGATAGCTCATCCCTGCCCTTCATGTATGTGGGTCCCTCATTCTGCCTCTCTCTTTTCCTGCATTACCTTTGCCTTTTTCTATCTTAATAGGTTTAAATGTATGTATAATGCTTAGAAGACCCCTGCAACAATAATCATTTCTATATAAGCAAAAAGCCTCTCTCCTATTAAAATGGCACTGTGTTGTAAAGTAATTGTAATACCCTCATCCTGTAAGATTGCAATGCTTATGAAGTCCCTATACATTGAGATTCTTAATGTTTGCAATACACAATGCTTTATATTCTGAGGAAGCATTTACTCTCTGTAGACACATCTGCATATACTGGGATCTGAGCATGATTGGTTTCTTTCGCTTTTGGAGCTTTTCAGTTTGAGGCCTATTGTGAGGATTGAGACATAAATATAACTTTGTTTCCTCTCTGTGAAATCTGCCATGTGTTTTAACAATTCATTTATTCAATAAACAATTAATAACTATCTATGCTATATGCCAAACACTGTTAAGAGTTTATGTGAGACACAAAGATAAATAAGATATGGTCTCATGCTCAATGTATTCGCCACTGACACTTTTTTTTCTATGTCAAGAATATCTGCCCATGTTTTTAATAACAAATCAAATCAAATTTAAATTCAAATCAAATGTTTACATTTGGAAGAATCTACTGTGGTCAGTGATAATATACTTATGTCATTGCTTAAATATCTATTTAAATGAAATTTAAACATTTATTTCTCCTTACTCCTACCCCTGATCACATCCTGGGCAACTTTTCTGTGAAGCTGAGTCATCCAATGGTGGCTATTCCTGAACATGAAATTCTTGATTCCAAAGAGGTAAATGTAAGATACGATTAAAGATATAGTTATCCATTTCCATGTAATATTAGGTTGTGGAAATAAATCTTATTTAAAAAAAAATTAATAAAGTATTTTTAATATTGAAATTATTTAAATATTATTAAATTATTTAAATATTAAATTTAAATATCTAAATTTTAATTTTTTAAATGTTTATTTTTTTTTTGAGAGAGAGAGACAGAGGATGAGCAGGGGAGGGGCAGAGAGAGAGGGAGATACAGAATCCGAAGCAGGCTCCAGGCTCTGAGCTGTCAGTACAGAGCCCGACTTGGGGCTTGAACTCACAGACCACGAGATCATGACCTGAGCCAAAGTCGGAGGCCTAACCGACTGAGCCACCCAGGCACCCCAATATTTATATTTTTTAAAAAAGAAAAAAACTAACTGGCCCACTTTGTGTTGTTCAGAAGCAATTGATAGCTGAGTAAGTACATTCTTGCTGCTTGTCGATGTGAAAGGTGGTTCTAGAGGTCCCCACGTGTGTAGCACCTTGATCATAAACCAACTCTTTCTATCCCAATATCTGTCTTTGTGATTTCCACTTCGGATACATATGTGAAACACTGTTGTCCTGTCTCGACCGTCAAAGAGTGCCCATAATACTTATGGTGGGTGTTGTGAATCAGCAGCCCCAATGTCTCATGATGTCTCAGTTATAGCTCATTGGAAGGTGTCTGGTGAGCTCACTGAGCACTGCCCCTGATCCCCTGGTAAATTCTGCTCAGGGCAGTAGCATATAGGCAAAAGCATACCAGTTGAAACATACCTGTCAATTTTCATACAAATGTGCAGTCACTTCACATTTTGTGCCCCTCTTCATAGGGGCACCTGGGTGGCTCAGTCTGTTAAGCGTCTGACTCCTGATTTCAGCTCAGGTCATGATGTCACAGTTCATGGGTTTTAGCCCAGGTTCAGGCTCTGGGCTGACAGTGTGGAGCCTGCTTGGGATTCTTTGTCTCTCCTCTCTCTTTGCCCGTCCCCTGTTCTCTCTTACTCTCTCTCTCTCTCTCTCTCTCTCTCTCTGTCAAAATAAATAAAGTTAAATTTTTTTTTGTACTTTTATAAATGCTGTGCCAAAGAGGCAAGGAAAAATTGTGTGCAGAAATTTTTAATTTTCTCTTAATCAAGAGCAAGGATAATTGAATAATGTTTTCTTCTTCTACATCCTCTCAAAGTGGTAAATGTGAGGGAAAATAAGTAATTTTTAAAGGGCTTTTAAGACGGGGGTGAGATATCTCATGCTTTCATTTCAGATACCCTTGGATAGTGACTTCTGCAGCCTCCAAATTTAGAAAAAAATAAGCATAATACAAAAGAGAAGTATGAATAATACAACTGCAAATAAAATGTAACTTTTCCCAAAGCATATTTTGTACAATTTAGGGCACATTACCCACTTTTCTTAAACTGAAATTCCTATTCCTGCAAATTTGAAAACTTTCTTCATATGAGACCATGTGGCTCTCTGCTATAACATTAGTCATTAAAACATAAAACTGTGTTATGAATAAGTGTGGATTTCTACCCTTGATCACTTCTTTGATTATTTTTAAATAGGATTATTGGTTCAATGACTATGGGCATATGGAAAAAATTTAATACATATAGCCAAATTGCGTTCCTAAAAAATTGTAACAATTTACCCTAGGAGGAGCCTATTTTTATAACTGTTTTCGCATTTTCTTGCCAGCATTGAAAATTGTCATAATTGTCAATTTCTTGAGAGCTTACTATACGTTAAAAAGTATTATGCACTTTACATGCTTTATTTTACTTAATCTTCACAAAACAAAGATAAGTACTATTATTGTTCCCATTTTACAGGTGAGGAAACTGAGGCTGAGGGAAATCATTATATTGCCTAGAACCAAATAGCTGGGAAGGGTCTGCTCCAACAGGAATTGAATCCAGATCTGACCGCCTAGAGCCTGAGCTCTTAAGTGCTCTACTACTCTGTCCAGCTCTCTACCTAAATCTCTCTATCCTATCGAAATCTTGCTTCCTTTTAAAGTCCTATTTTAGAATATTAATAATTTAAGAGAAGAAATTATCTTTCATCACATTATTTGCATTGTAAAAATTCTGGACTTTTCTGTGATTTTTGTCTGTTTTGTTTATGAATTATGCATTTATCTACTGGTATTCTTATTGACTTGTGAACTCCCTTTATATATTAAAGATATTCACTCTTTGTCAGTGTGCTAGCCCTTTTAGGGTGATAGTGGCAAATTGTGTAAGAGTAAAAAATCAGACAAACCATTATGTCCAAAGGTGGAATGACTGAATAAATTTTTCACTGATTTCGGTGAGTGTTTTCATAACTCTCCCATTCGGCCATTGAGTTGACAGCCTGCTCTGCATTTCTTGTCACTGATTAATTAGCTTCTTGACTTCAGTAACCTGCAGAGGTTTAGCTTCTCTCCAGCTCTTAAGCCATTCCTTCTGTCATCTGATCTTTTTTTCTTCTTTAAGTAATCTCTACATCCTTCTCTCTATGACCTTACCCACTCACACTCTGTCTCTCTCCCTCAAAAATAAATAAACATTAAAAAAAGTTTTAAAAATAATCTCTGCATTCAACGTGGGGCTCGAACTCACCACACCAAGATCAAGAGTCATGCACTCTACCAACTGAGCCAGCCAGGTGCCCCCAAATTTTGCACATTTCAGAGGAATGTAAAAAAACAATAGTGACAATCAAATGTTTTCTTTCTTTCTTTCAAACATAATAATTTTGGTTTCAACTCAAATAGCCTGTTTCTATGCAAAAAGAGTGTTTCTACAGAGTAATAGAAAAATCAGCTGGTTATTTAAATAACAAAGGCATCCAGTTCAGCTAGTAAGTGCTGAATTAAGAACCTTTGAACATGTTGCAGAAGAGGATAGCTTGGATATCATATTTGTATTTTTTGCATCAAATATCATAATTCTAGGGACAAACTTAAAATCAAGCTAGTGGATAAGATTAACCAAAAGCGATTTCAACCTCAGATTTCAAACATATGGGAAACAACATAAAGGAAACTAAAGTTTGAAGTTTAACATTTGTGAGATAGTTACTGTTGGTGTTAAAAGACATGTAAACAATTAAGCAAAAGACCATTTTATGCTTCCAGTGTGCTGTGTTTTACTTGTTGGTAATACTGGCATGTTTGGAAGCAGTTTGACAACTTTTTATAACTCCTTATGATATGTGGTCAGACTGTAATATTGACCCATATATTTTCCTCAAACCCTCTCTTTTTATTTATTTACCTGCAAAGCATCAACCAAGAAAATGATGTTTTTATACAACAATTCCATTCTTGTTTTAAAAGTTTTTATTCATTTATTTTGAGAGGGAGAAGAGGGGCAGAGAGAGAAGGAGAGAGGGAATCCCAAGCCGGCTCTGGGCTCAGCCTGGAGCCCAACATGGGGCTCGTTCTCATGAACCATGAGAACATGACCTAAGCTGAGCTCACGACAGTCACTCAACCAACTGAGCCACTCAGGTGCCCCTAAAACAATTCCATTCTTATGACTTTATGGCCTAAGGAGTAAACCATTCCAATTATATATGCAGTGCAAATAACGAATTATGGAAGAACCTTGACTGGATCTCAGAATTTCCCCCTTGGTTTTTCCTTCATTTCTGAAGGTAGCGGCTTGTCTTTCTTACTGCCAGAGAATCCCACCTAGTATTTTCTTTCAATCATGTTATTTGTAGATACTAGTTTTTAAAATTTGCTTTGAAATTCATTTAAAAACAAACAGACCCCAAATATATCTGATTTGATTTGCTCCTTGTTTTTATAAATCATAAGATTTATAAAATAACTTTTAAAGGAACTAACTCAAAACAACACTTTCATTTACAATCTAATTCAGTGGTTCTCAACTCTGTCTGAACATTAGAATTCACTGGGACTTTTTAAAAGCCTCAGTAGCAGGGTTCCACTCCAGGCAAATTAAGTAAAGGATCTCTGGAGGTGGGTAAAGACATTGATTGTTTGAAAAATCTCTCCTGGTGATTCAAATGGACAACAGGAGTTGAGATCCTCAAATTCTAGCTCCTTTATTGGTAGTTTAGGAGGGCAAATTGAATAAGTTATTCAATCTTGGAAACCAACATTTGAAAGTAAAAGCAGGAGAATCATAGCAAAAGTTTGTCTTGGAGAATGCTTTGAATTAATTAAAAATCTGGTCACATCTTTCTGTCTAGTGTCATAAAGATTTAACCTGTGCTTTAACCTGGTAGATTAACTTTGAGAGCTCTGCTCTATGTTGAGATTCACTGCAATTTCTTTAGTAAAACCTAATATTTCTTTCTATTTTCTTTGATAGTCCCCACAAGCTTTGGAAAACCCATAGGCTGGGCAGGGGATAGCATTTGGCACAAGCTGAGTGTGAGGGTGGGGTGGAGGTATTACATTACAAAGAATTTTCTTTTAGCATTCTATATGGCACTTTTAAAAATAGTTGGCTAATGATGAGCTGTTATACAAGCAAAGGAGGTCACTTTCATACACGTCAATTGTTCACACCAATACAGTAGTTTCCAAGTAGGTGTATAACACCATCTAATTTATAGCAAACTCCCTGCGTGAGGTAAACGATTTCTGAGTAGAGTTACTTCAAAGAAATTAAATTCTAGTAGCAACAATTATTTCTGATTGTATTCATCATGTCTTGTGAATTTGGCAACACTTTGATCCACAACCATTTTATGACCCACTTGTCCTTCCACAGGCTTAATTGTGAAAGTCATACTGGGGAATGAGATAGAAAGAGACCTGCTGCTCCTCGCATCGCCTGCTACATGCAGCCCTAGGCCTATTTTATTTTTAACTTGAGGGTCGATTGATTTCCAAAAACATGATTAGATGCAGTTGATTCTGACCTTTTGGATCCACTTGCTAATAACACAACTTGAGAGCTAATCATTCACCAGCTGCCCATAAACACACACAAGGCAAATTCTTCTCCTATTTTCTCATTCTTTCTCTCTGCAGATTTTTTAGACATTTAAGAGTTAGCAAGATAACAATAGTGCTAGCAAGGTGACTAAGACTTTCTGGCTGCTGTGGTGCATATAAGCCTTTTTGTGTTCATTTTACTTTGAATTCCAGAACCTCTATTGATGTTTAAAGTTCTAATCTTAGGGAACACACATCTTGTTCCTTTATCTTTATCCTCCAGATGAGAACATAGAAAAGGGGAAATCAGTGTCTTGTCCATGGAAGCCACTCTCATTTTCTGGTTTGATTCAAGGGTAAAAATGAAATTATCAAGAAGAATGGGCCCCCTCTACTCCCTTCAGGCAATTTCTCATAAATGTTATTTCTCAAAATCAGGCTTTCATAAATTTTGGATTGCTGAGTTCAAGGTTGTAATCTCAGACAAGAACTCAGAATCTGGATATTATTAAGTGTTGATTAAAATAAAATTCCTATGCTTTGAAAGACAGCTGGCTAGAGGGACAGGGTAAATTTATCTTATAAACACACCTCCTGTGAACGCCTGAATGGGTAGCCCCCCTGCCCAGGCATCCAGGTAGACAAGGCAGTGATAACCAGAAGGACATTCCTACCTCCAGGCGTGGCAGAACTGGAACCCATCAAAATGACTTTCCTGGGTTGTAAGCCTCCTGCCTGTTTTAGGGAAACATAATTTTTAAAAATTCTGCCAATCCAGAAATCATCTTAAAGATAGTAGAGGAAGGAAACAATTTTGTTATTGAATAAGCATTAAACCAGAATGTGATATATATATCGCAATCACACGGAGATTGCAAAGACAGGAAGAAATCTCACCCTGCATACAGCCAAGTAGATATAACCCATTATATATATGTTCTCAAGATAAACCATAATTCAATTCATCCTCAAGTAAGATTGGGCAGTAGCAATTGGGGTTACTACCTGTGTTAGTTAATCAGCTTTACATAAAGCTACAATACACTTTTCACGTCTTTATAACAGGAGGTAGGAATCAGCTGGGTAGGCTCTTATCCTCTCTCAGAAACTAGGAAATGTGAGTGCTATCTCACTTGGACATTTACATTCAAAGGACATGGTTCTCAAAGTCTTGAGAAAGACATTCCTAGGTCTTAAAGCTGACAGAATTCCTGTCTAAATTTCAGAAGAATTTATATACATTTCAACAAGAGGAGAATGTATTTACAGCAACAAGGTTTTTTTTAAAGATTTTTTTAGTTGTTTTTGAGAGAGAGAGAGAGAGAGAGAGAGAGAGAGAGAGAGAGAGAGACTGAGAGCAAGCAGAGAAGGGGCAGAGAGAGAGGGAGACACAGAATCAGAAGCAGGCTCCTGGCTCTGAGTGCTCAGAACAGACCCGACACGAGGCTCAAACTCACAGACTGCGAGATCATGACCTGAGCTGTAGTTGGACGCCCAACCAACTGAGCCACCCAGGCGCCCCTGCAACAAGTTTTTAAAGTAAATGCTCTATGAAGGAGAGATGGAAATTGCTTCCCTTATTTTCAACATGGAGAATGAAGTCTTTTCTTTTTCTTTTTTTTGTTTTTATTAAAAAATTTTTTAATGTTTATTTTTGAGACAGAGAGAGAGAGAGAGAGAGAGAGAGAGAGAGAGTATGAGTGAGGAGGGGCAAAGAGAGAGGGAGACACAGAATCTGAGGCAGGTTCCAGGCTCCGAGCTGTCAGCACAGAGCCTGACATGGGCCTTGAACTCAAGAACCATGAGATCATGACCTGAACTGCAGTTGGATGCTTAACCAACTAAGTCAGCCAGGCATCCCTGAAGTCTCTTCTTTTTAATTTCTCTTTGTTCTTACACTTGGTTGACAAGGGGGCAGAACTGAAATCTGAGAGAGTATTACTCTAAGTAGTCATTAAAAAGACACAGGTCTTATTATTTCTTCTCTAGGGATGCAGTTGAATATACTAGTGAGAGGTGCAGGTTTGACAATTTTGGGGGCTCTCCTTCCAAGTCGTCTCAATATATTCATGTTGGTTTTTTTTTTTTTTTCAACGTTTATTTATTTTTGGGACAGAGAGAGACAGAGCATGAATGGGGGAGGGGCAGAGAGAGAGGGAGACACAGAATTGGAAACAGGCTCCAGGCTCTGAGCCATCAGCCCAGAGCCCCACGCGAGGCTCGAACTCACGGACCACGAGATCGTGACCTGGCTGAAGTCGGACGCTTAACCGACTGCGCCACCCAGGCGCCCCTCATGTTGGGTTTTGTATAGGAGTGAGTCATGGTAAAGCTGAGCAAGTCAGAAACTCCTTGGACTTCCATTCCTGCATGTGCTAATTTTTCAAGATAAACAAACAAAATATGATCTGGCTAATCACTATTTGGAGCTAGGGTCATCCAGATATTAAGTGTTTTGACCTCAGATTCAATGTTTTGCTCTCTAGCCTCCCTTATACCTACCTTCTCTATCTATCAAGCTACGTTTATAGCACTGCTAATTACTGAACATTTTATAGCTTCTGGCTTCTGGATAATGAATTCTCATAGTAGATCTTGTGTTCTCACACCAGAGTTAGTAGTTATGTCAATGTCCAAAACATATTTAAAATCTTTCAGAAAAAAAGTGAGTATGCAGCAATATTATACACATTTCCCAGAAATGGCTTTTTTTCTGGATACATGAAATATGGCTTCATACTTACAAGGACACATATGGAGGTCATTTGGCTTTCATTTGGCAGAGAAGAGTATACATGAATGGTTTTGTATAAAAAGGGAATAAAAAATTTACACAGCACATTCTTCTAAGAAATGCTTTCTGTAACATTGGCTTAAAGTTTTACAGCACTACATGACTTATTATCCAAAGTTCACTCAAAATAAATAAAACAATTGGAATTTGAGTCCCTTCAGAATTATGATTTTTAAAAATGCCTTCAGCTCTTATTTATATTTTCTTATTTCCAAAATAAGTGTGTTGTTCAACTGGCAGCATGATAAAAAATCCTGAGACTTAGTGCTAGTCTGAAAAATAAGGATTGATTGATTTATTTTATTAATGAACTTCATCTTTCTGAAATGTTGGACCCGTGTTTTTCCCAAGTTACTTGACGCTTTATATACTGAGATGGGCAAGGGAAACTAGAAACTTCATGAAATGTTGAAAATCCTGACTCCGCCTGTCATAGGATAATGTATCATTTCAAACCAGCTGCTCGATTGTGATGCCAAATGTTACTTTGATCTGCCAGTGGGTTCAGGAAGAACTGAGAAATAGTGCTGAGTTTGCCAGTGTGACAACAGACGATGGACTACCTGTTCCTCTTCCATCTGACTCAACTATTTATGTGATGATGAATCTTATATTGGAAAGAGAATTCCGAGGGCATTTCGTCCAATATTTTACTGAATGTTATGATCCTGTCTGCAATTATATCCTTATGCATCTTCTGTTTAAATACTTCTGATGACAGACGGTTGATCATTTACAAGCCAAACATAATGTGGGTTTCCGTAGATGGCTGTGACAGACTAATAACTACACCAGCAGCAAAGACAAATAGAAAACACTGGACGGGCTAGGGTTTAGTTTCAAATGTTGTGGCTTGGCCATGATATTTAATCTTTGTGGGCCTCAGTTTCATTCACTGTAAAATGAGATCAAGGGATAATGGAGAAGATCTGCATTTATGCATGCAAAGTGCTTAGCATATAAAATACATAACACTTCATAAGCATTAGCTAAAGGATGATGATTCCTTTAAATCTCTTGGAGTATTAGCTACCAAATGTTGGTGCTTTCGGGAAAATAAAAAAAAATGATAGTTTTTCTTTGTTAGAAAGAAAAGGAGGAGATGCGATTTAGTCATTTTCTCCTTTTATTTTAAAGCTTCACAGAATCGCAGATGATGAAGGCTACAACTTACTTATTTTATGACTGATTTTCTGTAGCCAGAACAAATCAGTACATTAGTGCAGGTACCCCCTTGTTTTAGTAGCATTTTCCTTACCTCCTCCTTCTCATCTAACAAATGTGGTTTCTCCTAAATGATACAGACTATAACCACGTTTCCCAATCCTGCCTAGCTGCCTGGCCATATTGTACTCAGATTTTCTATCTGCTTTACTTACCTCTTACACATAGCTCGCATTTCTCTTGGAGCCAGCTTTCCCAGACCACTGTGTCATCACCCTATGATCCAGCCCAGAACATAGCAGGCAGAGTTACTTATAGAAGAGCAGTGGACCTCTTTGCTTCTCCACCTGCCATTTTGGAATGCTCCACTGACACCTGGAAGTATAAAGTTATGGTCATTTTCCTCCATTGGTGCCCTTCTGTCGCAATGTTGGTTCAGAGTAATGTTTGAGAAGTAAATTTTTCTTCTGCTCTCATCTCTGATACTTTCTTTTAAACTTTCTTTCTTGACTTGTATAATCTACTGATTTCCAGCCCACTCAGTTTAGTTTACATCACCTGTTCGAGAGACTCTAACCCGTCAAATAGGAACATGGAGAGACTGATGGATCAAGAGATTATGAAAATCCCTCCTGTGCCACACAGCAGCATTATCAAGCCAATTGACTCAATATATGAAATGAAAACAACAGAAGGTTCATTTGCGGTCTCTGTCTTTTGTAGTGTTCCATTTTGCAAAAGCTGGGACTTATCCCAATCCCACTTCACTTTACCTCCTTGTTTGAGATGTTACATTCTAGGGAATGATGCAGTCATCAGTGCTAAAGGAAAGGGTAGCAGCCAAGTGATTGGCAGGTGAGAGCTTGTGGGTGGAATATGGCAACGCTGTACCTTAAGGCTGCACCAGCCCCTCAAAGCCATTATAACCCCTTGAACGAGGCCAGAGCTGCTCTTCTGAGCTCTCAAGAGATCAGTCTGATGTGAAGGTACAGCTGTACCTGTACAGCTACAGGTCTTTGTTATGCCATTAATTGTGGAATAAGAAAGCTCCCGAGGGGGGAAAAATTCCTACTGTAAATATTTTTTAATATGAGACTCCATGCCCAAATATTAATATATAATATATAATTAATATATTAATATTAATATATAATTTTCAGATTTTTAACATGTTATTTATCTCATTAAGCTGACTATTATTTTCTCTTATCCTGCAGCAATGAAGTTGGAGCAGAAGCTGAAAACACAGGCCAAGCTGAAGTTTTCTGGAATGCTGGTGCTAATCACTTGCTAGATTTGATGTGTAATTTCTTTTTTCCAGTGTGACTGTTTCCTTGATGAACTGAAGTGCAGAAGTGGAAGTAAAAAAAAAGAAAAAAAAAAAAAAAAGGTCCTGCAGGCATATAGCATCACAGTACCCTACTAACCTTCAGCACAGGAAAGATTTATCCACAGCTTCTCGCACCACTGTTAGAGCCTTTAATGCCTTCTATTAAGCTGACAGCAATACTAACATGCCCCTATATTTAGCAGCCGAATAAAGAAGAATCATGGGTAAATAGAAGAGCGGTTGTGACTATTTTTCAACACCAGTATTATTTAAGACACACATTACTTACTGAATCCGGTCTTATTTCCCTTTTGATATATTTGTTTTACATGTAAAGAAAATGAACAACTTAAGAAAATAAGCCCATGCCTGCCTTCAGGAGATACTGATATTGAGGGGTTCATTGGGGTGACCTTGAACATGAGAAAGTTGGTATTTCACATAACACACCCTGGTTTCCTGTTGTGTTTAGGTTCAGGACAGGCTCTGTGCTGGGGCAGCCCAGTGATGCTGAGCATCATGTTGTGGGGATGTCCTGGACTCTCTGGTTTCTTGGTTTGTTGTCACATGATTCTTGTGATTCAGAATCAGTTCCTACTGATAATCTTGGGAGCAGTAAAGACCGTAGAACAAACGCACGCTGTGATGACAATCCTGGGAGCCCACCCTTCTGTGAACCCAGTGCCCACCATATTGGCCGTGCTCAAATTCTTTCATCTCAAGTAGTCTGTCCTAGCCTTGTCTACGTGGTTTCCTTTTTATAGCCTTCTGTCCAGCTGGGAAGCCTAGGGCAAAACACACTAATGGAGAAACCATGGCAATTCTAGACAGAGAGCTCCTGGTAGCAGGTGAGCCTTGCTATTGGCTCCTTTACTTACTTCTTGCACATAATCCTTGCTCCCTTGTAGCCAGCTCTGTTTGAGTCACAGCTCTCTCAGACAAGTGCTTCATTACCCCATTATCCTGGGATAAGGCAAGGCAGGGAAAGTTGTTTACAGACGAGTAACTGGCCTTTCTCATTCTCCACCTGCCATTTTGGAATGATCTGTTGTCAGTCATCAACTGGCACCTGGAAATATAAAGTTCTCATATCTTCTCCATTAGTGTATGAGGCACAGGAGAGCTTTAGTAAAGGTCTCTGCTCACCTGTCTCCCCCAAACAAACAAGCAAACAAAACTACTTCTCTATCAACCTGCTAAACTGTGTGAGGCATCACTTTAGATTATTAATAATAAATCTCTAGTATTCACTGCGTTCCATCATGTGTCAGCCTCACACCAAATGCTTCATGTGAATTTTTAAAGTTTATTTATTTATTTTCAGAGAGGGAGAGTGTGTATGTGTGAGCAGGGGAGGGGGAGAGAGAGAGAGAGAGAGAGAGAGAGAGAGAGAGAGAGAGAGAGAGAGAGAATCTCAAGCCAGCTCTGTGCTGTCAGCGTGGAGCCTGACATGGGGCTTGAACTCACAAACTGTGAAATCACGACCTGAGCCAAAACCAAAAGCCAGGCACTTAACGGGCTGAGCCTCCCAGGTGCCGCAGTGCTTCATATGAATTTAACTTAACCTTCACAATGAGCCTGCAAGGTAGGTAATATTATTACTCATATTTTACGTATGTGAGAACGTTTTCCAAAAGATTAAATCAAGCTAGTAAGTGGTAGAGGCGGAATTCAAATCCAGATACTCTCACTTGAACACTAGCCATTTATTGAGCCATTCATTCCATTCATTCGTTTTTGAAAAATGTTTATTTCTTTATTTTGAGAGAAAGAGAACATGAGCAGAGAAGGGGCAGAGAGGGAGGGAGAGAATCCCAAGCAGGCTCTGTGCTTTCAGTGTACAGCTGCCCCCCCCAAATTTATGACAGACTGCTATTATAAGTTTGGGCAAGTCCTTCTATGCAGATGATAGATTGTTTTTTTATAACTATCTTCCCTTCCCATGCTATAAGCACATGTTCTTATGCATTTGATGTATATTCTCATCTTCTTTAATTACACATTTTGAAGATGTGCATTGGTTTTGCCTGCATTTATAAGAAATGTAAATCATATGTTTATGTTCTGTTTCTTTTTTTTTTTTTTTCATCCAGCACTATGGTTTTTAAGCTCTATTCACAATGCTCTGTAAATGTCAAGTGGATTGTTTTCCACCTGAAACCAATGTGGTATGCTTTCATCACATGTCACCTACCCACCTGTCCACTGGTGGTCTTTCAGGTTGTTTTCCTCTGCCAGATATGGTTGTGATGCACAACCTTGCATGTACTCCCTTGTAGATCTTTGTGAAGAATTTCTCTGGAATATATACCCAGGACTTGAATTGTTTAATCATAAATATACATGTATTTAATTTGGCTAAGTCTGTTCAGAATGCTGCTCTTTAGAGTGGACATACCGACTAGGAACAATACATTAGGTCTGTTTATATCCCTGTGTTCTTCTCCACCTGTGAAGGTCTGAACTTTGAAATAAGCTATACTATCACTAAGGCATCCTCTAAGATGGGAGGTTGATTTGAAATGACGTCCTATTTATCCCAAGTTTTCCAAGTCTCAGAGACTTTTTATACTCCAACTCATTGCAGTTGTCAGTCGGATATGGGCTCCATTTCTTTCTTTCCTTCCTTCCTTCCTCCCTTCCTTCCTTCCTTCCTTCCTTCCTTCCTTCCTTCCTCCCTCTTTCTTCTTTCTTTCTTTCTTTCTTTCTTTCTTTCTTTCTTTCTTTCTTTCTTTCTTTCTCTTTCTTTCTTTCTGTCATATAATTTATTGTCAAATTGGCTTCACATACAACACCTAGTGCTCACAAAAAACTTGAACTGCAAGAGTTATTTGACTGAGGTCACCAAATTAGAGAATGATAAACAAAGAACACAGTCTTTTGATTTCCTATTGTGTTGTTTCTGCCAAAAGTTGCAACTGAACATCATGGTCTAACCTATTTGATCAGTTTCTCAGCAAAATCAGTCTTAAGAGCATGAGTACAGGAGGGACAAATGCTGATTGTGAAGAGAACTTGGAGAATTAATTGGGTGCTTTTTAGTTCAGTTAATACCAGCATTTAGTGCCCTGAGTTGCTTAGAGCACAACGGCTGTCTGTGAGGAGGAAGGGGGTGAGAACAGTGAAATGGAATGGACAGATATTGAGGCTGTCGATTTGCGTTCCCTGGGAAGCAGATTCTGAGACAAAGATTTAGTGTAAATAGTTTCTTTGGAAGATGATCACAAGGAATACTGGGGAGGGTATGATGAAGTGAGCTAGGGAAGAGAAGGAACCAGAATCCATTATGAAGCCAGTTATTGCAAAGGCAACTGGAGCTCATTCCCATGGGGACTGCAAAGATACGATGTTGAACATGTCTCCGAGTTAATTCAACTCAGAGGAAAGGAAATTGGGGTAATTATTCTAAAGTTTGACTCTCAACCTTTACAGAGCCATAACGTATTTCTTTGTAAAGCTTTTTTTTTTTTTTTTGACTTTTCATTGTGCAAACCTAATAGGACTCATTATTTTCTTGTGGTATTTTAATTTGGAAAAAATGGAAAGTCTATTGAATATTGTTCTTTATGGTCTCTGAAGTAAAGTGCAAAAAGGAAGAGTTAGTTGAAAGCTTAAGTAAGAAAGGAATATTTTCAGAATTTTATTTATTGGACAAACAAAAATTTCTACAATTAAGACTAGGAACAAAAATCCTTCTTTTACTAGACTGCCTTGGATTTCCACATTTGAAAGAATATTTATCTCCTAGAAATTAAATCAACTGTGTGAGAGGATAACTTCATTTGTAAGAAGAAAAGATTTTTTTGCTTAGAGCAAGTCTAGAGGTCTTGGAATAATTGAATAGTAATTAGGAAATATTACTGAATTTATTTAAAATATATATTACATGTTGGGGACTTTCCATATGTTTCTGTGGTATGTTGTAAAATTAAACATAATTTTCCCCTCATGTTTTAGAATGTTATTATCAGTTTATTGAAGCTGAAATTCGATTTTTTTTCTTTATTTTATACTTTAATGAGTACACCTTAATTTCTCACGAACATTTTCTAATGGATTTATTTGGAATTGTTCAGCATCAGTTAAGCACTTAAGTCCAGATTTTCCTTAACTGAAAACTCTGAGGATAAATTTAAAAACCGAAACTGCACAATAGGTCAAGGAAGTTTAGTAAATTAAAAAAAATAACAAATGACAAAAATTTCCAGCGGGCTGCCAACGGTGACTCAGAAATATTGAACAGAAATTAGAAAATAAAAACAATGGATGATTCAACTAAGAAAAAAATAGAAGAAAGAAAGAAAAGTGAAATCCATATGTAATATTTAGCTAAGAACATGCTTTGTGGAAGTAGAAATAGTACTCACAGAAGGGCTAACAATTGAGATAGTAATGGGAATGGGACTGGGACTGGAAATTGTCGCTCACACAGTTGAGGAAGCATTTTTAAATAACCTTGAGCTGAACTATTTTACTCAAGAGTGTAGGGATTCCAGCACTTTTGCCAACTCTGTTTTTGGATCATAGTTCAGCATTTTTTAAAAATTTAAATCAGTACTAGTTTAGGTAAAAACTGTAGCATTTTTAAAATTTAAATTGTTACAAATGTAGGTAAAATTGTAGAAAATATGGAGAAATTAAGGATAGTTTAATGACATGTGTTGTTTCCTGATGTACAGATAAAGTATATGTCAAACTTTTTACTTGAGTCATTTGATTAGAAAATTAGGGAGATTTGGAAGAGTATGTGGTAGGCGGTGCTCTGATTTTTATTTTTTTTTGTAAAGTTGGTCTCCAGTTATAGGTGAATTCAACAGAATTTGGGGAAGTTATACCACCAAGAACTTAAGCTCTTGTTAATTATTATATTCTGAGTTTGTAATCCTAGGGGAAGATTTCTTGTCTACACTTTTTTTTATTTGCACAAAATTAATGACATTTTCCTAAGGGGGAGAAAATTTAAATATGTATGTTTCCTCCAAGTTTTCAGTCCTACCACTAAGCACAGATTTTACTTGCAAAAAAAGAGCTGAATCTCTAAATAGAAATGTATCGAACTGCTACAGTAATTTTTGTTGAAGGACCTGCCCTGACCTGGGATAAATGGAGGAGTTTTAGCGTACAACATCTTTAGTGTTTCTAAAAACAAAAATTGAAAATTATAGTTCCGCTTGGTTTTATCTTTTACTCAAGGAGGAAAAGAAAAAAAAATAACTTCATCATGTTGATAAAACAATGAAAAGGCATGTGAAGTAAGTCATTTGAAAGCAACATTTAGCTTAGAGCAGCCAATATTTATAGTATTAGAGTGCATTTTTAAGTTGAAAATGTTTAATTATTTTTAATGTTTTGAGCTTGCCTAGAGATTTCACCTTTCACACACACACGCACGCACGCACGCACGCACGCACACCCAATTATTCCTAAGGTTCTATTTATTGCAAACGTGGATGTTAAGATGCCATGCTCAGGTAGGAAAGAAAATGGAGCAGTCTTAGGTGAAAACTTTCAAGATAAACTAGCTGTGACTTCTTGGGTACTTATCAGTCTTTATGAGGCTTGTTTTTCCATCTGCAAAATATGTTTCAGACTAGCTTTTTCTTCTCTTGGTTTCCTTTCAACTAAAATAATTATGCAAATTTGTCACTCAGTTTTAGGAAAATCACCTCTACATTCTAAAATTGAGGAACAGAATAATTTGGTGAACATGGCATTATGTTTCAGCTCTATGGGTCTGTTACAGTCCTAGCTGTATCTTTCAGAGTGATCAAGACCACTAGTATCAGAATGAGTGAGGGTACTTTTTTAAAAAGCCATTCCTTTTCCATAGCTGTTGAATTAGAATATATTAAGTGGGGCCCAGAAATTTGCTTTTTAAATAGGATCTATGTGTTATTATCATGCAGGCAAACTTCTGATAACCATAGATTCTTGGATCAGTAAATAGGTAAGCCGGAAGAATAAGGATGTTCCATATGATTAGGGTAAGCATGTTAGGACGTTGTTTGTTTTACTGGCAGCGGGAGGGCAAAAAGAGAGAACCTATATTAAGTGTTTTTACATCAGTCAAATAAGGATGAATAATATAGTCAAACTGAGTACAGTTATGCTAAGTATATGATAGAACTAATAAGTGATCTAAAACTGTCACTGTAGTACTGAATTTTGCAGAAGAAATAAGGACCCACCGTTGTTTGGGTTGTAAATATTAATAATTTAGAATGGATCTTAAGTCAAATGTACACAATGGAAAACTGGAATAATTAGAGGGAACAGTTTATGTTCTTTATTATCCTTTGATATGCCAATTGGGACTGAGAAAGGAAAGAACTAACATCTAGGCCCAAGATCAGAGACAGACTCATCTATATATTTTACCTCATTTCAGTTTAATCATTCCCAGAATCATACAAGGTGAACAGTATTGCCTCAGTAACAATGAGAAGTAAGCTGAAGCTGAGTGAAATTAAATCTCAAAGGTATGTAGGACGTGGCAGGATTGGATTTGACTTTTGGTCTTTTTTTGGTTGTTCTTCCAAATTTCTTTACATCGTATACATGTTTTTGCATTTTTTCCCTGCTACATGCCAGAGAATACTCCTTTGGAAAACATGCCGCCTTCTTTAAGGACACATCACCAGGAACTACTGAATAGAGATCATAACAGGTGGGAACCTCTCCACCAGCTTGGGTTGCAAATAGTTTCCAACTGTAGCTCAAGTCTGCACTTGCCCTCTGTGTAAAAAACCTGAATACCCATTTCTGGACATTGTGCTTTGGTTCCCCCACAGTCTCCTTCAAGTAAGATGAACCCCCTTTGGGAACTTAGCTTCCACTTCTCTAAGCCCATCTTGATGGGCAGAATATTTGATCAAGCAGTTCTTTCCCAGTTAGCAAAATCTGCCTCACGGTGACTTGTTTCTTAAATTATGGAGAACTAATATATTTTATTTTGTTTTTAAAGAAATTCTGCCTCACTTGGCACTCCATCATGGTAGAAGAGGATTTAGAGATTATGTATATTTCAGTGGTGTGCCAGCTGTCTTTCACTCCTTTTTCTCAGATGCTTCACCACTCTGATGTTGAAAACTGCTGTTACACTACACTGTTCCATGAAGAGTCAAGAAAGCCTGGTGTGATTCATTTACCATTTCAGAACACATTTGCAAAGTCAATCTCAATAGTATATATAGAATGCCACCTCTAGTTAAGCCTGGCTTGAACACATACCTACTTGAAAAAAGAAATTCAATGCCCTCTCCAAGATTTCTATAAATTCTCAAGGACATATATTTTTCATAACCTCCTCTAGAGCAAATTCCCGGCTTCTGTGGAATATTCACGCTCTACTCTTTATCTTGCTGCTAGGCTCTTAACGTGTCTTCAGTGTGGGTCACAATCTATTTACTTGATAATGTCTGGCCAAAAAGTCCCCTCCGACAAGGTATGCAGTAGTCATTTACTGGAGATTTGTGGGTTAATGTTGAGGGATGGGGGAGACAAGAACATATAGCATGTTATCAAATGGCAGAATATTGAATTTTGGATTTTAGACTTCCCTGTTCCTGAAATGGAATAAACCACTTACACCAAATTGGTGTCTTCAGTTTCTACCTTGGAGTTTGGGGACCTTCTTCCATTTTCTGTCCCCTTAGCCCCATTCCATGCTCAGATTTTTTTCTTCATTTTTATGCACCTATTTTAATATCTCTTTTACAGATCTTCTCCCCGCCCAGCCAAATAACTTATTGATTTTCTTAAATAAATACGGTTTCTTTCCTCTGAGCCCCTCCCGGAGGTAAAATAATAATAATAATTTATACCATAAGTATGAAGAAAGTAGCATCCAAAAATTTCAGCCAGAAATCTACCACAGCTTTTTCCCCTTCTTCTTCCTTTAGATAAAGTGAAAATATTACAAAATGTAAGTGAATTGGAACCTTCACAGTAAAAACAAAAACAAAAACAAAACTACTGGGTTTGTGTTCTCTGGAGTTTTTTGTTCGGGCCTCCTCTGCCCAAGGAGGCAGTAAGTGGATACAGGGTTTCCATGACAAGTTGCTCTTCAGGCCCTTTTACCCTTAAACCTTCCACCTTCTTAATCCACTTGGTCACTGACATGTCCAGACTCTCTCTCATTGTCAGGCTTCCTTCCAATAGCAATTTGGGTCTGAATCGCATCCTGGGCTCTAAGCTGACACTTCCCTCAGGTGCTCATCCCTTAACACTGGACCTATAATCTAGAAAATTTGTCATATTCTGGTCTCTGATGCAGCTGTGGGGATTTCAGTCCCCAGCACCAACCCACACAGGAAAGGGGCAGGGGCTCATGAGACCTGAACCATTTGGGAGTCTCCATTGTGTACAGCAATATGTAACTGGAGTTACCTATGAATAATAAGCTATGTTGAAGGTGACCCATGCTGTCCACTCTATCTTAGAAATAGGTAGTAATATTGGGAGAAACAGTGAAAAGTGCTGTTGAGTGAAAATGCACTTGACTTTCTGGAAAAATGCCCAGAAAACTTTTCAGTTTTTCTATTGACTGGCGACGCAAGGGTTGTACCTACTTTAGAGGATTTAAATGGAAGAGAATATGTGAGGCTAAGGTTTGCCTATCAGCTCTGCAACCCAAAGTCATTTTTGTTTCATAAGACATCTTTTTAGGCTTATTAAAAATATTACATGTCAGACCATTTCCTTGGTAAATGCTTTATCTCTACAATTAATAAAACATATAAATGGAAACCTGCAGCTGACTGAATGGTCCTTTCAGTTTGCATCCGACTTCCATTTATTCTTAGAGCCAGAACTTTACTAAGAAAATGTGCTCTGTTCACTTGATAAGCTTCTGTTGAACTACCCAAGAAAACGAGTTTCAGATATTTCCTACAAGGAGAACTTCTCCTTGAGGCCAGCCAGACACAAGCTCAGTGAAGGTTTTCCTGGCAAACACTTCCCAGCCACCTCTCAGGGCATGAGAGCTGATTAGTCAGTCATCTCATGACTGGGGCTCTGGCAGTGTCATGGCCTGTTAGCACCTTCACCAGATTCAGGGATGGGAGTTGAGTGGCCAAGGGAACAAAAGAAGACGGGCTGTCAAGTGAGACTTTCATTTTTAATCCAGTCATATTCCACCAGTCTCTAAGTGCTTCCAAACTTACTTCCCAGTTCACACACACACACACACACACACACACACACACACACACACTTTCTTTTCCTCATATACACACACACACAAATAGACACACTCCTATACTTTATCACTAGCAGCTGAATTGTAAGTACTGTTTTTTTCATTCTGGTGGCTCTAGAATAATCCAAACTTCCTTTCAAATATTTTAGGACAGACCAGTGAACACCAGTGTGATGGTATATGTAAGTCTTTGAAGATATACAAGGTGTAAAGTTTTCAGATAACTCTTTTCTGCCAGAATGGTAAACCTCTGATATAATCTCCCCCCACCATCTCCCATTTGTTCTCATGGAAGAATCCTTTCCAGATCATTGTCTTGAGATATGGAGTTTAGATTTGGCTTCAGAATCTCCATTCAGATTTCCAGGAAGCCATAAGTAAATGGTAGTTTACATTCAAAATGAAATGTGTTATGGCCCATGCTCTGAAGTGTCTCAAGTTAGCCCTTTGACAGTTCTTTCCTCCGTACTCTTCTTTTTCTTCAAGAGTCATTCTCTCTGCTTGTCTAAACCAACTCAGATCCCCAGTACTCCGTTTATCCCTGGGCAAATGGGGTTAATGACTTGGGCTCTGCACTGTAGGAAAATGAGCTTTGGGGTCCCTTCCTCAAAAAAAAAAAATGTCTGAACTCCTGTTTCGTTGCTGCAATGAGTCAGAGTCATCAATACCACTCAAACCAGGCCTCCTAAATTTGTAGAAGAAACTTCATTCCCTTCATCCCTATTTTTTCTTTCCCCCATTCAGTGTATCTTGACTCTCTATCTTGTGCTTGGGTCCACCAGGTACTCTGGGGTGCCTCATGGTCCTGTGGCAGACCCTAGTTCTAGGAGAGTGATCTGGTGAGCAGATCACTCTGGCTGCCTTATGTGTTATTTCTTTCACAGAATCATGCAAGATTGGACTCTTACATGGTGCTGAGATGCTGATTTTTGCTGACTCCAATTTCTTATTTAGACGAAGGCTTCCCCACAGCCTTCCTGTAATAACATCATTTGTGTTATACTGCATCTTTCCTTCCTACTAATTTCTAAGCCCCCCTTTTTACCGAAGAAAAGAAATATTCTTTCGCAATATTTTTGTTTCCAAAATTAAAACTTACTTGTCCTAGTTCTTGGTGTTATTGGAATCCACCATCACTGATTTCTTAAGAAGGGACATTGACCTAATTCAGGTCAATGAGATTAAGGAAAAAGTCTACTTGGGGCCTTCTAGTAAGGATTTTTTAGCTCTTAAAAAGGGAAACAAGTTACAACTTCCCTTATTAGTTGAAAATATCCTAAGTTGAAATTGTATTTAATACACCTAGTTTAGAAAACATCAAAGCTTAACCTAGTCTATCTTAAATGTGCTTTGAACACTTACATTAGCCTAAAATTGGGAAAGAACACCTAACACTGTGTGTTTTATAGTAAAGTGCTGAGTATCTCATGTAATTTATTGAATACTATACTAAAAGTGAAAAACAAAACTGTTGATGGGTACAGGCCTACCTCATTTTATTGTTTTTTGCTTTATTGTGCTCCACAGGTATTGTGTTTCTTAAAAATTGTAGGCTTGTGGCCACCCTGCATCAAGCAAGTCTCTTGTACCATTTTCCTAACAGCATTTGTTCACTTTGTGTCTCTGTGTAGCATTTTGGTAATTCTCACAATACTTCAAATGGTTTCATTATTTTTATATTTACTATGGTTATCTATGATCAGTGATCTTTGATGTTACTTTTGTAATTGTTTTGGGGTGCCATGAACCACACCCAAATAAGATGGCAAACTCAATAAATCAATGTTATATGTGTTCTGAGTGCTCCACTGGCCTCTAAGTGTTCAGGTGAAAGGAAGAGTCATACATCTCTCACTTTAAATCAAAGCTAGAAATGAGTAAGCCATGTCAAAAATCAAGGTATGTTGAAAGTTAGGTCTCTTGCACCAAATAGTTGGCCAAGTTGTGAATGAATGTAAAGGAAAAGTTCTTGAAGGAAATAAAAAGTGCTACTTCAGCAAATACACTCATAATAAGAAAGCAAAGCAGCCTTATTGCTGATATAGAGAACATGTTTGTGGTCTGGATAGAAGATCAATCCAGCCACAATGTTCCCTTAAGCCAAAGCCTAGGTTCAGAGCAAGGCCCTAACCCTCTTAAATTCTGTAAAAGCTGAGAGAGGTGAGGCAGCTGCAGAAGCAGAGTTTGAAGCTATCAGAGGTTGGTTCATGAGGGGTAAGGGAAGAACCCATCTCCATAACATCAAAGTACAAGGTGAAGCAACAAGTGTTGATGTAGATGTTGCAGCAAATTGTTCAGAAGATCTACCTAATTAATGGTGGTGGCTACAGTAAACAGCAGATTTTCAATGTAGATGAAACAGCCTTATTTTGGAATAAGGTTCCATCTAGTACTTACATAGCTAGAGAGGAGAAGTCAATGCCTGGCTTCAAAGCTTCCAAGGACAGACCGACTCCCTTGTTAGGAGCTAATGCAGCTGATGACTTTAGGTTGAAGTCAGTGCTCATTGACCATTTGCAAAAATCCTAGGGCTCTTAAGAATTATGCTAGATCTACTTTTCCTGTGCTCTATAAATGGAACAACAAAGCCTGAATGACAGCACATGTGTTTATGACATGGTTTACTTGATATTGAAAGTATACTACTGAGACTAATACTCAGAAAGAAAAAAAAAAGATTTCTTTCAAAATATCACCACTCATTGACTATATACCTGGTTATCCAAGAGCTCTTATGAAAATGTACGATGAGATTAATACTATTTTCATGTCTGCTAACACCGCATTCTGCAGCCCATGGACCAAGGAGTAATTTTGCCTTTCAAGTCTTTTTTTAAATTTTTTTAACATTTATTTATTTTTGAGACAGAGAGAGACAGAGCATGAACAGGGGAGGGTCTGAGAGAGAGGGAGACACAGAATCTGAAACAGGCTCCAGGCTCTGAGCTGTCAGCACAGAGCCTGATGCGGGGCTCGAACTCACGGACCACAAGATCATGACCTGAGCCGAAGTCGGACACTCAACTGACTGAGCCACCCAGGCACCCCTCAAGTCTTATTATTTAAGAAATATATTTTGTAAGGATGTAGCTGCCATAGATAGTGATTTCTCTTATGTATCTGGGCAAATTAATTGAAAAACGTCTGGAAAGGATTCACCATTCTAGATGTCATTAAGAACATTTGTGATTCATGGGCAGAGGTAAAAATATCAAAAGTAACAGGAGTTTGGAAAAAGTGGATTCCAACCATCATGGATGCCTTTGAGGGGTTCAGACTTCTATGGAGGAAGTAAGTGCAGATTTGGTAGAAACAGCAAGAGAACTAGAATTGGAAGTGGAGCCTGAAGATGTGCCTGAATTGTTGCAAGCTCTTGATGAAACTTGAGTGGATACAGAGTTGCTTTCTATGGGTGAGCAAAGAAAGCGGTATCTTGAGACAGAATATACTCCTGGTGAAGGTGCTAAGAAGATTGTTGAGAGCTAACTATTTAGAATAGTACCTAAACTTAGTTGATAAAGCAGTAGGCAGGGCTTGACAGGGTTGATTCCAATATTAAAATAATTTTCACTGTAGGGACAATGCTATCAAACAACATGACATGCTACAGAGAAATCATTCCTGAAACATAGAGTTAATCGATGTGGCAAACTTCACTATTATTTTGTTTATTTTTTTTTAAATAAAATGCTTATTTTTTATTTATTTTGAGAGACAGAGGAAGAATGCTGGTGGGCAAAGGGCAGAGTGAGAGGAGACAGAGAATCCCAATCAGGCTCTACACTCAGCACAGAGCCCGATGTGGGGGATCAATCTCACCAACCATGAGATCATGACCTGAGCCGAAATCAGGAGTTGGATGCTTAACCGACTGAACCACCCAGGCACCCCCACTCAATGTTATTTTATATTAATACATTACAGCAGCCATCATAGTCTTCAGCAACCACCACCCTGATCAGTCAGTAGCTATCAAAATCAAGGCAAGACCCTCCACCAGCAAACAAAAAATATGACTTGCTGAAAACTCAGATGATGGTTAGCATTTTTTAGCAATAAGGTATTTTTAAACTAAGGTATGTACATTGTTTTCAGACATAATGCTATTGCATACTTAATAGATACAGTATAAATACAACTTTTATATTCACTAGGAAGCCAAAAAATTTATTTGACTCACTTTATTGTGATATTTGCTTTATTAATAATGGTCTGGAATTGAATCTGCAGTATCTCTGAGGTGTACCTATATATCTAGACTTGTTCAATGTGGAACCAGAGGGCTGGATTAGTGCCAGAGTGAGGGAGTTCACACAGTCATGTTTTATTGTATTATTAAGAGGTTCAGAAGAGGGCATCTGGGTGGCTCAGTTCGTTAAGAATCTGACTCTTGATTTCTGCTCAGGTCATGTAAGATCGAGCCCTGTGTCTGGCTTTGTTCTGACAGCATGGAACCTTCTTGGGATTCTCTGTCTCCCTCTCTCTCTCTCTATCTCTCCCACACTTGTTCTCTCTCTCTCAAAACAAACAAACAAACAAACAAACAAACAAACATTAAAAACGTCTCAAAAGTGAGTGTTGTTGTAACAAGTTCTTACCACTGGAGGGACTTGAGAGTCTGGATGGGTACATGGCAACAATTTGTATTGAGAAAGATTGCCCTTGGTAAATTGAAAGCTTCAATTGTTTTTACCAATATAAGAACATTAGACTATTCTCAGAACTGAACAAAAGTTGAACATGACAATTTCATAAAGTCTAAGTACATCTAGAGGCTGAGTTGTATTTTAATAGCTTGCTTAAACTCAGGCGGCTAATTTGAGGGAAGTCCTCTCAGGCCACATGAAGGCTGACAAGTCCAGGGGCCCCACCCCTGCTGGCACAGTCTTGCCCTCTATTTGGGGACACTCTTGTCCTGCCTTAGGCTCAGCCCTGATTGTAGTTTGGGCTTGTCTCTGAATACTTGACAGCCTGGCTCCGTCCTCTCACAGAGACGTCTTCTTGGTGGACTGCGTAGAAGTTAGGACACTGTACCTCTGATTCTTGGTGTGAGTGTGGCCAACTCACTGGCTCGACTTGGGCCTCAGTTGCCTTGTCTGTGAAGTGAGTATTCCACCCCTCCCTTATCAAGTGACACCTCAGAACCTTCCTGGAATTTATACTCTGAGATTATCTGATTAATATGTACTAACTACATTTTGCTAAATATAAATGATTGTATGAAGTTGTTAACCCTGTCCAGTAGGCTCAGGGAACTGTGGTCAAAGCTCCAAGTTCACTAGAAACTATTCATTAACCAAGCTGTCCAAGTCTTGTGTTATATTACATTATTTTCCTAGGCACTGTTTAATGGAATTTCTGAATAAGTATGTCTTAGAGGTTCCAACACTACACACAGTTACCCATCTGGTCACTCTTGCTTTTGAAGTTCTACTTCATGAGCCTTATTACCTCAGAGCTTTCCCCCTCTCCTTCTTTGCTCAGATGCTGATATTTTCTTCCCCCATATGATTTATTATATTATTTGTATTTTATACTTTCTCCCCAAAATTCTTCAGAGCTTGAGTTTTTTTTTCCCCCTTTTACATTCTACAGTGCATTTCTGTGGTCAAAACAATCAAACCAGAAGGACAGTGTTTGGGCTAAGTCTGGACTGCATTTAAATTCTCTTTTTTTACTTATTAGATTTTGGGGAAGTTACTGTGTGTCTGAGTCTCTGTTTTCACATCTACTAAATGGAGATATTACAGAATACTTTTTAGTGTTGTTTGAGGATTAAGACTGGTTTTCTGTGCCTTTCTTTATATTACTAATAACATTACTAAGAACAAGCCCCAGTAGAAGTCTTTATCCTTTGTTTTTATTTGGGCCTTACTCATACTCAGCCAAATTCTGCATTAAGAGAGTAGCCCAAGTGAAGGAAGAGGAACCCTACGTAAATGCTCATTCATGCCCAGGAAAATGGTGTTTGAAGTTGTGCTTTAGAATATCATTCTTCTTTTACGCCTCCAATATCTACAACATACCTAGGCATGTTTGAGAATTATAGGTGTACTTTCCTTTTCCCTGTTTGAGCGGAACACCTATTAATTTACTATCTCATACCCTCCTTTCTAGGAATTCCCCAACCCTTGTACACTGACTCACTACACAGTCATTGTGGGAGCTGTGGTGTGCATACATGTGTTATGATGATGTCCACAGGTCACCATTTGACTGTACAGAAATGAAACCCCCGCTCAAGAACCTAGCTCAGTCCATATTTAATTGGTCGTGATGGGTACACGTCTCAGGCCAGATCAATCAACTTCTCCAGAGATGTGGTGGCTAGATATCAAACAATCTCAAAAGTTTTCCGAGCCGTTTCTCACAGTGGATGTAGGTAAATAAAACAACAAAAATGTGATTTGCAGTGAGAGTCGAAAGAAGGCAATGCATGGAAAGAAATAGAGATGAAAATAGTTCATCTGAATTGCTTCTAGCCTCCTAGCCACCAGTTCCATTGATTTCCAAAGGGCTACCTGGCTCCCTGCCTTCATAAGCTCTCCACGCACCCTTCTAATGAATGTCTTTATTTTTGCTTAAGCTAGTTCAAGTTGAATTCTGTTACTTGTAACTAAGAGAAGTGAAACTGACTGATATGATCTTAAAACACAGCCTGCTAGTCTGGGTGGCCACTGCACACCTAGAGACAAAGGGTACCTTCTTGTAGATTTCATTGTGTATTGTTTCCAGCATCATTCTTTACTCCTAGTAAGTATGGTTCTAGTGATGTTCAAATCAGGTTTTCCAGTGCACTTTAGCTTAGCTTAGACTTATTAAGGATTGAGGTTAGGAGTAAATTGGAATGCTTTGTGGAAAGTTCTGTTAAAGCATGCCCTAAGAAGAATTCACCTGGGTTTAAAGCAGAAGACTCTAAATGGAGCTCAAGTACTATATTCTTAGGATCCATTTAAGCAACCATAGTGTGTGACAACCATCACCCTTCTATCATGTTAGAAAACTAACATGATAGAAAGAGTAGAAAGAGTGTTTCATAGTAATACCAGGTCACTCAGATATGCAGAAAGTAGCTGGTGTTGTACTGCAGTAAAAGTATGAATTCTGGACCACCCTGTCTTAGTTTGAATTATGATTTTGACACTTAGCAACTATGTTCTTTTGGACACGTTATTTCAACTCACCTGTAAAATGGGGCCGTCTACAATAGTAATCTTCTAAGATGCTGTGAGGTAGTATTCTTAATAAGTAGAGTGGCTCAGGGCACCTGGGTGGCTTAGCGGGTTAAGCTTCTGACTCTAGGTTTCTGCTCAGGTCATGATCTCCCGGTTTGTGAATTTGAGCCCTGCATCAAACATCTGTCAGCACAGAGCCTGCTTGGGATTCTCTCTCTCCCTTTCTCCCTGCCCCTTTTCTGCTTACTTGTGCTCTACATAGATAAATAAATAAATAGTATACAGGCTTATAGTAAGTCATAACTCAATCAATGTTTGCTATTAATTTTATTATTACAACTATGTAGTCTTAGCCAGGGTTAAGAATTCTTGCATACCTCAGTACCTAATTGGAATAAATGTCTGGAAGTTATTTATAATTCTGAAGTCTAATCCCCATACATATATATTTCTGTGTGCTGGTTAACATTAGATTTTAAACTTAAAAAAAAATTAGGGTCACCTGGGTGGTTCCATCTGTTAAGCCTCCAACTCTTGATTTTGGCTTAGGTCATGATCTCATAGTTGACGAAATTGAGCTGCACATCGGGCTCCATGCTGATAGCATGGAGCTTGCTTGGGATTTACTGACTCCCTCTCTCTCTGTCCCTCCTCTGCTTGTGTTGTCTCTCTCTCTCTGTCTTTCTCTCAAAATAAATAAATAAACTTAAAAAAAATTATACCAGTGCACCTGGGTGGCTCAGTTGGTTAAGTGTCCCACTCTTGATTCCAGCTTGGGTTGTGAACTCATGATTCGTGAGTTCGAGCACCACTTTGGGCTCCATGCTGGCAGTGGGAAGCCTGTTTGGTATTCTGTCTATCCCTCTCTCTCTGCCCCTCCCCTGCTCCCTCTACCTCGCTCTCTCTCTTTCAAAATAAATAAACTTCAAAAGATTTATACTACAGACAGATGATACAAAAGAAGAAAATTTAATTTTCTATCTTTAGCAGTTTAGAGTCGAATGGAAACTCTGGTGCAATAGTTGAAGAAGATGAAAAAATAAATAATAAATATCAAAAATAAGTACATAAAGTATATGCCACAAGTGTAAACCAGTGCTAAAAATTAACAGTGTGTTCATATATGTACAAAGATCTAGTTTACTTTTGTTACACTGTATATTCAAATGTGTGGATTGCTGGTGAAAATGGAGGAGACGTTGTCCACAGAGGATGAATTTTACTGAAATTAAAAGAGAATAGAGGCAAGAGTTTAAAAAGATAAACAGATGGAGGTCTTTGGGACAAGAGAAGCATCATACATAATAGACCCGCACTTGGAGGTAGAGATACTCTGAATGTCTTTCAACAAATAATGTTTGACCACCTGCCATGTGCTGTGCACTATATTAGTCACTGAATTTGCAAAGACAAATAAAAATACTTACAGCTGACAGGAAACACTCTGGAGTGGCAGACACATGAATAGATGTGATGGGGGGGTAATTCTTGGCAAATATTAAACCCCACATTTTCATATTATTTCTAAGTGTGTGTGTGTGTGTGTGTGTGTGTGTGTGTGTGTGTGTGTTTCCTGCAGCCTTCCCTCACATCAAGCTGAGCTACCAGGCTTCCTGCTCAGGGGAATGAAAAGGAGGGTATTGCTTAGAAAAGAGGCCACTGATTAAATTTTACAGTTGACTTTCTTGACCCTTTTTGGAAGTTAGTAGCTCTGTAACAGATCATGAGAGAGGAAATCATTATCTAAATTACTTTATCCTTTCCTTATGAACCAAGAGGTAAACGAAAGATTGGATTGAAAAGGTAGACTCTCTATGCCAGGGGAAGAGAGGTCTCAGCACGTTTGGGAGGATGTAGTGAGTCAGCCCCTGACATTGAGGTCAGTGAGAGAAGAAAAGGGAAAGATATAACATGGGCGAAGCTGAAGATTCTGAAGAATCCTAGCCTTCAGCTTGTTGCCACATGGTCTGTAAGTGATTGGGTGGAGGTGGCCGCAGAAGGAATCCAGGCAGAACTCCATCTCCCCAAGGCTCCACTGCAGAGTTCAGGGGATTCAGAGGTTCCCAGATTAATAGGAGGTGCTAATGATCCTGGAGAGCTGTAAGGGACACGTCAGAACAAAACAAACAAACAAACAAACAAACAAACAACCTATGTATTCTGAGCTTCAAGGCCAGAGCCAAATAATTGAGATCTCAGGTTTTTATGGTAGGTCCATCACGTCGCCTAAAACTTGATGCCATTTTATATCTGAGAGTAGGGTTTTGCAGAGGGAAGATATATATGTAGTCCCTAATATGGACTTGACAAGAGGACTTCTTTGTAGATGGAACATTCTTTGTTGACACGATGTGATGGCCAAGTCTTTAAGGATAAGTAGGAATTATTTGGGAAAAATTAGGGAGGTGGGATTGGCATTCCAGGTCTCAGACACCACGTGAGCAAAGGTCTACAAGGAAGAACATATTCTTGGTGCTGCATTTCAATATTTATTTATTTTTGAGACACAGAGAGAGAGAGCATGAGTGGGGAGGAGCAGAAAGAGAGGGAGACACAGAATATGAAGCAGGCTCCAGGCTCTGAGCCATCAACACAGGGCTTGATGTAGGGCTCGAATTCACAAACCTTGAGATCATAATCTCAGCTAAAGTTGAATGCTTGAACGACTGAGCCACCAGACGCCCTGGTACTGAATATCAAATGGTTGCAGCACAGAGTTTGAGGCATGTTTTAAGTTCTGCAGGAAACAGACTCTAGGACAGAGATGTCTGTATAGGAGGTTAAGGAGCAATGCTTTTAATTGACAACACATGTCAGGGAGTTGGGGGAGGGGTGGGTAGAGGTGGGAGAAGCTGAATCATGAGCAGTTATGGCAGAAATCTCAGGCTGTCCCTTAGTGACTACTGGAACTGGGATGGCTCTTTAAATTAGTCACAAATTGAAGCAAGGGGAGGGCTTTTGCATTCTCCATTGACCTTGGATAAAGGTTGCCACAAAGATGAAGGCTTAGCTTTGGGTGAGGCAACTTCCTTTGGTGGAAAGCAATTTCTGGAAAAGGGTTTCAGCTGTGAGCTATCAGTTGGCAATATTTCAGTATTCGGAGAAATAAGTGCCTCAGAGTTGAAGGGGGAGCCTGGACAGCACATCACTACAACGGGTATGTTCGCAAAAGCTGAATTTAGAGAAGTAAGCCACTGACCAGGTAATGCAGGGCCTTAGAAATCATGTTTACAGTTTTGGGCACTTTCTTTCTTTTTTTTTTTTTTTTTCTTTTTTTTTTTAAAGAAACAGGGAGCTATGGAAAGGTTTTAAGCAGGAGCTTAAGTATATACAATCATGTTTGCATTTGAAAAAGATCACTATGGCAGCTGTGTAGAGAATTGATTTGAGAGAGAATCCTGAAGATGGGGAGGTCTGCAAGGAAGTTGTCGCAGTCATCAGAGAGAGACCTGAGGAGAGTTTGGATTTATAAAGTGGAGGTGGGAATAAAGAAAAGTGAACTGATTCAGGAGATACAGAGAAAGCAGAATTAAAGAGAAAGCGGAATTAATGGTATGTACTTATTGATTGATGGAATGTGGGGGTGATGGAGAAAGATAGATCAAACCATAGTTTCTGACCTGGGAATCCAAACTAGGAAATTGGGCTAAAGATAATGCCATGTGGTGTTCATGCCCTATTCCTTCTTTCTGACATGCCAACATCTATATTTGGCCACAGCCTCGCCATAAGGAGGGACCATGTAACTATCTCTGGCTAAGGAAATATGGATGGAAGCGATGTATGCTATTTCCGGGATGAGGCAATGGAAACCCCTGTGCCATTCTCTCGTCTTTTAATTCCTCTTTGGTGAGAAGCAGGAGGGCCATATGTTGAGATGATTGAGCCACATAATCAACGCAGCTGAGACCCCTGAATCACTCCATGGAGGACAGCTGCTTTGGATTGTTGCCCAGGCAAGAGAGAAGGATCTTGTGTGAGCTGGCGATAAACTTTACAGTGGTATGCTTCTGAGATTTGGAGGCTGTTTGTACTCACAGAATAAGGCTAGTCTGTCCTGACAAATACTGCAACACCCAGTTCACTTGTGTCATGGTGTGTGTGTGTGTGTGTGTGTGTGTGTGTGGCAGGGGACACACAGGGGAGTGGAAAAGGTAGAATGCAAATTGAGTTTTTAAAATGTTGAGTCCAAGGGGCAACTGGGTAGCTCAGTCAGATAAATGTCTGACTCTTGGTTTGGGCTCAGGTTATGATCTTACGGTTTCATGAGTTTGAGCCCTGCATTGAACTCTGTGCTAGCAGGGTGAAACCTGCTTGGGATTCTCTCTCTCTCTCCCTCTCTCTTTGGTCCTCCCCCACTTGCACTGTCTCTGTCTCTCTCAAGATAAATAAACTTAAAAAAAATTGCAATGTTGGGTTCAAGATAACTGAGAAATATTTAAGTAGATATGTCCAATATGCAGTTAAAGTGTGGACAAGGCATTTGAAGCAAAATCTATGCTGGAGAAACAGATTTTGAAAGGCACAATAGCCAATAAATGAAGTAATGTGAGGGATGAGATTCTTAAACACTGCAATCTAAAATGATCTGAGCATATTATTTTCCTCTGCATGGTCTTTTTTGGTCCCTTTTAGAAAGCAATGGAATTCCAGAAAACTTCATCCTTTACTTTTAAAATTACATTTATTACATAAGCCAATCTCAATATCATCATACATTATACAGCTGTTTTTTTCCTACTTCATCATACCGTAGGCATCAGGGTGCCGTGCTTGAATGTAAGTAGAAGAGTCAACTTCATAGCAGAGCAAGCAAGCCAAACAATTATCATTAAAAACCTGCAATCAGTTTCTATCTTCCTTGAAGTGATGTCTCAAAGTCCAATTAGAAGTTGTTTTGAAAAATTATCTTAAGGGATCCTTTGGTTGCACAAATGTGAAATAAGTACCAATACATTGCTGTTGACAACTATAAATTCATCTGAATGTTGCTATTTTAGACACAGAAGCTATGAGAGGTTTTTGGTAATGTAAATTTTATATGATTGGAATAGGCTTTATAATGCTACCGATTTTTTTTTTTTTTTTTTTTTTTTTTGCTTTGGGGGGATAGAAATATAAGACCAGATCTGCTATAAATTCAGCCTGCACTGTTCTTGAACTCTTGCCTATTATTGTTCATATGTACGTTTCATTCCTGCTTAACATTAGTCACTAGACGCTAAAATGACTCTGAGTTCAGCAGCAAAAATGTACGTGCATGAGATCTGCACCATGTTGCAAGAGTGGAAGAAACGAAGTCGTTTCTGCTTGGTTCACCCTAAATGTGGACTAAACTGTTGATGTCCCTGTCACAGATAACCTACGTTTTTTATAGTTATATTTTATATTTATATTTATTATCATTTCACTGAAAAATTGAGTCACAGAAAGATTAAGTGACCTGTAAAAGGAATGAACAAAATATAACGGCCAAAGCTGAAGCTCAGGTTTGGTTTTCTTTGATTCCAAATCCCACACTTTCTTTTCTTGACCACACTGTTTTAAATGAAGTCATTTCACATGTGTTATGTATATCCCTCTATATTGCCATAAGAGATGTGTCCCCCTCCCTCCCTTCCTTCCTTCCTTCCTTCCTTCCTTCCTTCCTTCCTTCCTTCCTTCCTTCCCTCCCATCCTTGGAGCTTTGAAACATTTTAGAAAGATGTGTTAGTTTCCATTTTCCCTTTTGTTTGCGATCATGGAAACACTTTCCTTCTCCCTCTTCTGGTCTTCGCTAGAGCAGCTGCTCAGAATGACTCAGCTTTTCCAATCAGAGGTGGTTCCTGCCTCATGGTGTGGAGGAAAGATCCAACCCTGGAATAACGCACCAAAAGTTACCTCTTTCTGATGGGGGGAAAGAAAAGGAGCCCTGTCCTTGTCTGGAACCATCATCCCTTTCTCAACCCACACACATCTATCTCACTCCATGTTTCATGTCATTTTTGTCATTCTGTTCTGATTAAACATCATGCTTTTTGAATGGGTCGTTATCGCTGTTTCTGTGAGTAAATGGGATGTGAATACCCTGAGGATCCTTGCTCATGAATGCAAACTCTCTTCCATTCTACAAAGGGAAGAAATACAGTTGCTGAATATTAATAGCTCACCAGAGATTAGAATTCAGAGATTAGACAAGATCTGCCTTGTGCATTTATTATCCAAAAGTGAATGATAGGAAAGGGAGGGGCAGAGCAAGAAAATAATTTAGAGAGGAAACTAATATGTATGGAGTGCCTGTTTGTATCTGGTACAAGAGCTTTTCTACTTATAAATTTTCAATTTACGGGCTCTTATGTGAACAAAATTATGCTGCAATTAAAAGCACCCACCACCAATAGATGGGGGAGGTAGTAATGTTAGGTCATGTTAGTCATTGTATTTCTTGAATCCTAGACAGGAAGTCTGCCTTGCATGTGTTAGTTTTGAGATAATTTATGATCATGATTAACCCCATCATAGCAGATAAATGCAAAATAAGTGCCAAAAAGAAAATTCATGATGGGATGGAAAGTAGATATAATTTTTATAAATTAAAAGTGATAAAGAGATCGATAAGTATTGCATAAGTGTATGAAATGACTCATTTTTCAGTAAGAATGAATCCAAAGGACGTATCACAAATCATAAAATACTTGAAAGCCCTGTGTCTGTACCATTGAAATTAATAGACAAGAGATGAGGAAAAGTGATTGAAAAAAATGGAACAGTGTTTGGGCATATGGCTCCAGCAGTTGTTTTTCAGCCTGACCCTATCTCCCATCATAATTTCTCAGGATAAGACCTTCAGACTGGCTTGCTTTTATTCTTTACAATTTTTACTTTCCAGGTGACTGTAATCTGCAACCAACATGCAAACTACTGAGTTAGGAGTTCAGAAGTGAGGCCATGGATTTGTAAATGAAAGGGCTTTAAGCATTGAGTGTGCTCTGTTGTAAAGTTAGGGTGATCCCCGCAAGCTGGTAGAGATTCTACAGGCTTGAAGCTCCTTCAAATTTCACAATTTAAAACCAGTGATGAGGCAGTAAATACTATTGCCATATGCTAATAAATTTTCTTTCACCTGTGTACAGATCATCATGAAAGTGGTTCATCTTATTGACGTATTTTCATATAGACTCAATAGTCATATTTTGAAAAAGATTTCCAATTGAATATATATATTGGCAAAGAAGGTAAGATTATGTTTAGTTTTAAGTTATTTTAGGGAAATGTGTCTAGGACTGCAAACTAAAACCTTGGAGTCTCTTTGGATTTTAAACACATTGACCTAAGATCAACGTTGTGCAACCTAATTCTTTGCAAGTAAAGGAGCTTCTGCATGATTACACTACTCTTATAGATCATTTTATTTAATCCTCAAAGCACCTTTGTAAGATTACTATTTTGATATTTGAGTTAAGCAAAATTATAAGAACTTGACCAATGTCTGGTAAGGAATTTCAATTTCATTCTGATTCGAATCCAAAGCTAAGAATCATTCTCATCTACCATGATGTCTCTCATAAAAATGCATCAGGGACATTTGGAATTTCTTATAGTTCATGAAAAAAAAAAGTGATTAAGGAAACTTTTAGTGGGGTCCATGAAGTTCTAAAATAAAATTGTTTACAAACACATTTAGTCTATTCAAATATCTTACAGAGTCATGCTTCAGCCCTGCCTGACGATAGGTAATGTCATTCACTTTCATGACTTTGACCATCAACTATATGTTGATGACTTCCAAAATGACACTTAGCAAAGACGGAAGCCAGCTCCTCATTAGACATCTTCATCTGGATAACTCATCATAAAATCAAACAGTAACTTGCAAACTGAGCTAAACTTTGCCCTAAACTGCTTCTTCTATAGCTAATGCTACTATCTCGTCATTTACACCAGAAATCTGAAACTCATGCTAGACAACCCCTATTACTTTATTCCCATATACATTTAGATAATTTATAAGCATTAGCTCCTTTATATGTCTCTTATTTACTTTCTATTTCAGAACCATTTCTCAAGGGCAAGTTCCCATGATCTTTTGCCTAGATGACTATGGTAGTTTCCGGACTAATCTCCCAGCCTTCAATGCCACCCTCATCCGATCCAACTTCTTTCTAACATAATTATCTACCAAAAATGCTATCCTGGCTACATCTCTGTCTTGTTATGGATCTGGAATAACTTCCTATTGCAAGGATTCTTTACTTACAAGTATCAGACACTGACTGGTTAGTTTAAAGTTCCCCCAAAAGGATTTTTGAAGGATAGTGATATTAACAGAATTTAAGGAAAAACTGATCAGGGATCTTAGTAATTCATGGGCAGTTTGGGGAGTCTCAGTATCTGAATGGCTCAGTTCTATCTGATCTATATACCTCCACTCCAGTCAAAATTCAAATTCTTAGGAGAAAGTGACTGGCTCAGCTTACATCGTTGGAGACCTCTGGGAGGTCGTGAAGTTAAAAAAGACTGATGGTTTCACCAGGACTACATGGAATGGGAGAAGAGCAGATCTCCAAAGGAAAGTTTATACTGTTACTTTATGAATTGTTGGGTGAGCAAAAACAACTGACTCCTATCCCCTTTCATTTTTAAAGTGAAGTCTATGCTTAGTATATTCTTGTCATTCAAGGTCTAAAATGATCTGCCCCCTACCAGTTTTTCAAATACATCATGTGTTTTCTGTTTCTCAGTCTATAATTTTGAAACACTTTACATGACAAATATCCCTACTTGCTCTTTAAGACTCCCCTGAACTGTAATTTCCTCAGTATTGTCTTGCCTAATTCTACCTGGAAGGATTGACCACTACCTTCTTTTTACTCTCATTAAATCCTCTTTATGTCCCTATAACACTTAACAAGTCTCATTGCAATAAATGTTTGTTTGTTTGAACAAGTTAGCTTCCCTGGCAATACTGGGTTGTTCTTTAAGTATTGGGATTAGGTTTTATTAATCTGCATTTGCAGAATTTAGCTATATCTAGAATACATTTGGAGTCCAACATATATATTTTTTTAAGAGAGTGAGTGAATATAACTACCTTTCCTCAAAGCTACACGGCTAGAAGTGCACTAAGAGAATGATCAGGCCTATGTGTTTTAAGTGCCTATTGTGGAATAAAACTTTAATGTTTTATTAGTTCTGGAGGTAGTTTTTAGCATTCTCCATTGTTTCCTGTTTAAATATATTGAAATTAGAATTTTTATGTGAAAGAAAAATTTGTTTTTACTCACATGCACAACTTCTTCATCTCATAACTTTTTTTTCCCTCTTAGCTTTTTCTCTATTGTAGTTTCTTACTATCCCCTTTGCCTTCATGCATTTTCCTTTATTTTTCCTTTTTTTTTTAAAGTTTATTTTTGGGTCTGGTCATTATAAGGTTCGGATGGCTCCTCCCTAGTCCACATCAAGACAAAGAACTGGTAACATAACCTATGTAGGAGGTCTTGAACCAGAGTGGAACGTGGTTGGGGGTAAAATAAGGCCTTCATCAGGACTTCTCTCTCTCTTGCTTCCAGGCCCAAATGGATGTATCTCATGGCTCATTTGAGGTTTCCTTTGGTGCCTGATGGTCTACGTAAAATATCCTCTCTAGGTATCTTAATCTGCAAATACAATTCTATGTTTGAAAATTAAAAAAAAAAAAACGGAAAAGGATGTTAAAATTGCTATTTTTCAAAAAAGTAAACAGCAAGAGAAAAGTAAGCATATTTAATTACTGTAAAAGGTTAGAAGGTTTTGAGCAAAATTTCTAAAGCCTGGACATGGGCCTAGAGTCAGTTGGGGACCTATTGCAAGATCCTCTTTTCCATTTCATGGATCTGCTACATTTTTCATTCTTTTCAGCGTTCTTAGTAATGTATCATTACAGACCAAATCTGCATTAATAGGTAAAGTTCACAGAAGAGTGGAGTTTCATTGAGTGTTTTTACAATGGACAATGAATCAGCAAGAAGCCCTATGATCCTTCCCTAGATCTTTACTCCCTCACATACTTTCTCCAGGATTTAGACAAGGTGAACATTTAGACAGAAAGGCTGGATGGGGCAGGGAAATATGCACTGAGCTTGGAGTCAAACACTCCATCACTGGCTGTGTGCCTTGCATAGTCACTTGAGCCTCAGGCCTTCATGTATTAAAAACTAATATGGGGCAGTGGGGTGCCTGGGCGGCTCAGTTGGTTGAGTGTCAGACTCCATTTCAACTCATGTCATGATCTCAGAGTTGTGGGATAGAGCCCCACTTCAGGCTCTGCACTGAGCATGGAGCCTGCTTAAGATTCTCTGTCTCTCTCTCTCTTTCTCTCTCTGCCCCTCTCCCCCACTCACATTCTAAAAAATAAAAATAAACTATTGTAAGGATAATAATTATAACTGCTGCCATTAAGGATGACTGCTGCCATTAAGGATGGTTGCAAGGATCAAAGAAATTGTGTGCATACACTAGCATACAATATGCATTGTGTTTTATACAGACATGTATATGTATAATAAAGGTATATGGTAATTATAATGTGTCGAATCCTCCAATATGTCTCACAGCCTGATCCAAAGACAACTGTGCCTTGTAGTCAGAAGTTTTCTTTCTGTTTCTTTGAAATCCTTTATTCTAAAATTTAAATGAACTCAGTGGAGTAGAAATAAAAAGACGGTAGCTTCAAATAATTAATTGATGGCCCAATGTGTGAAGAAAGAACACTTCATTTTTAGCAAGTCTTATCTCTATCCTTTCTTACATCCTCACTAGTCCCTCATGAGACCATCTAGGTCTCTTATCAAGGTGAAGGGTTCAAGCCCCAAACCCTCAAAGAGGAGTTAATGTTACTTAAGTACTTCACCAAAGAGCACTTAATACCACTGGACATTTTTGCAGACTCCGTAATTCACAGGAATAAATATCTAATGATAGAATTTAAGCCAATAAGATAAATTATTTTCAGCAAGCCCCCTTTCTGTTCTCTGTCTCTCCTCCCCTTTCTTCCCCCCTCCCATTCAAGTTTGTATTTCATGGATTTAAGCATACCTGCAAACTTTCATTTATGAAAATAACTAAAATTTCCAGTGTCCAGGCCATTTTCACAATATCCAATATCTTGTGTTAAGAAAGTTATTTGATTTACTTCATTATTCCCAAGGAAAAATCAGAAGGTTCTGATTCTCTCCATTCTTCTTTGTGCAATGGAGGTTATAAAAATCACAAGAAGGAATGTGGCACTTTTCTTATCTAAAATATAGCTCATCCAAGGATAATGGTCAAGTTGGAAGAGGATGTGGCATTGTGGACTCTAACCTTTCTAGTTACACACACACTGAACCCAAAATTTTTGAAATAACACCTCTCTCTCTCTCTCTCTCTCTCTCTCTATATATATATATATATATATATATATATATATATATATATTATATAACACCTCTCTCTATATATGTACTGCTGTCATTAGCTGTTATCTCAAAGTGACCATTTATTTGAGGTCCAAATGATCAACATTTATATCAATCCAAATTGCAAGTAAACATAATAATTTTATTTTTTCTGATTTCCTGTTCTCTGAAAAATTTTTGTAATATTATGATAGGAAAATATAGGATTCAGGAGGCAGAGAGGGAAAGGTTAGGACCTGAGGACCCCGGGTGGGGAAAAACACATATTTTGTAACAATGCTGGGAGCATCTGACCAAAACAAACCATCTCAGGCATAAAGTCCCTCTTAAGAATGTAACAGACACCACCTATACCCCCTCAGGTTACCCTCAGGAATTTGACAATCAAAATATCTAACTAAAAAAAGGAAACCATAAAACTTATGTTGTATGAGGAACAGAATGACCAGTCTAACTCCTCACACAATGGAGTAGAGCCAATCAAGAAGGAACAGCCCAGTACCCAGAGTTATCCATCCAGTCAGGGTAGAACCTGAGAAGGATCAAGGGGGAAGGGAATGAAGAGGTGACCAGAACCTTATAAAACAAAAGCCCTTGCCTATAGTCATGGGTATTCACCTTCCAATGTCCCCTCTTTATAAAGAGCTTTCATACTATTCTTACTTTCTGATCTTACATTCTAATAAACTTTTGCCTGCTGCTCATTTTGTGTCCATTCTCCAAAGTGGCGAGACACTGAACCCTGGGTATTGAGGTAAAAAAATCCTGCAACAATATGTGTAAATGTGATAAACAATATGTGTTTATCAATGGTGTCATTATTGATGGTTTTGGTCAGACAATTCTTTGTTGGGGGTTCAGTCCTGTGCATTCTAAGATGTTCAGCAGCATCCCTAGCCTCTACCCATTGGATGTTTGTGGAACCTCTTCAGTCAGGTCAGTAGAAACTATCTTTAGATACTGTTAAACTTCTCCTGGGAGGCAAAGTTACCCCTGTTGGAACCACTGGTCTAAAAGAATACATTGGTAATAGAACTTGTGTCAAATATGTTCTTTCAGTGTGAAGTTACTTTGCAGAGATATTTTAAAGCTTTTGTCAACATAGAGAAGATGGGTTGGTAAAAGCAAGATATTATAATTCTGTTAGATACACTCACCAGATGGTGGTAAACTACAGTTATTTAGCCATATGCTATAAAGAAAAAGTTAAGGAGCCACCATCCATCTCTTCTGATTATGGAACTCCCACTCTTGCCTTAGGAGAAGGGCTATATACATGTAGATACCAGAGATAACTCTTCCAAAGAGTGAGGAAAGTAGGGCGCTTATACACCAACTCCTCTAGGCATTGTTTAGAGATTGCTTCTGGGTCACACCGAGGGTATTAATTCTTTGTTATTTCTGACTTGTTATGCAGTGGGGTGGTGGGGAAGGAGTGGGCTCTGGCCATTAACTCATATAGTGGGAATGTCAGCTCTCTTGTCCTAAAATGGTAAGGATGGTAGGAATATGGGCAGAGTGAAAACAATGTATGATACAATCCTACTAACAAATTTAAGGAATTGGATGATAGAGGTTGATGTATAGAAACCAAGAGATAAGGGAAGGAATAAGATAAAGGCAGCAGGCTAAAAATTATAGGTGGAAGAATTGCCTAAGAACAGGATGATACTTTATGTTATGAGTCTGGAAGGAAGATGGGAAAGATGGCTGAAAATATAGATAGGTTTATGGGTTTGGTTACAGGAAGTTATGTGATGAACATTTTTTCTCTTTGTTTTCTTGGTAACCTCAGAGAGGAGATCATCCCTAGAAAATGATGATCTCTAGTAAGTTAGGAAAGTAAGGTTTGTAATGGCCATTAAGGGAAATGGGAGATAGGTTAAAGAAATATGAGTAGTATTTAAGAACTTAGCTGAGACAACAATACAAAAATTTGTAGTGGCACCAATTCTATGGGCCCTTGGATCATCTCCAACAATACTCAGTAGATGTGTGACAAGGGCAGAAAAAGCACATTGTAGGATTCAATGATTTATTGGATAAATATTTACTGAGTGCCTAATATGTGTCAAGCACAAAGTGCTAGAGATAAAACAGTTAACAGGCAAATTACAGATAAATAAAAATTCTGTGATTTTGTAGAACTTAACATTCTGGAGGGAAAATACAGAAAATAAGATCAGTGAATTAAATTATAGCATATTAGTGTTAAGCACAGAGAATGGGGATATTGAATGCTAGGGCTGGAGACAAAGTGTCATTTTATTTTATTTTATTTTTTTAATGTTTATTCATTTTTGAGAGACAGAGAGCGAGAGACCATGGGTGGGGGAGGGACAGAGAGAGACCCACACACACAGAATCTGAAGCAGGCTCCAGCCTCTGAGCTGTCAGCACGGAGTCCAATGAGGGGCTCCAACCCACGACTGTGAGATCATTACCTGAGTCAAAGTTGCTTAACCGACTGAGCCACTCAGGCGCCCTGAGAAAGTGTCATTTTAGACAGTGTTGGCAAGGTTTTTCTGAAAAGCTGTCATCTGAAAAAAATACTTGAAAGAGGTGAGCAATTGTGCCAAATGGATATCTGCTAAGCATGTTTCAGGCAGAGAGAAACACAAGTATAGAAATCCTAAGATAGGAGTGTGGTCCACATGTTGAGGAATGGCAAGGATAGTGTGATCATTTGGATGAAGATGAACAAGGGGTAAAGTGATTTAAATTGAGCCAGAGAGACAGCAAAGGTAGAGGTCCATCTTGTAGAAGGTCTTATAGCCCATGGCTTTTAGGTTCATTTGGTGTTGGAATTGTTTGAGGGAAGATGAGGTATGAGGACTAGAGAAGAAAAGAATTGAGAACATTGATGAACACATAGTTTAAATCAACACTGAAGGGGCACGTGTGGCTCAGTCAGTTTAGCATCTGACTTTGGCCCAGGTCATGAACTCACCATTTGTGAGTTTGAGCCCCACATCATGCTCTGTGTGGATAGTACAGAGCCCACTTCAGATCATCTGTCCCTCTCTCTGACCCTCCCCCACTTAGGCTGTCTCGCTCAAAAATAAATTTATATCATCACTGAAAAGGAAAGGGAATTCAAGAGTAAGCAGCTATAAAGCCTTATAAATAACGGGAGGAGAGTCAGGAAAGAATGAGGTTAAGGGAGAAAAGAGTTCCTAGGCAGACAATATGCTTATTAATGGTGGGTTTCATTTATTTAGCATGTGTGATTGTGCCAGGTACTTTGGGTATTATCTCATTTCAATCTGCCACCCACGTGACAGTTTAAATAAATTCAAATTTTACAGGTGAGGAAACTGAGGCATAGAGAGATTAAGCCAAAGACATGCTGCTAGTGTGGTGACACAAGATTTGAACTCCATTATTAGTCTCCTAGGCTCCAGTTTGTAATATAGTGCCAAATGCTGCAGAAGATTCATGTATGCTAACGATGGGCACCGGTGTATGGGAATTGGAAGTTAGGGGGTCCATTGGTCACATGGGGTGAGAGCATTGACAGAATTTTGCTGTAGTTTGGTGACTCATTTTGGGATATGAGAGTGATTATGGAGAGTGATGCCAAGATCATGTAAATTTGAAGCAAAAAACATAAAGGGACTTACACTAGTTTATAGCCAGAGAGGAAGGGGCAAGAAAATATGAGTGAATGTCGTGCAAATTGTATAATTTATGGGGCAAAGTCAGGGAACAAGTCTGAAGAGTTGGAATGATGAATTCGCTTTGGAGAAGATCCTTGTTTTATAGGAAAATAACTGAGGACCAGAGAAGGAAATTGTGAACCCAAAGTCATAAAGCCAATTAAACAGTAGCCAGGGACCATAGTCCAGGTTTCCTGATTGTCAAGACAAGTCCTTTCTGCTAGGCCATCCAGCCACTTGTGCTGAATCATCGTCCACTGGTTACTTATCCCAAATCCAAAGAGAGCTATTGTAGTTAATGAATAAACACAGCATAACAAAACCCATTGTAAATGCACAGCTCTACAGAAACACTAAAGATATCTTGACCTTTGGGTTCCCTTCATGACTCCCTCCCCTGGCAGTTTCTTTTTTTTCTTTTTCTTTTTTTTTTTTTTTTAAGCAGCATAGAGATTGACTTTTCTTGACTATAACACGTCTTCCAGGTACTGCAGGTTCCTACACCAATGCCAAGTAGGAACCTGGGTGGAAAGAACTAAGGTCACCCTCAGGGAATTTCTAGCTAAATTAGGCTCCACTAAGCCTTGAAATCAAAATGCTTCTGGTAGGTAAATGGGCTACAGATGGGAAATCAAGCCAGTGTGTGACGGCATGATTTAGAGCAACTGTTACTGATATGACAGATCCTAGCAGGCAGCCTCATGAAAGCCTGTATTTTAGTTGCAATGCAAGTAGGTGAAATGAATAATTGTGTTTTTGACTTTCCAATTTCCTATACCTTGCCAGTGGTTATTGCAGCTATAATTTGGGCCATGTGTATTCCAGAGAGGTTTCTGATTTAAGAATCTAGATTTTTTTTTGAAGGCAAAAAATATTTGATGTATTTCATCTATGATAAGATTTTATGTATTTATTTTTATGGTGATGGATATTTTTTGTGTCATATAAAATATTACACATTTTTAACTGAAGAAATGACAAGGATCTATTTTTAACACTTACATTATCTTGGGCAAATATTGAAATTCTTGTTTAATGTTTAACTACAAGAAGTATACTCAGTTCAAGTAGAGGATCCATTTCAGGATTCAGGCTGAGTTGTCTTGATAATTAGAATTCAGGCTCCAAGGAGAAGCCCCAAAGCCAAGAGTATTGGATATAATACAAAGCGGGAGCCCTACCTGACCTCTAGAGAATGTGGACCGGATATAAGATCTTAATCTTTTCCTATCTTACCACAGAAATTTGGACGGAGAAACAGTATTTATCTCAAAGAGAAGGAACTGATTTCACTAGGAATCATACCATTTTGGAAAATCCTCGATTCAAAAGATCCACTTTCAAAGGACAATACTGTAGAAATTTTCGTTGTTGTGAGGATAGAGATGATGACTGTGCCACTCAGTTCCATGAGGCAAATGCACTGTGTTACTGTGATAAATTCTGTGAAAGGGAAAATTCTGATTGCTGTCCTGATTACAAGTCATTTTGCCATGAAGAGAAAGAATGGCCTCCTCACACAAAACCTTGGTATCCAGAAGGTAGGCTTTGGGAATGTGTTTAAGCAGTCTCCTAGTTCATTACAAGATCTGTCCAACTCTCTTTACCTCTTCTTCTTTCCTGTCTTCCTCCCTTTTTTAAGATGAAGTGAAAAATGAATATTATGATTAAATAAATTTCCTTTCAAATGTTAAAGTACTTTGGTTTAGATGCAAGATACCGCATTGTACTAGCACCTTCAAGAAAGTTCTGGTGTGATGGCCATGAATGCTGGTCTGAATCATGTTGTGAATACTGACTCGGTGTATATAAAGGTTACTTAAAACTCTTTCTTTCTGTCTGTCTGTCTGTCTTTCTTTCTAAAATGTTTTGACAAAAGGACTCTTAAGCTCTGAAGCGTTTTTGTGTGTAACCTTTTAGGGGATCTCATCGTCACAGGCCTGATCATTGGCAGATTTGTGTAACATTTTGCTTATTATGTCACAAAACCAATGGGCCTCTTAGCATTAGAACCTGTGGTATAGCAAAGCCAGTAAAACCAGTGCAAAAACAAAGTCAAGTCAGCTACCTGCCTAAGTAATACCAAATAGACTTTCATGTGTATTTCTATTTTGTTTTGTTTTGCTAATGTGGGAATTTTTACACCATTGAAACAAAGGAGAACTTCATATAGAGTAAGTGTAAAAGTCGAAGATTGAGTGCATAACTACAAATAATTCATAAGAGGGATGATGGTAGGTACTATATTGGTCTAATTATAGGAAAATGGTTATAGATGCTGAGCAATCAATATATCCAAGATTTGCAACAAAACACAAAGCAACACACTTTTTATACTTAAATAAAGCCTTATTTTGTTGTTGTTGTTGCCCATCACATCAAAGCTCCTCAGCAGAAATGCAGAGTTATGGTGACTAGAAATTACAGTTAAAGACAATTTAGGATCAACTAGGATTTGGCGTCCTTATTTCAAATTCCGGATGCTATTGTCTGCATTCTCAATGATGTGAGTTTGCTGGTAAAACATGTATGTAATAAGTTAAAATTTCCACAGAACTATCTTTTATCCCAGACCTTTGCCTCTGCCAACATACAGCTCAGAAAACATCAAGTATTTATTTTAGCCTAAAAAAGTGGCAGATCCTTTACCAAGAATGGGTACTCTAGTCATTCATAAAAAAAAATTATTCTAGAATATCTTCACTATGCCAGACATCATACTTAGTGCTGGAACCACAATGGGGAAGAAAAAGACAAGATCTTACTCTCTTTAAATGACAGTCAAGTTGCCAGGGAGAGGGTAAGATTCACTATACCATTGCAAATTGTGATAAATTCTCTGAAGGAAATATTTAGGGTTCTGTGAAAGTATATGAGAAAGCAACATTAATATGTAAAATACAACATCATCCTGAGGAGAGTGTCAGTGAGGGAAGACATTTAACAGAGACTTCAGGAGTGAGGAGAAGTGAGCTGATTTCAAGGAATACTGACAGAAAGGTGTTGTGGATCAGAGAGCAAGGAGCTTGGTTTGGTCCAGGAACTGGAATGAGGCCACCATTTCTGGAGAGTAATGGTTAGCGGAGGTTTGGAGGTGACACGAGACGAGGTTTGAGAGGCAAGTAGAGGTCAGATTATGCCAAGATGTATAGGCTACATTAAAGATTTGAGATTTTATTCTGTTGTGAGGACTCATTGAAAGATGTTAAGTGGGAATAGGGGTGGCCTCATGGGTGTTGAGTCTCAATATTGCGTATAAGCTGTAGTGCTTTTGATGCGCTACAGTGTATTTTAGCTTATATGAAACATATAGCTCATTTAGGAAAGGAGCTTTGTTGTGAGGATTTTTGTCTCCATTTTTGCTGGAGAGCTAGAATTCTGCTACAGCTTTAATTTAGCGTTATGATTTAGGTAGAATTTATATTCCAGGTATAGTTTTTATTCCATTCATTATGAAGGGAAGCAATTAATCATTTTTATTTAGTAGTAAAAAGTTCACATTAGACTATAATTACTTCTATGAAGGTAATTTGTTTTCTTTTGTTTTATCTTGTGAAAGTAGCTGGTTGAAAGAAAATAGCACTACACAATATTAAAAATCATATAAAGTTAAAATAAAAACACAATGGTATATTATTTATACCAATTTGTGCATGTATAATGTGACTTTCCTCTGAGATGCTAAGTTGTTCATTCACTGATACACTAAATACTATTTTTCAGTTATCTAATTACATGGTGTTATATCTAGTTTTTTATACTGCAACTGTCCCAGGAGCTCTTTTTCAACCAGTGACTTAAAACTATGTACAATATCTTAAGAGTTATAAAAATAAATATGTCCTTTTTGTATAAACTGGATTAGGGCATACTGGTAAATATCTCTCTTCTGTGTGTGTGTGTGTGTGTGTGTGTGTTTTCTTTTCCCCCTTCTCTGATAGTAACTCCTAGTAATTACAGGGTTTCAATACAGAAAAAAAAGTGGTAAGAGTTTGAAAAAGAACCAAAATGGATTTTTCAGATGAATTTTCTGGTGTAGCATATCTTAGAGAAAGAATCTAGTATACCATCTGTTGTAAACAGACCTAAGTTAATTTGATTAACTTTTATGTTCATATTGGTAAAAAAAATGTGTGTAAGCCACTGACACATCTGAATTGGATAAGGGCTGTTTGCTCCTTAACTACATTATAATGAAGAGAAGTCACAGTCCAAATTCTGCCATATACTGGTAGTTACAAAAATCTGTCTTGGTAAGCAGACATGGACCAATTCATACAACCTGTGTAAGCTTCATGAAGTCTCAAGACCCTGTCCTTAAGAGGTTCCCACATCTTCCTCGCTTGAATAACTTATTGGAGGAACATGTGATAATAACAGCAGTATATCATAATATAATATAAGCAGTATAATAATAGCAGTAGGATTCTGTTACCTTTACAGTGGGTGTCAAGGAATGAGAATGCCTCCTACCCAGTGGCTGGAAGTGTAGAAGTTTTTAAAGATCAATCTTAGGGTGGCACCAGGTCTATGAGTAAAGGCTTTTGACCTTAAGAGAAACATATATACTGTTGGGTATAAGAGTGGGGTATGATTTTTAAATATTTTAGTTAATCTGCATAAATTCAATACTATTAATTTAATCAACAGCAGCTGATTACTTATATCCATCATGTTGATTCAAAGCCACTAATTTTACCAATGAAAGCCCATTTCTGATGTTCGTTATACTGATACTCTAGTGTGCATCCAAAAATGGATAATGGAAGCACTTGTAGCAGCTGCCCTGGAGTCTGGCCTTTCAGGGTGAATGCTAGTGTCCATGCCTGGGATGTGGATTCCTGATTGGAGCAAGTAACTGCCTTCCCTAAAATGAGGTTTAGACCAGTGCAGATATTACAATGCATTATGATGAATATTAAAATAAATTACAGACATCATATCATCTTTTTTTTTTTAATCAGTGGGCCAACTATTTCACTCTCCAAATGTCTGATGTGCCTTATTTTGGATTAATGACTGTTAAGTTGCAAAACTCTATTAATTTCAACAGTCATTGGCTTTTTTTTCTTTTGTCGAGATGTTCTGTGGGTAACCAATTTGATTAACTCACTCTGAGGTGCTGCATACACGTGTCATTGAGAAAATAAAGCCACTGGTAATTCTCTCATCTCCATCATCCTAAATTTCAACCTCCCTCCCTCTGGGTTACTGCCTACACTGAGTGGATTCCTCCTCTTGAGCTCTGAATCCTGTCCTGTCTTGTCTTTTCAAGATCTTCACTAGTAAAATCGTCTCTCTCTCCCTCTCTTTCTCTCTTTCTCTCCTAAAGCATCATTTTTTGCCTCCTTCTTTCTTGGATCAACGATCAATTTACAAAATATGTTTTTCTAGTTCCCAACTTTGAAAAAGCCCTCCCTTGGCTCCATGTTCTTAACTAGCATCTGTCTCATTTCCTTTTTTTCTTTTTTCTTTGATGGTAAAATAGCTAAAAGAAACATCTGCTTCCTGACTTCCAAGTCCCTATTCAATCCATTCCCACAGGATGCCATTCCTTGCTACTTCACCAAAATCCCTCTTGGCAGGGTCAAAGACTTTCACATCGTCAAATGCAACATTCACGTGCCTGTTCTCCTTTTCTTGATCTCTCAGTGGTACTTCACATAGCTGACCACCCCTGCTTATGAATTACTTTTTCTCTTGCTTCTAAGGTTCTACTCTCGCGTGAATTCCCTATTTCCTCACAGGCCACTGGTTACTTTGTTAACCCAGGTACTAATTTCGCCTTATCTTATTGATGCTTTTCATATAATGATAATACACCGTTGATCTCTTTTGAGTAGTTTATATAATCTGGTAAACTAGTTAACAACTAGTTTTAGTTAACTGAGAAACATGTGGATTTGGAACGCAAATGGCTACAATCTTACTGGGTCATGAACTTTTTTCCTGATCCAAATCCTAAACAAAAAAATAGAATTTATCTTTAAAGGGTGAATTCAATGAAACAATTTCACATTTTGGTCCAAAACTCTGAGCTCCTTAACCTTGTCATACATGATTAGTCATATTCACTTGAGACTTGTTTAGAATTTTAAATGAGAAATGCCTTAAATTTATTCAAGTGCTGTTTTATTGCTCACCTATTTAAACACATTATTTTTTCAGTGTGGTTAGTAATTAATTCTGTTTTTTAATCTAGTTTACATGCTTTATAAACCCTTTGTTGAAACATATTGTGCAGTTTTAAAGATAAAAGGTCATGGAAACAAGCTTAGAAAAATTCTATACGTAAACCTTGACACAAACCAGATGTGAATTTTCATCAGGTTGGCATCAAGTATTTTTGCATATTTGAGAAACTAAACCGAATTTTAGGTTACTTGTGCTAATGCACTTTATTATTCAATTTAGAATTTTCATTTGTTTACATGTTATGTTAACAGGTTGCCTCAGAGATGGCCAACCTTATGAAGAAGGATCAGTAATTAAGGAAAACTGCAATTCCTGGTAATGAATTTAAGTGGCACACAACTGAATTCTACTGTCGGTGTATGTTTTCTTCAAATAAAAGGAGTATTGTGAAATAAAACTGGTATTTAAATACAGATAGAATCATATGTCCTAGGATATCACATATCTGTAGCTTTATGTAAGCATGTTTCATTTTAATGAATGTTGAAAAATCTAACCACAGATATGTCTTTGAATGCCATAGTTTGTTGTTCATGACAGTGGCCTTTATTATACAGCAGGCCTGCATTAAATTTACCTCTTAATTATAAGCATTCTACAGGCAAGATATGCTAGAGGCCAATCGTGTTTCTTTGATCACAGTAACAACATATAAAAGCAGGCTGCCTTGAAATGATTATGCCACAGAAAGTTTCCGAATACAAATACACTGAATCTACTGTCTAAATTATCTTATGTTTTCAAAATTCATTGACTGTGTGGTCATTTCATTTATTAATTGCCTAGGGCAGAAGTTAAGAGTATATTGAGTGGTAGCTAATGCATGTATTATTATTTTATTTTTGTCAAGAATCAAATAGGCATGTGGCTATCATTAATCAAGAATATGTTTTATGCCTTAACAATGTACAATTCTGGTTACTCATTTTGTAAATGTACTCCATAAAGGGTAGGCCACTTTTGTGATTTTTGTATCTTTGCAGCAAATGCTCAGGACAGCAATGGAAATGTTCCCAGCTTGTATGCCTTGTTCAACCAGAACTAATTGAACGTGTCAATAAAGGAGACTATGGGTGAGAAAAATCTTGCTTTCTAGACTTTGGCAGTCTCAGTTACTACTCAGGTTTCAAACAATGTATTTCTTATCATTTACTTCTAAAAATGGTCACTATTTCAAAAGAAAGAGTGGGAGAAAAATGGGAAGAGAAATAGACATGTAAGAGTGGAATGCACGTAGTTAGATCTTAAATAGTTAAAAATTAAAACGCACAAAGAAATATAGAACAGGGTCATAAATTGTCTAGGAAGGAGCAGTGTCATGGTGTGAATGAGGGGAGTAGAGGAAGCTTTGGTTTGGATAAGTATTTGGGTAAAATTAGGAAGAAGGCAAAACATTGATTTATTCTTATAAACCATATCTCTCCCTCTGGTGCTGTCCTGACCCAGCCAATCAGCCTGGGAGAATCAGAACGTAAGAGGTCAATATTCAATCTTGATGATTCCCCAAATAACCAGTCATCTAGACAATTTCACTGACATGACCTCTGTAGCCAATTTCACTTATGATTGAATCACAAGACAAGTTGAGCCACTTTACTTTGCTAATAGAGTAAACATAAGACTCACTGATGCTTAAACATAGGAAATAATGGTTTGATGCTCTCTGAAAGATTAATAAATTAGGTGGCTTCTCTGTTTACATAGAGGGAATTATGATGTCAGTGTTAACACTGGTTTTCTTTACTCAGCTGAAAGGAAGAGAGATATCTGGGTGGTATCCACCTCAGGATTTCTCCATTGCCATTGATCAAATCTCTATATTCCCTTAGTAACATTTTCCACATTCTGGAAAGGATTTCACATAAGAAGATCTATTATCAAGGAACTATAAAAATGATTAAATCCTGAAATACAATTTTAAAACTTAGAAGTATCAGTTTCCCCGAATGAGACGACAGGACAGATATTTCCCAACACAGTGATGACACTGAATTTCAACGTACCCCATATATCTTCTTGGAAGACATGAAATTTAGAAAGTTACAGTTTTTTTGACATTGTTACTCTTCAACCATGCTCAATTCCTGTGTGTGTGTGTGTGTGTGTGTGTGTACACGTGTTTAACCAATATTTTAGGTGATAATATGACATTTTAAGTATTTCTAGGGAAAATATAATTTTCTGTGGCTGATACTTAAATCACTAAAACAACATAAGAGTGTGTGTCATCATAAGAAATGATCTGAATTGGCTTCTTAACATAATTCAAATGCTTGGCCTATTGAGCACATATTTCCAAGAAGACATCAGCAGCAGCCTGCCTTTCCACCACCACAGAACTCACCGGGAACCACAGTCAAAGGCAACGTGGAAAATACACATAAGATACAGAAGCTGGTAGGAAGAGAATTCTTTTTCTGTCTATCATTTGTTCACTGTGAGATAACTCGAGGACTAGTTAGGAGGCATGGGCTTCCCTTTTGTAGCAAACACAGATGACCTTAAAAGGACAAAAAGTGAAGTATAATTGGAGTGAAAGGACACATCCATTGTCCAAAGAAAAACTGATAAAGGAGACAAGCTATGAAGAAAAGGAGTGAAACTAAAATTACTACCAGAGGAGAAAAAATGGCAGGGGGAGTCCTTGAATTTAAAAGCTTCTCTGGCACTTGGGTGGCTCTGTCTGTTAAGTGTCAGACTTCAGCTCAGGTCATGATCTCGCGGCTCGAGAGTTCAAGCCCCGTGTCAGGCTCTGTGCTGACAGCTCTGAGCCTGGAGCCTGCTTTGGATTCTCTGTCTCCCTCCTGTTCTCTACTCCTCCCCCACTCATGCTGTCCCTCTCTCTCAAAAATATGTAAATATTTTTAAAAAATCAAATAAAAGTTCTGGCACTCAGATTTTTTTCTGTTCCTGATGTTCAAATTGTTTTCATGTGTGAAATGAGAATCCTATTATTCAACACTTACTAAGTGGTTTTCAAAATAGCCTACATGCAAATATATACTCTCTTTGCCTTAAAATACTTATTTTTCTCATCTTGGTGGTGTTTTAGATCCAAGTCTTTATTCATTCTACATAAGCTACTTGAGTGCATACTTATTCCCTGTGTTATTTCTTCAATGCAATCAATTAATATTAGCAAAATGTGTTTCTCTTGGGGGCACTGCTGATGATACAAATAAATAATTTCTGTCTTACAAGAATTTACAGTCTAGATGAGGAGTCAACATGTCATCAGTTTGTGAAAGGATTTCTAAAGATAGGGCAGTATGCAAGTGCCAAATTAGTACAGGTATAATAATCAGCAAGTTACTGGAACAAAGGGAGATAGATAACTTTCAATTATCTGATGTAGTACAGCAAACCACTCCAGAATTTAACAGCTTAAAACCATGAGTTTTTCACTTGTTCCCTTCAGGAACTTGGGACGGACTTAGCTGAGGCTCTTCTCCTGATCTCTGCCACAGTTACTCGTATGTCTACAGGCATCTGGAGCCTCCACTGGGGCCCAGCTGTGGAAGATGGCCTCATTCCCCTGCCTGGTGGTTGGTGCTGGCTGTCGCTGGGCCTGTGTGTCTCCAGCAGGCTAGCCGTGGCCTCTCCACATAATGCCAGGGTTCAAACAGGGCACGAGGGGAAGCTGACTGCTTTTCAGGCCTAAGTTTGCAAGTGGTACAGAATCAACTCTCTTGCCTTCTGTTGGGCATAGCAAGTCCCTATGCCTGCCCATATTCAAATGTTGGGGAAATAGATCCACTTCTTGAAAAAAATCACAAATTATTTGTGACCCTTTATGATCTACCACATCTCTAAACTTGATTTTTTTTTTATGAATTGAAAATTTAGTTTTTTGGATAAGTTGCCTTTGATTTTTCAATAGTTTCTCAAATCAACATACCCCAAACCAAAAGGATTTACCACTTCCACCTGTCCTTGGTGACTGGACTTCCCCTCTGCCTTGTCATCCAAGCCAGAAAATCAGAAATTAGTTTGATTCTTCTTTCCTCTTCACTGGCAGTCACTAGTCTCTCATAATATCTGCATTCATGGTTTCTTTAAGATATTTATGTTCTCTACCCCTCTGCTATATTCTAGTGCATTTATATTTTTTACATAGTTAAAAAAATTTTTAAGTATGTTAATTTTGAGAGAGCGAGAGAGAGAGTGTGAGTGGAGGAGAGGCAGAGAGAGAGAGTGAGAGAGAGAGGGAGAGAGAGAGAGAGAGGAGAGAGAGAGAGAGAGAGAGAGAGAGAGAGAGAGAGAGAATCCCATGTAGGCTCCTTGCTATCAGCACAGAGCCCAGTGGGGCTCAAACCCATGAACCATGAGATCATGACCTGAGCCAAAATCAAGAGTTGGATGCTTCACCAACTGAGCCACCCAGGAACCCCTTAAGTGCAATTTTTTATCAGGCCTCATTTGAGATGACCTGATTTTTCTGTTTCAGTCTCATCAAACTGAAACCAATCCTTTATACTTTCATGGTTATCCCTCTAAGTCAAAGCTTTGATTCTGCTATTCGCTTTAAAAAAAATCCTCAATGATATTCCATTGCTTGTAGAATATCATTATACTCCTTGACAAAAGTAACATTCTGACCCAAATACTGCTTTACTACCTTATTTTTTACAATATTTCCCGTTTCTGTCTCTCTAGGCCCTTCTATAGGTTTAACATTAAACGTATCTGCTCTTTGCTAAATGTGCTACCCAGTTTCAAACCTGTATACTTTGCCATTTTTTTTAAGAATAAATGTCCTCTTTGAAACCTGCTCATCAAACTCATTCTCATCCTTCCAGACCGAGCACAAAAGTCACTTTCTGTAAAAAAAAAAAAAAAAAAAAAAAAAAAGCCAATTCCTTCAGGCAGAGTTGTATTTGAATCCTCTACTCTGATCATACCTTGACGTACTGCTAATAAATGACACATACTGAAGTAATTTCTATCGTTGCAGTCTTTTTAGGGTCTGAGCTCCTGGAGAGAAATTTACTTATTACTAAGCTCTAAGAGAGAATAAGATAAACTAAGAATGTTCAATAAATGCTAAATTGGATTGAAGGAAAAGTTATGAGTCTAGATCAAAGAGGATGGAATAGAATAGTAGTCTTTTCACACTGTTTTGAGCATAATTCACAGTAAAAAGTACATTTAACTTTGTGATTTAATATGCACACATGTGCACATGCATACCTGTACAAACAAATGCTATACACGCACACACTTACATATATAAAAATAGTACTTACCCTCACTATGTGCAATAAACTAATATTTCCTATTATTTCTCCTGTATTCTATTTATTTTTTTAAATAACAATCCCTGCTCATGAAATTGAGTAATTAATTAAATGACCACAAATGTATCTGGATATTTGAAAACTACCAGTTGTAGGGCACCAAAAACATACTTTACTGATGTCATGGTTTTGTCTATGGCTGGTCCTAATGGTCTCTTAAATGTGGGGCAGTATCTAACATAGTCAAAGATTTCCTTTGGTGGTGGAGATTGCACTCTAAAATTGTGGCTTACCAAGTGTCCATCAACTAATGAATGGGCAAAAAAAATGTGACACATATGTACAATGGAATACCACTCAGACATCAAAAGAAATGACATCTTGCCATTTGCAACAACGTGGGTGGAACTAGAGGGTATTATGCCAGGCAAAAATAAGTCAGAGAAAGACAAATATCTTATGATTTCACTCATATGTGGAATTTAAGAGGCAAAACAGATGAACATATGGGGAGGGAGGAAAAAAAGAGAGGGAAACAAACCATAAAAGACTGTTAATGATAGAGAACAAACAGAGGGTTGATGGAGGGAGATGGGTGGGGGGATGGGCTAAATGGGCAATGGGTATTAAGGAGGGCACTTGCTGTGATGAGCACTGGGTATTAAATGCAAGTAATGAATCACTAAATCCTACTCCTGAAACTAATATTATATTATATGTTAACAAACTAGAATCTAAATAAAAATTATAAAAAATAAAAAATAAATAAGCTTGTGGCTCACAGTTGTTTAAGGTTTTATTAACTAACAGATTTAAAAAAAGCATTAACTTGGTAGACATATTACTGAACATCGAGTTGTATTTTCCATCATGCATGATAGTATATCACACTATAAACAATTTTGGTAATTAGCACAATAGGATTGAATTTAGTTTGATTTAAGTACTGAAAATATATTGTCCTCAAGTTGTAAATAATTCAAACAATCAATGATTAAATTACTATCATCTTTCTCATCTCCTTTCATCTCTAAAGAAAGTTTTTGTTGAGGAGTGCCTGGATGGCTCAGTTGGTCAAGCAGCCAACTTTAGCTCAGGTCCTGACTCATAGTTCATGAGTTTGGTCCCGCGTTGGGCTCTGTGCTGACAGCTCAGAGCCTAGAGCCTGCTTTGGATTCTGTGCCTCTCTTTCTTTCTCTGTCCTTCCCCTGCTCATGCTGTCTCTTGCTCTCTCAAAAAATGAAATAATAAAATAAAATAAAATAAAATAAAATAAAATGACCCTTAAAAAATAATTTTTTTTGTTGAATTTAAATTTCAATGTTAGATTTTGAAAACAAAGCTTCTTTTCCTATAAAAGGGCACAAGCATTGTCTCTAAAAAAATAAGTACTTTTTGCTATTTAATTTCATATCATTTGAATTTATATCGTCATTAATGATAACGAAGATTATTGAGCACTTATACAAATTAATTCTTTAATATAGGATAGAATATTTCTGTATTTAAATAAAATATTTAATAAAATTAATAAGCACTGAAGTATGTTTTTAAGCATAACTATTTTATCCTCAATTTTTCATGGATACTTCCTTTTACATGGTCAAATTATTTTTAAATATAAATTATGTATAAAACAATTACCTTGTTTAATCTATAAGTACATTTCTGTACATCCAAGCTTCTTTGTTTATTTTAATGTTTATCTATTTATTTTGAGAGAGAGGGGGTGGAGACCAAGAGAGAGGAAGAGAGAATCCTAAGCAGGCTTCATGGTACCAGCACAGATCTTGATCTGATCCCATGAACAGTGAAATCATGACCTGAGCTGAAATCAAGATTTAGACACCTTACGACTGAGCCACGTAGGCACCCTTCAGGTTTCTTCCTAAAATTCATTTTATGACATTTAAATGAAACTGTATATATTGGTCTTTTTGCCACTTAATCCCATATAATATGTAAAGATTCATATTCTTAAATTTAGTGTATATTGATATAGCCTTAGGTTCCTCATCTAAGTCATGAGAATCTATTGAAATAGACATAATTTAAGAAATGCCTCATATGTTTTACTATAAGAGAAAGCAATAATGCATTCTTTATATAAAGGATATCTAGCTTACAGTAATAGTTCTGATGTTATGTAATTTCAGAAATATAAGCAAACATGTATTTATAAAAGTGATATTACATTACCTGTACCATTTTTTCTCTTTCATTTGTAATGCAGATGGACAGCCCAGAACTACAGCCAATTCTGGGGAATGACTTTAGAAGAAGGTTTCAAGTATCGTCTTGGCACCCTGCCACCTAGTCCCATGCTTCTGAGTATGAATGAAGTGACAGTAAGTGTTCTCTGTTTGATTCAAGTATATATGTGTTTGTACAGGCATGTTTGCATGTGCATTTGAAGATTTTTTTAAAAACTAAAATCATGAATTTTGAGCTTTCAGAGTTAAAATTTTGTCATAAAAATAGAAAATCTTTACCAAAATGGTTGTCACCTTCCTCAGAAGTTTCGTGTGAATTCTGAACATTCACCAATGTCTAATAGAGAAAGTCTCCTGACTTTAACAATGATCGTGTATTCATTTGCACACTAACGAATACATAGAATTTCATATTTCTGATTATTAGTCATTAAGTGACCCAGTGCTCAAGCAAGGCATTAGTTGTCCATATTTTTCTTTTTTTCAGTAAACACAGATATCTTTTGAATTCATCAAGACAGAGTTCTGCTCTCTTGGGGCTAGCCATTATCACATGAGGCTAAGGTAAATGGGAGTAACTGCAGACATGTATGTTATGGTAATTTATAAAGGTGCATCCTCACAATTTCCACTACAGGAGCACCTTCAAATTTTACCAGATGACCTCACAAACTCCTTCGTGAAATTGCTGCGTTTCCTACGCTCTTACACTTTGCACTATTGTATTGGCTTTCCCCTTTGTTTTTAAGAGACGTTGTCATCTGATAATAGGTATCTTATATAAGAGGCTTCTAGGTCTCCAGGGTCACAGACCTCTAACTTGTAGAGCTGCAGATCGACCACCAGATGTGTGTTGTGTGGAGCACACATACTTCCCAGCTGAGATGTTGACTGTATTCAAGGGCCTGTACGACCGCCCTGGGCTGAGCGGTGCTCCTAAGTGGCTGGAGGCTTCAGTGCAGTGCAGGCTTCAGGTCCTGGCGGCCTGGAAGCTCTGTGTCTCCGGAGTGAGCAGGGCTGTTGTTTGCCATTGGATGAGGTGTAAATCCACAGGTTTCTCATGAAGCATTTAATGTACTTTGCTTTCAAGGGATGTGGTCCCCTGAGTTCCTATACCAATTCAAATTCCACAAATGGGTTCTACTAAATTATAACCAACATCAGAAAAGATCAAAATAGCCACCACGTATTGAGTAGTCGTGTGTTAAATGCTCTTATAAACACTATCATACGTTATCTCCTCTAATTTCCTCAGCAGCTTGATGAGGTGGGTACTATGATTATCTACATTTTAAAGACAAGAAAAGAGAGATTGAGGGAGGTTAAGTCACACTGAGATTGGGAGAAGTGAAAAGCCACCACAGAATTACTTAAATTGCAGAGACAGGCCATCTTAAAATATCTGGGCCCCCAAATTGTCCCTTAACGTTCCAGTAGAATCAGTTAGCTTTGGCCAGCTCAGGTTCAAAATAACAAAAAGCAGAGCTAACTTGATGAAATCATCAGCTGTAGAGATACTTTTGGATCTTTCCTAGAATGAGTAAGATACAGAATCTTTAGAGATGTGGCTCAGATTCATGGTTTTTAGTGATCTAATTCTATGATCAGTTGGAAGTGTTATTAATTTTTTTTCTGGCTGCTTTTTTTTTTTTAATTTATCACCATCTGGGGAAAAAAAGAGGCAGTATTATTCAAGAAAGAATAAATTCATTCCTTTTATAAGGATTGTTTTATCGCTCGCTTTTATTAAGGGCTCCAGTCAGTCAAATACTCATTTGGGTGTCTATATACATTTTCTCTGTATTATTTCTAACATTTCCTTTTTAAGATTTAATTTTTGCAACTTGGAATATTTTATATTCTAGACATGAGTTGTGTTCCTTTCCCAAGTTGCCACTCACCACAGTATAGAAAAGGAAATCTAATTCTAATTCATTTATTAGTTGCTGGTGATTTGTTTGCATAAAAATTGTTGTGGAGATATTTACATGAAAAATCTTAATGATTAGTACTTTGGGAGAATTAAAATTGCCCAATGCTCTGAATTAATGGAACACAGTTGCCAGCTTATTCCAGGAAAGCAATAGGGAAAATCTGGCTGATCTGTAAGAGTTCCATTACGCACTCATGATGTAAGGTAAGGAAATAGCTTCTTATTTCTAGGGTGTAGTAGCTTGAGGACTGAGGGCCTTTCAAAAAGTTTCCAAGTGTTGGAGGTGTCCTAATATATGGATATGGAAGAAAATCAGAAATATAACAAGTACTTCTAGGAAGTGAACTGAGTTGAACTGGTTGCTACAGAAAAAGCTACAAAATATGTCGATTCTCAGTCTGGCGACTACATAGAAAATACCTCAAGACATCAACCTACCTCTGAGTACAATGAATTGAATTTTTTTCTTGGTGGATATGCTTCTGGATAACTTCCCCCCCCACTACCTTTCCCAGATATATATTTTTTAATATCATTTTCAACATAGGATGATCTATGGGTAGAGCTAGAGTAGGCAGTTGCCCATAGTGTGAATGATTTTAGTAAGAAACTCCACTGCATCCCCACTCCCAAAACTTCCTTTCCTTGACAATTTTACCTGAATGAGAGTTAGGGTTTATAAAATTCTTTTTCCAGGGTGGAACAGATGAGCAATGAGTCATTCCTGGTTTCTGGGAAGGCTCTTCTGTTCCCTGGCTGGATTCCTGGTTTCATTCCTTGGTTTAATCCACTATTCCCATAAGGTGTCTGCTGAACACGAGTTAGAGAAATGCCAGTAGGCATTGTGCAAAGTGTTCCATGATCACATAAGTATGCAAAATTTGTTTAATCTATAGGAGCTTATTCAATTCAAATGAATATTTGTAGAGTGTGGTTAGTAACAATGAAGAATAAAAAGATGTTGAGAGTGTAGGATTGGAAAAAGTTAGCTTCAGGGTTTTAGGGAGCCCTTCCTGGATGGCAATCTTAAGTGAGGACAGACAGAAGAAAACATAAACTTACTGTTTTCTCTGGGTACAGTCAGAGTAGATGGGAGGAAGTGAAAAAGGGAAAGAAAGAAGGCAGTTTAGACCATACAACTCCTTGGTGTTGAGAAAGACTCACTTCACCCACATTAGAATTAATTATGTTTGATGTCAGGTCAACAAAAGCTGGCTGGTGAATGCATGCATATTTTTATTTTTTTTCTTGATGTTTTTCTTAGATTGGTATTGTTCAAAGCAATACCTTGATGGAACAGTTCTGTTCGTAATGGTTCTACACTAAAAATTTTATGAACGATTAGATGAATCAACCATTCTCTGGCAGTCCATTGAAGCTGTGTATGTTGTATGAATAGAATCACAATGTGACTGATTGGAAGCTGGCCATCAGAAAGCTCCCCACAAGAACTTCAAATTCTGCCCATTGAGTCTTTTGTCTCCTTGTAGTATAAAGCAGGCTGTGACACAGCTTGACCCTTATTTCAATATTTCTTGACATTTGTTCCATGGACCACCAATCTTCCAAGATTGGGAGTAAAGATGTACCATCTGGTGGCATTTGGGTGGCTCAGATGGTTAAGCATCTGACTCTTTTTTTTTTTTAATTTTTAATGCTTTTTTATTTTTGAGAGAGAGAGAGAGAGAGAGAGAGAGAGTGGGGAAGGGGCAGAGAAAGAAGGAGGCACAGATTCCAAAGCAGGCTCCAGGCTGTCAGCCTAGAGCTCGATGTGGGGCTTGAACTCACAAACGGTGAGATCGTGACCTGAGCTGAAGTCAGACACTTAACCAACTGAACCACCCAGGCGCCCCAAGCATCTGACTTGATCTCAGCTCAGGTCATGATCTGGTGGTTTGTGAGTTCCATCCCTGCACTGTCAGTGCAGAGCATGCTTGGGATTCTCTCTCTGCGCCTCCCCAGCTCTTTCTCTCTCAAAATAAATAAATAAACTTTAAAACAATAAATTAAAAGATATCCCATCTGTGGTCAAATAAATTTGTGAAATTGTGCATTATATTTTCCTTCTGAAAATTCACACTAGAGCAGAAGTACATTTAGGGATAAATTAGAGCTTTCTCAGTGTCTCAGAAAGCAAACAATGGAAACAACCAGCTATTATGACTGTATGTAAAACTGGCAATGGCTGAGGTTCTTTTGAGCCAGCAGAAACATCACTATTGAAGTCTGTTAATAGGCACGAGTAAGCCAGTGTGTTTACCCATGTGGGCACCATTCCATACACCAACCATGATGAACATGAGCTTTGGAGCCAGTGTACTTGGGTCTTAATCTGGCTCCTTCACTTATTGTCTCCATTTTCTCCTCTTTGAAATAATGACAGCAGTACTACCTTGCTCATAACAGTTGTAAGAAGCCATGAATTCTGAAAGAGAAGTAGTTATTATATACTATATTGCATATATAACAGAAATGTTATTATATACTGTATAAAGTTGTTCTTTCTCCTTTAGTTTAACCATGGGAAAAGAGGAGGGTCAATTTAATAAGAAAAAGTTATCCAAAACTTCATCACTTGGAGATTTTTATTTCATAAAGAAAAGGTGTAGTTCTGGAAATATTGGCCCTACTGGAGTTTACATATTTCTGGTGCACCTGAAAATTTTTCTACTATGCTCCTAAATCAAATCAAATCAAGTCAAATTAAATCTAATCTAATCTGGTATGATCTAATCATCAGCTTTGTACCTGATTGTTTTCCTAGACATAATGTCCAAGTGCTTTTGAATTTGGGAGATAACTTCAAAAAGCTTCATTGCGTTATATTCTATTATAAATATTACAAATATTTTGATTTAAAAATAGTATTTTCAGACAGAAATGGGGAAATGGAGAGTTCATTTGTATACTTGGCACAGTTCAAAAATTTTTTAAATAGTTTTGTTGTTGTTGATTCCCCAGGGAGAACAATAAAGTTAACCAAGTTATGATAGATGTTTTAAAAATTTTTTTGTGAACCTTATACCTTACTAGTATAACATCTTTTCTCAGACATCCAATATAAATGATTTTGGTGTATTTTAGTTGGTATTAATAATAAAGGAAAAACAATGTTTTTCTTTATGGTTTGTTGGAAGTTAAAAGTAAAATAATATTTTATATAGTAACTTTTAAAGCCACCAATCACTGAAATGAGAAATGAAAATTTACTTAATCATCTGGATACCTGACCATTCTAGCTAACACACAGTATTAACTGACTGGGTTTATTTCTCTAAGTCATTCGTTATAACAGGAGGAATTTGTTTTTTCCTGTCTGAAATATATTCAACAACACCAAGTACTGAGGGATGAGAATTACCTTTGCAAAAAAATCAAAATGAATATAATGAAGTGTAGCTTTTAACCCTTCATAGGGTATAGAAATTTTTTATTTCATTAAAAATAATCTACTTGATTCCAGAAGTGTTTGTCACCTGTGTGAACAGAAACCTCTGTAGAAAATGAAACACTATCTAGAAACATGAAGAACAGAGTTACATGTTTTTGTTCTTTCCATAATTTTAAACAAAAATGAACATTTGCCCCATAAAAATGATGGTTAGCTCCAACATACGTGAATATAGGCAAATGGCATCAGGCTTGAATAATAACTGTAAAATGCAGGTGTCAGTGATGCTGCATAAGAGGGGCACAGCCAGATATCTATCTGGTGGAGTCTGTTTACGTGTATATTTTCCTCAGTTCATCTCAGAATCGTCTCATCTATGAAGGTAAAGAGCCTGGGACAGATTAGGATGCCAGTTCTTGCTGTCTCCAAATTAAGAGTTTTAAAATTCAAAGAGCACCAAAGCATGTGCTTATGTCTCCTTCCCGTCCCTCCATCTCAGAATGGAACCCCACAGTCTTCGAGAAACTTTAGAACATACGCATACTGCCTCCCTCCTTATTCAGCTGAACTTGTGGCAGAATGAGTGTCTTATCTCTCGAATCAGTTTTTGAGTTTTTAGTTCTCAGTTTTATTTTTCTGTGCTAGTTACAATCTGGTGTGTAACACTGTGATATAATTGAATGTGACTCGAACAACACTGGGAGGCTGAATTGATCACTGCAAGGCAGCTCTCCAAAAAGAAATGTGAAAATTTATTTCTCCCTCCTTGTGAATAAATATTTGGTGCTGTCACAAGAGTAGATTCCTGAGGCGATCTGGTGTGTTGATAGAGCAAGCACCTGCTCTCCGGGTTACCCTCAAACCTGGGTTATCTAGTCCATTCTGTGCTTCTTCCCAGAGCACGTTCTTTGCTCTGCTTCACAAGCAAAATGATGTGAAATGAAATGAAATAAGATAAAATACTTTGCATTGGGTCATGGGCATTTAAAATCATGAATGTTATTTCCATTTCCTAGAGTCTCACAGCACTTAGGTAGCTTGAAAAAAAAAAGTAATGAGAAAAAAATCTCTTTAATTTTCAAAACCGGTGTTTCTCAGAACTGTTAGATTAACCAACTCCTTCTTTTATAATTATCTATTACAATTCCCCAGAATTAGTGTTCTAAGAAACTCATTTTAGGAAGTATCATAGTTCATCAATTTCTAGATGCTTATTTTCTTCACTTTTTTTGCACCTCTGAAATTGGGATGCTTCTTACATTTGATAATGTCCTGGCTTCCGTGAAATATGGGACTGTTGTGGCAACTTTAATGTCTGTTATGTGTGCTATTATAATTATGATTAAACTCATCTGAGAATGACAAAAATTCAAAAGGATAGTGGCTTAAATATCATGGAAATTGACCTATCGCCAGCAAATCTGGAAATGGGCGGTCTTCCTCTAGAATTGCACTCCATGGTGTTGGATACCCAGGCTTCTTCTTTCTTGTTCTGTTTTCCAGAGTGTTTCTATCCAAGGCCATGTAATCATTCAAGAAGGCTTCTCCATGTCTAATTTCTGCTAGCAGGAAAATAAAAAAGATCAATAAAAAGAAGTAAAAGTGAAGTATCATTTATCGCTGAAAGAAAATTCTCAGAAACTGCCGATGACTCTTAGGCTTATATCCCATAAGGACAGAAGTTAGTAAGGGGACATGCCTAGAAGCCAACGGGGGCTAGGGAAGGCAGTCATTTTTGTGACCTGCACGTGATGAGCTAAAACTGTTATTTCTTTTTCTTTTTTAAAAATTTTTAATGTTTATTTTTGAGAGAGAGAGAGAGACAGAGAGAGAGAGTGAGCATGACCAGGGGAAGGGCAGAGAGAGAGGGAGGCACAGAATCCGAAGCAGGCTCCAGGCTCTGAGATGTCAGCACAGAGCCCCGATGTGAAGCTTGAACCCACAGATGTGAGATCATGACCTGAACCAAAGTTGGACACTTAACCGACTGAACCACTCAGGCACCCCTAAAGTTGTTATTTCTTTGAATGAAGGGAATCCTATGGAAAGGGGGAGGATTGGAGAATTAGCACTACCTCCATAGTGTTATCATGGAATACTGATATTTATAAGTGGATCACTAAACAAATTACCACATAAATAGAAACTAGAGAAATATCCAAGCTAATTCTTCCAGAGTTAAAGGACTGATGACAAATATTGCTGAAGTTGAAAAATTCATTTTGCTGTTAGCAACCAGAAAATTTGCCTATCCTCTCCAACATCAAATAGTTTAGAGGAGATTTCTTGGTATTCATGGCCTTGGATTGTGAAGGTCAGAACAAAATGATATTCTCTGTTGCCTTCTTTTGATTCTCAGATCACTCTGATTATCCAAATTTAAGTGGAGGAAAGTGCAGCCAGAAATAGAGGCAGTAACTCACATAGTGGATATTGTAGAGATATGGGCTCCTAGTAAGAATGTCCAGAATGTCTAGAATTTGACTAGAGTGTTCTCAAGCTGCTCTGTGATTATGTTTGCATTACTCTTTCAGAGACTTTGATTCAGTTAAATGCAGGAAATACTATAAAAAATTCTCCAGTGTTCACCATTGCATTTGACTTTTATATGTGTTCACAAGATCTTTAATCTTTAACTTTAAATAGAAATATTGAAGCAGGGAGACTGTTCAAATTTAACTTCAAATTTGACTAATGTTAATTTAAAAAATAGCTATTTTATGACTGAAACTTTTTCATCATTACAGTTAAAAAATTTAAAAATGCCCACTTGCAGAAGTGTAAATATTTTTAAAAATAAATTTCTATCTTATTTAAGCCGCTGTCACTTTGAAATTTCTGTCACTCACAGCTGACGGTCTTGATTTTTTTTTGCTTTATTAAGCATCCTTTAACAAAAAAATTAGCATTTGTTAAAGCCCAACCTCTATTATCAATTCCTAAAAGTTATTATTCTCTGATGCCTACCTTAGTTCATAAGCCCTTAAAAACACTTTTACATTACAGACATGCAATAATCATGGAATAATGGGATAAAAAATTTGCTTTTTGTTTATTACATCAGATTAGCTGATATCATAAGGCAAATAAAATTGTAAGATAGTATTTGCCTGTTGATCTTCAAAGCCTACTGGCTTATTCTTTGGAAAAGCAATATTAAAAAAGTGATAAATTCTGAAAGAGCCAATAGGTGAGCTTTATGAATTGGATCTGGCTTAGTGGGTTGGTAAATATGTTTTCAATAAAAATGTCATTTTGCTTGTTATTTCTCTATTGCCTTATCTTATTGAGGAAGATTGACAATTAGTATATTCTTAAAATTTTATTCAAATCCAAGGTAGTTAACACAGAGTGTAATAATGGTTTCAGGAGCAGATTTAGTGATTTATCACTTACATATGACATCTAGTGCTCATCCTAACAAGTGCCCCCCCCTTAATGTCCATCACCTATTTAGCCCATCCCCCCACCCAGCACCCTCCTGCACCCCTCAGTTTGTTCTCTGTATTTGTGAGTCTCTTCTGGCTTGACTCCTTCTCTGTTTTTATCTTATTTTTCCTTCCCTTCCCCTATGTTCATCTGTTTTGTTTCTTTTCTTTTTAAAATTTTTTTTAATGTTTGTTTATTTATGTTGAGTGAGAGAGAGAGAGCGCAAGCGGGGGTGGGGCAGAGAGAAAGTGGGGGGGAGAGACTCCCAAGCAGGCTCAATGCTGTCAGCACAGAGCCTGGCATGGATGTTGAACTCCAAACCATGAGAGCATGACCTGAACTGAAACCAAGAATTGGACGCTTAATGGACTGAGCCATCCAGGCACCCATATTCATCTATTTTGTTTCTTAAATTCCACATATGAGTGAAATCATGTGATATTTATCTTTCTCTGACTTATCTTGCTTATTATAATACATTCTAGTTCCATTTATGTTGTTGCAAATGGCAAGATTTCATTCTTTTTGATCGCCAACTAATATTCCATTGTGTGTGTATGTATATATATGTATATACAGTATATATATATATATATATATATATATATATATATACATACACACACACACACACACACACACACACACACACACACCGTATCTTCTTTATTCATTCATCAGTCAATGGACATTTGGGCTCTTTCCATACTTTGGCTATTTTTGATAGTGCTGCTATAAACATCGGAGTGAATGTGCCTCCTCAAATATGCATTTTTTTAATCCGTTGGATAAATACCAAGTAGTGCAATTGCTGGGTCATAGGGTGGTTTTATTTTTAATTTTTTGAGGAACCTCCATATTGTTCTCCAGAGTGGCTGTACCAGTTTGCATTTCCACCAGGAGTGAAAAAGTGTTCCCCTTTCTCTGCATCCTTGCCAACATCTGTTGGTTTCCCGAGTTGTTCATTTTAGCCATCCTACAGGTATGAGGTAGCATCTCATTGTGGTTTTGATTTGTATTTCCCTGATGATGAGTGATGTTGTATTTCCCTGATGATTAGTGATGAGATGATGAGCATCTTTTGATGTGTCTGTTAGCCATCTAGATGTCTTCTTTGGAAAAGTGTCTGTTCATGTCTTTTGCCCATTTTTTCACTGAATTATTTGTTGTTTTGGGGATATTGAGTTTGATAAGTTCTGTACAGATTTTGGATATTAACCCTTTATCCGATATGTCATTTGAAAATATCTTCCCCCATTCCTTTGGTTGCCTTTTAGTTTTGTTGATTGTTTCCTTTACTGTGCAGAAGGTTTTGTCTTGCAGAAGGTTTGTCCCAATAGTTCATTTTTACTTTTGTTTCTCTTGCCTCTGGAGACATGTCTAGAAAGAAGTTGCTGTGGCCTAGGTCAAAGAGGTTGTTACCTGTTTTCTTCTTTAGGATTTGATGGTTTTCTGTCTCACACTTAAGTCTCTCATTTATTTTGAGTTTATTTTTGTGTATGGTGTAAGAAAGTGGTCCAGGTTCATTCTTATGCATGTCACTGTCCAGTTTTCCCAACACCATTTGCTGAAGAGACTGTCTTTTTCCCACTGGATATTCTTTCCTGCTTTGTCAAAGATTAGTTGACCATATGTTTGTGGCTCCATTTCTGGTTTTTCTATTCTGTTCCATTGATCTGTTTGTCTGTTTTTGTGCAAGTACCGTACTGTCTGAATAATTACAGCTTTGTAATATAGCTTGAAGTCCAGATTGTGATGCTTCCAGGTTTGGTTATCTTTTTCAACATTACTTTGCCCATTTGGAGTCTTTTCTGATTCCATACAAATTTTAGAATTGTTTTTTCTAGTTCTGTGAAGAATGCTGGTGTTGCATTGAATGTATAGATTGCTTTGATTGTATAGACATTTTAACAATATTTGTTCTTCCTATCCATGAGCATTGAATTCTTTCCCATTTCTGTGTCTTCTTCAGATTCTTTCATGAGCTTTCTATCGTTTTCAGGGTACAGATCTTTTATCTCTTTGGTTACTTTATTGCTAGGTATTTTATGGTTTTTGGTACAATTGTAAATTGGATTGGTTCCTTGATTTTCTCCTGCTTCATTACCGATATGTAGAAATGCAACCAATTTCTGTACATTGATTTTGTATCCTGTGACTTTGCTGAATTCATGTATCAGTTCTAGTAGTTTTTTGGTGGAGTTTTTGGGTTTTCCATGTAGAGTATCATGTCATCTGTGAAGAGTGAAAGTGTAATTTCTTCCTCTATGATATGGATGCCTTTTCTTTCTTTTTGTTGTCTGATTGCTGAGGCTAGGACTTCCAACAATATGTTGAGCAACAGTGGTGAGAGTGAACATCCCTGTCGTGTTCCTGACCTATCAGAAAGCTCACAGTATTTGCCCATTGAGGAGGATATTAGCTGAAGGTCTTTTGTATATGGCCTTTCTGATCTTGAGGTTTGTTCCTTCTATCCCTAACTTCTTGAGGATTTTTACAAAGAAAGGATGCTGTATTTTGTCAAATGCTTTTTCTGCTTCTGTTGACAGGATCATGTGGTTTTTATCCTTTCTTTTATTAATGTGATATATCACATTGATTGATTTGTTGATATTGAATCACCTTTGCAGCCCAGGAATAAACCCCACTTGATTGTGGTGAATAATTCTTTTAATTTTATTTGCTAGTATCTTGGTAAGAATTTTTGCAAATATGTGCATGAGGGAAATTGGTCTGTAATTCTCCTTTTTAGTGGGGTCTTTGACTGGTTTTGGAATCAAAATAATGCCTGTCTCCTAGAACGACTTTGGAAGTTTTCCTTCCTTTTATATTTTTTGGAACAGTTTCAAATGAATAGGTATTAACTCTTCTTAAAATGTTTGGTAGAATTCCCCTGGAAAGCTATCAAACCCTGAATTCTTGTTTGGTGGGAGATTTTTGATTACTGGTTCAATTTCTTTACTGGTTATGTGTCTCTTCACATTTTCTACTTCTTCCTGTTTCAATTTTAGTAGTTTATATGTTTCTAGGAATTTGTCCATTTCTTCCAGATTGCCCAATTTGTTGTCATATAATTGCTTATAATATTTTCTTATTACTGTTTGTATTTCTTTGGTGTTGGTTGTGATCTCTCCCCTTTCATTTGTGATTTAATTTATTTGGGTCCTTTCCTTTTCCTTTTTGATCAGTCTGGCTAGGGGTTTATCAATTTTGTTAATTCCTTCAATGAAGAAGCTCCTGTTTTTATGGATGTGTCCTACTGTTTTTTTCTTTTTTTTTTGATTTCGATATCATTGATTTATGTTCTAATCATTATTATGTCCCTTCTTCTTCTGGTTTTGGGCTTTATTTGTTGTTCTTTTCCCAGCTCCATTAGGTGTAACATTAGATTGTGTATTTGAGACCTTTATTCCTTCTTTAGGAAGGCCTAGATTGCTATATACTTCCCTCTTATGACTGCCTTTGCTTCATACCAGAGGTTTTGGACTGCTATTTTCTTGTTCTCATTGGCTTCCATGTACTTTTTAATTTCCTCTTTAATTTCTTGGCTAACCTATTCATTCTTTAGTAGGATGTCTTTAATCTCCAAGTATTTATGGTCTTTCAATTTTTTTTTTTTTTGCTTGTGGTTGATTTCAAGTTTCATAGCATTATGGTCTGAAAATATGCATGGTATGATATTGATCTTTTTTGTACTTGTTGAGGGCTGATTTGTGACCCAGTATGTGATCTATTCTGGAGAATGTTTCATGTGCACTTGTGAAAAATGTGCATTCTGCTGCTTTAGGATGGCATGTTCTAAATATATCTGTTAAGTCCATCTGGTCCAGTGTGTCATTCAAAGACATTATTTCCTTGTTGATTTTCTGCCTAGATGATCTGTTCATTGTAGTAAGTGGGGTATTGAAGTCCCCTACTATTATGGTATTAATGTCAATGAGTTTCTTTATGTTTGTGATTAATTGATTTATATATTTGCATGCTATCAAGTTGGGTGCATAAATATTTACAATTGTTAGATCTTCTTGGTGGATAGACCTCTTAATTATGATATAATGCCCTTCTTCATCTATTATTACAGCCTTTATTCTAAAATCTAGTTTTTCTGATATAAGTATGGCTACTCCAACTTTCTTTTGACATCCATTAGCATGATAGATGGCTCTGCATCCCCTTACTTTCAATCTGCAGGTGTCTTTATGTCTAAAATGAGTCTTTTGCAGGCAGCATACAGACATGTTGTGGTTTTTTTGTTTTTTGTTATTGTTGTTGTTGTTTTTTTTTTTTATCCATCCTGATACTCTATGTCTTTTGATTGGAACATTTAGTGCATTTACATTCAGAGTGATTATTCAAAGATATGAATTTAGTGCCATTGTGTCACCTGTAGAGTTGGTTCTCTGGTCCTTTCTAGTCTTCTGGTCTTTGTCTTGTTTTGTTTTTCTCCACTCAAAGAGTTCCCCTTAAAATTTCCTGCAGGGCTAGTTTAGTGGTCATGAACTTCTTTAATTTTTGTTTGGGAAACTCTATCTTTCCTTCTATTCTGAATGACAGCCTTGTTGGATAAAGAATTCTTGGCTGCATATTTTTCTGATTCAGCACGTTGAATACATCCTGCCACTCCTTTCTGGCCTGCCAAGTTTCTGTGGATAGATCTGCTGCAAACCTTATCTGTCTTCCCTTGTAGGTTGAGGACTTTTTTCCCTTGCTGCCTTTGTAATTCTTTCCTTGTCTGTGTATTTTGTGGATTTGATTATGATATGCCTTGATGATGGTTAGTTTTTGTTGAATCTAATGGGAGTTCTCTGTGCTCCTTGGATTTTGATGTCTGTACCCTTTTCCTGATTAGGAAAGTTTCCAGCTATAGTTTGCTCATGTAAACCTTTTTCCCCTTTTTCTCTCTCTGTCTTCTCTAGGACTCCTATGATTCAAATACTATTCATTTTTAATAAGTCACTGTGTTCTCTAAGTCTTGTATATTGATCTTTTTCCTTTGTTTCCCTCTTTTTTTCTGCTTCATTATTTTCCATAATTTCATCTTCTATATCACTGACTAACTGTTCTATTTTGCCATCCTTGCTGTCATGGCATCCATTAGAGATTAAATCTTGGTTACAGCATGTTTAATTTTGGCATGACTAGCTTGTAGTTCTTTTATCTCCAAAGAAAGGGATTCTCTGGTGTCATCTATGCTTTTTTTAACTCCAGCTAGTACTCTTACAATCGTGGTTTTAAATTCCAATTCAGACTTCTTACTTATATCAGTATTGATTAAATACATGGCTGTCATTTCTTCCTGTTCTTTCTTTTTTTTTAAAATGTTTATTTATTTTTGATAGAGAGATAGAAATGGCAGGGGGATGGGCAGAGAGAGAGGGAGAATTTGAAGCAGGCTCCAGTCTCTGAACAATCAGCATGGAGCCTGGCACAGGGCTCAAACCCACAATCTACGAGATCATGACCTGAGCTGAAGTTGGATGCTTAACCAACTCAGCCACCCAGATGCCCCCTTCCTGTTCTCTCATTTGGGGTGAATTCCTCCATCTTTTCATTTTGGAGGAAGAAAAAAAATTAATAAAATTAAAATTTAAAAATTAAAAAAAAAACACAAATAAATCAAATAAAGGATGCAAGATCCTAGGTGTGTTTTGGTCTGCTTGTTGAGAGCAACTTGACAGAATAGAGAAAAAAGAGAAAGGAAAAACCTAGTTAAAATTAAAAAAAATAAAATAAATACTAAAATAGGATAAAATAAAATGAAGAAAGTAAAATAGAATAAAACAATTAAAAAATAAGAACATAAAAATAATTTTGTTTCTTTTGGTATCCAAGAAAGGGAAAGAAAAGAAAGAAAAAAAGAAAACAACCTGAGCAAAAACAGAAGTGAAGAAAACGAATAAATAAAGGAGCCAGCAGACAGAATGAAAACTGAATGCAGTTACATCATTTCCCCTAGAAATGAAACTTTGAAGCACACTATAGTCTGTAGACTAATCAGCAGGTGGAAGGGATTTGTGCTGGTCTTTTGGGGGATGTACCACAGATGGGCAGGGCTTGGTGTAACAGCTCCCTTTTCCACTTGATGACACTGCATAGCTTATTGGGGTCAATCCCTGTGTGTATTCACATGCTAGAGGTGAAAATGGCTTCACCCAGTTCCTTACTCTTGGTGCAGGAATGCCACACCTTCACTGACCTGCGATCAGGCACCCCTCCTTTGTCTCAGGCCTCCGTCTATCCCACTTCTCCCCTATCCATGTCCAAGCTGTCTGCCTGCACCTCTTTCCAGAGTTTTATCTTAGATGGGATTGTGTGTCAAAACTCCACACTTTAGAGACCCCTGTGGCTTGGATGCATGCAAATTCTCTGGGGAAAGTTCTCACTGAGCAGTGGCTGGTGTTGGCTTGTCTCAGAAAATGTTTGCACGATGGCACAGCAGCAGAGGTTTATGGTAAACCACCCCACACAGCCCTCTGTGGTTTGGTTTTGGTGCCCTCTGGCATCTTTGTTCCAGTGTCAGTAAATGTGGCTTCTCTCCAGGGTCCGCTGGGAATTTTGCTAGTGGGAAGGCCGTATGGCCTCTACTAAATGCACTCCAAGCAAGGAAACCGCTTCTCGCTGTGTGGCACATGGACCCCTCAGTCCCTGCTGCCTGCTACTGGGGATTAGCCCTGCTTCCTCCCCAGAGCATCACCAGGCACTGAAATCTGAACCTTCAGACTCTGGACTCCACTGTTTATAGAATCCTGGTGCTATTGAAACTCTCTTCTTTCTCCCAAAGGTTTTGGGGAACAGGTTTCTTGTTCAGTCCAATGAGAATGTTTTTACTCTTTCTCTCTTTCTCACCAGCTACTTTTGGTGGGAGTGCTTTTATTGCATGATCCTGTTGTGCTTTATTCTCTCCCTTTCTCTTTCTCTCTCTCTGTCCTCTCTCCATGAAAAGGGCTCCCTACCCTTCACAGCTCTTCCTCCTTCACCTCTCCACAACCATGTACCTGCCAAGCTCTGGCTCAAGTTATGCAGATTGTTGCATTAATCCTTAGATCTATTTCCAGGGTGGTCAAAATGGTTTGATGTTCATCTAGCTGTGTTTCAGGGATGAGACAAGCTCGGGGTCCCTATACTACTCCACTATCTTAACCCCGAGCAGTATTTTTTAAAGCAATAAATTGTAAAAGCAATAAAAGCAGACTGGTATTTATAATTTAACTTAATGTGCCTAAAGAGGAAAAATCATTTTTTAAGAGATGAAATCCACCAGTTAGATCTATATCTCCTCATTATTATAAGGTATTTATTGAATACCTCCTGTGTGCAAAGAATTCTGGTAGGCTTTGGAATATGGAAGTCAAATTCTAAATAATTCAACCAGGCTGAAATGTGTTCAATGTAATGGTTGTATATTGCCTTAACAGAGTAGAGGGGAAATGTCCTAGCTATGTTATTAAATTGTAATTCTGAAGTGGTAAAGTAATAACTCACACTGCACCTATTTTTCTGAAAACTTGAGACAACTTAGTATTATAAATGTTTAAGAGCTCATTGATGAGCCAATGATAATAAAATTGGGAAGTATTAGTAATTAATAATATAGGTATATTTCCATTTTAGTTAGAAAGACTCTTTTGGAGACTGAATCTCTATCTCTGGAACTCTCTATTCAGAGCATAAATTGATTGAGCTTCAGCTCTAGGTTTCTGCAGTGTGGTCAGTCTAATGGTATAAGGATCTAACATCACCTGGATTTCCATGATACTTCTCTTAAAGGTATCATGCAGACACTCTACTGTGATCTGCTTGGCATTTTCTGTACTTTTCTTTCATCATCTAAATAATATTTTTAGTAATGGAACTCAAGATTTAATAACTTTCTTATCAGGTGATAGTAGTTTCTTTAAATCAAAACTGAACTCTCTAATCAAAATTCAAGTTTATAAATATTTTGGATGGATACCTTTTTAGGCTGACATGTAAATTCCAAATCTTTCTTTAGTCTTTGAAGCAATTGTATACTTGTCAGAAGTAATTTTGTTTGCAAGATATTGGCTCAGTAACCTGACTTGCTGAATGCAATGCACAATTATAAAACTTTTAAATAGGTAAAATTTTAGCTTTTATAAACATTTTATTTCTCTTTCAAAATATCAATATATTTCTGATAAAGTAAGGAAATGATAAATGGAGCTTAGTTCTGAATTCCAAAACCTGAATCTAGTTTCAGGGATATTTCTTATTTAATTTTAGCATGTCATTTAACTTTTGGAAGTTTGTGTCTTAATTGATAAAATAGAGTGAAAATTATTTGCCATGGTTATACAACTTAGAGCTATTGCGAAGATAAAATATTGATTGTTAGAACATTTTGAAAACTTTAAAGCACTATCAAAAATGTTGTGTGTGAATGTGTGTGTATGCTTAAGTGATAAAAATTAATAAATCCTTATTTGGTTTGAGTCATTATTTTTCAAGTGAAGGTTATCACTCTTTAGAAAGTTTGGGAAAAAAACAGGGTATTGTGTTTGCGATTTTCTTTGAGTGACTTGAACAGAGCAAGGTATAACATTTAATTTACATTCTTGGAAAGACAGCAGCTGAAATCGACTCTGTCAGGACTCGAACATGGGCTCTGAAGAAACAATGGTATTGTACATTTGGCATTCCACACTTTCTGAAACCCTTTCAATCTTCAAGGATTTTACACATGTCAACCAATTCATCCCAGTTTTGCTTCTTAATGTCTTGTGTAAAATTGGTGTGCCTTAGGGCTCCAAGTACATTGCCACATATGCATTGTTTCAAAATTAATTTCATACAGAGTCACACTCTCCAACATAAAAGAAACCTAAAGGTAAATGTTATTTATGAGGTCAAATTTATTTTTTTTAATATTTATTTTTTTTTTAATTTTTTTTTTCAACGTTTATTTATTTTTGGGACAGAGAGAGACAGAGCATGAACGGGGGAGGGGCAGAGAGAGAGGGAGACACAGAATCAGAAACAGGCTCCAGGCTCTGAGCCATCAGCCCAGAGCCCGACGCGGGGCTCGAACTCACGGACCGCGAGATCGTGACCTGGCTGAAGTCGGACGCTTAACCGACTGCGCCACCCAGGCGCCCCAATGAGGTCAAATTTAAATAACACCATGCATCTTTCATATGGGTGACTCAAACTCTGATTCAAGAAGATAGAAACATTGGCCAAAATTATTGCTCTGCATGGTAACCCAGAAAAATTCTACATCTTGTTCTTATGATTTTGCACTATGTTAGGATTCCCTGCATTGAATTATTTTTTAAACATATATGAAATAGAAATGCCACATTACTAATGCTTTTCAGGGGTGTCATTCAGAAAACACGAATGTACAAAATTAAAAAAAATAATGATAAATGTTATAAAAGTTCATGTCATTTTCTTAAAATGATTATTGGGATACATTTGAAGAAATCTGACACGTCTGCCTCTCTTCCTTAGGCTTCTTTACCTGCAACAACTGACCTTCCAGAGTTTTTCATTGCTTCTTATAAATGGCCTGGATGGACTCATGGCCCATTGGATCAAAAAAATTGTGCTGCATCATGGGCATTTTCTACTGCAAGTAATAAAGTCATTTTGATTACTTCATTATAATTCTCCCTTTGATTCAAGATTCTGGGAAAGTAGTTAAAAGATTTTTAAATTTAGAATATTTAAATGTTAACATTTGGTCAATTTAAATAAAGTTTAATTCTGACCAGAGAAAGCAACTTGAAGATTATACAAATATCCATTTTCACTCTGAAAATTGGTCTTGATTTTTAGGGTATAATTTTAAATGGAGAATAAGTCAAACGAACAACAAATAAAAGTTTCCAAAATTTGTTTGTCCTTTGAGAGTTAAATCCACATAAGAGTAGAAGATACCTCTTTATTCATAGTATTATGGGTAATATTAATATGAACTTGCACATACCTACGTAGTTCTCTTATTCTTTTCTCTTTATACAATTTGCAATAATATGCTTAATTATTAAACTACTCTGATGTAAGGAAACACTTCAGAACAAAATAATAATGGATTAAATAGGTTTTATCTCATTTGAGATAAAAGCAAATTTGTAGCTTCTGACTCTAAATTGATAAGAGTAGTTTCCAAATTAATGTTGCTGTTACTTCAAAAGTGTAAGGAATACTTCTTTTATAGCTACTTTCACATAAGTTCACAAGTCCATTAAATCAATACTCAGATTAATTTCAAGATTTAGTCTCTAAATTTTCCTCAAAGGAGTGTTGGTTAGATTCCAGCAAATAACATAAGCCTAACATGATGTTGGTTGGCTACTATCAAAGATCTTTATAAAACTATGTTCTAGGCTTTGAAGATAATACCAAGAATTGTAAAAGCATTGTAAAATAAGAGCATAGGCTCTTAGAGAAGTCAGCTCTGAAGGGTCATACTCCTTGGGACAGAAAAGTACTGATAAATTGGTCCACATATCACTGCTTCATAGTATCAGCTAATTTGTTCTAGAAATGATGCCTTTGGCCAGGCTTACCTCTGGAGTGGCTCCATCTGTTAAGTCTATGCTACTTCCTACTCTAGAACAAATGGTCCCTGGATTTCTAATATTTGTCCCTGCTTGTTAGGGATCCGCATGGAGGACCTATTTGAGACTTGTTTCACATGGGTGGAAAAATATTTAATAGTATAAATATTTTATCATTTTATGTTCATGTGGTTCATGTATTACACCTCTTAGGTGATGTGTAAGAATTTTGCTTTAAATTTAAGTTAGACTGGAATTTCTGAAGATGTCTTAGAAAAGATATTGGTGGTTAGATAGTGACAGCAACTTGCTAGGCTGATTTGAATGGTGTATTTTGGTGTCCCCCAGTCACAGCCCCAGAGATGGGCTCAGGCCAGGGCTAACTCTGGATTTGTCCCCCTTCCTAATATACCAAAATACCAGGAAGAGGGTTTTCAACACTTTTATGGTTTCAGATGCAGTGGTTTTATATCCTGTGTATTCAGTATGACAAATCAGGCACATGTTATTTGTTTATTTATTGTTTTGAGTGTGTTAAGCATAGCAAAGAGTAAACTAGGTTCTCTTAAAGATCTAGAAAATTATGACAGAAAATATAGTTACAATAAAAACGTGTTTTTGCAAAGAAGCTAAAAACTATAAAGTGGAATAAATAAGATATTTAAAAATAAACACATATGACACAATAGTTATGCAGCCAACAAAATTCAAGCAAGATTCAGAAGCTGAAGTGATGAAGGAGTTTGGAATGGCAGGGGTGATACCTGTCACAGAGCAAATGTAGAGATAGAGTAAAATAAGCAGGGAAAATGATAGGGTGTCTCACGGGTAAAGGCCAATAAAAGTTTTCACAAGGAGGTGGAAAACAATTTGCTGAACTGAGCCATTCTTAAGTCTGACTTATTTTAACTATTTCAAGTTAATTTGTATTAAACATTCACTGAGGTTCAGAAATGTCTGTATAAGAGGAACATACTGTGTCCAATTGGAATTCAAAATATTTATCCTTGAGTTGAAATCTACAGATTCATAGGGCTAGAAGGAATCTTAGAGGTCACATTTTTCAAGCCTCTGGTTTTATAAAATAGGCACAAATAGATAAAATAACCTACCCAATCTCAGAAATGATCCTGGAAGCCAGGTTACTGACTCCTTGACTACTGTTGTCAAAGTGTTCTTTGAACTGGAGAATAGTTGCACTAATATTTTCAAGTTTACATTTGATTCTGAACCCTGTACTGAAATTCAAAGCATCAGAAAATTTCTATTTTCTTCAATGAAATAGGGAATTATTTCCTTGAGAATAGCAGAGGTGATAGTAGAATGTCATTTTCTCTTATGAAATTTATCCCAACACAGTAAGAGATGGGAATCAAGAAGGAAGTAGGAGGTTATAGATTGGACAGATATTGAGCGTTTAAAATGTGCCAGCAATTGCACTACAGAATTGTACATATGCTATAGTTACATAAAAACCATGTACATACAGAAATACATATGTAAGTGAATTATTTAAAAATGAATTATTTTAGGATATTAGGATAATTCTAAATTAGCACCTTGAGAAATTCCATTATACAGACAAGTTTGATGAGCAAAAGCTATAACATCTCCTGAAAACATTGGATGGATAGAAGAAAGCCTATGGCATTTTTGCCTTTAAATAAAAGTAAGTAACTTTAAATATCAAGAACAAACTATACCAGCCATCCAAGAACAACAAAAATTTGTACCAAAATGGTACCCATCCCAATTTTCTCATGATCTTGTCATTCTTATTAGTTTATCGAGGTAACATAATTGAAATGATAATGGATTATCATTTTATCCAATGGTGGATTAATTTCCCTAGCCTATTATTCTATGAGGGTATCAATATGATTTTTGTTCATCACTATAATTTCTAGTACTTAGTTCAGTGCCTATCACCTAGCAGGCAGCCAGTAATATGTTGGGAAAAGGAATGAACTGATTAGCTACAACCATGCTAGGGAATTTTATATTGATATAAATTTATACCATGTATAAATAAGGTGAATTCTGCTCTGTAGTTTTTAGATATTGTATAAGATTTATATAAGTATGGATTAGTTTATGAATGGTTTCCCAAGTGATTAACATAGACACCAGTTTAAAAACCAAGGATTCAATTCATTCCAATATATCATATTAATATGGATGAATTTCCAGTTAATATTTCTATAAGCTTTTCTGATTTCCTCAGTTTAGTTTCACTCATTTCAAAAGTTATATATTTATCCATGACTGTACATGAGGTACAGGAGATATAAATGTAACTGAGATGTGATTCTTGCCCTCAAGGAGTTATACTTGAAAGATTCCTTAATGAAAAATTCATAAGTATATAGAACATGAAAGGAACAACGAACTAGAAAAGAACAAGGGACTAGAAAAGTCTTTGAATTTGATAAGACAATTGAGCAATACCACAACTGGATAAAAATTACGACCAAAATTATGACCCCATTGACTTTGCTGGAATGCATGATATATTAAGGACATTGGCCTTAAATTTAAGTTATATAAAGCTCTGGCGACTAGGATTAAAAAAAAGGCTATGTAAATTATTAAAAATGTCATATGCCCTTTGAATATTAATCACTATTCTGTTTGAAACAGGTGTGGCAGCTGACCGAATAGCAATTCAGTCCAAAGGTCGATACACAGCTAATCTATCCCCTCAGAATTTGATCTCTTGCTGTCCCAAGAACCGTCACGGATGCAATAGTGGAAGCATCGATAGGGCTTGGTGGTTCCTGAGAAAACGTGGGTAAATAGCTGCCCAACATATGTTTGTAGTATTCTTCTGAGTTCTGTTCGGAGTTAAAAGAAGGAAACAAATGAATGTTAAGATTTTACCAAAAAACATATGTGCTACACCTATATAAATTCCTGTATTACATTTAAATATACACTGTATTTGGTGTCTATTAAGATTATAAGCTATTGGAAGTCATTACTTGAAGAATGTATATATTTCCTGGCCAAATGAATAGAAGGATTCAAGGAAGCATTGTCTCCTGGTTGCTCTGAGCCAAATGGCTTTACTGAGTCCCCACGGGAATAGAGTAGTTGATATTGCTCATACCTCTGCCGAGTCTTCATTTACCCAGGTAGATGGGTAATGCCAGGGAAAAATTAGATTAAGAACGAGATGAATAAAATTAGTAATTTATCGTTGGGTTACCATCCCATTTCATGAGGAAAGGCAGGTTGTTTTTTATGTATCTCATGTAATCTGATACCTGCTGCACAAGGGCTAATCTACTTAAAACCCAAGTTATCAAGGTAAGGACACTGCAGCTGATAACGAGTAGTGTACATATGTATTGCTCATCTGTATTTTTATCATCCACTGAGTGCTCTAGGTTTGCTCTAGACCAGTCAGGTAGTATGAAAGCGTGGGTGTCAGATATTGATGGGTGGCAATAAATTTCTTTAAAAATTTTTCATGCATGTTGCTTAATAAGGTGGTGCTTCGAATGGACAACTTGGACTGATACCTTTTGGTACAATGGTGCTTGATTGGCTTCTGTTTTACACTGTGGCAAAAATTAATACCCTTTAGAAGCTTCCAAACATAAATGAACTTTGAGACCAAACTAAATCTTACTGTATTGGTCTGCTTAGGTTACCATAACAAAATACCATAGACTGGGAAGCTTGAACAACAACCATTTATTTCTCACAGTTCTGGAGGCTGAGAAGTCCAAGATCAAGATATTAGCTTATCTAGTCGTGGTGAGAGAACCTCTTCCTAACTTGCCTTTTTTCGTCTTCAAATGGCAGAAAGAGAGCACCAATATCTCTTCCTCTTCTTATAAGGGCACTAAATCCAGTGTCAGGGCACCACCTCATTGCTTCATTTAAAGCTAGTTATCTCCCAAAGGCCCCCTCCAAATACCGTCACCTTAGAATTAGGGCTTTAACACATGAATTGGGGGTGACACAATTCAATCCATGGCACTTATTATCCCAAAGTAATACATATTATGCAAGAATTTTTTAAGTGTTCTTTAACAGCTTTACTTTCATCATGTTCCTTGCTCACATTCTCTTACTCTGTTGAACACTACTGAATTTTTTTGAAGCAATCATATTTGATACTTCTATGGCTAATTCAAGCTAAATATGTATAAAAGCAATTTTATTATTTTCCTTATGATCTTCTATATTCAATAAATTACATAGCTTTGGTATCAAATAATTTTTGCTTTTTACTACGTTCAATTTCAAAATCAGAAATAAAAATTATTTTCTTTATTTTTTGTACAATGTATGCATCTGATAACTTTCTACTTAGTATATGGTATTTCTCCCAAAATGAACCACATAAACATAATAATTTAGATCTTATGAGAAGGTGTTTATAACTTCATAAAAATGTAAAAGAAAAAACAGAAACAAAACAGCTTTAACTCTGAAACTTACATAATTCATCAAAATACCCCATCTCAACATAATAAAATCCTTGTTTTTTTTCATATTAAGTTTGGCTCTTCTACATTATAACTAAATATTCAGAATGAAGAAGCCTTTCCTGTATGAATATTACCATAGATTTTATTGACAGTCACTTTTCATCTTCAGGAAATTCTATACCATAGATAAATTATTTATTAAAGTAGGTTGAAACAAGATTTTTAAAATTGTAATGAAGAAAAATGAGGGAGCAGGGAAGAGTGTAATATATTGAACTGGTGTATTAGATTTAATCAACCCATTGAAAGTTACACATGTAACTTAGTAAACTTCGGGAAAATTTATAAATATTTAATTAAGTAAACTTGTGCATAGATTCGATATTAGGGCATTTTCCTAAGTACTACTTTCACTTCTTTGCTTATTCCTCATAGACTGGTATCCCATGCATGCTATCCACTTTTCAAGAACCAAAATGCTACCAATCATGGTTGTGCCATGGCGAGTAGGTCTGATGGGCGGGGAAAACGGCATGCCACAAAGCCATGTCCCAACAACATTGAGAAATCAAACAGGATCTACCAATGTTCTCCCCCATACAGAGTCTCTTCCAATGTAAGTCTAAATGGCAAGAATTAACAATGGTTAACTTTCTCAAAAATATATAGCTCTACTGTTATTAAAACTATTTAAAAACTATTATATTCTAAAATGATGCTATGTTTTGAGGGATAATTTTTTATATTCTTAAAGTGTCCATTAAAGACTCTCAGATTTCTGATCTTTGTAATATTGGCAGCATGAATGATTATATGATATATATTTCCATACTTGACAAATACCTTTTTTTCAGTGACTTTTTTGTGGCAGTAGCTCATTGTATCACTCCTTTGCCTTACTCCACAAAATGATTCAAGTAGGCGCAGCCAAAATGGGAACATGACTCCCTTAGATTCTAGTTTTTCACGTTGAAAGCCTGGACAAATTTAACTCCATCATATCAGTCTTACCCAGACTTGCTCACTTTCAGAATATCTGAACCTTCAGTGGCTTCTAGTTACTTGCAGAATAAGTTTGGTATTCTTTTTTTTTTTTTTTTTTTTTAAGGCAAAGTTTATTTATTTATTTATTTTGAGAGAGAGAGAAAGTGAGAGTGGGGGAGGTGCCGAGAGAGAATCCCAAGCAGGCTCCTGCACCATCAGTGCAGAGCCTGACGAGGGGCTAGATATCATCAACCGTCAGATATGACCTGAGATGAAATCAAGAGTCGGATGCTTAACTGACTGAGCCAATCAGGCGACCCTATGGTTCGGTATTCTTATAATGGCATATAGGTCTTCTATGATTCGGTTCTGACCGAATCCTTTACACACTCTGTCCTGCCAGCATCTACCCCTACACCTGCTCCTAATGCTCTTGATAAATAGGATTACTGTCCACTCCATAAATACATCATGCTCTCTCATGCTTCCTTCTTAGCCGCAGGATCATTCCTCTGACCCAAGTGGGTATCCCACGTGTTTCCATCCGGTAAAAGCCCATGCATGTGTCAAGGCCCAGGTCAAAACTTCATCTTCTCTGTGAACTTTTCTTAACTCCTACATAACATTAATTTCCCTTTTCATTTGCACCCCTAGGAACTTTGTGCTTATCTCTGTAATGTAACTTATTATATCATAATGCAATTAGTTGTGCTATTCTCCATCTACTCCACCAAAATGTAAATCCCTTGAGGACAAGTAAAGGGTCAATATTTGTTTCTGTTCCAGTTTTTGGTATATACTCTGTGACCAATGTCCATGTATGAATGAATTAAAGAGTAAATGAATGACCTGCCTTCTTACTAGGTGCTGCATTACACAGCACTTAGTAACAACGTAGAAATATTTATATACTAACCTACACTGAGGTACCTCACTAAACAATCACCTGAGGTTCCTGTGATCAAAATAATGGATAAACTGATAAAACATGGTTTTAATTAATTATTTCTTATTTGTGACCACAAAAGTTATTATTTCAAATAATAATTAAAAATTAGTATTGGTGAAAATATTATTGGTAAAAGTCAGTAAAACACATGGGTGCATCTTGTCTTTAGCAACTTGATCAAAGTGGTATTTCACATGTGAGTATTTCAAGCCATGAATAAGAGTAAATTATAAGTGGTTAAGGCACACTGGATTGTAGAATTCTTAAATTGATTACATAATACCTAACATTATACACCAAATAGTAGGTTTAGTATGCTCTGATAACAATAATGATGTTCAATGATGTTTCTCCTTCTAGGAAACTGAGATAATGAAAGAAATCATGCAGAATGGACCAGTTCAAGGTAAGCTTGGATGAAATATGGTTGCGTCTTATTTCTTTCTTTAATAAACAGCATTATATTTTATTTCATGCAAAAGGAGCTAAATAAAAGCAATTTTTTACTTTTAGAGTGTTCATAAAGTTTCAACAGTTCTAAGATCAGTGCAATTATAGGATATATGCTCACCAAATGACTTCATTATTTGCCATTTCATTTTAAGAAGATAGACACATTCATAAATTGAATTCTAAATACTAGTGGCACATTTGATGAAAGTCTGCTAAGTCTTTCCAAAAGGGATCATGGACCAAACAGGCAAACAGGCAGTCAAACATGAAATGCTTAGTGGCAGGGCTCACTTAATTATTCAGTCATATTTAAGTATTAAGTATTAGAAATTTTCCCATCTTCATGTTAAAGGGGTTAGGTAATGGATTGGAAAAAAAATATCAAGAATTAGCAGTAGAAAAAAATCTAAATACTTTCCTTTTTCTATAAAGTCAAAAGAAAACAAAGAAGCCAGTGTGCTTTTGTGTTTTATAACATGCCTTCTGTTTTGATCAATTTTGTAAATGTGTTAGGGATAGTAAATTAACAGTAAATAAGAAAATAATACCCTGACTTTATATTGACTTTGATTTTTAAGATATCATCTCTGAGACATAGTTCCTCTGCTTATCTATTTCATTTTGCATCACTGCAATGGATGAAGATAAGTTTATAGAGCATGTTCCCTGTGCTAAACATTGCCTGGAAAAGCATGGAAGGACAAACCTAGCGAGGCCTAAAATGGAATTTCAGGTTGTGAACACATGAAGGGCCCAAAATGTATTATCAGTGCAGTGGAATGAATCAAATAAATTTAAATTAACCAAAGTTAAATTAAAACATTTGATATATACTTAAAGAATTATTGGCTAGCACCTGCTTTTGTTTTCCTGAATGCTGACCTAATTAGTATTGGTTCAACATCTAGCAGGAACCATGGGTTTCAAAGTTATTTTGGAAGAATTATTACTGATCATTATCACCACTTAACATTTATTGGGAAGCCAGAGCTTCCACTAAACATGTCCTGAATTTAAGTCGAAAAATCCTGAGACCTTACACAAAACATGAAACAAATGAAGAGAATTGTTTTTCCTTGTAATTATGTAACTTTTATTGAGTGTTATAAGAGTGGGAGATTCATGTATGATTTACATGCATGCTTCATTAAGGTGAGTTCTTGTGACAAATTTAAAAGGAGCACAGGCATTAGAACTCAAGGCTGAATACAAAATTCCACCTTTGACCTTTGCTCCTTAAATGATTTAGGGCAAGTTATTTAAGCTCTCTTTATCTTCAGATCATTGTAGTAATGTTTCCAGTTTCTCTCTCTTTTAATCAGTCAGAAGAAATTTGAAGCATAATTCTTTAAAATTGAGAACACCTTAGGTTTGTTTTTTAAGGCTCAAGTACGTCAATGTTCATGAATTTCACATATAAATCAAAAACGATCAAAAGTAAGAATCAAAAATAAAAATCTGAAAACAGTAAAGTTGAAATCCAAATTATTCCACGGCCATTCAACAAATGTTTGTCAAGACCCTTCCTCCTGCCAGCCTGAGTCAGGAGCGGGAGATAGAGCTGAATCAATGTGGACTCCTTCCTGCCCTCATACCTTGTTATAATTCTGTGTGCTAAAGTTGGCTGCGGTTTTCCCAAAGTGGAATTGCACTACAGTAACATACAGTCATATCTTTATGGGTTCATCAAGTCTGAAGGAAGGAGCCACCCTCAAGTTGATCATGATGATCTCTCACCCATGCTACTTCGCTTGGCACTCTTTTTTTTTTTTTTTTTTTTTAGCAGTGAAGTGTATATTTTATTCATGGTGCTTAGGCAGAGTTGAGAAGAGCTGAAGGGGTCAATGGTTCTCTAGAAGGGAAAAACCCCTGGCAGTATCTTCACATTGAGATAAATGCTGGTTGACTCATCTTGCTGTACATGCAACATGTTGCCTCATTTTCTCCTCTCTCACTACAAAAGAATGTAAAACGCAATAGAATGCTGAATAAATAATACTGTGTGCAGCCCTCTAAAATCTATAGAATTGCAAGTAATTTTAGGTGCTGAAAAGAGAACTAAAGAAGATCTGCATTAAGTACAGTTACATAAATTCTTAAAATCCTATGGGAAAGTATTTTAAAGCAGATAAAAAAGAGTTAACCGCTTTTGAGAATATTTAAACAGCATCAGGAAAGATATGAAACATTAAAAAAAGAAATAAAAGGTGGAACATTAAAAAGTTATATTTGACTTTGGAGTTAAAGCTTCATTTTAGGATCTATCAAATACCTGTGACCTTAGTTTTTATTTTATTTAAAAAGCATGTCAAACTAATATAGACAAGCATTGTGCACTTATCAACATATACTTATCTAGTCCCAACTAAAAATATTTTCAGTGCATGTCTTCTAAAACTTTAACGCCTTCACCCTAAATTATCCTAGCCCTTCAACAAAGCAGCACATGATACAGAAAAGAAGTAATCTAGGAGAGGGAATGAAGGAGAGCTTTATCAAGTATAAGCTCTTACTTTCTAAAAAAATACAACAGTGGCTTAGCTCTTCAGAGCCAGGAGGATGAAATCTTGTCAGAGCATTCTTTTGCCAAGGGTTTGCTTTTTATTCAAACTCACCAAGGAAAGGTTTGTATTTACTTGCAGGGATTAAGGACAATTACTTTAAGCCCTGTTTGCTGGGTTCACTCTTCACTGCCAGCTTAATTGGAGTTTTAAGAGGCTCCTGGTGAAGCCCCAAGTTCATGGAGAAACAGCAATCACTAGCCAAGTGTACGGGGGCTTGCCTGCAAGGGTCTCAATTCCTGGTAATAGCGCTTCTGTCAATTAGGAATAGATGGTGTTTTAAAGGTAGAATGTGTACTTAAGTAATATTCTAAATAGCTAAAAGCTGTTTTTATAAGAGAACCAAAAAAAAAAAATACTGCAGCAATTAAACTATGTACGAAAGAAAATTAGGCTGAATTGCAAAGTTTCTTCTTTAGACTCTCATGGCAATTGAACCACTGATTGTTCTGTGAGAATTTTAGAGGTTTTTAAAGAGAATTGTGTCAAACTGTTGCATTTATTTTGTTGGGTTTTATTTTAGCCATAATGCAAGTCCATGAGGATTTCTTCCATTATAAGACAGGGATATATAGACATATTACCAAAAAAGCAAATGAAGAATCAGGAAAATATCGAAAGCTTCAGACACATGCCGTCAAACTCACTGGGTAAGACAAATCCTTAAAAATCCTCATTTAATGATTTTGGAAAATGAAATTGAAAATAAGTGTATATAGTGCATACAAGTACCAGAATTCACCTGGGTATGAGGGGTTTCCATACAAATTAAAAATTATCCAAACATTGGCACTATTTACTTGTTATTTTAAAGTCCAATTAAGGGGTCACTCAGGTGGTAAAGATGACCATTTCCTGTCTCTCACTTGTGAGCATGTTCTAAAAATCTGTTTCAAGAGCAAGGAAAATATATTATTGGAACGAATTCTATATATGGCATAAGCAAAGGAAGGGTACAAATCCAAAGTATATTAGAATTTGGGGAGATGGTTTTGGATGGAATTACAAATGGTAATGATTAAACAGAAAGAATAGGGTCACCTTTAATTCAGTACAAAATTATTTTTTAAATTTATTTACTTATTTTGAGAGAGAGAGAGATTGAGAGAGAGAGAAGGAAAGAGAGCGTGGAGGAGGGGCAGAGAGAAAGGGAGACAGAGAATCTCCATCAGGCTCTGCACTATCAGTGCAGAACCCCCACATGGGGCTCAAACTTGCAAACTGTGAGATCATGACCCAATCAAGAGTTGAATGCTTGACCCACTGAGCCACCCAGGTACCCCCAAAATTATTTTTTATATTTATGTGAGAATTGTAGAAATTACACTCACCAGTTTGAGAGTAAAATATATTCATCTCCACCAGGGCAAGAAATAACTTCAAAATTTGGTTGCATTTCAAGAGTAAGTAATTTCACAAATGGACCCTAGTCAAAAGGAGAGTGTGGTCATCTGAGGCCACTTTCCCCAGTGTCTTCTCCAACTCATTCTGACTCTGCCCCATCTTTAAGCTCTTTCTCATAATGTCTCACTCCAAATCAAATGAAATACTACAGGAAAGGTTTTTGTGTCTTTTTCTTTCATTTCCATCCAAACCCTCACTTTTCTCATTTTGCCATCATAGTAAATGACTTTATTCCTGTTGAACATGTTCTTCCTCTCTAAATTTGTTTAAGCTTGCACAAAAACAACCTGAGCTACAACCAAATCACCACCTCCTTCTTACTGATCTTTCAAATATTCCGAGTCAACTCTAAGGACTGTAGACAAGTTATCTTCTGTGATGTCTCTTTGTCATCTCTCCTTCATTTTAAATACTCTTATATTTCGATTACAAAATTACCATATTTCTTTGAATCTAAGCTACTACTAATTTTATGACTTGTCTTGATTTCTGGGATGTGAAAGTATGTGTATATTAGAATTGAAATATATGGCATTTCATGTTAATATAGGATATTGAGAAACTACAGTTGGGGGAAACGATAATTTCACCATCCAGAGGTAACTTTTCTTGAGAGTTTGGAATATTTTTATGTTCTTCCTAGGTGTGTGTATATGTATATGTATATGTGTACACACACACACACACAGAGGGAGAGAGGTGGCTAGATAATTAAATGTCTATCAGAAGAAAATGAGATAGGGAAGTTCTTAAAATTTTATGACAAATGAAACGTTGCTAGAGTATTCATTAGCAACATATAAGAATGCATTTCTCAGTATCCCTTTAAATCCTAGCTGTTTTGCTTTTCCATTTTAATAGATTATTCTGTATAGTTTTGGTCACTCAACACTGCTCCTCTTTCGAGGGTAAGATAGTTTCTGATTACCCTACATTTTAGGTTATATGGAACAAGGTGTTTGCCTTAATTTTTTTTCAAAAGTATCACTTAAAAAATAGGGGCAACTGGGTGGCTCAGTTGGTTGAGCATCGGACTTTGGCTCAGGTCATGATCTCACGGTTGGTAAATTTGAGCCCCGCATTGGACTCTGCTGTCAGCATGGAGCCCACTCTGGATCCTCTGTCCCCCCCCTCTCTCTGCACCTCCCCCAATTGTGCTCTCTCTCTCAAAGATAAACATTAAAAAAAAAGGTAAAATACAGGGGCTTCTGGGTGTTTTAGTTGGCTCTCTAAAATAAAATTTTTAAAAAATGCATACATGCTCATTAAATTATTATACAGTATATATATGATAAAAAATGTATTACCTAAAAAGAAGATAGTAAAAAAAATCCTCCCAAATTAGATTAATCTCACTATTAATGTTTGGTGAGGAGCATGTCAAGTAATTCTCTGTTTCTCTCTGTGTTGATGAAAAGAGAGACAAACAAAAATAGACAATATAGGATAATGACACTTAAAAATACTAATATTCAGGGGCCTGGGTGCCTGGGTGGATCAGTTGGTTGGGCATCAGACTTTGGCTCAGGTCATCATCTCACAGCTCATGAGTTCAAGCCGCGCTTCAGATTCTGTGTCTCTCTACCTCTTCCCTGCTCATGTTCTCTCTCTGTCTCAAAAATAAATAAACATTAAAAAATTAAAAATACTAATATTCAGGTTAATTTTACTTGAATTTAATGAAATGAGACTTTTTGGTACTTCACCACAAGAAATGCTAGTTCCTAAAAGAACCATTTACACTTAAGAAAAAATATATGTTAAGAGAATTACAGATTGGAGCAAGAATTCATTTTTAATTACACATTTCAATTTAGGATTATATCTGTTATTAACAAAATGAGGAAATTCTTCATTTTTTTTTTTTTTTTGAGAGAGAGAGAGAGAGCGAGAGCGAGCTTGGGGGAAAGGGGCAGAGGGAGGGAGAGAAGGAGAGAATCCTAAGCAGGCTCCATGTTTAGTACAGAGCCTGCCATAGGGTTCAATCTCATGAACCGTGAGATCGTGATGTGAGCCAAAATCAAAAGTTGGACGTCTAACCGACTAAGCCACCCAGGCACCCAGGAAATTTATCATTCTTATACTTCTCCCCATCTCTCTTGCTCTCGTACATCTTATATTTATTAGTAGTATTATTATTTTTACATATTGCAGGATTATAGAATTTACATTCTTCTCTGAAATCATACTATTAATGGTTGTTTAAACTTTGTTGTATGTTAATAGAATCAATGATAAGCACATATTTTTTATGATGGCTTTTCTGTCCTTGAATTTAATTTGATTCAGGTATTTTGTTATTTAATACTACCAGACAATCATATTCTGGATTCCTGTTCTGTTTATTGCCCCTCCCTTCAGTTGATTATCTCAAAACTTTTCCTTTTTTCTTGAATTCCCAATTCCTACATCCTTGTGTTCTTAGCCCATAACCCTGAATTCTATTTCACCAAAAAGATTAAAGCAATCCGAGAACAACCCCCAGTATCACAGATATCACACACCCGCATAGTTTTCCTTCCACTCTTTCTTCCCACTTCTTACATAGATAATGCTCCTACCTCAATCCCTCTTGCTGTATTGTAGACCCCACACCCTCTCCACTATTCAACAATATGCAGAAGCAATTTTCCCTTTTTTTCTCTCCAGTCCAGATCTCTCTCCTGAACTCTAGATTCATACATTCCATGGTCTACTTGACACCCTCACCTAGATTCCTAATAAATGATTCAAATTCAGCCCTTCCAAAACTGAACTCCCAATCTTCCCCTTTCTACTTTCTGAACAGTATGTATCATCTATCATGTGTCATCTACTGATGACAATGCCATCTTTCCATATGCTCTGGCTGGAAACTTTGGAACCCTTGAAATTATCTTTTATTCCTTTCCTTGCAACTCAATTCAAATTTCAGAAACTCTGTTGGCTCTTCCAACTTACATCTAGAATCCAACCAATTTTCATTGTCTGAACTACCCCACCCTTGCCTGAACCACCATTACTCGTTATCTTATACATGGGTCTTCCTGCACTTACCTTTGCCATCAATAGTCTATTCTCAACAGAGAAATGTTCCTTTTAGAACATTAGATCTTGTCACTCCATTTCTCAAAACTCTGTAATTTTCTCATTTCCCACACAGTAAAAGCCAAGGTCTTTACAAAGGCTACCTGATCTGAGGACTCCCCCATCTGCCTGCCAACAACCCCCTCAACTTTCTGGTCTCAATTTCTGTTAATCTGTATCTTGTTCTTCCTCATCTGGTATCCTTTAATGTTTCAGGAATCCATACCCCATCTCTCTCCCTCTGCCTAAAATGCTTTCTATCGTTTCCATGTCACCATCTACTCTTTGCTTAGATCTCATCTTCTCAGTGTGGCTTCCTGACTGTCCTATTCATTGCTGCTACCTGCCCTCTCCTCTAGCACTTCTGATACCCTTTCCCTAATGTATTTATTTTTTTAATAACAATGATTACTTTCTCACCTACTATTTAACTTAACTAGCTTTTGATGTTCATTGTGATCTCTGTCTCCCCTTTCATGAAACTCTGTGAGAGGAGGTGCCTATATTATTCATCAGTGTTGTCAAAGCACCTAATCCACTGCTGACCCATCATGCATTTAATGCTTTTCCTATCCAAAGAATGAATATTTTTACCATATGTTCAACGCTAGCTCTTGTTCAGGCCTCATCTTTAAATGAAGCAGGTCTTTGTTGAGAAATAGAGTGAGGGGAAGTTGCAGGAATGAGCTGAGGCACTCCTCTGCTTTAACCTGAAGTTTGTAATTCTTGGGCCCACGCTCATCAGATCAACTCTGTCCTTAGTCCACAGCCCAGAGAGTTTGGTGGGACTCAGAATAAATCCCTTGCGAATATCTTTGCTGCCATATGCTACTCTTTGCCTTTATTTTTGCTTCATCTGGCTCCATCTTTCAACCATTGTCTCTGGCGGTTTGCCCAGGACTTCAGCAGCCCATTGAGCTTCCCGTGTGATTTCTTGTTGAGCTGACTTTCCATGGGTCTAGTGGGAAGGGACTGAAGTGTGATCGCCATGGCCTGCTCATGGCCCTCATTATAAAGATCTTGAGAGGTATTTCTGGACTGCCTGGCATACTTTTAAGGGGAAAATGTACTTGTGAAGGTCTGGAGACGAACGGGAGAGTAGTGGCAAGGGTTGTTACTCAGTATCCACTCTAGTTTGGGTACAGAACAGAATGTATCTTTCATTATTACTCAAAATTGCTATTTGGGATTATAGCTCTTTGGCTCACTAAAGATAGAAAGTAGGTACTGATATTTAAAAGTCTATTTTGTCTACTTTGTTTTTTCATTCCCAATTGATGTATGAGTTTTCAGGAAGGCAAATAACATACAAATGCCTTTGCACTTCCACTATAACTAGAAATACAGCTTTGCTTGAGTTCCGTTTGCCTTTAGTTTGAAAGTCATATTCCTTCAAAACCTCCCTTTCCTATGTATTTTCATTATTAATTTTTGTCTTTTCTAGTAATGTTCTTGATTTGGAAAAATTTTCCTAACACATATTTGGTGATTGAAATGATGTTTATTCTCATTTAGAGAGCTCTGAAAATGCCAACATTGATGCAGAGCCTTTGTTGATTTATTGGAGCTGATGACTTATCATCTGTACTCCCTATTTAGCCATGCTGGTCGTGTTTTCTTCACTCTACTCTTAAATTCATTCATGCTGGGGTTGAACAAGATATAAACGTGTTTATATTTAATTACACAGACACTGTTTGTGTATCTTCCATGTTCAGTATGTCAGTTGCAGTAATGTGTTCACTTTTATAAACTCCTAGGAAATGGAGACCTTTGTAAATTTCCCTCACATGTGTGGCAATTAGCAAGGCTTATTCTGCCCGTAGGCAAATTGCTTTTGGAGAATATGTTTATTTTTCGGAAATATTTCAGGTCACCTGGGCATTGTTAGGTGCCCTGGAGCAGTAGATTTTAATTCATTTCTCCATTAGTAATTCCTGACGGTAATTACTGCATTCAGAAAATTAATGCATCAGTGAATTAGAGAGTAATCAAATAGCCCAAGTAAGTTAATGTTCCTTATCAGAGAGCTTAATATTCTCCTATGAAGTACCTTACAAATTTATCACAACAAATTCTATTTGCTGCCCTTTCTGTAGAAGACAAAGCTATTAGATTTAACTTACTTGAACAAATGAATTTAAACTTCTATCAAGTGCCCAGCTCTAGGGAATACAAGGAGGATTAACACATAGTCCTGCTCTTAAGGAGTTTAAGGAATGAAGTAGACATATTCATGATTGACTCTAGCATAAGGTAATAAAAGCTATGTATTTCCATACATATAAACACAGAATTGTGGTAGGTAGAAAAACACTTGTAATGCCTTCCTTTGCTCCTTATAATCTTATTTAACACCTCTCTCTTCCCTTTCCGAAACATTTGTTCACCCCCATTATGGATACTATGTTGTAAAAGGATTTAATTGAACAAAAAATGCCATGTGTTTTGAGATATGGCATTATTTATACACCAATACAAACAAGAAAATATTACCACTTAAACTAAGAAACCCACTGATTGTTAAATGTATTTCAACTTTAGAGGTATTAAAATGTGGGGTGTGTGTGTGTGTGTGTGTGTGTGTGTGTGTGTAGTATTTGAGATTTTTTTATCATGGCCAATGTTCTTTATATGATGATCTTATTCCACATCTACATATCATTACAGTATCTTATGTCTCTGTCTATCAAAGGTCCTGAGCTTTCTTTAATCCCTCAGTCAGAAGTTGATAAAGTAATGTAGTTAACACATTTACATATGATCTCAAGAATCACTACTAGAACTAAAATTTTAAAAATATCCAGGAGTTATAAATTTTAGAAAATTAAAGGAAATTATTGGGATAAACATTGACTTCTCCTCATATTGTCATCCTGCTATGGGAAAGAATTTTAATGAAGATACAGTAGTCCATATGTCACCAAAAGAGAAGGATAAAATAATTCTAGGATATATTTTGCCATTGTTCAATAATGTCTTAGGTGAAAGTTCATTTATTCAACAAATATTTATTGATTATCTGAATGTTCTAAGAATTGTTTTATGTGCTAATGATATATCAGTAGACACAGATCCTGAACCTCATTAAACTTATAGTCTACTAATTGACATTTAGCTATTAGGCAAAAAAAGAAAAAAAGTGTTTTGGTGCTAAACATTGTGTGTGTGTGTGTGTGTGTGTGTGTGTGTGTGTGTGTGTGTGTGTGTGTATTTGGGGTCATTGATTTTTTTTGTTTTTGTTTTTTGAGGTCTTCTCATTTGTAACAACTTGGGTGGATCTTGGGGGTATAACACTGAGTGAAGTAAGTCAGACAGAGAAAGAGAAATACCATATGGTTTCACTCATATGTGGAATTTAAGAAAGAAAAAAAGGAAACAGAGACAAACAAGAACCAAACTCTGAAATACAGGGAACAAACTGGTGGTTACCAGAGGAGAGCTTGGTGTGGGACAGGTGATATAGATAAAGGGGATTGAGAATACACTTAGTGTATGAGCACTGAGTAATGTATAGAAATGTTGAATCATATTGTACATCAGAAACTAATGTAACTCTGTTAATTATGCTTAAATTAAAAAGTCATATCAACTTTTTTACTTACAAATATTATATAGTAACCCAGAGAGAAAGGAAACAAACTAGTGCGAAATGGTAGCTGGAAGAAAAGCAAACATAGCAACAGTCCAAGAAGAATAGATTGAAGAATAACAAAGGTGGTTTGCGAGTAGATTGTCAATGATAACTTCAAATTTTTTAAATTAAATTGAACGTGTAAGAAATTAGGCAAAATGATAGAAATTGGGCATATCTCCCATACATAACTGAAGACATCTGGTTTGAGTGAATCATCAAAAAAAATCAAGTCAGAGCTGTCTGTAAACTTTAATGCAAATTCATTATATGACTTAAACTGGGTACAAATAGAATGCTTTCTAAATTTCTTGTTTCTATATAGTCAATAAATATTAAAAGAGAACCCATGTTGTTCCTGATTCTGTGCTGAATAGGACACATGGTGAAAAAAACTAAAAAACAAACAAACACTCCTTGCCTTCACACTACAACCAGATATTAAAGAAAAACCCATATGATAGATTTTACAAAGACAGGGTAGAGAGTGATAAGAGAACTTACAATGCTTGAAATAGACTTGAAGATCTGAGAAATGTCCCTGAGGCAGAAATGTATGAACTGAGATGTATGGGCTGAATAGATCCAGGCTAAGGGGCAACTTGTAAAAAGGCTCTACATTCAGAAAGATACAAAATGTTATATAAATACAAAGAGCATCATGTTTGCTGATTCGCAGAAGGCAGGGATTTGTAGCCCACTTTAGAGAAAGTAGTCAAGTATGTTAAGAATTTGGTTAAGGATCTTGAGCAGTGGGAAGTCACTGAAGTGTTTTAAATAGTAAGGTGGTATCTTTCTTTGTATTTTTTAAAAGATTTCAGTCTGGGCTTGATACGATGGTGGAGGAGTTGGAGAGACATGAATGGATCAAGAAATACTTAAAGAAAGGGACGTCTGGGTGGCTCAGTTGGTTAAGTGTCTGACCTCGGCTCAGCTCATGATCTCATGACCCGAGAGTCATGATCTGAGTCATGGTCCGAAAGTTTGAGCCCTGCATTGGGGGCTCTGTGCTGACAGCTCAGAGCCTGGAATCTGCTTTGAATTCTGTGTCACCCTCTCTCTCTGCCCCTCTCCTGCTCACACTCTGTCTCTCTCTCTGAAAAATAAACATTAAGAAATTAAGAAAAAAAAGAGGGATTTAGGGAGAAAAGACGGCAGGTGTGACAGTTTTGTACTAGAACATGGAGAGTGAGATGAGGAAGAGTTCACTATTGGGCCTGATGATTTTGAGGTGTCTTTAAGATATAAATATGCAGATAGGCATCAGAGAAGCAGATATACTGATCTCAATGTCATAGGAGAGATAAGGTTTAAAGATGGATGGGACTAAACAGAATAAGAAAAAAAGCAAAGATTGATTAAGATTACACCATAGGAAAATCCAATATTTAATGACTGGCTAGAAAATGATGCGTCTACAAAGAAAGAAAAAGAGAGGCCAGCACATTTTTTAATCCTTTTGTTTGTTTGTTTGTTTAAATATATCCAAGAAAGCTATAAAGCTGTAAGAATTCAAATCCAGAGTAAGTGAAGAGATTGGTCTTAGAAAGAGACTGGGTGGCAACCCTCTTATATGAGGAAAGAAGGCAGAGAATCTGAAGTTAGATGAAACTGTTTTAGCGTTTAAGATAGTGGTAAATTGAGCAAAATTCCTATAAAATTATCCTTTCTAAATTTTTTTATTTATCTCCAGGATGTAGAAGGTAAGGTTATCTGTAGAGGGAAGAGGTGGTAGGAGGGTCACATTATCAGACATTTGAGGTATAGAATGGTGATATATGGCAATGGTCTTCTAAATGTTTAGGAGAAGCAGTTGCCCAGAGGAACCTGAAGAAATCACTACACATTGATAATGGTACCGTTCAGCCCTCTCGTGTATGTTTTCTGCAGTTGTAGTCAGCTAAGTGTTTGCAGGGAGAAACAGGTAGTTGAATTCATTCAGTATGGGCAGTTTTCCAGATGAGTATAATGAAGAGTCAGAAAAAAACAAGGGATTTAGGTATGAGTATTGACCTAAGTATGGGTCAAACGGCAGAAGACTTAAGACCGATGAAAAGGGAGGGTTGATGGACTTGGAGAAAATAGAAAAATCGGGATGAGAGGTCATGATGATTTTAATTTCAGTGATTTTTATGATTCTCTAATTTATTCTTTTAGATTTTTAAATCATTATTTATGAGAAAAAATGTTACCATGTAATAGTAAGGCAATAATATTTTACAGATTATGAACACAGTGTTAAAGGGTACTTAAAAGTCATAATTTTTATGTTAGTGACTAATTATGTTAATATTGATTGTCTACTTTGTAGTAATAAGCCTTTGATTTATATATATCTGTCCATCCACTGATCCCTCCATCCAGTCAAAGATACTTGCCATATAGGAAAGTATAAAAATGTTTCAGAGTGAGGTTTCTAGTATATTTTTCCATATTTTCTATACATACCATAAATAACAAGATTCTGTGAGCATTTTTCTATATATTCTATGCATATCATAAATAATAAGGATTCCATGAGCATTATTTAGTGCTATTACAAATTATTTGACATAGCTTTAAGGGGGCCACCACTCATTTTTCCCCATTCATCCTTCCTTTTTTTTTGCCTCTTCCTTTCTGAATAAAAACTAAATATTAAGCCTGAATTTTCTTGCTTTAACCTATGGCAAATTGAGAAATTCTGAGAAGATGTTTTAATTAGAGGTTTTTAATGCATGGCAAAGTCTAAGACAGTTGAAAGAACATTTCAACAGCACTTATTTCAAAAATCCAAATAAATATGTGATAATTAGTATAGACAAAAAAAACCATTTCATTTGGGGGTTAGGATATCTTTGAACTGCCAAATGCTTAGTTCTTTTTTGTTTTTGTTTTTTTTTTTTGGTGGGGGGGCTACTGGTTTGAATAACAGTAGTCATTGCAACAAATAGATGTTTAAAATTTCTTGTTCACTTAATAGTTCAAGATGGGTGATCCCAGTGTCTGTGTAGCTCTCTTCCACATGGTCTCGGGTCCAAGCTCTCTACACGTTGTCACTCTGCCATCTGTTAGGGTCACATGTGATCTTATTCAGCTGATGGAAAGCAAAGAACATGAGGAGGGCTTCTTATATTTACTTAAAGCCTTGGCTTAGTATTGACACTAATCACTTCATTCATGCTTCTTTGGCTAGAACTCATTCACATGGCTCCCCCCTGACTGCAAAAGTGGCTGAAGACTGTAAAAAAATTGACAGGAACATTTTAATATCAGAATAAATAGAGTTATATTTTGGAATAGAATTCCAAATTTTCATAAATCTTAAAGAAAAGAAAAAAACAAAGGCACAAATTCTGAGTTTGTGGAGAGCTGATGTCGTCCACATCTGCCAGACCCTCTGTGATTTTGCGTTCTGTTTTCAGAAAATATTCATTGAAAAATTTTGAGAATCACTGCTTCATTTTGAATAAATTAATACATGTATTTGGTACCAACTTTACCCATAATCACTAAAGTAGTACTATTGCATAACCCTCATACTTAAAAATCTTTATGAGATGAGAATTATTCTATTCTACCAGAAGTCAGAGACAGAATGTTAAAACAAAACAAAACAAAACAAAACTTTCAGTTCCTTTTGGCTTCAATAAGAATATCCTACCAATACTACAAGGAAAGTCCAGTGCCAAGATTCATTCGATGTATTTTTACCACATAGGTTTTCTGAAGCAATTGCTATATTTTATTTTACTAAAACTTCTCTCTTTTTTTAAGTTTTTATTTTTTAAGTAATCTCTACACCCGATGTGAGGCTCGAACTTAAAACCCCAATATCAAGAGTCTCATGGTCTACTGACTGAGCCAGCCAGGTGCCCCATTACTAAAAATTTTCTTAGGATAAAAATAAATGTATCTTTTTTTCCTAACCTCACTTACTTTGATCACACATATTTAATCTGTACATAAAGACTTCTGCTTGATTTTTCAACAAGAAACTTTTTTTAAATCTGTAATATGTGTCAGGTGCCGTGTTAACGGCATTAAGAATACAAATACCAATTATATACTGCCCTGTCCTCAAGTAAATTGAGAGATAAAGAGAGAGGAGAGAGAAGCAGGTGCTAACACACAGTGTCTTAAGTGTAGAGATGGAAATAGGATAGGAATTTATATTGAGTAGTGAGGATGTGCATCATATAGGAAGGCTCATAGCTCCCAATTCAGAGGCCAGAGAAGACTCCCTGGAAGAGGTAGCTCCTTCTGTAGAGCAAGTGGGGGTTACTAAAAGTATATGGGAAGGGAAGATCATGTTTCAGGAAAAGTAGGTAGCAAATGCATAATCTCACAGTGAGAATATTTAAGGAATTGGAAGGACTTTAATATGGGTTGGGTGTAGGACAAGGAGGAATCCAGTAAAAATATAAGACTAAAATGTAGCCAAATGAGAGGGGCATTCTATTTAACCATAAATTTTCTTGGGGCACCTGGGCGGCTCAGTTGGCTAAGCATCCGACTCTTGATTTCAGCTTAGTTCATGATCTCATGGTCCATGGATTCGAGGTCCGCGTCTGGCTCTATGCTGACAGCATGGAGCCTGCTTGGGATTTTGGCTGTCTCCTTCTCCTCTACCCCTCCCCTGCTTGTTCTCTCTCTCACCCTCAAAATAAATAAAAATAAACTTTAGGAAAAAAAATCATAAAGTTTCTTACTTATCCCAAGAAGCCCAGCCTGGCTCTGACTGCTTCACCCTCTGAGTTTGTTTCACATTTCACCATTATCTCTATGTTAATTTACGTGTCTTTTCAGTTTCAGCAATATTGCTTCCTTTACAATAAAATTTCCCAAAAGTGTCTATGTGACATCTCTACACCCCATATCCTGTGAAATGGTGTTCCCAGTACAGAGACTAAGATAAGTTTTTCACATTTACAAACAGTTCAGTTTAGCATCCTAGTTCTGAGTCATTCTACTCTGAGATGAGATAGATTTGAGAGCAGCAACGCCAGAGAAAAGAAATGGGATTTCAATGGGATTTAAAACAGGGTTTAAAAAGGAAAAGTAATCTTTCTTTCTTTGCACTCTATGGCCAAGCTGAGCTCTAGGAAATACATATATGCACTTGGCTGACCTTCAAGTGTTTACAGTCTAGTGGTGGAGACATTCCTGTAACCATAAGTTATTGGTTATGCACCTGTAAGTGCACTGGTTCTGAAATGAATGGAACAGGAAAGTATAGAGGAGCACAGAGGAAGGGAGCCTCACCCAGGGGGATGCAGGTTCATTGGAGATAGCACAAGTGAGGAGCAGAGTGGGAAATGACCCTAAAATAAAAGTGAATAAATAAATTATTCCTTTGCATTTCCCTGTGAACTCTTTACTCTTGCCCCTTATTCATTTTTTCTAATAGTCTTAATTTTTTTAAATCTGAATGTGTATGAGCTCGTCATGCATTGAAAGCATCTATCCTTTTACATTATTGACTAAACTCAGGTTTATTGTTGGCTTTTAGAAACTTATATTTAATGGTTTTGACCTGGACAATACTTTTAGCTTTTATTCTACCCCTTTAAAGTTTTATTTTTAGGGGAGCCTGGGTGGCTCAGTCGGTTGGGCATCCGACTTCAGCTCAGGTCATGATCTCACAGTTTGTGAGTTTGAGCCCCGCGTCAGGCTCTGTGCTGACAGCTCAGAGCCTGGAGCCTGCTTCGGATTCTATGTCTCCTTCTCTCTCTGCCCCTCCCCAACTTGTGCTCCGTCTCTCTATGTCTCTCAAAAAATAAATAAATGTAAAAGAAAAAAAAATTTTAAATGATTTTTAAATTAATTAAGTGAAAAACATACCTGAAAGATATTTAGGTAAATGATGTATGGTGACGATTTAATTTTTTCTCCTCCAAACTCTGAGCTAAAAATATCAAGGCCATGTAATGAACTACCCACTTCTTCTTTACTCTTTATAATGTATTTTTATTGGTTATCAAATTCTTATATAAATTGCTTATATAGGTTGTGCTGTTCAAAATACTCACCTTCTATTATTCAACATCTACCAGTTTATTTTAATACCAGATGGTGTTTGCATTGCTTCATTGATCTCATTTTTTCAATATTTACCCAGTTATTTTTCCTGTTTATTTTTTACAATGAGATAAAAAAAAAAAAACTTCAGAGCATCTTAAATTAGAACTTGTTTTATTTATAAAGAATATAGCATAGGTTTGCTTGTTTTTACTTTTTAAAGGCTATTATTAAGAACCCTGTATTTATTTTTCTTTAGGGAAATGCTATTCTTCAAGAATTTTGTTTTTATAATATTCCTTTTTTCTCTTCTATATTTCCTGAGATTTTCATATATTTCATAAATGCAACTTTCAGAGATGAGGCTATTTGGCTACTAAGCTGTTATTCTATTTCACTTATATTCCCCAGGTTGAATTATTTATTAAAAGTTTATTTTGAAAGAGAAGGAGAGGGAAAAGGAGAGGGGGAGCGAGAGAGAGACAGAAAGAGAGAGACAGAGAGAGAGAGAGAGAGAGCGCACAAGTGGGGGAAGAACATAGAGAGAGAGGGAAAGAGAGAATCCCAAGCAGGCTCCGTGCTATCAGCACAAAGCCCAATGCAGGCTCTAACTCATGAACCATGAGATCATGACCTGAGCCAATATCAGGAGTCAGGTGCTAAACTGACTGAGCCACCCGGGCGCCCCTTAAGTATTTCAATAGTACATAAGGTTAAAAATAAAAGAAATGTTAAAATAATAATTTGATTAAACTGACTAAAGAATTTACTAATTTCCAAATTTAAATATTTTGTCCATCTAAGATCTATAAAAGACCATGGATTTTATATACAAAATAACCTAATGTAAAAGAAGAGGACATAGGGATATAGATTTTCCAGAGATTACATGCTGGTTAGCTGCAGAACCAACTCTGAGTTCAAGCCACTTCAATACTAATCTTCTTTGATAAACTACTGGGACACAGCATAGTGTTAAGAGTATGTGTGTTGAAGTCAGGCACATCTGAATCGTAGGACTGACATTTGTTTAGCTGTATTTAGCCTTTTAGAAGCTGAGGATAAAAGGGTGTTTGTGAGGAATAAATGAGACGTGGATACAATATTTGTACGCTTGGTATCTGAAAGCATTTAATAAATGTTAACTACTATTAGTGAATAATATCAAAGGTAGGAATCATTTGGGCTATATTTGTAAATGGATATATATATTGTAATGACTTTTTAAATTTGCTATACTTTGCCCCAACTCTATAACATTTTGAAATAGGTTAAAATTTTTATATTTTTATTAAAAAATTTTTCTTAATGTTTATTTATTTTTGACAGACAGAGAGAGACAGAGAAGGAGCAGGGGAGGGGCAGAAAGAGAGAAAGACACAGAATCCAAAGCAGGCTGCAGGCTCTAAGCTGTCAGCATAAAGTCTGACGTGGGGCTCAAACTCACCAGCTGTGAAATCATGACCTGAGCTGAAGTCAGATGCTTAACCAATTGAGCCACCCAGGCACCCCTGAAATAGGTTAAAATCTTTAAGTGACACTCTCAAATTATGTTATTCAGATTCCTCCCTTGTGAATGAAAGATGAACTTCTCATCTGAGAAATTTACCTGATTATATTGAAAATAAAACCATCATGCACATAATAATCAAGTGAAATCATCTAAAAAGTTCTTTAAAAATTGACTCAATGTTCCTTTTCTAATGCTTTCAAAAATGTTAAATTTATGCATTATAATATAGTTATAACCTTGCGCAAGTTTATTTCAAGATTTCTCAAGCAAAGCCACGATTGCTATTTCTTTTTAAAGTTTATTTGTTTATTATTTATTTATTTTATTTTATTATTATTATTTTTTTTTTTGAGAGAGAGAGAGAGAATGTGAGCAGGAAAGGGGCAGAGACAGAGAGAGAGCAAGAGAATCCCAACATGGGGCTTGATCTCACAAACTGTGAGATTATGACCTCAGCCAAAATCGAGAGCTGGAGGCTTAACCCACTGGGCCACCCAGGCTCCTCCCAATTGCTACTTGGTAATTGACTTCAGAATGAATTTTGCTGGGGAATGGAATGTGGAATTACATTGTGCAATTTGATGTTTTCCAAAATCTGGATGAATTTCATTGAAAATATTAGCTTCAGTGATACTACTTGGTTTCTATAAATACTTTTACTTTCCTAAAAGTATCTATAAATACTTTTACTTTCCTAAAAGATACAAAAATTTTAGAGAAAATTAGGTAAAATATCTTTTATGTGTTAGAAATATAATTGGAGTTTTCTTGGGTTCTAGCAAAGACATCTGATTAAATACTATTCCTTGATTTTCTTGGGGGAAACCTGGGCAGAACATGGATTTACATTTTTTGAATAACAGTTAAAAACCCTTGATTTTTGTGTGAAAAAAAGATTATATTAGGTAATAGAGAAAACTAGTGAAATTTGGAAAGGAAATTAGCTTTGGTGCACTGATAGGTACAGAAATTATTCTATTGTGCACATCAAACTCACTCAAAAAAAAATCTTATTTCATGTATATTAAATTGTCCAGGATTTTGAGAACTCTCTAGCTTGGATAGAGGACTCACCATTTTTTATTTCCTTTAAATTAAATACTTCTGAAGTTAAATCTTTATGTGTTGGTTCTTGAATAAAGATCAGGGTTTTTTTTTTGTTTTGTTTTGTTTTGTCTTGTTTTGTTTTATTTTGTTTTGTTTTGTTTTGTTTTTGTTTTTAAAGCCAGGAAGCATCTTTCTATCCTGAGTTTTAAAAGTTTTGGTTAGGGGTGCCTGACTGGCTCAGCCTGTAGAGCATACAATTCTTGATCTCAGGGTCCTGAGTTTAAGCCCTATATTGGGTTAGAGATTACTTTTAAAAAAATAAATAAATAAAGAGTTTTGATCATAATGAGTTTTATTTTTTTTTTTATTTTTTTTTTTTTTTTATTTTTTTTTTTCAACGTTTATTTATTTTTGGGACAGAGAGAGACAGAGCATGAACGGGGGAGGGGCAGAGAGAGAGGGAGACACAGAATCGGAAACAGGCTCCAGGCTCTGAGCCATCAGCCCAGAGCCTGACGCGGGGCTTGAACTCACAGACCGCGAGATCGTGACCTGGCTCAAGTCGGACGCTTAACCGACTGCGCCACCCAGGCGCCCCTATTAACAATTTCTAATATGTTTTTAAAACTCATTATGATAGGGGCGCCTGGGTGGCGCAGTCGGTTAAGCGTCCGACTTCAGCCAGGTCACGATCTCGCAGCCCGTGAGTTCGAGCCCCGCGTCAGGCTCTGGGCTGATGGCTCAGAGCCTGGAGCCTGTTTCCGATTCTGTGTCTCCCTCTCTCTCTGCCCCTCCCCCGTTCATGCTCTGTCTCTCTCTGTCCCAAAAATAAATAAACGTTGAAAAAAAAAAAAAAAAAAAAAGAAATTGTTAATATATGTTGAGATAAGTGAATGCTTTTCAATAGATATAATGTTATATTCTATCAATGAATTTATGAAGTTAACCAGTTATATTTCTAGAATTTATTCTAGAATGCTCATAGGCTTTATACACCAATGTGCATGATTTGTTAGCATTTTATTTCAAGTTTTACAGTTTTAGTTATCAAGAAACCAAAAATAAAGTTTGTTTTATATTATCGCCTTTTCAGATTTTGGTAACATTACCATAGTCTCATAAAATAAATTGGATAATTTTCAGCAACTTGCAAATTTCTGGAGATAAATATAAGGAAACTTTTCCTTAAAACTATCTGATTCTAAACCTATTTGGGGGGTAATAATTATTTTATATCTTTACTAGTGTATCTTACATTCATTTACTTAATCTGGCTTTCAACTCTTTGATTAAATTGATATTTTTCCATAAAATTAACTCTTTGAGTTTGGTGAATTGATTATCATAATATTATGCTGGCAAAATAGTTATAGTTGTTGCTAACTCTTTTGTGTAGTGTTTAAATTATTGGCCCTGTTCTAATGTTTCACATACATGAAATCAACAGCATAATCCTACCCTCTATACAGTAAAAAATATTCTCAAAAGATGTATAACTAAAAAAGCATTTTAATAACAAGATTCTGATATTTTGGCTCGAAAACAGTGGATTATATTTATGTTTATATTTACTTATATAATATATATAGAGCTTACTATATATGTTTATGCTTTTTTTCAGAAAGTTATTATATGGAATTCTTAAAATAAAATTATACACAAAGTTGAATCATTCAAGTGTGAAGAAAAAGATAATAAAGGAGAAGTTACCCAATTTCATAAAGTGTGAAATCAAAACCAACAAATTTTTTTAAGTAACAGAATTAAATATTAATCTTATAAAAATGGAGTCCTCAACCATCAAATTTATATAAAGTAAAAAGCATAATAAATTATCAGGATAACTGTCATAAAATACTTGCTGAGGAAAACAACAATATTTGCTGAACTTCTGGTGTCTTCTTTCAAGATACCATGGAGCATTGTGTGAAGTTTTATCAAGTGAACACTTTATACCTTTATTTTATTTTGCCTGAAGAGTCAGTTCTGACTCACCATAACCTTAGACTCACGTGTGAAATATGCTATTGAAACTAGTTTCCTTGCCTTACCTGCTTTCCTTTTAACTTGTTCATAATACTTACACTTTATTTATCTTGTTACCCATATATCTCATATGTACCCATATGTCCCCATATGTCTTGTTACCCATATGTCTCAACGTGACATGTCTCTGCTCATGTCATCAGTGCATAAAAGCCAAATTTTCTTTCAATCCACTGAGAATACAAATTCAATTGCATAAGAGAGTTCTCTTAGTTAATAATTTTTCTGAGGTATTGTCTTTTTTCTAAGAGCATAGGATAATGTTTTATATACCATCAATATGTGTTTGCTCTCACGTAATTTTTCCCTTTTACCTTCTCCATGAACTAAAAGAAATCTATCCAAACTCTGTGGTTGCCAACAGACAGGGTCGTAGGTCACTCTTCGCCTCACTCACTATCTTGGTCTCTGGTACAATCCCCAGTCTATATTCTGAATTGAAGTACAGGTTGACATGTGCAGCTCCTTGCTCCATTGTTGTGTTATGTTGACGCTTCTGCTCAAGCTGTACCGCACCAATATGGGACATGGTGCTAAGTGCCTATCGGTGTTCATCACTAGTGGATAAATGTTCCTGCTCTACAGCCAATTATTACACTTTCTTTTAAGGATTATGTTGCCTCAAATGTTTTGCTTCGCTATCTCCTCTTAGTCACCATCCTTATGTCTTTTGGGAATTTCTAGGAATGGCCTAGGATAAACACAAATACGGATAATGCAGTTGAAAGACAAGTCTTTACATACACAAGTAGGTATAAAACAAAGATTGCAGAGCCTTGTAGTTATGGTTAGACTTTTGAACCTCACCCGAAGCTTTAGAGAAGTTATTTTCAAGGGCTTTCGACAGGAAAATTCCAAAATTTGCATTTTTAAAAAAGGTCACTATATGTGATGCTTAGAGGATGAACTTATGGGGTTGAAGGTGAAACAGGAAGATCATTTAGGAAATTAATGTCAGAAGCTCTGATCAAGAAATAATGGTAGCTTGGACTGGGTTGGTAGTTGTAAATATGAATCAATGAGTGAGGTATATCTTTTTTGTACAATTGGCAAGACTTGGTAATTTGTTGAAATGGATGTTGATTGGAGAGGTAGGTGTCACAAACAAGTCCCAAGTAACCTTCAAGAGGAAGAGGTTACACAGATGCTCCATTTATTGGAAACAGAAGAAGGATCAAGAATTCAACTTAGATTACTGAATTCGAGATTTCTGGAGACATTGAAATGGAAAGGTGAAATAAGCAATGACGTGTATTTCTGGAGTGAAACCATAGATTTTATGAACCCATAGAAAAGCCATTGAAAATGACTAGCATTTAGATGGTAGCTGAAACCGTGGGAAGGGATAGAAGGGTTGCAGATCAAAACCTGAGTAACTCCAGTATTTCAAGGTGAAATAGAGAAGGAGGGGCTAGTCAAGGAGACTAGGCAGAAATCATGAGATGGGGGACCAAGCTAGCTATCAAACACACCTGGAGAAGAGAATGTTCCAAGAAGGCAGGAATGGTTAATAGTATAAAATGTTGTTTAGAGGTTACAGAAAACAGATACTCAAAATGTTGTTTAGAGGTTACAGAAAACAGATACTGAAAAATGCCCTTTGGGCTTGGTGATATCATAGTCTTCAGAAAAAGAAAGAATAAATAGCGGTTGGTTATTCTTGCTAAATCTTTGCATTTGTGTCCATGATTATAATTGCAGGTGCAAATCACATTAAAATATTTTTGATCTCCATCTTAAGTCCTGCCAGATTTGACTTCTCCTACGTGGGTTTACTTAGCATTCATATATGGCTTTTTTTAATTGTATGTGAATTAAACTTGATGATAAAAACCCCTAATTAGTTAAGATTATACAAAGGCTAAAAGAATCCTTTGGCTATTATATTGAATGGCTTCCAAGAATATTTTAACTTTTTGAAAAAAAGTGTAATTATTTAAATTACTTAAAAATGCCTCCCACATGGATTCTTTTTTTTTTAAGTTTTTTTATAAATCATTTTAATGTTTATTTTTGAGAGAGAGACAGAGACACAGAGCAAGCAAGGGAGGGACAAAAAGAGAGGGATACACAGAATCCAAAACAGGCTTCCAGGCTCTGTGCTGTCAGCACAGAGCCCAAAGTGGGGCTCGAATTCACCAACTGCAAGATCGTTACTGGAGCCAAAGTCGGGTGCTTTATCAACTGAGCCACCCAGGTGCCCCTCCCACATTGATTCTTAACTGAACATTTATATCAATTTTATTGTGCAATGATTATTTACTAGACACCTGGCTAGATGCTGAGGATAATGATATGAATAACATGAAGAGCCTTAATAAGTAAAATAAAAATAAGACCTACTAATTTGGTGCAACTATGAAAACTATCAATCAATCATTCAAAAATACCACTGGGAGGTTCTGTAGAGAGGGATCTGGGGATGGTGAAACTGATAAATGAGTTTTATTTTTCTTCTATTTTCAGTCCTGATTGAACCGTGTTGCCTTTGTATGTCAGTACTGAATCAAAGTGACAGAACTGTTTGTGCTCCATTTGTTTTCTCTTGTTTGACATTGGTGTCTCATTGATTTGACATCTCAAACACTGACCAGGTCCATTCTACTCTATAACTGCTATTACTACAAACTGACCTTTTATAAAACAAAACAATAGTAGCCAAAAAAAAAAAAAAAAGCCCAATTCTTATTTAGGTGCAGGCATGGTAGGAGCATTGTTTTAAAAAGAATTCTTAGAGGGGCGCCTGGGTGGCTCAGTTTGTTAAGCGTGGGACTTCAGCTAAGGTTATGATCTCACGGTTCATGAATTCCAGCCCTGTGTTGCACTCTGTGAGGACAGCTCAGAGCCTGCTTCAGATTCTGTGTCTCCCTCTCTCTCTACCCCTCCACAGCTTGCACTCAGTCTCTCTCTTTCTCTCTCAAAAATAAATAAATGTAAATAAAATAAAATAAAATAAAATAAAATAAAATAAAATAAAATAAATTCTTAGAAAGCTCATTTGACATACATAAGAACATGGTTTATAAAACATATATAATAGGGGTGCTGGGGTGGCTCAGTCAGTTAAGCTCCAAGTCAGGATCAGGTTGTGATCTCATGGTTTGTGAGTTCAAGTCTTACATCAGGCTCTGTGCTGACAGCTCAGAGCCTGGAGTCTGCTTCAGATTCTGTCTCCCTCTCTCTCTGCCTGACCCCTGCTCATGCTCTGTCTCTCTCCTTCAAAAATAAATAAACACTAAAAAAAAATAAAACATATATTACATTGTATATGTACACACACACACACACACACACACACACACATACACACACCCATACTCACATATACACATAAAGGTCTCTAAAATCATTTTTGCTTCAGTACAGTTTGTGGGGGTAATGCTACAGAGCATAAAGAACTGTGTTTTGGAGTCAAGTTTAGATACAAATGCTAATGCTGTCCTTCTCTTTGGGTGATATCTGGCAAGTTACTTAATCTCTATACATCTGTTTGCTCATCGATTACATTGGACAATAATTTAATCAGAAGACAGGATTAAATATGACACAGCCTGTGTGCCACCTAGTCGACTACTCACTTCATACTTTGTTTAATTTTTTTTAAGTTCATACTTTTCTTTTTTTTATTACTCTGAACCTGTTTTCAGAGTTATTTTTAGAAACTATAATTTGGAGCTGATTTAAGTATGGCATTAATGAGTACTTGTCTATGATATACCCCTTTACACTTATTATTTCAATTTATTATCAAGAAAATTTTTTTGATCCAGTTTACTTGGGGAACACAAGTAGGTGAATAAGGATGAGATGGGAAGGAGAAATGTGATTGTAAGAGCAAATGATTAATTTCTTTGGTAAATGTGATAAAAGTGTCATGGCCTTAGATAATATGATTGTTTTTGTACCAAGAAGGTCATATAAGTAGTAGGAGTTTGGTCACAGACCCTTTAACTCTACTGGATTGTGTAAAATCAGCATGCTTGGAAAGAATAATTTCTTTGTTGGTCAACATGAAGGAAAGACAGTACATAAACAAATGGTTCCATTGAGGGAAATGATTATAGGCAATTTATTAGATTTATGAAGAACTGGGGCAATGGGTTATGCCAAGGCTGAGAAGGGCTTTTAGTAATCGGGAAAGTATACTTTACTTCTTGGTGAATGAGTGTTAATGTCTGCGGATACTTCGAGCTTGGGGGGCCTACGTGATGGCATTTTACTAGCCCCCAGTAGAGTGCTTCCTTCTAAATTTAGCTTCAATTCTTTTTTGTGATTTTGTTTTATAAACTAATACCTTCTTTGGTAGGTGTTCCCCTACAAATTTCAAATGTGACAGAATTTACATGGAGGTTAAGTAAAATAAATGTTTATGGATTTCTAGAGATGTGTGGTGGGGGAGGGGATATCAGGAATAGGAAGTACAGTGGCTTCTGACTTCTTTCTGTCAGTTGGAGTATGGAACAGTTGTTCCTTGAAACAGAGAGCACTTTCAGGGTAATCACTGTAATTTTTAGAAAGCAAATTATTAAACGCTTACCTCTTCAGAATCTAGGATCAAGATTTTATCCTGTGTTCCAGGAATATGATACATATGACAATTCTGATGAATGAATGGATTGGCAGGTTTTGTTAAAAGGCATGTGTTGCTATGGCAATTTACAATGTCTTCTCTAAACAGAAACATGTAGGATATAACAGACTACTTTAGTAAGACTAAAAAGAAAGTCAGGCCAAGTCTACATTACAATAAAAAGGGAAAGGTTGCAGAAATATAAATTTAAATATAAATTTCTGAATGAATACTACTTGTGATATCAAGTGACAGCTTTGATGATTTATTTTGAGCCTCAAATGAATGCAGTAAATATTATTTTCCATCCCCATTATTGTTATGATTATATTCATTAAATTTCAGGATACAAGTGAGATGGTTGGGTATGATGAACACAACATTGACTGGAACATTGTTATAATGGCCAAACTGTTCTTTGTGCCTGCAACCCTATACTTTTCCATTTTAATCTATCTTTATTCACCATCACCAGTTTTACCTTTTTATGGTTGTTTGTTTACAGTCTTCCTCCTTCCAAACCTTTCGTGATACCTCTTTGAATGCGCACAGAATTGCTCTAGGCGTTATTTCATGCTCTTTTCTCAGGCCTGTCCTCCTTTTCTCTTGGCATTATCTACAAGCTATTCAAGGCCTGTATGCCTTCTCTCATTTCAACTGTAAATGATTCCACCCATTTCTGTCTTCTGCTAGTTCTATTGTTTACTGCTTGTGTTATTAGTTGTGCTTGTACCAATTTATTCACTTACCGTATAGTTTGAAATGTTACTTAACCTCCTTGAGGCTTAGTTACTTTACCTATGAAGCAAAGAAATTGGAGTGGAGGGGCACCTGGATGGCTCAGTTGGTGAAGTGTCTAACTCTTGATTTCGGCTCAGGTCATGATCTCTGGTTTGTGGGATTGAGCCCCATGCCCAGCTCCACACTGACAGCAGGGAGCCTGCTTGCGATTCTCTCTCTCTCCCTCTCTCTCTGCCTCTCTCTCTCTCTCTGTCTCTCAAATTAAATGCATAAAGTTTAAAAAAAAAGAAATTGGAGGAGAGTCAGATTAATTCTTTGTGCCTTTTGGTCTTGACAACTCAACTCTGCCATTAGCTCACAGAGATAATATGTAAATAAATGAGCTTTATTTTTCCCATAAAACTTTATTTATGAAACAGGCAGTGGGTCAAATTTAGCTTGAGTCATAGCCTGGATTATACTATAATCTCCGAGTCTCCTTAAGTGCTGAGATTTTATGAGAAGATCAACCATTTCTATTCCTAACATCAAAGGACTGAAGTTTTCCCTAGAAGTATATCTTCATAAGATACTACCCTAGTTAATTGTCATTGTTGATGATGGATAGTTTTGATCTTGTACTCTCTCTCCTAAGTACATTTCACATGATTGTGAACATCTTTACCTGTATCCTGTCAATATATTATATACAGGGCTTTCGTTCTTTTAGTACCCCAGCATACCATTATAACTAGAGCATATCTGGGCACAACTGTGTTGTTATTTTCTTCTATACTCCTTTTTATAGGTCAAATTATGTGTGGTATTATACTTACAATATTTTCACTTCCTGAAATATCAGGATAGGATAGGATAGGCAATATATCAGCAACTCAGTAAATAGTATGAGTAAAATGATTAATTAATATTAGGAATACACAATCATCTCTGACATTTTCATGCAAGAAATATTTGATTTTTCACAAATCTCCATCTGCTTCTCCAAACTATGACAAAATTGGTAGTCCCTTGGCAGAACATATCAATAAAAGTATCTGATCTTAGATTGAGTAAACCTGACTTGATTTAATTTTGCTTCAGTGGAAAATGAAGGGAGATGGGGAATGCCCTCATCTGATTTTGCTTTCCCGTACAATCTATTTTGTTTCATCTTTGAGCTAGCATTAATTAGTACCCCCTAAAGCTCTCTATCTTGTTCAACATTGCTATACTCACTAGGCCTGAGTATTTTTCTGAATGAAGTTACAAAGTGTCTCTGGTAGAACATTCATAAGGCAATAAAAGTCTGCTTATCTTTGCCTCATTCTTACTGTACTAATCTTCCAAATGTTTGTGTAAAGGGAGCTGAGAGTCTATCTATCTACAATCTCACCTTTAAAAACAAAATTCTATATCCAGAGTAGTCATATCATTGTTACTGGTTTGAGGCTCATCTGGTGTTTTTTTTTTTTACTTATATCCTATCTGCCTTTCATTTCCTTAATAAGAAGGGTTCCATATCAGGCTCTCTTATATATTTGTTCCCTGTTTTCCTCCTAAATTTCCTGTTCTAGTAAGATGTACTGCATAAGATTTCTTTACACATTCACTGTCCAAAACTTTCTTTTTTATCTGTGTGGATCTATAATCACTAATACAGAATTGGTCTGCCCAGAAAACATGAATTTGAATTCCTATTGTCAGTCTACTGGGCCCAGAATAGACTGGGCTGGGATCCCAGAAGTGGTAAATTGTCAGATGCATTGCAACATTTCGGTCTAGATGATTCTGCTACAGTGTATTACACCTACCATCAATTTAAAATAAAACTTTTTTTTTTCCTTGTAACTCCAGATTCTTAGATGAATGTTAGATCTGCTTTAAACAACTTGATTCTTGAACAGAGGTGATCTTGACATGTGAGTTAAGAGATAATATTCTCAGAGAAGAATTCCACAATCTTTAGAAAGGCTCTTTCACAATTTCTTTATATAGTAAGTTTTCCTTGGTTCTTACAGTATTTAACCTGTCAGAAACCCTGAAAAGTCATGCATTTAAAGGTTAATATGCAGAATCACTGTAAGTAGAGAGAACTCAAAGGTAGATGAAGCCATTCTGTAATTACAGTCTTCGGCAATGACATGTTGACCTGATCATCAGGAACACATCTCTGTGCATTGTGAAGTGCACACATAACACCACTTTGGATGCACCTGTTCATTCAACATTGAAATCCTACAGTTAATCTCGACTCTTTCTTCTCCCTTTCTATCAATATGAACTGGCCAACAAATTCCATCACGTTTTTAAAGTTTTTGTTTAAATTCTAGTTAGTTAACACACAGTGTACTATTATTTTCAGGTGTACAATTCAGTGATTCATCACTTACCTACAACACCCGGTGCTCGTCACAAGTGCCCTCCTTAATCCCCATCACCTATTTAATCTACCCTCCCCCACAACCCTGGCCCACCTCCCCATCTGTTTCTTCCCTATAGCTAAGAGTCTTGGTTTGCTTCTCTACTTTTTACCCCTATGTTCGTTTGTTTTGTTTCCTCAATTCCACATATGAGTGAAATCCTATGGTATTTGTCTTTCTCTGACTGACTTGTTTCACTTAGCATAATACTATCCACCACTTTTATCTCCAAAATAGCTCTTGAATATGTGTCCTCCTGTTCATTCAATTGACTTCAATTCACTTGCTGCCAGTGTAGTTCAATTCACTTGCTCAACAAATATGTATTTAGGGTTGACTCTGAATGTCAGTCACTGTTCTAGGTGTGGAGATACAGGTGTTAAAAGAATGAACAATATTTCATTTATGGGCCTTACATTCTCATTCAGAATTTCATTATATCTTGCATTAATGACCAACATTCATCTAATGCTACCTTCCTTCCTCTGGAATCTATCTCCCATGCTAACACCACAGTTGTCTCTCTGAAAGACTATCTGGATAATGTCATTACCAAATTAGAACGACTCTTGGCCCCAACTTTATAAATGCTAAGGTTGGTGGTTATGAGTTCTCATGATGGCCTGAGCTAAATGTGCTTTCCTAACTTGATTTCCAGCTGCTCCCTTCACTGTTCTCCAGTCCCACAGGACTAAGTACTGCTCTTAGAATAGGCTAAGATGAAGTTTTACTGGCTCTTGGTTGACTTTGCACTTACTGTGCCTAAAACTCTACACTTCCATTTGTACCTCAAGAATTTCTACTCAGTTCTGTGAAGGGAGCTGTCTTTGCCTTCTGCAGACAGCTAATTTCTATGTCTGCAACCGACAGAAAAATAAAAATAAAACATGCTTTTATAAAAGCAGCAGTTATGGATTCAAATGAATTTTGGGTTCAAATTATTTTCTACTTATGTTTCATCTGCCTCCCATTAGATATATTTCTCATTCCATACTGGAAGCCAATAGGTCTCAGACATCCTCAGGGAACGTGGTATGACAGCAGCCCGGATTTTTTCAAAACAAGCATTTTCCCAGGTGTCACTCAATTTTTAGAGAAAAGAAGTATCAATGGGTCTTAAATAATTGAAACAATCACTCTCATTAGATTGTCAGCTTCTTGAAGGCAACAGATATATCTTCTTTGTACTACACAATAGTTTGCTGAATAAAGGCAGAAATAAATGGATGAAGTACACAAGACACCCTGTGCTTTTTTTTTTTTTGAAAGAGATATTATGGGAATATACATATTACTTTAAGAAATTTGTACCTTCGGCTCTCTTAGTTACCATATCCAATATGACCACCACTGAATGGTCATAAAATCAACCAAACAAAAAAATCAACCAAAACCAAGGGACAAACAACAGCAACAGCAACAGCAACAGCAACAGCAACACTATGATTTAAAATCCTATTCAAAGTAGTTATAGTAGTTATTCAGATCCAATAATTTTAGTATCTAGAAATAGCTTAAAATATGGTTTTCAGAAAATGTAGTATTGATTAGCACAGTTATCTGAAAAGAACAAAATCCTTGTTAAAGAGAACATGTATAATGAAATTCATAACATTAGTACCTGAGCGATACAAAATTTTACATCATTCTTTAATGGGTTTTAAGTTTCACTCCACAGAATTTATGGTCTCTCCAGAAAGACTCTTGATATTAGGCAAAAAGTAGTATTTCCAGAGCTATCTAAAAGTGGGCAAATAAGATGAATACAACAGGAAGAGCTTAAATGATCACATGCTTGAAGTGAGAAATGTAAACACAGACTCACCATCCATTCTCAGGCATCCTCAACAAATGCAGTACAATAGTTGCCCAGATTTTTCTCAATAGTAGCATTTTTCCAGATGTCACTAAAGTTTGTGAGAAAAGAAGTATTAATGGGTCTTAAATAATTGGAACAATTTAACTTAATGGGGTAGAAAAATGCAAAAGAACAATCTAAAGTTCATGTGAAGTAGAAGTTTTTGAAGAAAAGCTACTATCAAGATCTTTGAAACTTGTTACCCTATTGTATAATTTGTTTTAAATTAGCAGGGTTAAGGAAACATTCTCAACAGATTAAGGTTATGGTCCTGGTCTAACTAAAATGTTTATGAATAGTCCTTAAAATTAAATTGTATAACTGAATAAAGAAGAGGATAAATAATTTAGAGTCTGTATGAATGTAATGAAGACCCTTATGTCCTCAAAGATAGCCATTGGTTTACAAGAGGATATCTGTGAAAATAAATACTATTTCTAGAAATTTCAGCCTACTGGTATAATGGCAAGCCAAAGTCTAGTACCAGAATTCAGAAATATAACTGTAACTATATACATATACATATATACAGAGAGAAAGAAAGAGAGAGAGGGAGGGAGGGAGGGAGGGAGGGAGAGAGAGAGAGAGAGAGAGAGAGAGAGAGAGAGAGAGAGATCAATGCCCTTCATAGACCAAGAAGAGAGGATCTCTCTCCTATAAATGAACAATATAAGTAGTCTTCTTGCTTTGTATCAATTAACCTTTATTTTTGTTTGGGTAAAGGTTTTAATTACATGAATTTGCTATGATAGCAGTGGGAATTCTCCTAGGGCAAAGTGATCTTTCCCAGCCTTTCAGAGGCCATGAGATATTTAGAAAACAACCCATAGGTGTATTTCTCTGTAATACTCCACTGCGACTTTATGGGTTGATTACCATCTTAGAAACTGTGTAAAAAAGATACAGGCAAGAAAAGATAACTGAAATTTGCAGTGCAAACATTAGGCCCGGTGATGGATGGACCTTGCTTGTCACTTGACATAGAGGCTGTAACATAGGGAACTGTACAATAGCTTCCTTGGTGAGGTGTGATATTTTCTCTTTATCTGAATTTTGCATAATGGTTAGTATCTTTTGTATATAATTTCCTTTCACAAGCATCCTAGTTTCTGAAACTCTGAAAGTCAGCGGCCTTCCTTTCTTCTTCCTCTCTCACCTCTATTTCAAGACTTCATTTTCTTCTCTGTCCATTTTGAGACTGTTTGTAATACTCTGAATGTTGGCATTCTCTCTGAGCTACAAAAGTATTGCAACTAATGCCTGTAAAGTTGTAACAAGCAGTAGTGTTTCCTGAGGTGTATAGCAACCCCAAGACATTGATAGATTTGAAAAACAAGAATTATTACTATTATATCATCGAAAATATTATTTAGATAATCTCAACAAAATGTAGGGAATGTATGAAAAACACGAGCCATTGAACAAAAGTTAAAATAGTCATTTGTATTTCTTAGATGTCTCCAAACTGAGGTAGTTTAACTTGAGTTTAGCCTGGGTGGCTCAGTTAAGCATCCGACTCTTGATTTGTTTGGTGATACTAGAATAAGACAAACAATTACATTCTTAAGTGTCTTCTCCCTTGTGAGAAAATGTTCTGTTTCCTTAAATTTAGTCTCTGATCTGTTGGTAGTGGAATTATGTGTAGTTATTATTTTGCTGAATCTTAACCCCACGTGCAGTTGTCGATTTTCTGTCCCCAGTGTCTCAGTAGTTCTGGGAGTGTGAAGGGACATCTGAAATGGACTAGACAACAAACGCAGTACTCATCTTAGGGCGTATTATTCTTGTGTGTCTTTTTACCTCCCTCTGTCGAGGACTACTTTGTCTTCCCACGCACAGTCGTCAATGCGTTGGAGCCCAAGAAGTTAGAAAGATCTTAGAAAAGGGGAAGGACACATTTGGGGTATTCCCTTCTGAGTGGTATTTAGTGTGTTTTATGCAATATGTAGCTGTAGTGCAGTAACCGTCTCTGGTTTTTAAATTTACCTGAATCCAGTGTGAGAGCTGAGCTTGGACAGATCTGAGTGACAGAGAATTATCCTTTCAATTGTTCCTCCTGCCTTTTTTTTATGTTTCTTTATTTATTTTTGAGAGAGAGAGAGAGCACACGTGAGGGAGGGGCAGAGAGAGAGAGAGGGAGACACAGAATCCAAAGCAGACTCCAGGCTCCCAGCTGTCAGTGTGGGGCCCGAACCATGAGATCACGACTTGAGCCCAAGTAGGACACTTAACTGACTGAGCCACCCAGATGCCCCAACTCCTACTGTTTCTTGATCACGGCTTAATTACTGGATCAAGCTTGTCCTGTCTGGATACCTCTTTTTTGCTTGGGCTTGCTTTCTTAGAAGGCTCTATCTTTCCTCAAACCAAAGCACCCTGAACTTCTCACCATATTTGGTGGAATCTCAGATATGGGATTCCTTTCCTGCCTGTTTTATTTTGGATAGATACATCTTAGATGTCCTCAGATACATCTAATTTTTTCTTGTATTTTATGTAAATAGCTAAAGTAACTAGTAGCCGGAGCACCTGGAAGGAAGTTTGATTGAAGTAAATGCTTTCTGAAATTGTTAGGATAGTTATGATGAATGAGTAGAAAATGGGCAACTTGAAGTTTCAGATATGACCTACTCCTTGAAGTACGGAATGACCTTTGAAGATCTGGAGGCACTTTTGATTTTCACTGGTGATAGCTTTTTTTTTTTTAATTTTTTTTAACGTTTTATTTATTTTTGAGACAGAGAGAGACAGAGCATGAACGGGGGAGGGGCAGAGAGAGAGGGAGACACAGAATCGGAAGCAGGCTCCAGGCTCTGAGCCATCAGCCCAGAGCCCCACGCGGGGCTCGAACTCATGGACCGCAAGATGGTGACCTGAGCTGAAGTCGGACGCCCAACCGACTGAGCCACCCAGGCGCCCCTGGTGATAGCTTTTTATACAAAAGTTACAAGGATGTAAATACAATTTTAAAACTGCAGAATAGGGGCACCTGAGTGGCTCAGTCAGTTAAGCGTCTAACTCTTCAGCTCAGGACATGATCTCATGGTTTGTGAATTCAGACCCTGCATTGGTCTCTGGGCTGATAGTGTGGAGCTTGCTTGAAATTCTGTCTTTCCCTCTCTCTGTGCCCCTCTCCTGCTTGTTCTCTATCTCTCTCTTAAAATAATTAAAAAATTTAAAAAATTAATTTAAAAAAACCCTGCAAAATGTTTTTCAGAATTAAACTAGCTTGAACTTACACATTAAACTGCCCAGAATATTTGAAACCTTAAACTATTCCAGTCTACTATCCCTGTGTGTAGCAGAAAACCAAGAGAGAGATGGGGACCAGGGCAATGACCACTCCTAGCCTCGATCGGAAAAAAAATGAAGAAAAGTTGTTCTTCAGTGTTATCCCAACTTCCACATCATTTTTCCCCTCCTTTTTTTGTGTCAAATGATCTAAATGCATTAATGTATTTTCTTGAATGCCATGATCTCCACCATAAACCTGCCTTCTTAAGGCAATACCTCTGTGCTATGGTGCCATCATTTTATTCTCTACCCTATTAAAAACAGCTTTCTGGCAAATGGACATGTTTAAAATATTTGAATGGATGTGTATCTCTTCCAGATATAGGATACAGGGATTTAACTTTAAGGGACTCTGATGTTGAGATCTGGACTACTAGAGATGGACTGGCAGGGCTGTATGTGGGCAGAATTGTAGTCTCACAATCCATCACAGCACATGAACGTGGTAATCCACATGTTTCCTCCACATAACACTGTTGCTGTTCAGGACATGCTGCAGTTGGGGACTGTATATTTATTAGAGAGAAACATTCATTAGAGAGAAATATAACATGAAGAAGAACATGGGATTTGGAGCCTGTGCTTAACACCTCCCACTTTGTGATATCAGACAATTCTTGTTATGTCATTAGTAGACAGAACATGTTACTAACATCTCCATCACTGGATTTAGTCAAGAGAAAACATGAGATATTTGGGAAGTTTGGATTCTTTGTGGATTGTTACATGCCACACTGAAAATGGACCAGTACTAGGAGTAAAACATTGGCTTTCCATACATACATGTGTGAACAGAAATTCCACATTAGGTACCTACCCATTTTATAAAATAATACACACATATACATATTTCATGAAAAATTCTTTTATTTAGGACATTCATCTGTATTTATATTATGCTTGTTGGCAGTCTTGGAGATTTTTAGTTTATGCCATTTAGAGTAGAGTTTCAGGGAGCTAGATGTGAAGAGGAGACATCTTTAAATACTTTAAAAACCTCCATGCCCCAGTTGTCCTA